>NC_053027.1:460739648-461412944 GCF_003073215.2 Triticum urartu
GGAAACCGTAACCATCTATTGATCAACGAGCTAGTCAACTAGAGGCTTACTAGGGACATGGTGTTGTCTATGTATCCACACATGTACCTGAGTTTCCTATCAATACAATTCTAGCATGGATAATAAACGATTATCATGAACAAGGAAATATAATAATAACTAATTTATTATTGCCTCTAGGGCATATTTCCAACAGTCTCCCACTTGCACTAGAGTCAATAATCCAGTTCACATCGCTATGTGACTAACACTCAAGGTCACATCCCCATGTGACTAACACCCAAAGAGTTTACTAGAGTCAATAATCTAGTTCACATTGCCATGTGATTAACACTCGATGAGTTCTGGGTTTGATCATGTTATGCTTGTGAGAGATGTTATAGTCAACGGGTCTGAATCTTTCAGATCCGTATGTACTTCGCAAATTTCTTATGTCATCTTGTAGATGCAACTACTACGCTACATTTGGAGCTATTCCAAATAACTGTTCTACTATACGAATCCAGTTTACTACTCAGAATAATCTGGATTAGTGTCAAAGTTTGCATCGGCGTAACCCTTTACGACGAACTCTTTGACCACCTCCATAATCGAGAAAATTCCTTAGTCCACTAGTTACTAAGGATAACTTTGACCGCTGTCCTGTGATCCATTCTTAGATCACTCTTGTACCCCTTGAATGACTCATGGCAAGGCACATTTCAGGTGCGGTACACAGCATAGCATACTGTAGAGCCTATGTCTTAAGCATAGGGGACGACCTTCGTCCTTTCTCTCTATTCTGCCGTGGTCAAGCTTTAAGTCTTAACTTCATACCTTACAACTCAGGCAAGAACTCCTTCTTTGATTGATCCATCTTGAACACCTTCAAGATCATGTCAAGGTATGTGCTCATTTGAAAGTACCATTAAGCGTTTTGATCTATCCTTATAGATCTTGATGCTCGGTGTTCAAGTAGCTTAATCCAGGCTTTCCATTGAAAAACACTTTCCAAATAACCATATATGCTTTCCAGAAATTCTACATCATTTCTGATCCATAATATGTCAACAACATATACTCATCAGAAATTCTATAGTGCTCCCACTCACCTTTTGGAAATACAAGTTTCTCATAAACTTTGTATAAACCCAAAATCTTTGATCATCTCTTCAAAGCGTACATTCCAACTCCGAGATGCTTACTCCAGTCCTTAGAAGGATAGCTGGAGCTTTGCATACTTATTAGCATCTTTCAGGATTGACAAAACCTTTCGGTTGTATCACATACAACCTTTCCTTAAGAAAATCGTCGAGGAAACAATGTTTTTTGACATCCTATCTGCAAGATTTCATAAATAATGCAGTAATCGCTAATATAATTCCAACAGACTCTTAGCATCGCTACGAGTGAGAAAGTCACATCATAGTCAACTCCTTGAACTTGTCGGAAAAGATCTTAACGACAAGTCGAGCTTTCTTAATGGTGATACTTACCATCATTGTCCATCTTCCTTTTAAAAATCCATCTGCACTCAACAGCCTTACGACCATCGAGCTGTTCTGCCAAAGTCTACACTTTATTTTCATACATGGATCCTCTCTCGGATTTTATGGCCTCGAGCCATTTATCGGAATCCGGGCCCACCATCGCTTCTCCATAGCTCGTAGGTTCATTGTTGTCTAGCAACATGACTTCCAAGACAGGATTACGTACCACTCTGAAGTAGTACGCATCCTTGTCATCCCACGAGGTTTGGTAGTCACTTGATCTGAAGTTTCATGATCACTATCATAAGCTTCCACTTCAATTGGTGTAGGTGCCACAGGAACAACTCCCTGTGCTCTGCCACACACTAGTTGAAGAGACGGTTCAATAACCTCATCAAGTCTCCACCATCCTCCCACTCAATTCTTTCGAGAGAAACTTTTCCTCGAGAAAGGACCCGATTCTAGAAACAATCCCTTATTGCTTTCGGATCTGAGACAGGAGGTATACCCAACTGTTTTGGGTGTCCTATGAAGATGCATTTATTCGCTTTGGGTTCGAGCTTATCAGCCTGAAACTTTTTCACATAAGCGTCGCAACCCCAAACTTTCAAGAAATGACAGCCTAGGTTTCTCTAAACCATAGTTCATACGGTGTCATCTCATCGGAATTACATGGTGCCCTATTTAAAGTGAATGTGGTTGTCTCTAATGCCTAACCCATAAACTATCATGGTAATTCGATAAGAGACATCATGGTATGCATCATATCCAATAGGGTGCAGTTATGATGTTCGGACACACCATCACACTATGGTGTTCCAGGCTATATTAGTTGTGAAACAATTTCCACAATGTCTTAATTCTGTGCCAAACTCGTAATTCAGATATTCATCTCTATGATCATATCATAGATATTTTATCCTCTTGTCACGACGATCTTTCGACTTCACCCTGAAATTACTTGAACCTTTCAATAATTCAGACTCGTGATTCATCAAGTAAATGTACTCAACATCTACTCAAACCATATGTGAAGTAAGAACATAACGATATCCACTACATGCCTCAGCATTCATTGGATTGCACACATCAAAATTTATTACTTCCAACAAGTTGCTTTCTAGTTCCATTTTACTGAAAACGAGGCTTTCAGTCATCTTGCCCATGTGGTATGATTTGCATGTCTCAAGTGATTCAAAATCAAGTGAGTCCAAACGCTCCATTTGCATGGGGTTTCTTCATGCATATACACCAATAGACATGGTTCGCATGCCTCAAACCTTTCAAAAATGAGTGAGCCCAAAGATCCATCAACATGGAGCTTCTTCATGCGTTTTATACCGATATGACTTACGTGGCAGTGCCACAAGTAGGTGGTATTATCATTACTATCTTATATCTTTTGGCATGAACATGTGTATCACTACGATCGAGATTCAATAAACCATTCATTTTAGGTGCAAGACCATTGAAGGTATTATTCAAATAAACAGAGTAACCGTTATTCTCCTTAAATGAATAACCGTATTGCGATAGACATAATCCAGTCATGTCTATGCTCAACGCAAACACCAAATAACAGTTATTTAGGTTTTAATACCAATCTCGATGGTAGAGGGAGTGTACGATATTTGATCATATCAACATTGGAAACACTTCCAACACATATCGTCAGCTCACCTTTAGCTAGTCTCCATTTATTCCGTAGCTTTTATTTCGAGTTACTAACACTTAGCAACTGAACCGGTATCTAATACCCTGGTGCTACTAGGAGTACTAGTAAAGTACACATTAACACAATGTATATCCAATATACTTCTATCGACCTTGCCAGCCTTCTCATCTACCAAGTATCTAGGGTAATTCTGCTCCAGTGGCTGTTCCCCTTATTACAGAAGCACTCAGTCTCGGGTTTGGGTTCAACCTTGGGTTTCTTCACTAGAGCAGCAGCTGAATTGCCGTTTCATGAAGTATCCCTTTGTTCCCTTGCCCTTCTTGAAACTAGTGGTTTCACCAACCATCAACAATTGATGCTCCTTCTTGATTTCTACTTTCGCGGTGTCAAACATCGCGAATATCTCAAGGATCATCATATATGTCCCTGATATATCATAGTTCATCACGAAGCTCTAGCAGCTTGGTGGTAATGACTTCGGAGAACCATCACTATTTTATCTGGAAGATCAACTCCCACTCGATTCAAGCGATTGTTGTACTCAGACAATCTGAGCACAAGCACAACAATTGAGCTTTTCTCCTTAGTTTGCAGGCTAAGAAAATCGTCGGAGGTCTTATACCTCTTGACGTGGGCACGAGCCTGAAATCCCAATTTCAGCCCTCGAAACATCTCATATGTTTCGCGATGTTTCAAAACGTCTTCGGTGCCTCAACTCTAAACCGTTTAACTGAACTATCACGTAGTTATGAAAATGTGTATGTCAGATGTTCGCAACATCCACAGACGACGTTCGAGGTTCAGCACACTGAGCAGTGCATTAAGGACATAAGCCTTCTATGAAGCAATGAGGACAATCCTCAGTTTACGGACCTAGTCCGCATAATTTCTACTATCAACTTTCAACTAAAATTTTCTCTAGGAACATATCTAAACAGTAGAACTAAAGTGCGAGCTTTGACATAATTTGCGAAGACCTTTTGACTATGTTCAGGATAAACAAGTTCATCTTATGAACTCCCACTCAGATAGACATCCCTCTAGTCATCTAAGTGATTACATGATCTGAGTCAACTAGGCCGTGTCCGATCATCACGTGAGACGGACTAGTCAACATCGGTGAACATCTTCATGTTGATCGTATCTTCTATACGACTCATGCTCGACCTTTCGGTCTTCTGTGTTCCGAGGCCATGTCTGTACACATGCTAGGCTCGTCAAGTCAACCTAAGTGTTTTGCGTGTGTAAATCTGTCTTACACCCGTTGTATGTGAACGTTAGAATCTATCACACCCGATCATCACGTGGTGCTTCGAAACAACAAACTGTCGCAACGGTGCACAGTTAGGGGGAACACCTTCTTGAAATTTTAATGAGGGATCATCTTATTTACTACCGTCGTTCTAAGCAAATAAGATGTATAAACATGATAAACATCACATGCAATCAAATAGTGACATGATATGGCCAATATCATATTGCTCCTTTTGATCTTCATCTTCGGGGCTCCATGATTATCATCGTCACCGGCATGACACCATGATCTCCATCATCGTGTCTCCATGAAGTTGCCTCGCCAACTATTACTTCTACTACTATAGCTAACGGTTAGCAATAAAGTAAAGTAATTACATGATGTTTATGTTGACACGCAGGTCATAAATAAATTAAGACAACTCCTATGGCTCCTGCCGGTTGTCATACTCATCGACATGCAAGTCGTGATTCCTATTACAAGAACATGATCAATCTCATACATCACATATATCATTCATCACATCCTTTTGGCCATATCACATCACATGGCATACCCTGCAAAAACAAGTTAGACGTCCTCTAATTGTTGTTTGCATGTTTTACGTGGCTGCTATGGGTTTCTAGCAAGAACGTTTCTTACCTACGCAAAACCACAACGTGATATGCCAATTGCTATTTACCCTTCATAAGGACCCTTTTCATCGAATCCGATCCGACTAAAGTGGGAGAGACAGACACCCGCCAGCCACCTAATGCAACTAGTGCATGTCAGTCGGTGGAACCGGTCTCACGTAAGCATACGTGTAAGGTTGGTCCGGGCCGCTTCATCCCACGATGCCACTGAATCAAGATAAGACTAGTAACGGCAAGCATATTGAACAAAATCAACGCCCACAACTACTTTGTGTTCTACTCGTGCATAGAAACTACGCATAGACCTAGCTCATGATGCCACTGTTGGGAAACGTAGCATAAATTCAAAATTTTCTACGTATCACCAAGATCAATCTATGGAGTCATCTAGCAACGAGGGAGGAGTGGATCTACATACCCTTGTAGATCGCGCGCGGAAGCTTTCAAGAGAACGGGGTTGATGGAGTCATGGGAGGGAGAGGGAGGCGCCAGGGCTTAGGTATGATTGCCCTCCCTTTCCCCCACTATATATAGGGCCAAGGGAGAGGGGGGGCGCAGCCTTGGCCCTTCCTCCAAGGAAGGGTGCGGCCAAGGGAGGAGTCCCTCCTCCCCAAGGCACCTCGGAGGTGCCTTCCCCCTTTAGGACTCTTCCTCTCCCTTGATTCTTGGCGCATGGGCCTCTTGGGGCTGGTGCCCTTGGCCCATATAGGCCAAGGCACACCCCCTACATCCCATGTGGCCCCCCAGGGTAGGTGGCCCCACCCGGTGGACCCCCGGGACCCTTCCGGTGGTCCCGGTACAATACCGGTGACCCCGAAACTTGTCCCGATGGCCGAAATAGCACTTCCTATATATAATTCTTTACCTCCGGACCATTCCGGAACTCCTCGTGATGTCCGGGATCTCATCCGGGACTCCGAACAACTTTCGGGTTACCGCATACTAATATCTCTATAACCCTAGCGTCACCGAACCTTAAGTGTGTAGACCCTACGGGTTCGGGAGACATGCAGACATGACCGAGATGACTCTCCGGTCAATAACCAACAGCGGGATCTGGATACCCATGTTGGCTCCCACATGTTCCACGATGATCTCATCAGATGAACCACGATGTCAAGGACTTAATCAATCCCGTATACAATTCCCTTTGTCTAGTGGTACGATACTTGCCCGAGATTCGATCGTCGGTATCCCGATACCTTGTTCAATCTCGTTACCGGCAAGTCTCTTTTACTCGTTCCGTAACACATCATCCCGTGATCAACTCCTTGATCACATTGTGCACATTATGATGATGTCCTACCGAGTGGGCCCAGAGATACCTCTCCGTTTACACGGAGTGACAAATCCCAGTCTCGATTCGTGCCAACCCAACAGACATTTTCGGAGATACCCGTAGTGCACCTTTATAGTCACCCAGTTACGTTGTGACGTTTGGTACACCCAAAGCACTCCTACGGTATCCGGGAGTTGCACAATCTCATGGTCTAAGGAAATGATACTTGACATTAGAAAATCTTTAGCATACGAACTACATGATCTTGTGCTAGGCTTAGGATTGGATCTTTGTCCATCACATCATTCTTCTAATGATGTGATCCCGTTATCAATGACATCCAATGTCCATGGTCAGGAAACCGTAACCATCTATTGATCAACGAGCTAGTCAACTAGAGGCTTACTAGGGACATGGTGTTGTCTATGTATCCACACATGTATCTGAGTTTCCTATCAATACAATTCTAGCATGGATAATAAACGATTATCATGAACAAGGAAATATAATAATAACTAATTTATTATTGCCTCTAGGGCATATTTCCAACAGTCTCTCTCTCTCTCTGTGTGTGATGCTACTCGATCCGATCCTGGGGTGCGCGCGGAGATTTCGCCTTCTACCTACCTGCACCCCTCCGCCTCACTAAGATCTAAGCTATGGAAAGAACAGCACAAGAGACACAGGGTTTATACTGGTTTGGGCCACCGTTGTGGTGTAATACCCTACTCCAGTGTGTGGTGTGGTGGATTGCCTCTTGGGCTGATGATGATGAGCAATACAAGGAAGAACAGCCTCACGAGGGTCTGTTCTTGGCTGGGGGATAAACTGCTAGGAGGAGTTCATTCGCCCTTCTCTCTCTCTCTCTGTGTGATGCTACTCGATCCGATCCTAGCTAGTTTCTCTCTTGGCTTTTAGATTCTCCCTTCTTGATTGCCCCCCTACCCTGGGGGTGGCTAGTCCTATTTATAGGCAAAGGCCCTGGGCCTCTTCCCAAATATTGAGCGGGAAGGGTGCCAACAATTGGCCATTTTGAAGGGGAACATCTGGTACACTTATCCTGACTAAAGTTGGTCCTCGCCTGCCAAAGGCTCTGGTGGTGACGATGGCTTGGGCTCCACAATGACTTCCTCCCTGCCGTTGGACTGGTCTTGGTCTCGTTGCACGGAAACGGGTGCCTTTGCTTGATGCTCTCGCCTGCGCTTTCTCCCTTTGCACCAAAGAGGAAAGGAGGACACTGCGTGGTTGGCGCCCGCCTGGAGCCTTTGGTCGTCATGGCTTGCGTCACGGGCACCTCGTGAGGTACCCCGCCTTGATCTCTCCGCCTCCTCGCGATCCAGCCTGATGAGGCCGTGCCTGAGGAAGCTCCGTGTCGTCCGCCCCGCGAGGCTTGGCCCCTCGCGAGGGTCTTGGGTCTGTGTTGATGAAGATGGGCCACGCTGGGCCCCCTTTTGAGCCACACCGCAGGCCGCAGGCAGGCAAGTCTGGGGACCCCCGTTCCTAGAACGCCGACAGTAGCCCCCGGGCCCAAGGCGTGCCCGGACTTGGCCGTGCAGGGAGGTGAAAGGGCAAGAGCGAAGCGCCACGGGCCCTAACAGCCTGCGGCCTTGGGCGCCGCGTGGCGGTTGACTGGACATGTGCGCCTCAGCAACCGCGCGAGTTGATAAGGGAGCGGCATCTGCCTAGGCTTTGCTTTTTTTGCTTTCTCCGGTTGCTGCTCAGATCCCCTTTCTTGCGCCTCTCCTTCCTTCCTCCAAAATTTCCAGATCTACTCCGACCGCGTGACCTAGGAAGCCATGGCGCCTCGTCAGTCCCCGGCTGGAGCTTGGTACTCGTCTGCCCTGGACTCGCCGAACGTGTCGGAGGCGAGCCTCGCCTGGTTGCGCCGGATGGCGGCGGCGCAGGGCATCGACGGGGCGAAGGTGTTCAAGGACGGCTCCGCCACCCCTGAGGGCCAAGGGAGCACCTTCTATCCGTTCTTTGTAAGCGCCATTGCTGCTGGCCTGGTGCCTCCCTTCTCCGAGTTCTTCTTCTTTGTCCTCCGCCATTATAAGCTACAGGCTCTGCATCTCCACCCCAACTCCGTCCTTCTCATGGCAATCTTCGCCTATTACTGCGAGGCTCACGTAGGGGTGCAGCCCTCAGTGGCCTTGCTGCGCCACTACTTCTACCTCCGGACCTCTTGCGGTCCTGCTTCCGCGTGCGCGAGCTTCATCGCGTACGGTGGCGCCATTGCCATTTCGAACCTCGGGAAAAGGATTGAGGGCTTCAGGAGCAAGTGGGTCTTGGCAGATGCTGGGCACATCCACCCTCGGCTAATCTTGCCCACGGAGCAACCCACGAGCTCCAGCGATTGGGGTCGAGCGGAGCTCGCGGACCCCCCCGCGAAGCTGGTGTTGGAGAACATGGACGCGAATCTGAGGCCGGCCAACATGGCGGCGGTGAAGCTGACCAGCGCGTCGCTGCTGAGGGAATTCCTGGAGCACCAGCTGGCTCCGCTTCGGCAGTACTCACTTCCGATGTGGAGGCCCCATCCGAGCCCCGCGGCCTTGGCCGACGAAGATCTGGCTGCGGTCCTCCAATCTCTGGTCGGGGCAATGTGGCGAGGTTGGAGGGCGCTCCTACGCCCTTGTTCCTCCGCGACGACTAGGAGCAGGTAGTGGAGTCCATGCCCGTCTTCAACGGGGACGGGCCCGTGCCCATGGAAACTCTCAGGGAATCGGTGGATGTGTCCTCCGACGACTCCAGCGAAGAGGAGGAAGGAGGGGAGCGGGAAAAAAGGGCCTGACTCCGAGGCGACTGACGGAGAGTCGAGGGCTCCCCTCCCCCAGCGCAGGTCCCGCGCTCTCCGCCTCTCTCCGAGCGATGACGACGAGGATGATGACGAGCAGGGCGGCGGGAGCTTGCCCCCGATCCTGAAGAAGGACAGGACCGGGCTGATCTCCCGCGGGTCTGCCCCGGCCCCGAGGCGGACCGCACACGCGCCTTCCGCTCCCGAGCTTCCCAAGGTTGACCCTTCCAGCCGGCTTTCAGGCTTCAAATTTGGCCGGAGGCTGCCTGAGCTCACTGGCGACGACCCGTAAGCGCTTGATTCTTGTCTTTATTTCTTGTTCTACTGCTGAGGCTTGACGTCCACATCTCTTGGACAGGCTGGCGCCCGCAGCAAAGAAGCCGAAGGGAGCTCCTGAGGTTCCATCCGTGGCAGCGCCTCTGCCCGCGAAGGAAGGTGACCGCGACGCACGGGCTTCTCCTGCCCGGTCGTCCTCGCGAGGCCTGGCTGAGCTGGCTGGGGTGAGCTCAGCTCCCATGGCCCAAGTGACTCCCGAGGTGCCTTTGCCTGCTGCCGCCACTACAGCCGTTGGGGCGCAGCAGGCTCTGCCTCAGGATGCTGTGGTCGCACTGCCGCCTTCTCCTCCTACTCCACCGACTGCTGTCTCTGCGACTCCTCCTGCCGTTCTGGATCGTGCTGCTACTGAGCTGGACCGGCTGCGGCAGGATCTTCTTGGCACCGACCCTCGCTTGGAGCTGGCTTCAGGATGGATTCGCTCCGACGCTTCGATTCGGGCGGCGCTGGTCCAGGCCTCGACGGCTTGCGATGAGGAGAGGCAGGCCGTCCTTGAGGTGAAGGCTGCTCGTGACGCAGCCCTGCGGGAGGTGGTCGACATCCATGGTCGCTACAAGGCGCTGGAGGACGAGCTGGAAGGCCTGCGGGACTAGCTCGCGAAAGAGACCCGCCTTCGCCAAGAGCAGGAAGAAGGTGTGAAGGCTCGCGAGGCGGCCGTCAAGGAGAGGGAGGTCAAGCTCAGGAGGCGCCGTGACCGCCTAGGCACGCTGGAGCAGGAGTTGGGGGCGAGGAAGGTCGAGCTGGACGACAAGGCCCAGGTTCTTGCCGAGGACCGCGTGGCCTTCGCGGAGATGGAGGCGAAGGCTCGCTCCTCGCTGAGGACGCTTTACAACAACGGCCTGGAGAGCCCACTGGCTGGCGCCGAGGACGGCCCCGCCAAGCTGCTTCCCTTCCTGGTTCGCGCTCTTGAAGATGTCGCCCTTGGCCTTGGCCCCACGGCCGAGGCCGAGGCGTGTGTCCTGTCTTCTGCAGCGCTGACGCGGGTCCTCACCCACATCTACCTTCGCGATCCCGGCATCGACCTCGACAGCCTGCTGGAGCCAATAAGCGGCGAGCGTGCCGCTGCCGCTGCCGAGGCCGTGAAGGGTCGCGCGGAGGCTCTGCTGGGGAAGTTTTGGGCCTTCAGCACCAAGCCGAAGCAAGGCGCTGCCGACCCTGCTGCTCCATGAGGCGAACCCACTCCGCGCTGCTCCACCGCCGACAAGTGACTCCGTTGTGGCTCCTGTCCTGCCTTTAATTCCTGCACATGTATCATGCCTCGGGGAGGCGTTTAAACTTGCGTTTGGCATTGAGATAACAGTGTGGACTGTAATATTTGCTTTTGAATTCCTTGAAATTTACGCTTTTCCTTCCTACTTGCTTATGTTCTACGCCGGCAGAGCCCGGCCCCGCGCATACCTCAGCCGCCCTTAGCCCCGACCGGAAACCAGGACGGGACCAAGGAGTGAGGGGCTACTGACAAGTTAGGCTCCTGAGTCGCGATGCTCAGGAGTCCCCCTTGGCGCACGAACAGCAAGTAGGGAGGTGTGATGTGGGTGGATCTACCGTTCTACGTCTGCAGAGCCCGGCCGCGCGCATACCTCAACCGCCGTTAGCCTTTCGGAACTAAGGAGTGAGGGGCTACGTGACCAGTTAGGCTCCTGAGTCGCGATGCTCAGGAGTCCCCCTTGACGCTCAAACGGCCTTCGTACCTTGGCTCCGCTCGGGGAGAGACGTGCGACGAACCAGGCCCGGGGGGGGCCTGGCTGGGTGGCGTGCGTCTGGGCGTGACCCAGGCGCAGCCCCCGTGCCCAGCCCCCTCACGCGGCACTCCCGAGGGGAGGCATTACGATGAGGCTAGACACTGAGCTCTGGGCTTCCTGAGGTTCATGTGGCCCGGGGGCCACCCTCAGTTGTTTATCACCAGCGCAGAGCATAGCGCTTCCGTATGTGTACGGGCATAGCCGCTCCTCGGCAGTGTCGTCAGCCAGCGCGGAGCATGGTGCTTCCACTGGTACGTGGGAGGGGGCTCCCCTCCGGGAGGAGCCCCCGGGGCGTGTACAGTCCCGCCCTGACACGTGGCTGGCACGGTAGGGCCTGGCGAGGTGTATCTGGGCACCCGTGAGCCAGCGCGGGACTCACGGGGCCCTACCTCTAGGCGGGTTGCGCCTGGCACTGGGCCTTATCTTGTGATGTGTCCCTGCAGATTTGGTTAGATGCCGGCACTCTACGTCCTCGGGTCTCGGCCCTCGAGCTGGTCTCAGCCGTCGCTGGTATGCCAGGTCGCGATGCCGTGGACAAGGCCAGATGGTGAGGGCTGGAGAGCCAGTAAGAGCCCTAAGTCGCGATGCTCGGGTACCCCCCCCCTTGAAAGATGTCACCTGATGATGTTGAGGATGAAGGAGTGTTGGCGTAGCAGACTCAGTGGGCTGCGGAAGCCGATCCTCACGAGCCCCCAGGCCCAGGGGCCTCGGGAGGCTCCGGAGGCGCTGGTGGCTCCTCGCGGACCATCTCCATCTCCGCCAGGGCTGCGGAACGCCTGGCCTCTTGAGCCTCCATGATGCCCCTCATGAGGCGTTGGTACGTGGCAGCCACGTTCGGCAAGCCGTAAGGCATGCGAACGTAGCTGTGGGGTGGACCTTCGCAGCGCCCCACTCGCGAGGGCCAGAGGCGCTCCAGAGAGGCGACTCGATTGAGCCCTGGTATGTCGATGCAGACGCGCAGCCCACTATCCTTGCCTGGATGGGGAGCCACAGCTGGTAGGCGGTGGCCGCCTTTCATGACTCTTGACTCCTGTAGCTCCTGAATGGCCTTGCTGACGAACTCCTGAGGGTCTGGCTCTCCTTGCCTTACTCCTTCTTGAGGAAAACGTGCTTCGAAACACGCCTCCATGTGCTGCCCAAGCGCCTCCCTCGTGACCTTAGCCAGGTCGGTGGCCCTCCAGGGGAGAGCCCCTGAGCCCTGCCTGAGGAGGGCGCTGGGCGCGCTTTCCTATGCGATGGAAGGAGGTTCCCCCTGGGCAGGTGCGGGCCCTAAGGGGCCTGCCTACTGAGGGGTCGGGCCGGACGATGTCTTCTTCTTCTTGGGGGCGGTCTCGGGAAGCCTCCTGCTTCCGTGATCCGGGTCTTCCAGTGATGCGGCCTGAAAGGCTCGTTCCAGGGAACACACCATGTCCTTCTCTTCACAGGGCACCGTGATGACTCCGCCACTTCCTAGCATCTTGAGGACGTTGTAGCCGTGGTGAGTTGCGGCCATGAACTTGGCCAGCGCTGGGTACCCAAGGATGGCATTGTACGGCAGGCGGATGTGAGCGACGTCGAAGTCGATGAGCTCGGTGCGGTAGTTGTCGCGTGCCCCGAAGGTGACAGGGAGGTGGACCTTCCCAATCGGGGCCGTGGAGCCGTCGGTGACTCCGGAGAAAGGCTTGGTCGGCTGAAGCTGGTTGTAGGGCACTTGGAGATTGTTGAATGTTTCCACGGACAGGACGTTGAGCCCTGCCCCGCCATCGATGAGGGTCCTGGTGACCACCACGTTGCTGATGATTGGGGAACAAAGCATCGGGAGGACTCCAGCTGTGGCCACACACTTGAGCTGATCTGCTGAGCTCAACTGATGGCGCACGCCGCCCACCTGAGAGGGCGCGTGGCTTCGAGCTTGGGGAGGACTGCATTCACTTCGCGGGCGAACTGCTTGAAGATGCGTTGAGAGGCTGGGGCTTGAGCCCCGCCCAGGATGCAGGCGATCGCGCGCGGCTCCTGGAAGCCCCCAGCCCCCTCGTCCTGATGGCGGTCCTCCTTTCTCCTTGGCTGCGGTGGCAGCGGAGGGAGGCCTGCGTTGCCTTGCGGGCGATCCTCGCGAGGTTGATCCCTCCAGTCTCCCTCGCAAGGCGGGTCTTGCCAGCGATCCTCGCAAGGCCGATCGCGCCACCCTTGGCGCAGGCAGCGGTCTTCCCAGCGTCCTGCGTTCCTTCCTCCTCCTCGACCGTAGCCCCGGTCACCGTGGTCGGGGCGACGACCGATCCTTCCTTCTCGCACGGCTCGGAGCTCTTGACATTCGTTGTTGTTGTGGGTGTGGAGGTCGTGGTACACACAGTACCGACTACCCTTGGAAGATTCGGGCTGATCTCTGCCCCGCTTGGTGTCTGGTTCTGCTGCGAGCACGGCAGCCCCCTTGCGCTTCACATCCTTGGCCTTGGGCTTCTTCTCTTCTGGGTCTGCGGTAGGCAGCTCGAGGAGGGAGAGACGCCCTTCCTCAGCCCTGGCGCACTTGGTTGCCAAGTTGAACAACTCCAAGGAAGTGCACAGGTCTTCATGCATCGCCAGCTCCTCCTTCATCTTGACATCGCGCACGCCGTCGGAGAAGGCTGAGATGATGGCCTCCTCCGTCACCTTGGGAATCTTGAGGCGTGCGTTGTTGAAGCGTTGGATGTACTTCTGCAGGGTCTCTCCGGGTTGTTGCTTGATGCGGCGCATGTCGCTCACGGAGGGTGGCCGGTCGCGAGTACCTTGGAAGTTGGCGATGAAGCGGGTGCGCATCTCGTCCCAGGAGGAGATCGTGCCTGGAGCCAGGTTCAGGAGCCAGGTGCGGGCCCCATCCTTGAGCGCCATGGGAAACCAGTTCGCCATGACCTTCTCGTCTCCGTTGGCAGCTTCGATGCCCAGCTCATAGAGCGGGAGGAACTCCGCAGGGTCGGCCGTGCCGTCGTAACGAGGAGGCAGGTCTGGCTTGAACTTGCTGGGCCACGCGACGATGCGTAGCTCGGTGGTGAAGGCACGGCAGCCTGCTGTGGCCACGGGAGGCCTTGGGTGATGGAGAGCTTGGTCTTGCATGTCCCCACGCGCTGCAGCTGGGAGTAGCGCGGGGTCTTGACGTGCGGGAGCAGGAGCATGGTCGCGACGTGCTGGAGCAGGGAGCGCCCGGGCAGCTTCTTGCGGGTGAGGGACTTCTTGGAAGCTCTGCTCTTGCCGCGCTGGCACCTGACGGAGCGGGTTCCGCCCAGGGGCCACGCGCCTTGGAGCCATGGCGCCTTCTTGAGGAGGAGGCGGCTGGGGCGCCCCCGGAGCTTCGTTGCCCGCGCGGGGCGGGGTGCGGTGCAGCGGAACGGACGGCGCAGGAGAGCCTCCTGCGGCACGAACGAGCTCGGCGACGCGGTCGAGCCATTCTTCGTAGACGTCGTCGACGGGATGGTAGCGCAGGAGCTCGTTTGCCGCGATGAGCGCAGCTCGAGCCTCCATGGGTGCGCGGAGCGCGCGGGACAAAGAACCAGCTGGGTGAGCGAGGGAGTAGCGGTGCGGCCGTCTTGCCGCACGGACGGATGCTGAGACGACGCTTGCTGCTCGTTCCCCGCCGGGCCGGTGGAGGCGTTGACGGCAGGTGACGGGGAACAGCGAGGACGCCCGCCGACAGGAGCCCTCTGGGCGACGCGGGAAGCGAGAGCGGCCCGGCGCTCGGCGCGGGCCCGACGAGCGTCAGACATGGACGCGATGGTCGGAGGAGAACGGGGTGGTGGAAGACGAATTCCGGCGCACCCCTACCTGGCGCGCCAAATGTCGGATTTCGGGTTCTGGCAGACCCTTGAGGTTCGAACACTGGGGTGCGCGCGGAGATTTCGCCTTCTACCTACCTGCACCCCTCCGCCTCGCTAAGATCTAAGCTATGGAAAGAACAGCACAAGAGACACAGGGTTTATACTGGTTCGGGCCACCGTTGTGGTGTAATACCCTACTCCAGTGTGTGGTGTGGTGGATTGCCTCTTGGGCTGATGATGAGGAGCAATACAAGGAAGAACAGCCTCGCGAGGGTCTGTTCTTGGCTGGGGGATGAACTTCTAGGAGGAGTTCATTCGCCCTTCTCTCTCTCTGTGTGTGTGTGATGCTACTCGATCCGATCCTAGCTAGTTTCTCTCTTGGCTTCTAGATTCTCCCTTCTTGATTGCCCCCTACCCTAGGGGTGGCTAGTCCTATTTATAGGCAAAGGCCCTGGGCCTCTTCCCAAATATTGAGCAGGAAGGGCGCCAACAATTGGCCATTTTGAAGGGGAACATCTGGTACACTTATCCTGACTAAAGTTGGTCCTCGCCTGCCAAAGGCTCTGGTGGTGACGCTGGCTTGGGCTCCACAATGACTTCCTCCCTGCCGTTGGACTGGTCTTGGTCTCGTTGCACCGAAACGGGTGCCTTTGCTTGATGCTCTCGCCTGCGCTTGCTCCCTTTGCACCAAAGAGGAAAGGAGGACACTGCGCGGCTGGCGCCCGCCTGGCGCCTTTGGTCGTCATGGCTTGCGTCACGGGCACCTCGTGAGGTACCGCGCCTTGATCTCTCCACCTCCTCGCGAGCCAGCCTGATGAGGCCGTGCCTGAGGAAGCTCCGTGTCGTCCGCCCCGCGAGGCTTGGCCCCTCGCGAGGGTCTTGGGTCTATGTTGATGAATATGGGCCGCGCTGGGCCCCCTTTTGAGCCACGCCGCAGGCCGCAGGTAGGCAAGTCTGGGGACCCCCGTTCCCAGAATGCTAACAGGTATGATGAATAAAAGTTGCTGAGGGTTGACAAACATAGTTTTGGTCATTGTTGCAATTAATAGCAAGTAATAAAGAAAGAGATGATTCACATATAAATATACTATCTTGGACATCTTTTATAATTGTGAGCACTCATTAAAATATGACATGCTAAAAAGTTGATGTTGGACAAGGAAGACAACATAATGAGTTATGTTTTGTTATATCCGAATAGAAGTTATATTGTCATGGATCATCCAACATGTTGGGCTTGCCTTTCCCTCTCATGCTAGCCAAATTCTTTGCACCAAGTAGAGATACTAAAGGTGCTTCCAAACATCCCTAAACCCAGTTTTGCCATGAGAGTCCACCATACCTACCTATGGATTGAGTAAGATCCTTCAAGTAAGTTGTCATCGATGCAAGCAATAAAAATTGCTCTCTGAATACATATGATCTATTAGTGTGAGGAAAATAAGCTTTATACTAACTTGTGATATGGAAGAAATAAAAGCGACGGACTGCATAATAAAGGTCCTTATCACAAGCGGCAATATAAAGTGACGTTCTTTTGCATTAAGATTTTGTGCATCCAACCATAAAAGCGCATGACAACCTCTGCTTCCCTCTGCGAAGGGCGTATCTTTTACTTTTATCTTCTACCTTTATATAAGAGTCATGGTGATCATCGCTTTTCCTTTTTATACTTTTTCCTTTGTCAAGCCCTATGTGTTGGAGAGATCCGGATATATATATATATCCACTCGGATGTAGGTTTTCATAAATTATTATTGTTGACATTACCCCTGAGGTAAAATGTTGGGAGGCAAAACTATAAGCCCCTATCTTTCTCTGTGTCCGATTGAAACTTAGTACCAATAAGTATCACGTGAGAGTTAGCAATTGTGAAAGACTATATAATAGTTGAGTATGTGGACTTGCTGAAAAGTTCTTATATTGACTCTTTCTGATGTTATGATAAATTGCAATTGTTCCGATGACCGAGATCATAGTTTGTTAGTTTTCAATGAAGTTTCTGATTCATACTTTATCTTGTGAACAAATTGAAGGAAATATGCCCTAGAGGCAATAATAAAGTTGTTATTTATATTTCCTTATATCACGATAAATGTTTATCATTCATGCTAGAATTGTATTAATCGGAAACTTAGTACATGTGTGAATACACAGACAAACAAAGTGTCCCTAGTATGCCTCTACTTGACTATCCTGTTAATCAAAGATGGTTAAGTTTCCTAGCCATACACATGTGTTGTCATTTGATGAACGGCATCACATCATTAGAGAATGATGTGATGGACAAGACCCATCTGTTAGCTTAGCACTATGATCGTTTAGTTTATTGGTATTGCTTTCTTCATGACTTATACACGCTCCTCAGACTTTGAGATTATGTAACTCCCGAATACCGGAGGAACACCTTGTGTGCTATCAAACGTCACAACGTAAATGGGTGATTATAAAGATGCTCTACAGGTGTCTCCAATGGTGTTTGTTGAGTTGGCATAGATCGATATTAGGATTTTTCACTCCGATTGTCGGAGAGGTATCTCTGGGCCCTCTCGATAATGCACATCACTATAAGCCTTGCAAGCAATGTGACTAATGAGTTAGTTACATGATGATGCATTATGAAATGAGTAAAGAGACTTGCCAGTAATGATATTGAACTAGGTATGATGATACCGACGATCGAATCTCGGGCAAGTAACATACCGATGACAAAGGGAACAACGTATGTTGTTGTGCGGTTTAGCCGATAAAGATCTTCGTAGAATATGTAGGAGCCAATATGAGCATCCAGGTTCCGCTATTGGTTATTGATCGGGGATATATCTCGGTCATGTCTACATAGTTCTCGAACCCGTAGGGTCCGCACGCTTAATGTTCGATGACGATTTGTATTATGAGTTATGTGATTTGATGACTGAAGTTTGTTCGGAGTCCTGGATGAGATCACAGACATGACAAGGAGTCTTGAAATGGTCGAGACGTAAAGATTGATATGTTCGGACATTAGAAAGGTTCTGAGTGGTTCGGGTATTTTTTGGAGTACCAGAGAGTTACGGGAATTCGTCGGGGAAGTATTGTGCCTTCATGGGCCTTAGTGGAAAGGAGAGAAGTGCCACAAGGGGAGGCCGCGCGCCCCCCATGGGCTGGTCCGATTTGGACTAGGGAGGGGGCGGCGCCCCCCTCTTTCCTTCTCCCTCTCCTCTCCTTCCTTCGTCTCCTACATGGACTAGGAAATGGGGAAACCTACTCCTACTAGGAGTAGGAATCCCCCCTTGGGCGCGCCCCTTGATGCCGGCCCTCCTCCTCCCCTCCTTTATATACGAGGGAGGGGGCACCCCATAGACACGCAAGTTGATGTCTTGGCCATGTGCGGTGCCCCCCTCCACAGTTACACACCTCGGTCATATCGTCGTAGTGCTTAGGCGAAGCCCTATGCTAGTAACTTCATCATCACCATCGCCACGCCGCCGTGCTGACGGAACTCTCCCTTGTCCTCAACTGGATCAAGAGCTCGAGGGACATCATCGAGCTGAACGTGTGCTGAACACGGAGGTGCCGTACGTTCGGTACTTGGATCGGTTGGATCATGAAGACGTTCGACTACATCAACTGCGTTACTAAACGCTTCCGCTTTCGGTCTATGAGGGTACGTAGACACACTCTCCCCTCTCGTTGCTATGCATCTCCTAGATAGATCTTGCGTGATCGTAGGAATTTTTTTGAAATACTACGTTCCCCAAAACAAATTATTACTTTAGCATAAGAAATTATATAACCATATATGTTGCTGTTCTAAAGATGATCATGATACACTCATGTCCGTATTTTATTTTATCAACACCTCTATCTCTAAACATGTGGACATATTTATTGATATCGGCTTTCGCTTGAGTACAAGCGAGGTCTAAGCTTGGGGGAGTTGATACATCCATTTTGCATCATGCTTTCATATTGATATTTAATGCATTATGGGCTATTATTACACATTATATCACAATACTTATGCCTAATCTCTCTTATTTTACAAGGTTTACATGAAGAGGGAGAATGCCGGCAGCTGGATCTGGGCTAGAAAAGGAGAAAATATTAGAGACCTATTCTACACAACTCCAAAAGTCCTGAAACTTCATGGAGCATGTTTTTGGAATAAATAAAAAATATTGGGCGAAGAAAGTACCAGAGGAGGGCCACCAGCCAGCCACAAGGGTGGAGGGCGCGCCCTACCCCCCTGGGCACGCCCCCGACTTTGCGACCCCCCTGGCAGGCCTACGGTGCTCATCTTTGGCTATATGGTGTCTTTTACCCTGAAAAAAATCAAGAAGAAGCTCTCGGGACAAAGTGACGCCGTCTTGAGGCGGAACTTGGGCAGAACCAATCTATGGCTCCGGCGGTGTCGTTCTGCCGGGGAAACTTCCCTCCGGGAGGGGGAAATCATCGCCATCGTCATCACCATCGATCCTCTCATCAAGAGGGGGTCAATCTCCATCAACATCTTCACCAGCACCATCTCCTCTCAAACCCTAGTTCATCTCTTGTATTTGATCTTGGTCCCAAAACCTCAGATTGGTACCTGTGGGTTGCTAGTAGTGTTGATTACTCCTTGTAGTTGATGCTAGTTGGTTTATCCAGTGGAAGATTATATTTTCAGATCCTTAATGATAATTAATACTCCTTTGATTATGATTATGAATATTCTTTGTGAGTAGTTATCTTTGTTCCTGAGGACATGGGAGAAGTCTTGCTATAAGTAATCATGTGAATTTGGTGTTCGTTTGATATTTTGATGAGATGTATGTTGTCTTTCCTCTAGTGGTGTTATGTGAACGTCGACTAAATGACACTTCACCATTACTTGGGCCTAGGGGAAGGCATTGGGAAGTAATAAGTAGATGATGGGTTGCTAGAGTGCTAGAAGCTTAAACCCTAGTTTATGCGTTGCTTCGTAAGGAGCTGATTTGGATCCATATGTTTCATGCTATGGTTAGGTTTACCTTAATTCTTCTTTCGTAGTTGTGGATGCTTGTGAGAGGGGTTAATCATAAGTGGGAGGCTTGTCCAAGGAAGGGCAGCACCCAAGCACTGGTCCACCCACATATCAAATTATCAAAGTAACAAACGTGAATCATATGAGCATGATGAAAACTAGCTTGACAACAATTCCCATGTGTCCTCAGGAGCACTTTGCTTTATATAAGAGTTTGTCCAGGCTTGTACTTTTCTACAAAAAGGATTGGGCCACCATGCTGCACCTTAGTTACTATATTTACTTGTTACTCGTTACAGTTTACCCTATCATAAAACTATCTGTTACCGATAATTTCAGTGCTTGCAGATAATACCTTGCTGAAAACCGCTTGTCATTTCCTTCTGCTCCTCGTTGGGTTCGACACTCTTACTTATTGAAAGGACTACGATAGATCCCCTATACTTATGGGTCATCACCTCCCCCTGCCTTCCTCCCGCACACAAACAAGGAAGGGGGCGCGCCTTGGGGCAGGAGCCCAAGTGGGATTCGGCCCCACTTGGGG
Source organism: Triticum urartu (assembly GCF_003073215.2). NCBI lineage: Eukaryota > Viridiplantae > Streptophyta > Magnoliopsida > Poales > Poaceae > Triticum > Triticum urartu. The sequence goes on from NC_053027.1 coordinate 460,760,120, forward strand.
CGCCTCCTGGCTACCTCCCCTCTCCCCCACCTATATATATGTGGGAGGGGGCACCACACATAACCACGACAATCTCTTAGCCGTGTGCAGCGCCCCTCTCCATAGTTTCGTTCCTCGGTCATATTTTCGGAGTGCTTAGGCGAAGCCTCGCGGAGATAGCATCACCACCACTGTCACCATGCCGTCGTGCTGCCGGAACTCATCAACTACTTCGTCCGTCTTGCTAGATCAAGAAGGTGAGGACGTCATCGAGCTAATCGTGTGCTGAACGCGGAGGTGTCGTACGTTCGGTACTTGATTGGTTGGGTCACGAAGAAGTTTGACTACATCAACCGCGTTACTAAACGCTTCCGCTTACGGTCTACGAGGGTACGTAGACACACTCTCCCCTCTCATTGCTATGCATCTCCATGGATATATCTTGCGTGTGCATAGATTTTTTTTGTTTTCCATGCAACATTTCCCAACAAATGTTTAGCAAGGCAGGAGGCATAGATACCTCCAAAAATAGTGCCCTTCGAGCGGTTCATGTTCAACCGTCGAGCAACAATAGGGCCCAGACTAGAAGTTCTCTCGGCATATAAAGCATGGCGCAAAATGGCAAGGTCATGGGCACTGAGACCTCCACTCTCCCATCGACCAACCAAACATCTCCCAACAAATAATGAATAATAGCATAAAACGGGGAAATGTAAACTAGCCACTCTCGCCTCTGACACTCCTCTCTCTTCCCCCACAGTAGTTTCGGCAATGAAACCCTCCATGTCCCTAGGACGTGGTTCACTGATGCTGCCCTCAAAAGGTATTTTGCAAACATCACAAAAATCAAATAATGGCATCTCCTTAGGTTCATCATACAAATGAAATTCTACCGTCGGTGGTGATTTCCTAGGATAAAATGAAAGTTTTGCACAAAGTTATTAGTGAGTAGGAGGTATTGTTCACACTTATCTTGGAGGAAAGGAAGGCAGCCTGCATTCTCCGCCAAATAATAGAAATCATCATAAATCCCTGCCTCTCTCAAGAATGTGCCACTTGGCCATTCACACGGCCGAACCTCCACAGCACGAGGATGGTTGTACTTGGGCTTCTTCTTCTTCTCCTCATTTTCATTTCCCTCGAAATTCTGGCTTGAAGAACCCCTTAACCACCTCCTCATGGTTTCTTTTTCCTCTCAAAATTTCTGAAATTTCTAGTGACTCAAAATAAAAGTGAACAAAACTCAACAAGATTGATAGGAACCACTCCTACAACTGTCTAGAGGCTATATCATGCAACAAAACTACTTTCGACCATATAAATTTGACATGCAAGCATCAAGAACAAGGTCACCACAAAAGCAAAAAATGCAATATATAAAGCACTACGACAAAAACTAATTGGACCATTGGAAAATTCACATATCGATAAACAATCCCCCGAAACAGTTTCAGAAACGGAGTTCCGAGCAAGGAGATCGAAAATGGCAGCAAAATGAGCAAGAACACGGGTTTGAGCAATGGTGTGATTTTTTTTGGAGGAAGACGAAGTGGATGTGTGCTGGAATAAGCGAGGGGCCCCACATGGGACCCACAAGCCCTCTAGGCGCGCCTTGGGGGTGGGCACGCCCTATGGGCTTGTGGCCCACTGGTGCACCCCCTGACGTGTGTTCAGTGCCAAAAATTCTTAAATATTATAGGAAAATCATACTAAATTTCTAGGGCATTTGGAGGACTTTTATTTTCTTGTCATTTTTTATTGCACGGATAATTCAGAAAATAGAAAAATAGTAGTATTTCTTCTTTATTTATTCTAAATAATAGAAAGTAAAGAGTGGGTACAGAAGGTTGTGTTTACTAAATTCATCCATCTCATGCCCATTAAAAGGAATCCATTAATAAGGTTGGTCAAGTCTTATTAACAAACTCTTTCGAATGACATGAAACCGGAGAATCTTTGTATAACACTAGGTTACCTCAACGGGGATATGCATGTCCCCAACAATAAGAATATCATATTTCTTTTTGACATTAGGAATAGGGAATTCAAAACCTCCAATAGTAATTGTTGAAACTTTTCCAATAGAATTGATACTATTCACTTGAGGTTCTTTCTTCGGAAAGTGTACCGTATGCTCATTACCATTAACATGAAAAGTGACATTGCCCTTGTTGCAATCAATAACAACCCCTGTAGTATTCAAAAAGGGTCTACCAAGGATGATCAACATACTATCGTCCTCAGCTATATCAAGAATAACAAAGTCCGTTAAAATAGTAACATTTGCAACTACGACAGGTACATCCTCACAAATACCGATGGGTATAGCGGTTGATTTATCAACCATTTGCAAAGAGATTTCAGTGGGTGTCAACTTATTCAAATCAAGTCTACGATATAAGAGAAAGACATAACACTAACACCGGCTCTCAAATCACATAAAGAAGTTCTAACCTGATTTCTTTTAATGGAGCATGGTGTAGTTGGTATTCCTGGATCTCCCAGTTTCTTTGGTATTCCACCCTTAAATGTATAATTAGCAAGCATGGTGGAAATTTCATCTTCCAGTATCTTTCTTTTATTAGTAACAATATCTTTCATATACTTAGCATAAGGAGACATTTTCAGAAAATCGGTCAAACGCATAGGCAAAAAGATAGGTCTAAGCATTTCAACAAAGCGCTCAAATTCTTCATCATCCTTTTTCTTGGATGGTTTAGGAGGAAAGGGCAAGGGTTTTTGAACCCATGGTTCTCTTTCTTTACCATGTTTCCTAGCAACGAAGTTTCTCTTATCATACCTTTTATTCTTAGGTTGTGGGTTATCAAGATCAACAACAGGTTCTATCTCCACATCATTATCATTACTTGGTTGAGGATTAAAATGAACATCATCATTAACATTATTACTAGGCTCATGTTCATCACCAGATTGTGTCTCGGTACCCGAAATAGAAATATCATTTGAATTCTCAGGTGTGTCTATAGTAGGTTCACTAGAAGCATGCAAAGTCCTATCATTTTTCTTTTTCTTCTTAGATGGACTAGGTGCATCAGTATTAATTCTCTAAGAATCTTGCTCAATTCTCCTAGGATGGCCTTCAAGATACAAAGGTTCATGAGTCATTTTTACCGCCTCTAGTCATAACTCTAACATCATGATCATTCATCTTATTATTCATTTCATTAAGATAATCATTTTGTGCTTTGAGAACTTGTTCTACTTGAGTTTTTATCATAGAAGCTTGTTTACTAACAATCTTGAGATCATTAAAAGTTCTAAACATATAATCACCCAAGCGTTCAGGCATATAAGCATTTCGTTTCAATTGTCTACTAACATATGCATTGAAGTTTTCTTGTTTAACAATAAAGTTATCAAATTCATCCAAGCATTGACTAGCAGATTTATTATAGGGATTATCACCTTCATCAAATTTATAGAGAGAATTTACCTCTACTACTTGTGTCGGGTTATCAAGACCATGTATTTCTTGAATAGGTAGTAAATTCTTAACATCTTCAGCTTTAATACCTTTTTCTTTCATAGATTTCTTTGCCTCTTGCATATCTTCAGGACTGAGAAATAGAATACCTGAGGGAGTCCTGGATTAGGGGGTCTCTGGATAGCCGGGCTATACCCATTGGCCGGACTGTTAGACTATGAAGATACAAGATTGAAGACTTCGTCTCGTGTCCGGATGGGACTCTACTTGGCGTGGAAGGCAAGCTAGGCAATACGGATATGGATATCTCCTCCTTTGTAACCGACCTTGTGTAACCCTAACCCTCTCCGATGTCTATATAAACCGGAGAATTTTAGTCCGTAGGACACAACAACTACAACATACAATCATACCATAGGCTAGCTTCTAGGGTTTAGCCTCTCTGATCTCGTGATAGATCTACTCTTGTACTACCCATATCATCAATATTAATCAAGCAGGACGTAGGGTTTTACCTCCATCAAGAGGGCCCAAACCTGGGTAAAACATCATGTCCCCCGCCTCCTGTTAACATCCGGCCTAGACGCACAGTTCGGGGGCCCCTACCCGAGATCCGCCAGTTTTGACACCGACATTGGTGCTTTCATTGAGAGTTCCTCTGTGCCGTCGCCATTAGGCTTGATGGCTCCTACTATCATCGATAGCGATGCAGTCCAGGGTGAGACTTTTCTCCCCGAACAGATCTTCGCGTTCGGCGGCTTTGCACTGCGGGCCAATTCGCTTGGCCATCTGGAGCAGATTGAAAGTTACGCCCCTGGCCACCAGGTCAGGTTTGGAAGCTTAAACTACACGGCCGATATCCGCGGAGACTTGATCTTCGATGGATTCGAGCCTCTGCCTTGTGCGTCATGTGGTCACGATGAGTGCTGTTTAGCGCTACCATCGGATAGTGTTCAAGAGATCGCACAGGCAGCCGCTTCGACCCTCAATTTGGAGCCAGGTGCGCCTTCCGCGGACGGGTGGATGGACCCCGCCACGGAGGCCTTACCCTCAGCGGCGATCAAGCCAAACATCGACCTTACCTTGCACGAGAGCCGTGTCGTTAAACTGCCGGATCCTTCTCCGGCCACGAACTCCGAACCGCCTGCGCCCGTTCCTATCGAATCCGATTGGGCGCCGATCATGGAGTTTACCTCCGCAGATATTTTTCAGCACTTGCCCTTTGGCGACGTAGTGAACTCATTAAGGTCTCTCTCCTTGTCAGGAGGATCCTGGCCGAACTATGACCGACAGGACTGGGATGCGGACGATGAAGAAATTCGCGGCCCGCCCACCACCCACTTAGTAGCCACTGTCAATGACTTAACTGACATCCTCGACTTTGACTCCGAAGACATCGACGGTATGGACGACAATGCGGGAGACGAAGAGGATCCACTGCCCACACGGCACTGGACAGCCACCTCATCATACGATATATACATGGTGGATACACCGAAAGAAGGCAATGGCGACAAGATAGCGGAGGATGACCCCTCCAAGAAGCAACCCAAGAGCCAACGTCAGCAGCGCCGCTCTAAGTCCCGCCATAGCAAAAGTGGTGATGCCGGCACAGGAGATAATAACACTCCAGATAGTGCCGAAGACAACAACAATCCCCTCCAGCAAGATTTAAAGCAGGAGGATGGAAGAGCCAGCCCTCCTGAGAGAGCGGCAGATGGAGAGGAGGAGGACGATAATTACATGCCCCCCTCCGAAGACGAGGCAAGCCTCGGCGACGACGAATTCGTTGTGCCAGAGGATCCCATCGAACAAGAGCGCTTCAAACGCCGGCTTATAGCCACGGCAAATAGCCTTAAGAAAAAGCAGCAGCAGCTTCAAGCTAATCAGGTTCTGCTAGCTGACAGATGGACTGAAATCCTCGCGGCCAAGGAATATAAACTCGAGCGCCCCTCCAAGAGTTACCCAAAGTGCAGGTTGCTACCTCGACTGGAGGAAGAAGCGTATGATACGGCTGATCGGCCACCTCGTGGCCGCGATAGAGAGGCATTCCAGCCAAAAACTCAGCCTCCATCCTGACGCCATTCAAATAAAAAGGCATGGGGAGATACGCCAGACCTGCGAGACATATTGGAGGACAAAGCAAAGCATGCAAGATCGATCTACGGATCACGAGGGCGCGCCACTCTGTGAGACGATAAATGTCACGCCGGATACGGCAAAAGAAAATCCGGCCGGGCCGAACACAGCGGGCAAGACCCATTCGAGCTGCGTCGCGATATAGCCCAATACAGAGGCGCCGCACACCCCTTATGCTTCACAGACGGAGTAATGGATCATCAAATCCCAGAAGGTTTCAAACCTGTAAATATTGAATCATATGACGGCACAACAGACCCCGCAGTATGGATCAAGGATTTCCTCCTCCACATCCACATGGCTCGCGGTGACGACTTACACGCCATCAAATACCTCCCACTAAAGCTCAAGGGACTAGCGCGGCATTGGCTTAACAGCTTGCCAGCCGAGTCCATCAGCTGTTGGGAAGATCTGGAAGCCGCATTCCTTGACAACTTTCAGGGCACTTATGTGCGGCCACCAGATGCCGATGACTTGAGCCACATAATTCAGCAGCCAGAAGAATCGGCCAGGCAATTCTGGACTCGGTTCCTAACAAAGAAAAATCGAATTGTCGACTGTCCGGATGCAAAGGCCCTAGAGGATTTCAAACACAACATCCGCGACGAATGGCTAGCCCGGCACCTTGGTCAGGAAAAGCCGAAATCTATGGCAGCCCTCACGACACTCATGACCCGCTTTTGTGCGGGAGAAGACAGCTGGCTGGCTTGCAGTAATAACATATCAAAGAACCATGGTACTTCGGATACCAAGGACGGCAATAGCAGGTCACGTTGCAACAAACATAAGCGCCGCATTAACAATGATAATAACGAGGATACGGCAGTCAATGCCGGATTCAAAGGCTCTAAACCCGGTCAGCGGAAAAAGCCATTCAAACAAAGTACGTCGGGACCATCCAGCTTGGACCGTATACTCGATCGCTCGTGTCAAATACACGGCACCCCAGACAAGCCAGCCAATCACACCAACAGGGATTGTTGGGTGTTCAAGCAGGCTGGCAAGTTAATTGCCGAAAACAAGGACAAGGGGCCACATAGCGATGACGAGGGGGAATCCCGGCAGCCACACACCGGAGGACAAAAGAGGTTTCCCCCACAAGTGCGGACGGTGAACATGATATACGCAACCCACATCCCCAAGAGGGAGCGGAAGCGTGCGCTCAGGGACGTATATGCGTTGGAGCCAGTCGCCCCAAAGTTCAACCCTTGGTCCTCCTGTCCGATCACCTTCGATCGCAGGGACGACCCCACTAGTATCCGTCATGGCGGATTCGCCGCACTGGTCCTAGACCCAATCATTGACGGATTTCACCTCACTCGAGTCCTTATGGATGGCGGCAGTAGCCTGAACCTGCTTTATCAGGACACAGTGCGCAACATGGGTATAGACCCCTCAAGGATCAAACCCACAAAAACGACCTTTAAAGGCGTCATTCCAGGTGTAGAGGCCCATTGCACAGGCTCAATTACACTGGAAGTGGTCTTCGGAACCCCGGATAACTTCCGAAGCGAAGAGTTAATCTTCGATACAGTACCGTTCCGCAGTGGTTATCATGCGCTGCTCGGGCGAACCGCATTTTCTAGATTCAATGCGGTACCGCATTATGCATACCTCAAGCTCAAGATGCCAGGACCTCACGGAGTTATTACAGTCAATGGAAACACAGAGCGCTCTCTCCGAATAGAGGAGCACACCGCGGCCCTCGCAGCAGAAGCGCAAAGCAGCCTCTCAAGGCAATCAACCAGTTCGGCGGTTCAAAACCCGGACACCTTCAAGCGCGCTCGGAGTAATCGGCAAATAGACCGCCTGGCACGATCTGAGCTCGCGTAGCAATGCGGCCCCCACCCCAGTCCCAGCCAAACGGCGAAACTCGCGCCACGCGTACATAATTACACATTAAAAATACCATGGGCATAGGTGGGGAGGGGGCACAACTACGGCATGCCCCAAGACGCAGCTTAAACCGCACTAGGGGCTTCTCGTCTGGTTATTTTTCTCCTTTTTTCAGGACCTTAATCTCTGGAAACACTGTCCGGCAACACTATTGCCGAACACATGATGCAGCAACCAAGGAGGCAGACAGCTACGTCATACCACGGAATTCCCAGGTGGATTACAGTAACGAGCGAAATATTCGATTTAATATCATTCCTCAGCTTGCCCTTGGAAGGGACATAGTCCTAATCTTTGCTTATCGCACTATCTGTATCACTATGCTTTAACGCAATTTTTTGAATAAACAATGCATGACATTACGACTATTATTGCATTCTTGTTATATATATATATATGTGTGTGTGTGTGTGTTCATTAATGACGCCTTGCAACCGTACACTTTGGTACGGTCAATACACCAGGGGCTTACGTACCCCACAATACGGTGTGAAAAGTTCGAACACTTTCACAAGTGCGGCACCCCGAACTTATAGCATTATATGCATCAGCTCCGAATCATGTCTTTGGTCAAATATTGGGTTTGCCCGGCTCCTATGTTTTGGTACCTTACGTTCCGCTCTATCGGCTAAGGTAGCGCTAGGATAACTACTGCGATTGTGCCTCGGTTCTGCCGGGCTTAGCACCTCAGTAGAGAAAGCTAAAACTGATTGTCATGATAAGGCGAGAGACTGGTCGCTGTTCGGCGAGGTTTTCGAGTCCCTAAATACTTATGCCGCTTAGGGCGAGGGGCCGGCCCTGTCCGGCTTAAAGGTGTGTATAGCGCCCCGAATTCGGCCTTCCGAATACCAGGGGCTTCGCCGAAATTTAAAATTATAGAATTCTATGGCTAAGTGAGAGTGATAAAGCATTATTAGTCCGGTTGCCTTGTTCGTTGTGCTGAGAACCTCCCTCGAAGGACCCAAATATGGGAACAAGATTGCTCAGGTTTATCCCGAACACCCCAGCACTCGTGGCATGGGGGCAGAAGCCGAGGACTAGCCATCTCTCAGATTGGATAAACGGCCAAACAGAAGGTAATATTTTAAATTCACACAAGCATTGCATAGCGCATATGAAACAAGTTTTCATCATACAGGATCACACGAGCAAGTTTACTCAAATATTACATCCTTGGAACATTCGTCCGCTACAAGACGGGCACCCTTCAGGACACCCTCATAATAAATTTCGGGGGTGCGATGCTCCTTGCCCTGCGGCGGCCCTTCCTTGATCAGCTTCACGGCGTCTAGCTTGGCCCACTGCACCTTCACACGGGCGAAAGCCCGGCGTGCACCTTCGATGCAGACGGACCGCTTGACGACCTCCAGCCGTGGGCAGGCATCTGCAAGCCGCCTCACTAGGCCGAAGTAGCTGTTCGGAAGGGCGTCGCCAGGCCACAGCCGGACTATAAGGCCCTTCATGGCCTGTTCGGCCGCCTTGTGCAGCTCGACCAGCTGCTTTAGCTGGTCGCTCAGAGGCATCGGGTGTTCGGTCCCAGTATACTGAGACCAGAACAGCTTCTCCATTGAGCTTCCCTCCTCGGCCTGGTAAAATTGTGCGGCATCCGACACGCTGCGGGGCAAATCTGCGAATGCTCCTGGAGAGCTCCGAATCCGGGTAAGTAATCGGTAATTTACTTTTACATGCTTTCTCTGCATATAGAATGCCTTACCCGTCGTTATCTTCTTCATTGCGTCGATCTCCTGGAGGGCCTTTTGGGCTTCGGCCTTGGCACTTTTTGCGCCCTCGAGGGCCGCGGCAAGCTCAGACTCTCGCGTCTCCGAGTCAAGCTCCAACCCTCGTGCTTCATCACGAGAGCCTGGAGCTCTTGCTGCACCTCGCCCACCCAAACCTCTTGTTTTTCCCGCTCAGCGCGCTCCTTGTCCGCTTTATCTTCGGCCTTGGTTAGCGCTTGATTTAGGGTCGCCACCTCGGTCATGGCCCCTGGCAAATATACGATGATCCTGTCATTTTGCAATCGCGTCTTTTTTATATATACATATCTATAGACAGGGTATTACTTACCCTTGTTCTCCTCGAGCTGCCTCTTGGCAAGGCCGAGCTCTTTCTTGGACCCCTCGAGGTCCTGCTTTAGTACGGCAACCTCCGTAGTCAGTGCGGCGGACGCCAGCAGTGAAGCCTGCATACGCGTATTGACATACTTATATTAGACTCCTGCGATATTATTTGATCCTCTGTTTGGCTTTTCTTTGTGAACACCGAACAAAGCATCAGGGGCTACTGTCTATGCGGTAATATTTTTCCTATATTCTTAAACACTTACCTCAAAGCCTGTTAGAAGGCTGGCACAGGCTTCAGTCAATCCGCTCTTGGTGGACTGAACCTTCTGGATCACCGCACTCATGATAGTGCGGTGCTCCTCGTCGATGGAAGCGCTGCAAAGCACTTCCAGCAGATTGTCCGGCACCTCTGGATGGACAGAGGTCACCGGCACAGGCATCTTGGCCCTCTTAGAAGGAGGCCGCATGCCCGAACCCGGAACCATTGGAGGTTCCAGCGCGGTGTTCGGCTGAGAGCCGAACTTGGAGCTCTCAGGAGCCCCGTCCCCTCAGCTCCCGGAGTCCGGAAGGTCGCCTTGAGGCGCCTCCAGGACTGTCTCCCCTCGACCCGGTGCCTCTTGAGACAGCACCTCAGCGTCGTCAGCAGGATGAGGGGAGGTGGTGGTCGGGACTGGATCGCTATCCATGTCCGACGAGCCTAGGGAGCCGTCCGATGATACATCGATACTGGCTCGTGACGGCCTGCATAATTATGTTCGGCGTTAGGGAAAGCAGTGCGACAAAGGAATGCTATGAGTTACTCTGGTATCCGAATACTTACGATCTCCCCAGGGGCTTGGCCCTAGGCAATCACTCGTCTTCGCCTTCGTCGGCGACGGTGGAACTGTCCGGAAGGAGAGTCCTTCCCTTCTTGGACCCTTCGGCCCCCAGTTGGGGCGGCCTTCCTTTTCTTATCTCCCCCAGCTGGAGGGGGAGCATCTTCTTCTTCTTCCTCGTCTTCGGGGGAGGATTGCGCCGCAGAGTCATCGGACGGTGAGTCCGACGACGCTTGGCGTCGGGAACTCTTTCGGGTTCCCTTGGACTTCTTGGTCTTCTCCGGCACCGTATAAGGAGTCGGAGTCAGCATCTTCGCCAGAAGAGCGTCCGCTGGGCCTTCGGGCAAAGGAGCTGGACAGTCGATATGTCCGGCCGTCTCCTGCTAGTCCTGTCAAAGGTACGGGAGTTTAGATCCCACATGGAGTCAATCTATAAAAGATAAGTATCATGTGAAAGGTAAAGCAGCTTACCGCACTGGCTTGGCGCTTCGCGCTGAATCCGCGATCCTCAGTAATGGGAGGAGGGACCTCGGTGCTTTTGAACAACACCCTCCAGGCATCTTCGTGAGTTGTGTCGAAGAGCCTGTTCAGAGTTCGGTGCTGCACCGGGTCGAACTCCCACAAGTTGAAGTCCCGTTGTTGGCACGGGAGGATCCGACGGTGGACCATGACCTGGACTACGTTGACAAGTTTGAGCTTCTTGTTCACCATGTTTTGAATACATGTTTGGAGACCGGTCAGCTCTCCCGAACTACCCCAGGACAGGCCCTTCTCTTTCCAGGAGGTGAGCCGCATGGGTATGCCAGATCGGAACTCGGGGGCCACTGCCCATGCGGGGTCACGCGGCTCAGTGATGTAGAACCACCCCAATTGCCACCCCTTTATGGTTTCCACAAAGGAGCCCTCGAGCCATGTAACGTTGGGCATCTTGCCCACCATGGCGCCTCCGCACTTCGCCTGGCGGCCGCCCACAACCTTCGGCTTGACATTGAAGGTCTTCAGCCATAAGCCGAACTGGGGCTTGATGCGGAGGAAGGCCTCGCACACGACGATAAACGCCAAGATGTTGAGGATGAAATTCGGGGCCAGATCGTGGAAATCCAGGCCGTAGTAGAACATGAGCCCCCAGACGAAGGGGTGGAGAGGGAATCCCAGTCCGCGGAGGAAATGGGTAAGGAACACTACCCTCTCATGGGGCCCGGAGGTGGGGATGAGCTGCCCCTCATCTGGGAGCCGGTGCGCGATGTCGTCGGGCAGGTATCCGGCTCTCCTCAGCTTCTTGATGTCTCCCTCCGTGATGGAGGAGACCATCCACCTGCCTCCTGCTCCGGACATTGTTGGAGAAGGTGGAGTTGGGAAGTGCGGACTTGGGCGCTAGAGCTCGAGTGTGAGAAAACGGATGAGCAAAGGAGGAAGAAGGCGTGGATGAAAAGGTGAATCCTTATCCCTTTATATGGGCGGACGAAACTATGCGCCCCCCACTAGCCTGGTAAAACTCGCTTATCCCCCAAGCGCCGTAATCGATGACGCGGTTGGGTTACGCACGCCCGTATTGATGAGAATCCCGTAATAAGGGGACACGATCTCTGCTTTGACAAGACGTGTTAAAAAACTGCCTCGTGTTACGTGCGGGGCTAGTTAAAGGAAACGGTTCGAATAATCATCGGGCCATGACATAACGTCATCGGTCAAAACAAGTCAGCAAATTAGATTTGCGAAAATATTATTCTCTCTATGGTGGTATGTGGAACTTATTTTGCAGGGTCGGACACTATCCTTGTATTCAAATCCTTCCGTGGTGTATTCGGAGGAGGAACCCGCCTTGCAATGCCGAAGACAATACTGCACGCCGGACTCATCGTCATTGAAGCCTGGTTCAGGGGCTACTGAGGGAGTCCTGGATTAGGGGGTCTCCGGACAGCCGGACTATATCCATTGGCCGGACTGTTAGACTATGAAGATACAAGATTGAAGACTTCGTCTCGTGTCCAGATGGGACTCTACTTGGCGTGGAAGGCAAACTAGGCAATACAGATATGGATATCTCCTCCTTTGTAACCGACCTTGTGTAACCCTAACCCTCTCTGGTGTCTATATAAACCGGAGAATTTTAGTCCGTAGGACACAACAACTACAACATATAATCATACCATAGGCTAGCTTCTAGGGTTTAGCCTCTTTGATCTCGTGGTAGATCTACTCTTGTACTACCCATATCATCAATATTAATCAAGCAGGACGTAGGGTTTTACAAGAGGGCCCGAACCTGGGTAAAACATCGTGTCCCCTGCCTCCTGTTACCATCCGGCCTAGACGCACAGTTCGGGACCCCCTACCCGAGATCCGCCGGTTTTGACACCGACAATACCCCTTAAGCATAGTAAAGTCATAGCAACATCAATCGCAGAACATAGTGGATACTATGGATGAAACCCTAACAAAACTAACTCGATTACATGATAAATCTCATCCAACCCATCACCGCCTAGCAAGCCTACAATGGAATTACTCACAGACGGCGGTGAGCATCATGAAATTGGTGATGGAGGAAGGTTGGTGACGATGATGATGGCAACGAATCCCCCTCTCCGGAGCCCCGAACGGACTCCAGATCAGCCCACCCGATGAAGAACAGGAGGCGGCGACGGCTCTGTATCGTAAAACGCGATGATTCCTTCTCTCTGATTATTTTCTCCCTGAATAGGTACTTATAGAGTTGGAGTTAGGGTCGGAGGAGGTCCAGGAGGCCCACAAGCCTGTAGAGCTCGCCCCCAGGGCTTGTGGCCTCTCGGTGGCCCTCCTCTGGCAACTTCTTGCGCCAGTATTTTTTATATATTCCACAAAAATTATTTGTAAATTTTCAGGTCAATCTGAGAACTTTTATTTCTGCACAAAAATAACACCATGGCAATTCTGCTGAAAACATCGTCAGTCCGGGTTAGTTCCATTCAAATCATGCAAATTAAAGTCCAAAATAAAGGCAAAAGAGTTTGGAAAATTATATACGATGGAGACGTATCAGAGCCCAAAAAACATAACTCTCCCATCCCTAGAAATAAAAAAAAACTCTAGCGTGCTCTAAAAAAAGGACTGCAGTAGATGGCGAACGTCGCTGAAACAGATGGAATTTGTGAATGCTTTTGCTTGCAGTTTCTTCAAATTCACATTAACATTTTTATTCTAAAAACTATCACTATTTAATCTCGCGTTGCAACTAAAACTGTCAAGAAAATACGTTCATTTGCCATCTCCCTACCAGAGAACGTCCGTCAGATAACATTCTTGGAAAATGTAACTTCTCATCTATTATTGCGAGAGACCGAGTAACATCGAAATCATCGATGAAGGGTTATCCACCTGGGAGATTTCCCATTTTTTCGTAGATTCATTTTTTTAAAACATTTTATCTCTTAAACCATGCGACTAAACACAGAACGGTTTTCATCATTGGATTTCCCGCATCGAGATCTTTGAAACTAGATCCCATGTTAATATATTTCCATGAACCTTTTTTAAGAAAAAACAATAACTGAAAAAGGAAATAATAAAACAAAAACAAAAAATAAAGAAAAAACAAACAGAGCCCGAAAGCATGGTTGGGGTTTTCCATTTTTCGGAAGCACATGTTGTGCTTTTCCTTCTTTTTGGGAAACACGGGTTGTGCTTCTCGCAGAAGCAAGAGGCTGTGCTTGTCGCACGAGCACAAATATGCTTCATGTGTTTCTCCTAGAAGCACAACCTGTGTTTTTTCTTTTTTCGGGAAGCACAGGTTGTGTTTCTTGCAGAAGCAGGTTGTGCTTCTCGTAGAATAAGCCCACGCTATGATTTTTTTCTTTTTGGAAGCACAATTGTGATTTCCTTTTTTTGAAAAGCACATCTATGCTTTGAAAAATATAAAATATTTATTTTTCTTCAAAACCTATGGAAGCCAAGCAAAAACAAAATGACAAAAAGCTAAAAAATATCATCTAGAACCTGAAAATGCATACGAAAAAACCATCAAAATCTAAAGGGAGATTCCAACACGCGACATGTGGCAGCGGCTGGATACACCACTTGACGCACTCCCAGACAAAAAAGTAACCCTTACGAGAGCCCAACAAGGAGTAACCATTAGTTAGTTGCTCCTGATGACTATGCATACAAAAAAAAATTAGCAATATGTGAATGACCATGTGTTGCTTATAGCGAGGTAGAAGCATGCATCGCTTGAAGGAACGCCCCTGGTGAGCAGGTCAGCAACAGGTTTGTTCATTTCTCTAGTCTGTTGGTCTTTCTCTCTTTTTCCTCTTTCCATTTTATTTTTCTTTTTTTTTATTTTCAAAGAAAATCTAAAAATACAATATTCCACAAACAATTACTTAGTTTAAAAAGAATCGTCCTATGTTCAAAAAAAGTTTGTCCAGTGTTATGGCCAGTTCTTTTGGGTGGCATAAAAATTAAGCTGCCTCTCCCATGCTTAAAAATAAGCCTCTCCCCCATTTTGTTGAGACTTTCAAATTATTTATTTCATAGCCAGTTTAGAAGCTCCAACAAATACGAGAGGTGGCTTATGGGAAAACCATGGGAGGAGGCGGCTTATTTTTTTTAAGCTGCCAAAAAAATGGCCGTGGTTGTCCAATATTTAAAAAATGTTGATAACATTTAAATTAGTTGTAATAAAAAATAGTCACATGTTTCAAAAAGAAATTATGTGACATTATGCAAAAGTATTACTCATGTATTCACAAAATGTTAAATATGTGTAAAAATGTTCTTGATGTATACGACAAATGTACAAAGTGTACGAAAATGTAGACATTAAAACATATATTGAAATTTTTATTAATCATGCATTTTAAAATATGTTAAACGTGTATAAAATCAAGTTCCTGATGTATACAAAAAATGTACAACACATAAATAAAATTATACATAAAAAATATATTTGAAAAAATGATTATTTTGTTTTTGAAAATGTCAAACATTTATAAATAAGTTTCTAATGTATATAAAAAATGTATAATGGAATAAAAAATATAAACATAAAAACATATATCTAAAAAGCTGTTAATCATGTTTTTGAAAATGTTAAACATTTATAAATAAGTTTCATATATATATACATAAGTTTCATATATATATACGATAACTATAAATGATGTATGAAAAAGTAGACCTAAAAAATATATAAATCATGTATTTTGAAAATGGTAAAATTGTATAAAAATGTTTTGACTGTATTCAGAAAATGTACAATGTGTATGAAAAATGTAAAACCCCAAAGAAAACGAGAAAGAAACAAAGAAAGTCAAAGAGAGGGAAAAATAGAAAGCAAAAAAAAACCAATGCAAAACAGTGGAACGCAGTGAAAAATGAAAAAAACAATGAAACCAAAGCAAAGAAATAAGAATAAAAAAAGAAATACCAAAGAAAATCGGTGAAGAAACAAGTAATACCAAAGAAATAATAAAAATAAACAAAAAGCAAAAAACAAATCAAATGTAGCAACGACCAAACGAGTGAATAGACGACCGAGAACACTCTAGTCGGTCGGGCCAAACACGTGGGCGCTGCGGGCGAGGGGAGCTACTATCTCAGTATAAGCGAGATATAGGTAGCACGGAGTAACATCTCGCAACATGCTATCGCTAGGATGGGTCGGCCCATAACATGTGTTTTGTAGCTTTCTGGAGCGGTTTTGAGAACTTTCTATGGATAGGATTGGCGCAGGGACGCGCGAAGGTAACTGCTCCATCGGTTGGGCAAAGAAGCTCACGGAGGGGCGAAGCGAGAGGAATCTCGCGTGCTCTGGCAAGAAAAGGAGGATATAGAAGGCCGCACTGCAAGGGCGATCTTTCTCTTGTGAAACAGGCCGAGCGAGTACGCGAGGCAATTTTATAGACGACCCTGGGAGGGCAACCAAAGTTACACGCCCATCCCGCAATCGTTGGGAAGAACCAATGACAACCACGGTCCGGGCTGGCCGAGCCCCTCTGCATCTGGGTAGCACAACCCCTACGCATCCGGGCAGACCAACCCCTTTCTAGTTAGACGGCTGGGCGGCCCTCCGCACAGCCGGATGGACGCAGCGTCGGCGCACATGGATGCCACATCACGCACTCTGCACCTGCGTAACCACACCACCGTATGGCACAAAGACGCCGACACGCAGGTCCAATCACGACATCGCACACGGGGCAACGCGCGATAGGGCCATCAGAGCGCTCCTGACGCCGCCCAATGACGCTAGGTTCAGGTGTACATCAGTGGTTAACCCGGCATGGACCGCCCAGCCGGGTCACCGATCAGACGGCACGAAGACACCCCGAGAGGCCCCGCGGCACGCCACCTGGAAATGAATGGCGTGGAGGGCGCTCTTGCCCGCGAAGCCCCAGGGAAGCGGGTACTCCAGCATCCCCAACATTCTTTATAGGGGTAATGCATGAAAATCATTTGGTTGTCCGAAAACTGCCCAACTAATTGCTCGTTCTTGCATATTGTGAAACCGTGCAATTCGTGTATACGTTTTTGATCTCATTTTTTATATTTTATTATCATTTTATTATTAAGGTGATACCAAAACCCTTAATTCATTCTTCCTTAGAATATTATTTTGTTTTTTACTAAGGTAACTCGTTCTTGCATATATATTTTATTTTTTACTTGAGAAAAGAAAAGCGATAGAGAAACAAAGCTACTAGTCGTTTGACAAATATAGGGTCCCTAATTTGTCTTCCAAACGTACGTCAGGGTGCAAAGCTGAAGAACTTCTCCCTTTTATAGAAAAAAAAAAAGGAAAACTCCTCTTTGGTTGCCAAGTTAAAATATTTTAACCCTTGTGACTGACTGGCCAGGACCAACGTGAAAAGTTAAAGACCCACACACACACACTGACACGCATACGGACACGAGGATATGAAAACGATGGATGTACAGTGGTACATGCATGCATGCATGCATGAGTAGTACTCCTACTAGCCCATGGAGTAGGGCAACGTTGTGAGGGCGTGTGGGGTAATATTTGGCAGAGTAGAAGAAGGAGGGTTGGGGGCCTTGAATGCCGGGCGGGCATGCATGTCTGGTCGCGGTCATCAGCACGGCGGATCGGTCGTATCCATTGGGCGCCAACGCTGCTCCCGCCCTGCTTTCGATTGCTGCGTTCGAGGAAGCCTCTGCTTCTGCATCTGCCTGCGCTGCGTCGTCGCGTTTGGTTTGACATGAAATGACCTCTCTCCCTCCTCTCCCTCCCTCTCTCTCTCTCTCTCTCCCTCTCTCTCTCTCTCTCCCTCTCTCTCTCTCTCTCTCTCTGCATGCATCTCTGCCACGCCCTGCTGCTGCTGCATGCAACGCTCGTCTCGGGCCCCAAAGCAAGCAAGCAAGCTGGCATGGCTACGCTACTCGATCCCTTGTTGTTTCTCCTTGGGGCGCCCCCCAATCATAGCGTAATGGAGTGCCTTATCATTCATTTCCTCCTCTTTTTTCCTTCTTCCTCTCTCTCTCCCTGCGTCTGCCCAAAGCCTTTCTTGGACAGTGCGTAGTCTTCGTCGATCGATCAGAGATTCTCCAGCCTCCGCATCGAGCTGACCTGACCTTCCTCCAGGGGCTGGCCACTCCATTGGGGCCTAAACCAGCTCTGACCCGTGCACGATTAAGCCTGATCACACATGCAGTAAGAACTTTCGAACTGATGTAGAAACTGCGCAATCAACCGATGTGTTGTATCATGACATGACTTGGCGCATACTTTTACCAGTGCACGCTCAACTGTGACTGTGAGGTTACCTTAGGTTTTGTTTAACTTGCTTTCACAAAAGTCAAGATCTTTGTGGCGACCAATCAGTCACTCGCAGCAACACTTGCTAGCAAGATGCTAAAAGTAAGTGCGTGCGAATTCGAAGGCAAGTATAAAACGGTGCGAATGGAGTACCTAGTTCTGTATACGTACGTGTGCCTAGAGCAGGTCAGGTAGTACCACGTACAGTACGTGTGAGGTTGCAGCAGGCACACTGCATAGCTACACGCTGCTGAACCAAGCGTGCATGCACGCACAGGCATTGCTGGAGGGGCGGGGCCACACGTAGTCTATGTGTGTGCATTCGGGATGGACGCACGCACGCATGCATGGATCCCGCGGAAATCACGGGAAAAGGCTGTGACCTTCTTGGTCTACGCAACATGCATGCATGGCTCGCCATAGCCATGTCGCTTGCGTGCGCTCATCAACTAGCCACCGCTGCTGAATGCCACGCATATGGCAGCAGCTAGCTTGCCCCTCATGCAAGCATATTTGTCTGCATTTCTTTTCGTTTTCTAGGGGGCAAAGGATTTGACCGGCTTTAGTTTACAACTTCTTTTCCCTGCTGCCCTTCCAAAAGCGTCCGCGACTGTTGTGGAACAGCGATCGATTACCAGCTACGACGACGACTACCACTTCTGCCAGAGCCTGTCATGTCAAGACGTATGTCGAGGTTTCTTCAGGTCGATATTCCCTGTAGAAAATGTGTTTGTATTGTCCAAAAAAATTAGTGTACGAAGCTACCTGTAGCTAGCTAGCTTCGACGATGACTCAAACGCAAGCCTCGTCACACTTTCATATATACTCGTACACATCTAGCTACGCCTACGCGCCGTCCGTCGATGCGTCACACAGATGACTCACCGCTGGGCGCTGGGCAGTGTCCTGGCTATATACACACTGCTCTACAGTAGACATGATCGTCATTTAAATTTGGAGGAGAGCTATGTAGCTGCCTCCAAAGCGAGCGAAACGGACGAGACGATGCATGCATAGTGTGCAGTGCGAATCCAAGAGGCCCGGCCGGTGGGTGGTGGTGGTGGTTTGGGAACGTAAATGCATGCATGCATGCTTGAGCGGCAGTACGCTTGGGCTCGGGTATCGATCGGTGATTGATCGAACCATGCATGCACGCACGAGAACAAAAATAGGCAGGCGTAGGCTGGGAAGAGGGTAAACGCTCGTGTTGAATCAAGGGCTTTCCGAGAGAGGTCACCTCACCCTCACCTCACCTCAGGCAGTCAGGCCAAGGCCAAGGAGCGTCAATCACACCACGCAGACATGCCGCCGTCGACCGACCCAGACGCGCGTTACCGCCCAACCTCTCTGAAAAGATTTGACTTCAATTCCCGGCCCCCTTCTTCCTCTCTAGATTTTTCTGGTTTTCTTACCGTCTCCCTTCTTTATTGTATATATATCTTTTTTTAGCATCAGTACAGACATAAGCGCTCATATACACGCGCATACACTCACCCCTATGAACACACACACGCACCCCGACCCCCTATGAGCACCTCCGAGAGATTGAGCCGGCATATCATCTTGAGATTTACGAAGTCACCGTAGACGCCTCGTCGTCGACAGGAACGTCTCCTCTCACTGAAAGCGCATCGCCGGAAATCCTGAAATAAATCCAGGAATAATGCAAGCACCAGGATTTGAACTCTGATAAATTGAGGATACCACTGTCCACCTAATCATCTCAACCACAGGTTGGTTCGCTTATTGTATATATATCGTGACGTGATGGAGTGAGTGATTGACGGGGACAATTGCATGCAGGCATCCATGCACGGCGTTCGTAGGGTTGTTCCCCAAATTGACAAATCTGCTGTTTCGCATGCATGCATGCGTGCATGCGCCGTGCGTACGAGCCATGCGTTGTTTACTAGCGGGGGATAGGATCGCTGCTGCCGTACCAAACGTTTTTTTTTCTTTATAGACAGAGAAGAATGCCGTACTGGACCTCGATTGATGCTTCCGCGCTGCGCTTGTTTGCTTTGTTTGTTTGTAGCTCCGTATACGTACGTGCGAGGTGCATGTTTGCCTGTATTATGCGCGAGTGTTTTTGTTCAGGAAATATCGAGGACAACGCAAGGGCCTGGCCGGAATGTGGCCGCCGTAAAGCCTAGCTACTCCCTCCGGATAGGATCGTCAGTTTAACTACTGAAACGCATAATATGACATAAAATATACATTTAGAAAGTTCATTTGACAATGAACCTAGATATATAATTTTTATGTCAAACAACACAACACTTGTTCAAAATCACGGACCTAAAAACCCATGCCCGACTTATATTCCTATCCAGAGGGAGTAGTAGGAAATCCGGTTCGTCTTAGTAATGACCCGACTTACCTGACCATTTCCTGTCTACCTGGTTATTTTTCCATATCACATCCTATATATTTAGATATGTGATCCACACTAATATATTTTTCTCGAACCTCAAATATTCTTTTTTTTCATGGAAAAAAACTTCCAATCAATTCAACATCTGTCATGGCAGTACAAAGGATACCAGAAGTAACAAAAATTACATCTAGATCCGTAGACCACCTAGCAACAACTACAAACATTGGAGCAAGTAGAAGGTGCGCCCCTTCCTCATAGGAGCCGGGCAAAACTTGTTATAGTCTTATAGTAGACATTTGGGAAGTCATCGTGCTAAGATCTCAAAAAACAAGCGCACCAGAACAACAACCGTTGCCGATCATAAGAGCTATAGATCGAAAGGATCCAACCTGTCGACATATGAACGAAGACAAGATCCAAGCAGAACCACCAAAGACTAGCATCGATCGAATCCCACTAGATTTGTCGGAGACACATCTCCACACGCCGTCTCACTATGCTAAACATATTGCCGAGGCTGGGGCTAGGCAGGGAGAACCTTATTCCATCTCTAAGGAGCAACCTTTCCTGAGCAGGACAAGCCCTAAATGAACTATAAAAACACCTAAAAACGAAGCACGATCCCTACCGTCGGCAAGGGCTGGGGTCAACCGCGTCTGAATGGCCCTAGGGCCACTCGAGACGAGGCGGACCGACGGCGCGCCAAGGGGAGGAAGAGGAACCCTAAGTTTTTTTCTTGGAAGAGGAGTAGGTGGCTTTGTCGAAAAGGATTCCAATAGTATTACCTCAAACATTCAACCATGCACGCGAAAAGATCTATCTCAACATGCAACCACGCATATGAATAATCTCTATTTTGATGACCATATTTCATAATTTTACAACTACACTAATTAAAAAATATTGAATCATATGTATTTTCAATTTCATTTCTCATATTACTAATTCATATATTCATGTCCACACAACTAAATTTCATTGAAATATATTGTAACTTGTTCCCACCGCGACCCATGAGATATCATCTAGTTATAAAACAACTAAACTACTCTCTCTGTTTCTTTTTACTTTTTAGTCCGCATATAATTTTTTTTCTTAAGACAAACTTCATAAAGTTCGACCAACTATATAAGAAAAAAAATATCAACATTCACAATATGAAATCAATATCATTAGATGTATCATGAAATTAATTTTCATACTATATAACTTTTGTATTGTAAATGTTGTTGATATTTTTATGGTAAATTTGGTCGAAGTTTACAAGTTTGAGTTCAAGCAAATTTTATACGCAGAGTAAAAAGAAACAGAGGGAGTACAACACAATTTAGAACTGCACCGAATCATAATCTGACAGCTCAAATATCATGATTACACTTTCCTCACACTATACTGTATGCCTCTATATGCTTGTCAGGGAAAAACCATCATCAACTTTTAAGTTCCCAAGACCATGAAAAATAAATAGAGTAAGTAACAACATTTTGACTCATTGTTCTATTTTCTCCCTTCTAAAATATGTCTTTTTAGAGAGATACACTCAAACTTCCTTATGTTTGACCATTAATTAACCAGAGAATACTTAAGTTGGTTAGATTTAAACGATACCCCTAATGTTGTGATTAAATATTGTTTCAAGATATAATTTTCTATGATACTATACATAAATCCTCAACTGATAAGTAATTGTCAAAGCTGCATACTTGATAATGTGTGAAGTCCAAAAAAAATCCTTCTATTTTGAGACAAAGGGAAGTCATACTCTCGGCAATGTCATGCATGACATACTCATCCATTGCAAATTAATGTATAGTGTAGAATAGATGCCTAAGTTAAAGTTTTGGCCAGCAATTTATGCTACACAAAGATGATGCTATTGAAGTCGATCCAACAACACATCATGCTTGTGGTTCATAAATACTGATGAAATATTAACAAAAGATCTATGGTCGATTCAAACTTTGGCACATACCACTCTATATTTTCGGATGCATTTCAATTGGTCAAGGTACTAAAATTACTTCCCCCGTCCTGGTTCAATTGCAAGTTTTTACTATACTTCTCGGCCAAAGAAAAGTTTGACCATACATTTGCATAACAAAATATAATTTATACTTATGTAGCAAAAATAGTACCATTGAAAACTTCTTTTGAACATGAATCCAACAATATAATTCTTATAGTATATCACTTATATTTTTCCAATTAAATCTACGGCGAAAGCAATTAAACTACAGCTAGGATTCATCACCACCTTGGACCAACTAAACCACAACTAACACACCGGGGAAAGCATCATACTCTCTTGTTTGAGTATAATCTTTTTCGGTTGTTTACGACAAGGCTTTGACCAACAATTATGTTTTTGTATATATGAAGGTGATACAGTAGTGCAATCATAAGTAATTATGAATATGAATTCAATGACATCATTTTTGTGACACATGAACTACAGAATAATAGAGTAACTGCGATTTTTTTCCTTTCGGACCGCAACAGAGTAATTGTTGGTTAACGGCTTGTCTTAACCAATGAAAATATGCCTTATGCATGGTGGGTGCAGAGACTATATAGTACTAGATGATACCCCGCACGTTGGTGCGGGAATATTTGCAATATATTTCGATGATATGTGATTTCTATGGAACGTAAATAGTGATGCTACGAAAACTAAAATTGCAAATCCATATGCTTTATTGTGTTTGATTAATGTATTGTAAAATATCTAATATATGTTTGCATGTTGAGGTGGACATTTTCATGTGCATGAATGCATGTTGTGAATTGTGATGGGTCTTTTGCCATGCATGTTGCTTGATGATGTGGCATGCTTGCATGTTGAGAGAAATATGTTAGTGGGGGCTAGCTATTTAGATATAGAAGATTATTGACTGATCCATCGATGTGGCGGTAGAAGTATACTGCAGTCAACTTGGTAGACATATGATCAAACATACCACTCCAAATACTCCTTTTGTTGATTGATCACCTTTACTGATTCGCTTTAGCTCATGAACTGCAAATCCAGCCAGATTTGCACCAATGATATCCAGACCAGGGAAGGTATCGATTCCAACCTAGCAGCTAGCTAGGAGATAGGAGTGGCTAGGAGAGAGCAAGACAGGTGGATCCATCATAATACATGCTTGCATGGTCCATACGTACACTACACACGCATATATGTAACATAAGCATCTCAGCTTTACACCTTTCTTGTGGCATAACAAAAAGATGAGACCTTTCTTAACCTAGCAGCTCTGTCTCATCAGGCAGCATGCCATGAAGTGCACGCACACATACACACACTCTTCAAGCTACATCGTGTGTGTGTTGTGCACCAGAAGCAAGCAGGCAAGCTAACCAGCTTGTTGCATGCTCCTGACTGCCTTTGATAAAGCCTATCTATCTCACTATCCATCTCTCTACCACGCACGCACACTTGCACGCACCCATGTCTCTCCCTCCCTGGCCCCTTTTGCACTTTGTTCCTAGATCAACGGTGGTCTCGTCTTATTCTTTAATTCCCCAGCTGCATGCCTCTTTTGCTTTCTCATCTCCTAGCTCCGGTTCTCTCCTCCTCCTCCGCTTCGTACGTTACGTGCATATGGGGCGGGAGCCACACGAGTATGCATCTGATGATTAATCTCTAGATCGGTGGTCACATATAGCTAGCTAGCTACGCATATCTTCCGTTGCCGTCCGGTCGACAAATCGACGGCGGCCTTACATTCTTCCTAGGGTGAAGTCCAGATTCGGTTTCTTGGTGCCGACGACTAGCTCCGACAATCGGAACGGAGCCGACATCAAGTCGGCGGCATCGTCGGCGACGACATTGGGGCACTGCGATTGCACGTCCTGCGATTGTAAAAGAGAAGGAGCATCAGATTAAATAGATTGCGATCTGCATATCATAACAGGAAATGCATGCTGCCGACACTTTGCACACAGGGAGCCGTCGGAAAGATGCATGCATGCGGGAAATGGAAGGAGGAATGATCGCCACTGCACTAACTAAGGCAAAGCATATCATGGCCATTGCCGATGGGGTATTGGAGGTGGTAATGATGATCACTCCCTTGGGGGAAAAAAGGCGAGTACGAACCTCAAAGGATTTGATGTCGCCTGGGTTGGCATCTGATCTTGATTTCCCGTGGAACGACCAGGCCCCTCTGCTGCACCAGCAAAAGGAAGGAAAAGACAAAGGAAGGAATTGAATTAAGTATCACCTTCTTTTCTGTATATCATGGGCTGATGAAAGAATCAAATGCCGGCCTATCTATCTATGATCTATCTACATATCTTTTCTTCAGTGGGAGTCCATTTACATGCAACACGGGAGAGGCGGGAAAAGGCGTAGGGAACAAAGCGCGCAAGTCCAACTTTTCACTGTTAAGATGGTGTCAATGGCGAGCAGCTGGCTTTATCAGAGGGGTTAATTGGAGGTAAAAAGCTGTGTAATTGGCTATAGCTTGGTGCTTGCCGCGTTATTTACTCACCCATGTGGTACGGCACACTGATCAATGCTTGCTTACACCACATGTGTGCGCACAACCACATACACATCATATGTTCTCCGGTCATTTTCTAAATAAACATGTACACTACTCACTCCTCTCCTACATGGGTATACAGTTTTTTTAGGGTTACATGGCCATACAGTTGGCCGTGCAGAGTCCGCAAGTACCACAGTACGTGTGTATGTATATGGTACATGGACGGCTGGATGCTTGTATGCGATTGTACATACATACAGATAGGTGTACAAGAGCTAGCTACGCCTGGTCACGCAAGAGAGATTAATTGTGTATATCACTATATACATGTCATGTTGCTTCTGAGATGTAACTTCTGGTCAAGATTCCATGGTAGTGCTACTATATTGCCTGCTTAATTAATTGTAGTCGTGGAAAGTGTATATGTGTGTGCACTTTTGCTGCCTATGGCTAGATGGATATGTTTAATGAAAGAGCTTAATGTATAATATATTCAAGAGATGATTGCACCATCATGGGGAGCAGATGGAACAAAGGTAGAGCCCTGGTGCTTTTTGTGAGCACTTGGAGGTGGTTGATATGGTAGGAACAAAGAAAATGAGACAAAGGAATAAGAGTTTGTTTTGCGTAAAGCAGGCACTAGCTAGACTGCGGTTTGATCCTAAAAGCACCCTCTTCAGATCAATTATATCATTGTAAATGCATAATCTATCAATTAATTATGTACGTAATGTGACTGTAGATTCTTGACGAATACCTGTACATCATCATGCATGAGATGAAGAGCCCAAACATGCATGTGTGCTACTACTACTACAGCATGTAGTACGCGTGTATTTAAGCGTACTTTGTTGCTTTAGCGCTCTACAGGAAATTACCATCAGCTTTTGACCTGTAAGGACTCTGGAGTTATATCGATCTGCAAAGCAGTTTTTGTGTCTCACAAGAATGTTTAGATAGACTTGTAGCTAGCTGTGCCCCTCTCTGTCATTTCGCCTGAAATAGCAGAAAAGACGGAGCCCAGCAGTGTGGAGTAATTCTGATGTGCATGCTATTGCTAGCTAGCTAGCTGCTGATATCCATTAATAGCCCACTAGCTAGGAACATTTAGTTTGACATGGAGCAATCCATAATTGTAGGAAGGGAAGGGACCCATATATCATTCTACATAAATCTAGTACTTATACAATTCAAACCGATCATCATCGGTGCACTGGAAACTGATGGAATTGTACTATTTGTGTATGATTAGGTGCTGTGCTGTTCTCTCATGTGATATGGAGTAGCATACATCCACCAGAATACAAAACGAGGAGTACTAACACGGGAGCTAGCTATAGAAATGGCGTTGTGTGTAGTATGTTGTTACCTGGAGGAGTTGTTGCTCCATAGAGCGCACATGTTGGATCCATGCTCGTTCCCGTCAAGATTTGATTGCTGGACTGAAGACTCAGACCCGCTGGTGTTGGCGATGTCGAAGGAGCTGTCGTCAGGGATGTCGATGATTGTCTTTGCTTGTCCTGCAAAATAAACATTCTACTCACTGCTAATCCCATGCTGAATCTGTGCCTGTCTGTCACTGGGATGTCGAGATGCCAGTGACACTTGTACAATATACTACTACTAGTCTGATTTCTTTCTCGAGAGCTGATCTGATCATACATACCGTAGGATGAAGCAGCGGCTGGTTTGTGGTCAGTGGTCTTGATGGTCCGGTACATCTGCAAGACAATCAACTGAGATCAGTACTCGCTGATACACTAGAAAGCATATAATATAAGTATATGTACTCGTAGCTGACTAAATAATGATAGGGTCAGCAGTGTAGCGGTATTAAAGTCGAAGCTGTGCAGTGGTGGTCTACGAGACGGAGCAATAAATATGGGTGGCAGGGGCGGGCAGCGGCATATATGCACAATTGCGGCATTGATGGCGCGATCAGCTAGTAGCTTGTGTGCAGGCAGAGAAGCCCTTAATTATTGAGAAATGATGCAGGCTTGTACTTGCCGGCCGGCCGTCTGCTCTTGGGCATGCAGCACAGCATGCATGGATGCGCATCATATTCATATTCATATCAATGTGTGTGCGTGCGCTCCTGTGTGCACTGTGTCATCCATCCACCGTTCCCTCTCCGGTGACTGTGTGTGACGTTCCTCTTTTTAATGGCACGCATTTGCTTCCCGTTGCATGCTTATCTTTGTGCTGCTCAGCTGCTGATCTCGGGTTTTTATTGAAAAGCTGCCCTCCTCCCCTCTGCCCCCGGTCCTCCCGTCGTGGTAAAGCTAGAGGGAGATAGGGATAGAGAAAGAGGGAGGAGGTACGAGCAAGCGGGGAATTTACTGCTCAGAAAGTGAACTGTAGAATGACTATTCTTACATGCATGACCGACCCAAGATGCATCAAATATTTAAAACTAAAACTGGTACTATATATTGTTCTGGCAGCAAGAAAAGAAATGATGAGTTAAAGGTCGATCGAGTGGTGCACGTAGAATTCTCTTGCAAATCAAGGTGTGTGATGCATACATCTAGGAGTATCTGAAGTGGTAGTAGATCTACACGTACGTTGAGGAGAGCTAGCACAAGTGATCAAAGCTCAATTAAAATAATATAACCAATGAGCTAACCATGGACTTTATGTAGTTAAAGAAGATCCCCTCACCTGCAAGTGAGACTTGACATGGGCCAAGGTTAGATCCTTCACGTCCATTAGCTCAAGAACCGACTTGGGCGTTGCTCCTGCACAATCGCAAGAGAGGGAGTATCAGAAAACAGTACACAATAATTCCTTCACCAACACATATAGAGCTTAGCTTGTACTATGCCAATACGCCCATGCATCCTTGTCTAGTTCTTTTGAATGCCAGCACAAGAAATGCAAGATTCGATCAACAGGATTGCCTACTTTGCCAGCTAGAAGAAAATAGTCATCTAACGGCTGCTAACGAGCAAGAAAATTCAGGAGAAGAAGAAAAAGAACACTTGAACGCGCGAGAAGCAGTTAGCAGTGCATACTCTCGTGGCCTCCGAGCAGTTCGACGGCGTGGACGAACCGCGCGTGCAGCGAGGTGGTCCACCGCATCCTGGGCGCACGGGAGTTCCGCTTGGCCGGCGGCGCCGCCAGCCGCAGCGCGCCGACCTTGCCGGGCGACCTCGGCCCGCCCGCCGCGCCGCCGATCGCGTCGTAGCAATGCTGGTGGTGGTGGTTGTGGTGGTGGAGCTGGCTCTGGAGGAAGGGGAGGGACTGCGAGGTGTTGTACACGGGGATGCCCCGGATGGGCTTCATCGCCGCCAGGTCCTGCACCTCGTGGAGGATGGGCTGGGTGTGCTGCAAGAACTGCAGCCCGCCCAGGTGGCCATCGGCAGCGCCGTAGTGCGCTGCATGGAAGCCGCCGCCGGCAGCTGCCGGCGCCGAGGGGTATGTCCTGGCGATGGACGGGGGTGTGAAGGTTGCTGCCGCTGATGCTGAGGTCGCGGCGGCGGCGGCGGTGGTGTCAAGAGCCCTCTTCCAAAACCCTAGGTCCATTGGCTTGGTGGCAGGGGGCGGATTGATTTGGAGCTGGAGCTGAAGGTCCGGGTGCGACGGGAACAGCTCCATTGATCCCTCTCGCAAGTTGCGGAGAGCAAAGTGGTGTGCTATCGGCCGCCGGCGTGGACTTGTGGCTAGCTAGAGAGATCGAAAAAGGGTTAGGGCGGAATTGAGGTGTGGAACTTGGAAGATTTCTTGCTGGGAGAGAGGGGGAGGAGGAGAGGAGGAGCTCGGGGATGGGAGGAGGAGAGAGAGCTGGGGACTTGGAATGGTGAAGGACAGGAGTGTCTGTTTGGATGTGTTGTGTGAAAAAGAGGCGAGTGTAACTTGTTGCTTGGAGGTGGCCGGCCTAGGATGGAAGATATAGATTGGTCTTTTCGTCCATACACCATGCGCCCCCCTTTCCCTTTCGTTCCTCACATTTCCCCCCCTCTTTATCTCCTCCCCTTTTTATTCCACGCAGTCTCTCTCTTGTGGGTGTTTGGTGGCAGATTGCAGTGGGAAAATGACACTTTTGATTGGGATGTATGCTCGCGGGAAGGCAAGAACTGAGGTATTATTCCCTTATCGGGCTTTATGCCCATTCTTCATCCTCACGTGAATTATACGCAGGAGTACATGCGGGTCAGGTTGGTGTTCTTATGGACAGACTACAGCCTAGTTCGGAATTCCAGAATTTTCCCGGTTCGTCATGTAGGGATAAAAACTAGAGGATTTACTGGCTGGGTTTTATACATTTGTTTCGAGTGACGCCTTGATAATAAATTGAGAGGCAACCTTGTTTGGGAATCACATTTATTTTTCGGATTTGCTAAATCTCATCTAGATGGGATATAATTATGTCACGTCTAAGTCCATCACCACAGGATCAAACTTACTTATCGGAGAGTTGTCACTCACGCTCTACGTATGTCCGATGGTTTTTTTATTGTTTTTTTAGACAGTTTTTTTTAGTAACCCTATGTATGTCTGATGTGTTCGTTTCTCGGTTGTGTGTTTTTTTGTCTTTTCTGGGCCAGGCCCAATGGCGAAAAATAGTTGCTCTTCTGTCTGTGCATTCTTGTGGGCCGGGTTGCCTGTGTGTTTTCCATTGTCTCATTGTTTTGCTTTTTTATTTTTCTGTGTCTATATATGCAGATTAGCTAGTGCGATTAGAAATTTTTGTTCAAGTATGTGTCCATACTCGTAGATTTTTTTTCCTTTTTTATATGTGTCTATACATGGGGAGTAAAATTTCCTCAAGCATGCTTAGTGCAATTGAAGATTGCATGTAAGCTAATGTTGTATTTTTTTAGTGCCGGGGGGAGTCTTTTTAGATAGCAGGTCATTTCTTTAGGTTGCTGAACATTTTTTGTTTTGCTGTGAAAGTATGAATTAGACTTCTTCTATTTATTTATATTTTTATTCTTGTATACAAATGTTCAAGTAGAATGAATCCCGTGATGGAATTTTGTCAAAATAACATTCCTATTTTCTTGTTTTTTATTTTTATCCCAGTAGAGTGGATGTGTCCGTTTATTTCTTTTTCTTTTTTGTTGTTCTTCTCCTTTTCATTTTTCCATTTTTTAATTCATGATATTTTAGTATGTGAACACCTTTTTGAAGTGTGTGAACACTTATTAAAGTTCATGTTTTTTTAGTTTTTAAACACCTTTTTTTGAATTTGTGCTTTTTTAATTCATGAACATGTTAAAATATTTGAACAAATTTCAAATCAGATTTGGTAAATCTCATCTAGATGAGATTTAGCAATGTCTCATCTAACTTGTGGTTTGTACTCTCAATTCATTGTAATCTTTGCACAAACTTGATCCCACTATGTTCTTGTCTTGCGCATCCCATGGATGCGCATACCGTGTCGTCGCAATATCCAATTGTTTTGTCAGGCCTATTTTTGTTTGGTCTCTATTTTGTTTTTATGGGCTATTTTTGTCATTTGTTATTGGCCTGCTTTGTAAAAGCGAAAGAGATAGGGTGCTCTATTCGCTACCTCTTTTATCACCTCCATTTTGTGGCTGCTTTTCCTCTCCTCATTCCTCCTCTCTTCATTTCCCCTTTCTATTTCACTAGAGCCGACGCCTTTCTTTTGTGCAACCCTTTTTTGTGCGACCTTTTTTCTTCCCCGAGTTAGAGCTCCACCCTCAACTTGCAACTCAAGCCAACATTTTTTCTATGCCTGAGTTGCAAGACCACTATTAACTTGCAAGTGGGCTCAACATTTTATTTGTCTCCAGTTGCAAGTTTACTCTCGAATCGCAATTGGACTCGATATTTCTTTACATTAGTTGCAAGTCCACCCTTAAGTTACAACTAGGTCTGACTTTCTTCCCTCAGTTGCAAGTCCACCGTCTACTCGCAACTAGGAGCTGATTTTTTGACCCAGATACAAGTTAACCATCATCTCACAACTACGTCCACCCCTTTTTTTATCCGTGTTGCAAGACAACGTCGACTCACAATTGGGCTCTTGATCCTTTTTTTGCCACAGTTGCAAGTCAACCAACGACTTGCAACTAGGCCCGACCCACTTTTTGTCCAAGTTGCAAGTCCAACATTGACATGCAACTAGCCCCTTATCCTTTTTTGCCCAGTTGTAAGTACATCCTTGACTCACAACTAGGCCTGACGTTTTTCTCTCTCCAGATGCAAGTCCACCATCGACATGCAACTGGCTCGATGTTTCTTCTGTATCACAACTGGATCAGACTCTTTTTTTTGCATTAGTGCAAGCCCACCCTTAACTTGCAACTCGGCCTGACTTTATTTCGCCTTAATTGCAAGTCCACCTTCAACTCGCAACTAGGCACTTATTTTTTTGGCCCAGTCGCAAGTCAACCATCAAGTCGCAATTAGCCACCCCTATTTTATCCTACTTGCAAGACAACATTTGACTCATAACTAGGCTTTTGATCTTTTTTTTGCCGTAGTGGCAAGTCAACCTACAACTCGCAACTGGGCCTGACCCTTTTTTGTCGTCCTAGTTACAAGTCCACCATTGACATGCAACTGAGTCATTGACCTTGTTTTGCCCCGGTACAAGTCCACCCTAGACTCGCAACTTGGCCTGGTCGAAAGGACGTGGATGTCGCCTAGAGGGGGTGGTGGTGGATATGTGCTTTAAAACAATTACATTTTAGGCTTGAACAAATGTGGAATGAATCTAGCCTTTAATTTGTCAAGCACAAAACCTAAATATACTAGGCTCAACTATGTGGACCAACAACTTATGCTAAGTAAGATAAACAACTAAGTGATGGTAAGATATAAAACTTCAAGCGCGAAGGTTATCACAAAGTAAGTGTATAAGAAAAGAGCTCGAGTAAGAGATAACCGAGGCACACGGAGACGACGATGTATCCCAAAGTTCACACCCTTGCGGATGCTAATCTTTGTTAGCGCGGTGTCGAGGCACAATGCTCCCCAAAATGCCACTAGGGCCACCATATTATCCTCATGCCCTCACACAATGCAATATGTCGTGATTCCACTAAGGGATCCTTGAGGGCGGTCACCAAACCCATACAATTGGCGACTCTTCGAGGCGGTCATTGAACCCGTACAAATTGCTCGGGGCAATCTACGCAACTTAATTGGAAACCCCGAAGCTTCCTCAGAGCTTTACACCACAATGATTGAGCTCCGTGGCATCACCAACAATCTAGAGCGCCCAAGCACCTAAGATTAACAAGCTCTATGGTGCCCAAACACCCAAGAGTAATAAGATTCTCAACTTTTACTTCCACGTATCAATGTGGATAACTCAAACCGATGCAACTAATGCGATGGTAAGAACACACAAAGTGCTCAAGTCCCACACTCTCTAACCCCACCAAAACAACAAAAGCTGTAGAGGAATATGAGAGGAAGAACAAGGGGAACACAAAAAACACTCCAAAATCTAAATCCACAAGGTTCCCCTCTCTAAGAGGAGAGATGGATTGGTGGAAAGTGTAGATCTAGGTATCCTGTCTGTTCTCCCTCAAAAGATGCGAGAATCATGGGAGGAATAGAGAGAAAGCTAAGCTTTTGGAGGTCAACAATAGAGGAGAAAGCTTGCTCAAGAACCATTGAGGTCATTGGGGAAGAAGAACCCCTTTTATAGGACCCCACAAATCCAACCGTTATGTTTCGTAACTGCCTTAAATGGTACTACCGCTCAAGGGAGCGGTACTACCGCTAAGTACAGGCAGTCGCCGAGACCCACTAAGGACCAGCGTGGTAGTACTACCAGAGCGCTACTACCGCCGTAGATAAGTGGTACTACCGCGAATTACCCGATGGGTAACATAGACTTCCATGAGAGTGCGCTCGGTACTCCAAAGGAAGTACCGCACAAGCGGTACTACCGCTATGTAACGCCCCGGACACACCCGCCGGTGGTCGTTACTCCTGGCGGGATCTAGACTGGCCCCACATATCAATACTAGTCTTTTCTGTGCACTTTGTCCTCACTCATGCGCACCCGGGAGCAAATTCCCGGTCGGTCACCCATCCTGACACTACTCCAAGCTGAGCACGCTTAACTTTGGAGTTCTGTCCGAATGGGCTACCGGAAAAGAAGGAATTCCTTATTGATATGAGTAGTCTATCATCCCTAATAAGCCAGGCCATCACACGCTAGGCGTGAACGGTACTACTGCGAATTCCAGAAGGGTAACAGAGAAATCCAGAGTAGTGCGCACGGTACTCCAGCGAAAGTACACACAAGCGGTACTACCGCTAGGAGCAAGCGACACTATCATGAATTCCCAAAGGGTAACAGGGATCCCCAGTAGTAACTGTGGCACACTAGCAGAAGAACTGCACAAGCGATACTACCGCTAATTACCATCAGGAATACTAGAACACAACAGAAGAGTCAAGTAAGACCAAAACTGCCGTAACTTCTGCAACGAACTCCAAAATCAGCAAACTCAACCTTGTTGGATAGATGACGACAAGCACTATCCAAAAGAACTAGCAATGGAGAATAAATGCCAACGGGATAAGGAAGAGAACCTTCCCCAAATATGAATCGGCAAAAACTCCAACACCAAAAACACAAGGTGATGCTTAAGAACTCCGTTTTCAATGAACTTGAGTTTGTCTAGAATACGAACACAAACTCTAAAACCTCACATAGAGAAAAACCAAATAAGAACCAATAGAGATGATGCCAAGGATGCAATGGTTTGAGCTC
Source organism: Triticum urartu (assembly GCF_003073215.2). Taxonomy (NCBI): domain Eukaryota; kingdom Viridiplantae; phylum Streptophyta; class Magnoliopsida; order Poales; family Poaceae; genus Triticum; species Triticum urartu. The sequence goes on from NC_053027.1 coordinate 460,793,790, forward strand.
TCTGTGAACGATACGATCAAGCTACTCACTCGAGAGCCCCCCTTGATAGTACGACAATCAATCCTATAACCCAGTCTCCCAACTAACACCATGAGACTGGTAAAATAGAAAACCTATCAAGTTCAAACATTTGCCTTGCGCATAATCCACTTGAGCTAGATGATGGCAATCTTGACCTCCTCAAGTTGGACGACCTTTCTTGATTGTGTTGACTCGATGAAGACTAGTGAATTGCTCCCCCATACTCCACTATGGGTGAGGCTCTTTTAGCCATATCTTCACATGTCCATTATCACGAGAATGGATGGTAAGCTTCAAGCATGTGATCTCTTCGTGATGCTCCGCTTGAACTCGCACAATGCAACCTTGATGATGATCACCACTTGATGTCATCCTCCATTTGTCATATGAGATCTTCCTTTTGATGCACGCCCATGGAAACATACCTAACCTCACATAGATCATGGGGTAGTACACAAAGCATAATGGACAATGCTTACAATACCATGGGATCACTTGATCCCTCTCGGTACATCTTCTATGCTTAGTGTGTTGATCAACTTGAATCACTCTTTGACTTAGTCTTGATCAACCTTGTATCTTATCTTCTCTCTTATAAAGATGGTGTCTTTTAGGTAAACATGAATGTTCACACAATCTTCTTCTCCAAGACATGCATGCTTGCAATACGCTCAACTCTCGCATGACCAATCTTCGGATAACTCCTCGAATAGTACATTGGTCTACACATAATCATCTTCTAATAACCGTGAAACCAACAAATGGTCTTCAAGTAATACCTATGGACAAACCCTTCAAATATAACTCAAGGCAAACATTAGTCCATAGGGATTGTCATCAATTACCAAAACAATAGATGGGGGCACCATGCTCTTACACCGGTGTAGTCAATTGCAAGTCCATCATCAACTTCCAACTAGGATTGACCCTTTTATTATCCCAGTTGAAAAACCACCATCGAATCGCAATTGGGTTGGCCCTTTTTTCGCAGTTGCAAGTTCACCATGACATGAAACTGGGTTGTAGGATCGGAAGTATGTCTAGAGGGGGGGGGGTGACTGGACTACTGGAAAAAATAAAAGTCTAACCTTTTCCCAATTTGGCTCTTTTGTGAAATATGGATTCCTTCGCCAAGGAAATTGCTCCAGTATTGTCACAAAAGATTTTCATTGGACCCGATGCACTAGGTATTACACCTCGATCAGATATGAACTCCTTCATCCATACTCCTTCATTTGCTGCTTCTGAAGCAGCTATGTACTCCGCTTCACAGGTATATCCCGCCATGACGCTTTGCTTGGAACTGCACCAACTGACAACTCCACCATTCAATATAAATACATATCTGGTTTGTGACTTAGAGTCATCCGGATCAGTGGCAATGCTAGCATCGACGTAACCATTTACGACGAGCTCTTTGTCACCTGCACAAACAAGAAACACATCCTTAGTCCTTTTCAAGTACTTCAGGATGTTCTTGACCGCTGTCCAGTGATCCACTCCTGGATTACTTTGGTACCTCCCTGCTAGACTTATAGCAAGGCACACATCAAGTCTGGTACACAGCATAGCATACATGATAGAACCTATGGCTAAGGCATAGGGAATGACTTTCATTTTCTCTCTATCTTCTGCAGTGGTCGGGCATTGAGTCTGACTCAACTTCACACCTTGTAACACAAGAAAGAACCCTTTCTTTGACTGATCCATTTTGAACTTCTTCAAAACTTTATCAAGGTATGTACTTTGTGGAAGTCCAATTAAGCATCTCGATCTATCTCTATAGATCTTGATGCCCAGTATATAAGCAGCTTCACGGAGGTCTTTCATTGAAAAACTCTTATTCAAGTATCCTTTTATGCTATCCAGAAATTCTATATCATTTCCAGTCAACAATATGTCATCCACATATAATATTAGAAATGCTACAGAGCTCCCACTCACTTTCTTGTAAATACAGGCTTCTCCAAAAGTCTGTATAAAACCATATGCTTTGATCACCTCATCAAAGCGTATATTACAACTCCGAGATGCTTGCACCAGTCCATAAATGGACTGTTGGAGCTTGCACACTTTGTTAGTACCTTTAGGATCAACAAAACCTTCTGGTTGCATCATATACAACTCTTCTTTAAGAAATCCATTAAGGAATGCAGTTTTAACGTCCATTTGCCAGATTTCATAATCATAAAATGTGGCAATTGCTAACATGATTCGGACAGAAGCATCGCTACGGGTGAGAAGGTCTCATTGTAGTCAACTCCTTGAACTTGTCAAAAACCTTTCGCAACAAGTCGAGCTTTGTAGATAGTAACATTACCATTAGCGTCAGTCTTCTTCTTGAAGACCCACACTTTGTTCTCATACATGGATCCTATCTCAAATTTCATGGCCTCAAGCCATTTATCGGAATATGGGCTCATCATCGCTTCCTCATAGTTCATAGGTTCGTCATGGTCTAGTAACATGACTTCCAGAACAGGATTACCGTACCACTTAGGTGCAGAACGTTCTCTGGTTGACCTATGAGGTTCGGTAGTAACTTGATCTGAAGTTTCACGATCATTATCATTAGCTTCCTCTCTAGTTGGTGTAGGCATCACTAGAACTGATGTCTGTGATGAGCTACTTTCCAATTTGAGAGAAGGTACAATTACCTCATCAAGTTCTACTTTCCTCCCACTCACTTCTTTCGAGAGAAACTCCTTCTCTAGAAAGGATCCATTCTCAGCAACAAATATCTTGCCTTCGGATCTATGGTAGAAGGTGTACCCAACAGTTTCTTTTGGGTATCCTATGAAGACGCACTTCTCCGATTTGGGTTCGAGCTTATCAGACTGAGGCTTTTTCACATACACATCGCAACCCCAAACTTTAAGAAATGACAACTTAGGTTTCTTGCCAAACCACAGTTCATACGGTATCGTCTTAACGGATTTAGATGGTGCCCTATTTAAAGTGAATGCAGTTGTCTCTAATGCATAACCCCAAAACGATAGTGGTAAATCGGTAAGAGACATCATAGATCGCACCATATCTTATAAAGTACGGTTACGATGTTCGGACACACCATTATGTTGTGGTGTTCCAGGTGGCGTGAGTTGTGAAACTATTCCACATTGTTTTAAATGAAGGACAAACTCGTAACTCAAATATTCGCCTCTGCAATCAGACTGTAGAAACTTTATTTTCTTATTACGATGATTATCCACTTCACTCTGAAATTCTTTGAACTTTTTAGATGTTTTAGACTTGTGTTTCATTAAGTAGATATACCCATATCTGCTCAAATCATCTGTGAAGGTCAGAAAATAACGATACTCCGCGAGCCTCAACACTCATCGGACCGCATACATCGGTATGTATTATTTCCAATAATTCAGTGGCTTGCTCCATTGTTTCGGAGAACGGATTCTTAGTCATCTTGCCCATGAGGCATGGTTCGCAAGCATCAAATGATTCATAATCAAGTGATTCCAAAAGTCCATCTGCATGGAGTTTCTTCATGCGCTTTACACCGATATGACCTAAACTGCAGTGCCACAAATATGTTGCACTATCATTATCAACTTTGCATCTTTTGGCATCAATATTATGAATATGTGTATCACCACGATCGAGATTCAACAAAAAAAGACCACTCTTCAAGGGTGCATGACCATAAAAGATATTACTCATATAAATAGAACAACCATTATTCTCCGATTTAAATGAATAACCGTCTCACATTAAATAAGATCCAGATATAATGTTCATGCTCAACGCTGGCACCAAATAACAATTATTCAAGTCTAAAACTAACCCTGAAGGTAGATGTAGACGTAGTGTGCCGACGACGATCACATCGACCTTGGAACCATTCCTGATGCACATCGTCACCTCATCCTTAGCCAATCTTCGTTTAATCTGTAGCCCCTGTTTTGAGTTACCAATATGAGCAACCGAACCGGTATCTAATACCCAGGCACTACTACGAGCATTAGTAAGGTACACATCAATAACATGTATATCAAATATACCTTCGTTCACTTTGCCATCCTTCCTCCAAATACTTGGGGCAGTTTCGCTTCCAGTGACCAATCCCTTTGCAGTAGAAGCACTCAGTTTCAGGCCTATGTCTAGACTTGGGCTTCTTCCCATGAGTGGAAACTTGCCTGCCATTCTTCTTGAAGTTCCCCTTCTTTCCTTTGCCCTTTTTCTTAAAACTAGTGGTCGTGTTAACCATCAACACTTGAGGCTCCTTCTTGATTTCTACCACCGCAGCTTTGAGCATGGTGAAGAGCTCGGGAATTGTCTTATCCATCCCTTGCATATTATAGTTCATCACGAAGCCTTTGTAGCTTGGTGGCAGTGATTGAAGAACTCTGTCAATAACACTATCATCTGGAAGATTAACTCCCAGCTGAGTCAAGTGGTTATGATACCCAGACATTCTGAGTATGTGTTCACTGACAGAACTATTCTCCTCCAGCTTGCAGCTATAGAACTTGTTGGAGACTTCATATCTCTCAACTCGAGCATTTGCTTGAAATATTAACTTCAACTGCCGGAACATCTCATATGGTCCATGACGTTCAAAACGTCTTTGAAGTCTCGATTCTAAGCCATAAAGCATGGCACACTGAACTATCAAGTAGTCATCAGATCGAGCTTGCCAAACGTTCATAACATCACCATCTGCTCCAGTAGCAGGCCTTTCACCTAGAGGTGCATCAAGGACATAATTCTTTTGTGCAACAATGAGGATAATCCTCAAGTTACGGACCCAGTCCGTGTAGTTGCTACCATCATCTTTCAACTTAGCTTTCTCTAGGAACACATTAAAATTCAAGGGAATGATAGCACGAGCCATTGATCTACAACATAGATATGCAAAAACTATCAGGACTAAGTTCATGATAAATTTAAGTTCAGGTAATCATATTACTTAAGAACTCCCACTAAGATAGACATCCCTCGAGTCATCTAAATGATTACGTGATCCAAATCAACTAAACCATGTCCGATCATCACATGAGATGGAGTAGTCTTCAATGGTGAACATATCTATGTTGATCATATCTACTATATCACGTTCGAACTTTCGGTCTCCAGTGTTCCGAGGCCGTGCTGTACATGCTAGGCTCGTCAAGTTTAACCCGAATATTCCGCATGTGGAAAACTGTCTTGCACCCGTTGTATGTGAACGTAGAGCTTATCACACCCAATCATCACGTGGTGTCTTAGCACGACGAATTGTCGCAATGGTGTATACTCAGGGAGAACACTTATTTCTTGAAATTTTAGTGAGGGATCAACTTATAATGCTACCGCCATACTAAGCAAAATAAGATGCATAAAAGATAAACATCACATGAAATCAAAATATGTGACATGATATGGCCATTATCATCTTGTGCCTTTGATTTCCATCTCCAAAGCACCATCACGATCTCCATCGTCACCGACTTACACCTTGATCTCTATCAAAGCGTCGTGGCCGTCTCACCAACTATTGCTTCTACAACTATCGCTAACGCATAGTGATAAAGTAAAGTAATTACATGGCGTTTGCATTTCATACAATAAAGTGACAACCATAAGGCTCCTGCCAGTTGCCGATAACATTTACAAAACATGATCATCTCATACAATAACATATATCACATCATGTCTTGACCATATCACATCACAACATGCCCTGCAAAAACAAGTTAGACGTCCTCTACTTTGTTGTTGCAAGTTTTACGTGGCTGCTACAGGCTTATAGCAAGAACCGTTCTTACCTATGCATCAAAACCACAACGGTGATTTTATCAAGTTTGCTGTTTTAACCTTCAACAAGGACCGGTCGCAGTCAAATTCGATTCAACTAAAGTTGGAGAAATAGACACCCGCCAGCCACCTTTATGCAAAACTAGTTGCATGTCTATCGGTGGAACCTGTCTCATGAATGTGGTCATGTAAGGTTGGTCTGGGCCGTTTCATCCAACAATACCGCCGAATCAAAATAAGACATTGGTGGTAAGCATTATGACGATCACTGCCCACAACTCTTTGTGTTCTACTCGTGCATATCATCTATGCATAGACCTGGCTCAGATGCCATTGTTGGGTAACGTAGCATGCAATTTCAAAAAATTCCTACGCTCACGCGAGATCTATCCAGGGGATGCATAGCAATGAGAGGGGAAGATGTGTTCACGTACCCTCGTAGACCGAAAGCGTAAGCGTTTGACAACGTGGTTGATGTAGTCGAACTTCTTTTCGTTCCGACCGATCAAGCACCAAACGTACGACACCTCCGAGTTCTGCAAACGTTCAGCTTGATGACGTCCCTTGAACTCTTGATCCAACAAAGTGTCAAGGGAGAGTTCTGTCAGCATGATGGCGTGGTGACGGTGATGCTGAAGTGATCCGCGCAGGGCTTCGCCGAAGCACTACGTGAATATGACCGAAGGCGTAAACTGTGGAGGGGGACGCCACACATGGCTAACAACTATTGATGTGTGTTCTAGTGGTGCCCCCGCCACATATATATAGGTTGGAGGGGAGGAGAGGCAGCCAAGGGGTCGCCCCAAGTAGGAGGAATCCTACTTGGGTGCCTCCCAATTCGGCCTCCCCCCTTACCATATCTTCTGGAGGGGGAAGGAAGTAGGAGGGAGGAGGGAAGGAAGGGGGAGGCCGAATCCCTCCCCTTCCTTTCCCCTTCTCCTATTTCCTTCCCCTCCCAATTCGGCCTACATGGAGCGCACCAGCCCCTTAGGGGCTGGTCTGTCCCCTTCTTGGCCCATTAGGCCCATGTAGTTGCCGGGGGATGCCCGGAACCCCTTCCGGTGATCCAATATGTACCCGGTACCCCCGAAACACTTCCGGTGTCCAAATATCATCGTCCTATATATATCAATCTTTACCTCTCGGCCATTTCGAGACTCCTCTTCATGTCCGTGATCTTATCCGGGACTCCGAACAACATTCGGTCACCAAATCACATAACTCATATAATACAAAATCATCATCGAACGTTAAGTGTGCGGACCCTACGGGTTCGAGAACTATGTAGACATGACCGAGACACCTCTCCAGTCAATAACCAATAGCGGAACCTGGATGCTCATATTGGTTCCTACATATTCTACGAAGATCTTTATCGGTTGTACCGTAATGACAACATACGTTATTTCCTTTGTCATCGGTATGTTACTTGCTCGAGATTTGATCGTCGGTATCTTCATACCTAGTTCAATATCGTTACCGGAAAGTCTCTTTACTCGTTCTGTAATACATCATCCCATAACTAAATCATTAGTCACATTGCTTGCAAGGCTTATCATGATGTGTATTACTGAGAGGGCCCACAGATACCTCTCTGATACTCAGAGTGACAAATCCTAATCTTGATCTATGCCAACCCAACAAACACCTTCGGAGATACCTATAGAGCATATTTATAATCACCCACTTACGTTGTGATGTTTGATAGCACAAAATATATCCTTCGGTATGTGGGAGTTGCATAATCTCATAGTCAAAGGAATATGTATATGACATGAAGAAAGCAATAGCAACAAAACTTAACAATCATTATGCTAAGCTAACGAATGGGTCTTGTCCATCACATCGTTCTCCTAATGATGTGATCCTGTTCATCAAATGACAACACATGTTTATGGTTAGGAAACTTAACCATCTTTGATTAACGAGCTAGTTTAGTAGAGGCTTACTAGGGACACTGTGTTTTGTCTATGTATCCACACATGTATCAAGTTTCCGTTTAATACAATTCTAGCATGAATAAACATTTATCATGATATAAGGAAATATAAATAACAGCTTTATTATTGCCTCCAGGGAATATTTCCTTCATAAGGGTCCACGAAGAAGCAACCTTGTCTATTCCACCATGGCCATCGCCCACGAAGGACTTGCCTCACTCGGGTAGATCTTCACGAAGTAGGCGATCTCATTGCCCTTACAAACTTCTTCGTTCAACTCCACAACTTGACGGAGGCTCCCAAGCGACACCTAACCAATCTAGGAGACACCAGTCTCCAAAAGGTAATAGATTATGTGTTGATAATGAACTCCTTGCTCTTGTGCTTCAAATGATAGTCTCCCCAACACTCAACTCTCTCTCGCAAATTTGGCTATGGCGGAAAGATGATTTTAGTGGAAAGAAACTTGGGGAAGGCTAGAAATCAAGATTCTTGTGGTAGGATTGGAATATCTTGATCTCAACACATGAGTAGGTGGTTCTCTCTCAGAAAATGTATGGTGGAAGTGCAGGCATGTTCTGATGGCTCTCTCACATATGGAGAAGGGGGTGGAGGGGTATATATAGCCTCCACAAAAAATCCAACCGTTACACATATTTGACCCATCTCGATGAGACCAAATAGCTAAACTCGGTGGGACCGGTTAGTTCAAAATGTGAACATTAGTAATCTCGGTGGGACCGACTGGAACAACTCAGTGGGACCGATGTGCTAGGGCTTTAGGGAAAACATCCTCTCGGTGGCACCGATTGCATCAACTCGGTGAGACTGAAGTGAAGCAATAAGGCAATAGAGAGAATGTCAAGACAACTCGGTGAGACCGATGCATAACTCGGTGAGGCCGAAATAAATGCAACAAGTCACAGAGCGTTGGCAAGGCCATCTCGGTGAGACCGAGACCCGTATTGGTGAAACCGAACTGTTAGGGTTTCTGGGAGTGGCTATGTCATATGAACTCGGTGGCGCCGGATAGAAAGAATCGGTGGGGCCGAGTTGGAGTTTAGGGTTTTGACATATTTGGATGGAGAAAGTGGTTGAGGGTTTAGGAGCAGTATCACTAAGCATTTGAGCAAGCAAGCCATTAAGCAACACCTCATCCCCTTTTAATAGTATTGTTTTTCCTATGGACTCAATGTGATCTTGGATCACTTAAAACAAAATGAAAAGTCTTGAGCTTTTGCCAATATGTGTCCTTAGCATTTTGAGGGGTCCACATTTCTAGTCCATGCCATGCCATTCATTGAACTTCCTGAAATATTCATCTTGAGAGGATGTTAGTTTAATGAGCTATATGTTGTTATGAATTACCAAAACCACCTGGGGATTAGTTGCACTTTCAATCACCCCCTTTTTGGTAATTGATGACAACATATAGATCAAAGCTTCGACAAATGATAAAATGAATGAAATACATCGTCGCTTTTAGAAGTATGTGATAAGAAAGAGCTCCCCCTAAATTTGTGCATTATTTGAAGTTTGCGTTTGAATGCAAATGCACAATCGATTAGGATCATGGGTCACTCTTCCATGTCACATACATCTTGGTGGAGCGCACAAAATGATAAGAGTAGAATAACATGCACTCATAACCGAAGATACAAGTGATTGATCATACACAAACAATCATAGAGATAGGCATGTAAGCACACATTAAGCACAGTATGATCAAATACATGACGACACAAGGTATCTCACAAGCATAACACAAATGTAGCATCAAGTAGCAACAACCAACCAAAGTAGCAAGGCAAATAAGAACCAACAAAGAAGCAAAAGACTCTCTCTCTCTCAGCCTATGATCTATACACTTTCTCACCCTTTGGCAACAAGTTACCAAAAAGTTTGAAAAGTATAGTGCTATACGACACTCTAGGCACGATCTCCGGGAGCTCCTGAAGGGGTCTTCTAGCTTGTTTCTCCGGTGTGCGTAGACGGTGTTGAGAGAAGTGTGTCTGCAAATGTTTCAGCTGATGTCTGTTGAGCAGGATGAGTTGACACTGGTGGTGGCACTATGGCTGTGGTGGAAGGAGCAAAGTGAGCAGGCCTCATGTCTGCAACTGGCTCAGCAGTAGACCTTTGGCATTGTTTGAAATCTGTTAGTGGTAGGTCTGTCATCTCTGTCCTCAGCATAATCTCGCAACTTCTCAACAATGGTTTGAATCACTTTGACCTTGACATCAAGGCTATACATCTTGTCTTCAACAATACGCTCTAGGCTCTCTTGATTCTTAGTCAAGGTTGCTAGACTCTTCTCTATCCTTAGGGTTGCTTCTAGCAGATATGTGAGTTGATCTTGCTTGGTCTTGAGATTCACTATGGATGCATCTGGAGAACTTGCTGCTTTTGCTGCTTTGGCAGCCTTTGCCTTCTCAACCTTATCTTGGGCCACAACAGATGTTGGATGTGAAGCATCCATCACAACTTCATTGTCCTCAAATTCCAGCCCAAGAGGCAAATGCTCTCTATAAAGTAGATATGTGCCCGTTCCAACCTTGGAATTGATTAACATCTGAATGTTTGGTGCATATACACCTGACCTCTTTTGGTCGGCAACTGTCCTCTTGATTGTCTCAACTACCAGACTCATAACCTTGAACTTCCGTGGTATGTCAAATAGATGCAGCAGGTTGATGGAATGGCCATGGATCATTCTCTCATCTCCGGACTTGGGCAACAAGGTATGCCACAAGATGTAGTTAGTGGTGGCCAAACCAGCAAGCAAGTAATAGATAGAACCAAACTTGTGAGTCTCTAGTGCTTTGTCAGGGATAGGCTTGTACATGTGAGCCATAGTGTTATGGTCCATCCTTGGTTTGCCATAGACATCTATGTCATTCTCATATTCCTGGGGGGCATTAATAAGAGAAGCCCCCTCTGAGATTGATGACTGGTACCCAGTGCCCTCAGTCATCCACACTATCTTCCCATCTGGATAGAAGTGTACAGTGGAGTAAAATTGCATCACCATTTCATCATTCCACTTGGTGAGCTCTTGTCAACAAAGCCATCAACTCCAGTAAACCTGAAGCTCTCATGAACATGGGGGAAATAATCATCATTGGCATCTATGTACTTCCAGTAAACCCACTTCATATCATTCACAATAGGCTTCTTATCAAGCAAGACTGTCTCATAGAAGTCCTACTGTTCTCTGGTGTGGAAACGATAATCAACAACAGTACTTCTCCTTGTAGCATATGGATCAGTCTTCCTTGATAATCTCAGTCCATTTTCCTTCCTCAACTTCATGTTCTCAGCCACTGGATGATCATAATTGTGGTCTGGAATCTTGGGCTTCAATTTTCTGAGCACTTGGGGCTCCTCATCTTCTTGAACTTCTGACACTGGGGCCTTGTTCTTTTGTGTAGCAGGAATGTTCCTGGTTGATCTCTTTGGAGCTGTAGTTTTGGGTGCAGCAGGTGGAGCTTTTGACTTAGGCTTGGAGGGTGCACCGGTCTTAATTGCATCTGCCATGAACTTCTGAGTTCTGGCTGGGGGTGCAATAGGTTCTTCCTCTTCTTCCTATTCCCTCATGGAAGGCTTGACAAGCACCTTAGTAGTTGTTGTTCTGGCTCTCTTCTTCTTCTTTCCATCTACAGCCTCATCATCAGAATGTTCAAGAGTGAACTTCACTGTTTCTTGAGTTATGGTTGACTTTCTGACTTTTGACATGGGAGCTCTTTTGACAGGAGCTTTCTTCTGAAGGCCTGTCTTGGTTGCAGCAGCTGCTATCGGTGTCAAAACCGGCCGATCTCGGGTAGGGGGTCCCGAACTGTGCGTCTGAGGATCGAAGGTAACATGATACAAAGGGGACACGATGTTTACCTAGGTTTGGTCCCTCTTAATGGAGGTAATACCCTACTTCTTGCTTGATTGATCTTGATGAGTATAGGGGTTACAAGAGTTGATCTACCTCGAGATCGTAATGGCTAAACCCTAGATGTCTAGCCTATATGAATTCTGATAGCCTCTACAGACTAACCCCTCCGGTTTATATAGACACCAGAGGGGCTTAGGGTTGTACAAGGTTGGTTTATAGAGAAAGGAAAGTACACACCCGAACGCCAATCGTGCCATCCACACAAAGGAGAGTCCCATCCGGACACGGGAGAAGGCCTTCGACCTTGTATCTTCACGGCCCATCAGTCCTGCCCATGTCACATAGTCCGGACAACCGAGGACCCCATAATCCAGGACTCCCTCACCTGCAGCATACTCCTTCTTGAGCACTTTCTTCTTTGAGGTCACTTCTTCCTCAACAACAAATCTTCATCCTTACTTTCTGAGGTTCTTTTCTTTCTCTGTCTAGTAGCAGCTGTAGGCAGGTTGCAAGGGGTGCTTCCGCTACCCTCAACATAGCTACCACTAGGGCTTGTACCCTCACTAATACTAACTTGCTCCTCTGACTTGTTCTGACTGTCAATTGCTTCTGACATCTCTACAAACTGACCCCGTGAATAGATGGATATGGGCAGAGTGGATGAGCATGTCGGATTCTGGGCTCCGCTGACCCTTGAGAGGATCAAACACTGGGGTGCGTGCGAAGAACTCGTCCTCCCCAACCTGCCTAATCATTGATCCTACGGCCTAGCTCGACGAATGCAGCGAACAAGAGACACAACAGTTTACCTAGGTTCGGGCCACCTTGCAGTGTAAAACCCTACTCCTGCTGATAACCCACAAGTATAGGGGATCGCAACAATTTTTGAGGGTAGAGTATTCAACCCAAATTTATTGATTCGACACAAGGGGAGCCAAAGAATATTCTCAAGTATTAGCAGCTGAGTTGTCAATTCAACCACACCTAGAAACTTAATATCTGCAGCAAAGTGTTTAGTAGCAAAGTAATATGATAGTAGCGGTAACGGTAGCAAAAGTAATAGTTTTGTTTTATAGTGATTATAACAGTAGCAACAGAAAAGTAAATAAGCAAAGAACAATATGTGAAAGCTCGTAGGCAATGGACCAGTGATGGATAATTATGTCGGATGCGATTCCTCATGCAATAGTTATAACATAGGGTGACACAGAACTAGCTCCAGTTCATCAACATAATGTAGGCATGTATTCCGAATATAGTCATACATAATTATGGAAAAGAACATGCATGAAATCTTTTGTCCTACCCTCCCATGACAGCGGGGTCCTATTGGAAACTAAGGGATATTAAGGCCTCCTTTAATAGAGTACCGAACCAAAGCATTAACACTTAGTGAATACATGAACTCCTCAAACTACGGTCATCACCGGTAAGAATCCCGATTATTGTCACTTCTGGGTTAACGGATAATAACACATAATAGGTGACTATAGACTTGCAAGATAGGATCAAGAACTCACATATATTCAGGAAAACATAATAGGTTCAGATCTGAAATCATGGCACTCGGGCCCTAGTGACAAGCATTAAGCATAGCAAAGTCATAGCAACATCAATCTCAGAACATAATGGATACTAGGGAGCAAATCCTAACAAAACTAACTCGATTACATGATAAATCTCATCCAACCCATCACCGTCCAGCAAGCCTATGATGGAGTTACTCACGCACGACGGTGAGCATCATGAAATTGGTGATGGAGGAAGGTTGATGATGACAATGGCGATGGATTCCCCTCTCCAGAGCCCCGAACGGACTCCAGATCAGCCCTACCGAGAGAGATTAGGGCTTGGCGGCGGCTCCGTATCGTAAAACGCGATGAATCCTTCTCCTATTTTTCTTCTCCCCGAACATGAATATATGGAGTTGGAGTTGAGGTCGGTGGAGCACCAGGGGGCCCACGAGGCAGGGGGCGCGCCCAGAGGGTAGGCGTGCCCCACCCTCGTGGACAGGGTGTGGGCCCCCTAGCCTTGATTTTTTCGCCAGTATTTTTTATAAATTCCAAAAATATTCTCTGTTGATTTTCAAGTCATTCCGAGAACTTTTATTTTTGCACAAAAATAACACCATGGCAATTCTGCTGTAAACAGCGTCAGTACGGGTTAGTTCCACTCAAATCATGCAAGTTAGAGTCCAGAACAAGGGCAAAAGTGTTTGGAAAAGTAGATATGATGGAGACGTATCAACTCCCCCAAGCTAAAACTTTGCTTGTCCTCAAGCAATTCAGTTGATAAACTGAAAGTGATAAAGAAAAACTATTACAAACTCTGTTTGCTCTTGTTGATGTAAATATGTAAAGCCAGCATTCAATTTTTCAGCAAAGATTATGAACTAAACATATTCACAATAACATTTAGGTCTCATGATTACTCATATCAATGACATAATCAACTAGCGAGGAATAATAGTAAATCTCGGATGAAAACACTTCCTCAAAACAATCATAATATGATATAACAAGATGGTATCTCGCTAGCCCTTTCTGAGACCGCAAAACATAAATGCAGAGCACCCCTTAAGATCAAGGGCTGACTGGAAATTGTAATTCATGGTAAAGGAGATCTAGTCAAGTCATACTCAATGTAAACTAACAATAATACATGCAAATGACAGCGGTGCTCTCCAACTATTGCTTTTTAATAAGAGGATGATGACTCAACATAAAAGTAAATAGATAGGCCCTTCACAGAGGGACGCAGGGATTTGTAGAGGTGCTAGAGCTCGGTTTTGAAATAGAGATGAATAATATTTTGAGTGGTATACTTTCATTGTCAACATAACAACCGAGAGATCTCGATATCTTCCATGCTACACACATTATAGGAGGTTCCCAAGCAAAATGGTAAAGTTTATACCCCCACCACCAACAAGCATCAATCCATGGCTTGCCCGAAACAACGGGTGCCTCCAACTAACAACAATCATGGGGGAGTTTTGTTTGCAATTATTTTGATTTGATTTAAGCATGGGACTGGGCATCCCGGTGACCAGCCATTTTCTCGTGAGTGAGGAGCGGAGTCCACTCCTCTTGAGAATAACCCGTCTAGCATGGAAGATATAGACAACCCCAGTTGATATATGAGCTATTCGAGCATACAAAACAGAATTTCATTTGAAGGTTTAGAGTTTGGCATATACAAATTTACTTGGAATGGCAGGTAGATATCGCATATACGAAGGTATGCTGGACTCATATGGAACAACTTTGGGGTTTATGGAATTGGATGCACAAGCAGTATTCCCGCTTAGTACAAGTGAAGGCTAGAAAGAGACTGGGAAAGCGACCAGCTAGAGAGCGACAACAGTCATGAACAAGCATTAAAATTAATCAACACTGAATGCAAGCATGAGTAGGATATAAATCACCATGAACATAAATATCGTGGAGGCTATGTTGATTTTGTTTCAACTACATGCGTGAACATGTGCCAAGTCAAGCCACTCGTATCGTTCAAAGGAGGATACCTGTAGCGACCCGACCTCAATCGGTCAAGCCTCTGTGTATCCGTGCCATCCCTGGATCGGTATGCTGGCACACACAATACATCAATGTATATATCAAAGTGCAATCACATGTATAAATAACGTAAAACTAATATATACCTCATAAGTCTCAGCGGAAACAAACATAAGGGTGTGGAGTCCATCAACGCCAACGTCAAGTTGAGTGTAGACCGTAACCCTACAACGTAACTCTTACTCATCACAGAAAATTCCTGCAACATAAGACATTGCAGCCCTGTAGGTCAGTACATTGAATGTACTGGCAAGTCACATCATAAGAATAATGAACCTATTGTACATGCAATTTGGCTGGTGGAAAGCGCTAAGTTTAGTTTTTGCATAAAGCTAGTTTTTCCCTAGAATAAAAGATATTATTCTACCACTACACTATAGCATAGGATGAGTTGGTAAACCCAACTTAATCCATTCCCAATGTTTCATTTAAAACCCAACTGTTCAATTAAGAGTGATGAGATCTCCTAGTATTTCCACTACTAGATGCTCAAGTTGTCCGTAACCAGGGACACGACTAATCGATTAGGTTTTAACACTCTGCAGAGGTTTGCGCACTTTTCCCCACAAGACTCGATCGCCCCCCCCTTGAAGTTCTCGCACTTCCTGACGTTTGAGAACAGGATGACCGAGACATAGTCTTTCGAAAGTATCCCCCTTAACCCACGGATAGGCCGGTACACCTACTCATTCTACATCTCCTAGCCCATCCCAGAAGGGGTCACACTAACTACTCAACTAAGCCAGAGCCCATATTGGCTTGTGGCTGCACACGTAAGCTTCTAGACATGAGAATACGATTGATCTCTTTGAGCCTGGGCGGACGGACCACTAGTGGTGCACCACCATGGATTTCCCATGCATGCTCCCACTGTACTTCGCCACCATTCAAACCAAACCTCCGCCCAGGTAGTTCATTTACAAGTCTTGGTCCTGATTACTACTTTGTCACTCATGTCTCACCATGAACGCTTCCCAATTCCACGTCTACATTTGCGAGGCGGAAATAAACTTACACGGTGGTGACAAGGTTGTATAGATCAGACCTACCTCAAATGAACTACTAGGCAACGGCATAGCCATCTGGCAACAATAAATCCTAACATGCAATCCTACCACAAAAGTACTAAGTGCATAATATAAAACATAGGTGATTGGAGGAATGGTCAAATGTGAACTTGCTTGGTAATAGTTGATGAAGATTATATCACTCTCAGAAATTTACTTAATAGAACTATTCGTCACTCTCCGATGAAAATCTATAAAGTCAAACATTGCATCCACATAAGCAATCATTTCAGAGAACCAAGAAGAACATGCAAAGTAAAAAGTCTTGGGAAAACCAAATGAACATACAACACACTTAACTATCACAAAATATTCTAAGTGCAACACAACATAGGCATGTGGTTCAGAATTTGTGACGTGAAGCATAGTGCATACAAGGCATACGAGTAAAACTACTATGGACAGATCCTAAGTGTGTGAAAATTAGTGTGACAATGGTCCAGGTGATAGGATTTGGCAACGGTGACACGATGCAAAAAGAATCACATCAATCGGAGCTACAGTTTAGGAGATATGGCCAATTGAAGTTTGAATTCAAATCTGAATAAAGTTCAAATTTGAATTTGGAAAAAAATTTACAAACATGATGCTACTGGATAGATCTAATCATGACGATGAATTTGCCACTGGTTTTACTGAATTTGGAGTTACGGTTAAAAAGATACGGCTATCCTAAGTTCAGGGACTAATCTGTAAAACTCAGGGACTAAACAGAAAAACAAATAACTACAAACAGGTCCCTAACACGTGGCAAATTCCTAGTGGTCGAAAGGTATTCGCCGCGTAGCTTATACAGCGGACACTCGGACTTTAAGCAAAACAGCGGCGGCAGCTAACTAAAAAAGCGACATCGGTTTAAAATAAAACCGCACGGTTAAATAAAAAGAAAACCAAAGACCGGTTTTTCACTAAAACCGCATGGTTTAATAAAACCTTGGCTAACCGTTTTAAACAAAAAAACAAACAGAACAGGGAGAAGCTCACAGCGAGCGGCAGTGTCGGCGTCGGTGATGTGCAGGGGACGGCGGCGCGGCGTTGGGCAGCGACGGGGTGACGGCCTGCGATGGTCCTCGGCTGCGGGAAAGAAGACGAATGGGGCCGACGCGTCGGGGGCTGTCCGGTGGTGGAGGCGGCGCGCGTTGGGGTGATAGAGACAGAGCGAAGGAAGGGTGGCGCTCCGGCGAACTCCGGTGGTTCGGACGTCGTCTGTTTGACGGCTCCGATGTCCCCTAGACCACAAAAAGTTGTCAACAAGGTGTGCGTGGAGCAGGGGAACAAGTTGACAGAGTTTGGGGCCTCATAGTGGCTTACGGCCGACGAGCTTCTCCGGCGAAGTAGCTCCAGCCGGCGAGATCCAAGCGGCAACTGCGGGCGGTAGGAGCGGCGAGAGGACGAGCAAGTGGGCAGGATGGAGAGAGGGGGCTCCGAGGCTTATATAGGCGCAGAGAGGGGTGCTTGGGGCTGCGGGATAAGCCTTACCCCCGAAGGCGAGGTGCGGCGGTTGCGGCGTGCGCGCACGGTGCTGCGTGCTTATCCGAGCGGGAGGTTAGGGACGATGGATCGGGCTGGGCCCCACGGGTCAGCGACAGGGAAGAGATGAGCGAGGGAGAGAGACGAGCGGGCGAGCGAGCGCTGGCTCTCGGGCGCGAGCAGGCCTGGGACGGCCTGGCCGGTTGGGGCTCTGGGCCAGCTGGCCAGTTGGCCAGTGGGCCGCGCGGTTGGGTGGCTGCTGGGCCGGCTGGCCAGCGCATGCGTGCGTTTTTTTAATAAAAAGTTTTTTTTTTCAAACAGAAAAACAAACAAATTGAGTAATAATAAAAAAAACTATATAGGCATATTATATACCAAAATGCTCAGAAAAATACCAAGAATAAGCTGAACTATTTTCCAAGTTCAAATAAATTCCAAACAAATTCATAAAAGTCAAACAGTGCTACTGTCATTTAAAATCAATAAAAATCATTTTTAAAATAGCAAAATGATTTCAAATTTATTTTCTCCTAATTTTCCATTGAAGGGAATCATTTTACCCTTATTTCCATTTATTTATTTTTAGGAGAAAAATATTTTAAAAAGAAACTCAAATAACTCCCAATTGGATTTGAATTTGGAATTTCAAACAACTTCGAATGGAAAAATGAGTTTCAAATAACTTCAAAGTGACTTCCAATTTATTTCTTTGAAACTTCCAACTCTCTTTCCTCAAATATGAAGAAGTCATTTTATCTTCCCTCATGAACTCATTGAGTTGCTTAAAGTTTCTAAGTTTGAAATATTTCAAAATGGAATTCAAAGCATTTTCAAACCCCTTTTCATTTCTTTGAATGGAAGAGGTCATATTATCTTCACTCTAGGGTTTTGTGATGAATGAATTTGAATTCATGGAGATCAAAATGCGAGATGAAGGTTTTGGGAAAGTCCTTTTATTCCCTCTCATTCAACTTTCAAAAAGTCTTAAATTTTCACTCAATTTCACACAATCAATCACACAACAATCAAACAAACAATCATAATAATTTATTTAATATAACATTCCAAAATTTAGAATTTTGGGATGTTACAAACTACCACCCTTAAAATGAATCTCGTCCTTGAGATTCGGAGAGGCTAGAAAGAAGGTTAGGTTTGGGGGGTATCCTTGAAAATCCAGTCATCAACACATGGTATGGGGTGCTACCACCCTTAGAAGCATGGTCACGGTTCCAACAAAACTCATGTACTCCATCCTTTGCGTTGGCGGTGTCGGTCTTCTCATATTCTCCGAGATAACTCCTTCACTTTTGCTCTTATGGTAAGGGCATGGCATTTTCCTCAAAATCAGGAGTCCTTGCATCAAAATAGGATCCTTTTGAGACTTGACAGGTCTGGCGCCAATGCTAAACAACTATCGAAAATCTCATGGTGGTAGAAAATTACTGGTTCTCCTGCACGAAATTGGTCTGGGTTGAAGCTCACCGCATAACCTACGATTGGCAACAGGTGCCGGTACAGGGTTTCCATCATCCTGCCATTCTAAGGCTTTTGGCTTGTCGCGTCGACACTATTCTAGGGTTTTAAGGCTCTCTGATTTGCCATCAACATATGATAGCTCATGATAGAAGTCTTCGGTATGGGGGCCAATCCATCCCGTACTTGAATCATTACCACATACGCAGATAGTGAATCACGCATTCTAGCACTTGGGCATCCTCACAAGCATTGCAGAACTTCTCTTCTCCACGGACTGGGTCCGATAAATCCATTGGTCATGCAAGCCAAACAAAACCTCTATCGTTTCTTCACAACTCTCGAGTTTACGTAACCTCCTATGGAACGTCTGCTGATGAACTCACAGCTTCTTCCAGAATTCTTTTCTTCAACAAGATTGTGCTTGTTTCCTCATCAAATCCTAGGTCATGTGGGTTATGGCCCACTTCAACACTTGTATATCTTTAACTCATCCTTGGAGTTACTACTGTTCCATATTCCAACATTACATCTCATTTAAATCCAATAGTACTTCATTACTTCATACTCTTGGGGTAACCATCATAACTAAAACCAAACTCCAACTCATTTGTCCAAACTCCACTCTATGGAATACATTTCCTTTTCCATTGTTCAAGTGTTCACACAGACAAGTATCGCCAAAAATGCACTGGTTCATCCATAATTCATATTCTCTTCAGATCAAATCCTTTATTATACCCACTACTCAAAACTCAAATTTCACAAGTACTCTATTACAAAAGCTGCCATCCACATAGTTTGGTATGGTCAAGAATTACTTCCATCTTTATTCATTTGCCCTACTTGAAGATGCTTCAGTCCCACTAGAATTATGCGATGTGATCCTTCAAATCATCGATGTTTTGCTTCATCGTGGTGGCCATGAGCTTCATCTCCATCATCTTCGCATGGACCTCTCTCAGGTATTCCTGAGTGTGACGGAGTCTTGCTTCTAGTATTTCTCCAATCTGACGTATGGCTTCCATAGAAGCTTCACGAACAGAGTCGAAGAACGTTGCTCGTGGTACTCGAGAAATGAAAAAGTATTACCCCATAGTCTTTGGGCAAACTCCCTTCACACGGTGGAGGTGTACCTCCACGTACCAAAGTTCAACTCCATTCTCCATGAAAGGATAACCCTTGTTGACTGCATCTCCTTCAAGATCAATATGCTTCCTTCAGGATTTTTGGGTAATCCTGATCACTGGTCAGGGTCATGATCGTTTCCGGGCCCTTGAGAAAAGACTCACAAAGGGTTGTCATCTGCAGGTATAAGATAGAAGGGGTACTCAGGATAATGTATCTATTTCCTTGGGTGAAATGTGGTTATTTTGGGGGAAAGGTTTGGGTCAGCTTGCCCATGGGCTCAAGTTTTAAGTCTAGGTGACATAATGAGAGAGTCTCTCACAATCAACAAACAACTCATAACATTTCATATGAGATTCCAAACACCTCAACTTTTATTGCTTCATGAGCTATTACAATTCCATTTCACAACTCAACTCAACATCCCCAATGAAAATAAAAGTGCGTTCCAACTTTATTACATGCTTTATATCAAGATCTCAACTACTCTGCTCAAGCTCTCCTCAGGTCTAAACATTCTCCGGCAAAATGTCCTACTCCTTTGCAGCATAAACAAATGACTTTAGACAAATCCAGGGGCTTCCTGGTGGCTATCTTGGCTCCTTGGGTTCTTGGCTTGCTTGCTGAGCATTTGCTAGCGTAATGACCTAAATCCTTGCACCTATAACAAGTGATTTGACTCAGGTCCTTTTCTGCAGAAATTGGGTTGTTCTAGGGATACATGCTCTTTCTCTTCCTGGACTTCTTTGTTCCGATCAATTCTTCTATCTCATGTGGATCAAACTCCACTTCTTCTATCGGGAAGTCTCCCAGATACTCTTGGTTTTCCTTCATGCAATATTGTGAAAAATGTCCTTCTTCTCCACATGAATAGCAAGCATTGGAGTAAAATCTGTTTAGGCTTTCTCCATCAGGGTCGTCAGCATCTTCTTTCATCAGTGGTTTTCTTAAACTTTTCCTGAGGGCTTCTTTCACTGCTTCCATCTGCTGCTTGGAATTTCTTGTACCTTGGGGTAAATATGACACTGGGCAGGGTAGTGCGTAGTTCCTTCACACAAGAAACAAGTAACCTGCCTAGTTGGGCATTCTTTAACTCGGTGATTTGCTTCACAATGAGGGCATCCATCCTTGTGTTCCTCATGGGTATGTCCTATCTCACCGCAAATCTTGCATGCACAAGGTTTCCTCATTTTATTGCCATAGGGCTTCTAAATAAGACGAGACCTCAGTAGAGTCATCTTGAATTGCTCCCAAGTTTTTGCTCCATTACATCCTTGTATGGCCTGATGCATTTTCCACCAGGTTGTAGCACTTTTTGTAAAGTACTGAAGAGCCTACTGAACCTCATACTTCCTTGCAACCAAATTGCTCCCGACCTGATTCTCCATGTTTTGAATCCATAGCTCTGCCTCTAACTGAGTGATCGGTCCAGAGAATACAAGTCCATCTTCTTTCATCATCTATTGGGTCCAAGTGTTTTGGGATGAAATAAGAGGGATAGAGGGAGATACACACAATACGAACAATATAGTTTTGTAAATAAGTTTTATTTGTTGATGTCAGAAAACACACACCAAATATGATAGCTCACAAATCATCGCATCTAACGTGAGTATACAACAAGGGTTTGGTCTTCTAAAGGTCATATAAATATTGGAATTAGTCGATGTCTTCAAATTCTTCAATTCTTCGGAGGCTTCGACTATTGTAGCTTCAACTCTTCTAGTGTATGGTGAAGTCTGATATCTTGTCCTTCTCGGAGTGGTCTCATCAGTTCTTCCTCCGTGTGGTCCAAAGGGAATGTGGTATTGTCTAACTACTTGAGGTAAAAGGAACAATTTGATAAAGCTCAGAAAAGAAGAGAGATAAAGGATCTTTTTGAAAATTAAGTTTTAGAGAAATCCTTTCCTATGGGCTTTCCAGTTTCTAGGGTCACGTTCTACAATCAACATGGGCTCTGATACCATCTCTGTAGCGACCCGACCTCAATCGGTCAAGCCTCTGTGTATCCGTGCCATCCCTGGATCGGTATGCTGGCACACACAGTACATCAATGTATATATCAAAGTGCAATCACATGTATAAATAACGTAAAATTGATATATACCTCACAAGTCTCAGCGGAAACAAACATAAGGGTATGGAATCCATCAACGCCAACGGCAAGTTGAGTGTAGACCGTAACCCTACAACGTAACTCTTACTCATTGTAGAAAATTCCTGCAACATAAGATGTTGCAGCCCTGTAGGTCAGTACATTGAATGTACTGGCAAGTCACATCATAAGAATAATGAACCTATTGTACATGCAATTTGGCTGGTGGAAAGCTCTAAGTTTAGTTTTTGCATAAAGCTAGTTTTTCCCTAGAATAAAAGATATTATTCTACCACTACACTATAGCATAGGATGAGTTGGTAAACCCAACTTAATCCATTCCCAATGTTTCATTTAAAACCCAACCGTTCAATTAAGAGTGATGAGATCTCCTAGTATTTCCACTACTAGATGCTCAAGTTGTCCGTAACCGGGGACACGACTAATCGATTAGGTTTTAACACTCTGCAGAGGTTTGCGCACTTTTCCCCACAAGACTCGATCGCCCCCCCCTTGAAGTTCTCACACTGCCTGACGTTTGAGAACAGGATGACCGAGACATAGTCTTTCGAAAGTATCCCCCCTTAACCCACGGATAGGCCGATACACCTACTCATTCTACATCTCCTAGCCCATCCCGGAAGGGGTCACACTAACTACTCAACTAAGCCAGAGCCCATATTGGCTTGTGGCTGCACACGTAAGCTTCTAGACATGAGAATACGATTGATCTCTTTGAGCCTGGGCGGACGGACCACTAGTGGTGCACCACCATGGATTTCCCATGCATGCTCCCACTGTACTTCGCCACCATTCAAACCAAACCTCCGCCCAGGTAGTTCATTTACATGTCTTGGTCCTGATTACTACTTTGTCACTCATGTCTCACCATGAACGCTTCCCAATTCCACGTCTACATTTGCGAGGCGGAAATAAACTTACACGGTGGTGACAAGGTTGTATAGATCAGACCTACCTCAAATGAACTACTAGGTAACGGCATAGCCATCTGGCAACAATAAATCCTACCATGCAATCCTACCACAAAAGGACTAAGTGCATAATATAAAACATAGGTAATTGGAAGAATGGTCAAATGTGAACTTGCCTGGTAATAGTTGATGAAGATTATATCACTCTCAGAAATTTACTTAATAGAACTATTCGTCACTCTCCGATGAAAATCTATAAAGTCAAACATTGCATCCACATAAGCAATCATTTCAGAGAACCAAGAAGAACATGCCAAAGTAAAAAGTCTTGGGAAAACCAAATGAACATACAACACACTTAACTATCACAAAATATTCTAAGTGCAACACAACATAGGCATGTGGTTCAGAATTTGTGACGTGAAGCATAGTGCATACAAGGCATACGAGTAAAACTACTATGGACAGATCCTAAGTGTGTGAAAATTAGTGTGACAATGGTCCAGGTGATAGGGTTTGGCAACGGTGACACGGTGCAAAAAGAATCACATCAATCGGAGCTACAGTTTAGGAGATATGGCCAGTTGAAGTTTGAATTCAAATCTGAATAAAGTTCAAATTTGAATTTGGAAAAAAATTTACAAACATGATGCTACTGGATAGATCTAATCATGACAAAGAATTTGCCGCTGGTTTCACTGAATTTGGAGTTACGGTTAAAAAGATACGGCTATCCGAAGTTCAGGGACTAATCTGTAAAACTCAGGGACTAAACAGAAAAAGAAATAACTACAAACCACTACTACGGAAAACCCTACCAGTAGCGCTGGTTTTGTGCTCACTAGTAGCGCGGGTAGGCGCGCTACTAATAAGGCGCTACAGCCATTGCTTAGCAGTAACGCGTGCCGCACGCGCTACTGCTAGGACAAATAGCTGCAGCGCTTGTTCACTCCCACGCTGCTACTAATGTAACTACTGGCAGCATGTTTTCTTTCCATCGCTACTAGTATTGTTTTTTTATTTTTAGTGTATTTATGCGCCATCGTACAAATATTGGTACAATACCGGTTATGAGGTTTACATCATTATGTCCATAACAGTGTGTCAAATGAAGGTGGATTAGGTTCAATTGGAGGCAATATGTGGTGCATGTCAAAAGTATACTACTAATCCAGACTTGATCTAGTTTGGACTAGTAGTACTTTCGATGTGCACCACATGTTGCCTCCACTTGAATCTAATCCTCCAGCACAAGCTATTTAATCATCATCATAATCATTAGCACCAACAATATTTATTTAATCACCACTAACACTAGCTAATAATAATCATCAGTCATTACCACCAACACTAGCTATTTTATCATCATAGTAATAGTGTAGCACATCATCATCCTCAAACTCATTTCTAGCTAATCACTCCTGCTGCTCTCTCTTAGGTAAAACAACATAAAACATGTGTAGATCGCCTCCTTGATCAAGTTGGAGCATGCAGATGAACCTGTCTCCTAATTTTGGGTAGCACATCTGTTTGCTGCCCCTAGTACTTGTCTGCGCTCCCCATCACATATCTGGTCCAGTCTTGCACTATTAAGCATTCATCGCTGATCTTGAATGCACTAAAGTAACATGTAGGATATCTTGGCCGTAAGCTAATAATACTCATGGTACCTTTAGTATCGATCCCATAAGGCACAACATTCATCGGGAGTCCCTGTTGAAGAACATCGTATGGTCACATACTTAGCAATGAAGTTTAGCTTCACAAATAATGTATGGAAAAGATGCACTGAGGACAAATAGTAAAAATCTTACCATCCTTCCTAAATAGATGTGACCGTAGTTCATGACGAACACTATTGGTCGCACGTTTTCAGTACTAAGATTTCTAAGTCCAGGAAGAAAATTTGTCTTGACGGTATCAAGATCCTCAAGCCATGAAACATAATGACTTAGCTCCTCGCAGTTTAGTTCAGCCCCGGGACAGTAGTAGGTCCTGTCTACCAAGCGTTGGACATGTTTGCTTGCACCGAAATAAGCTGACAATACAAATTAGTTGTCAACTATTTTTGAATAAACAATATCAAAGACATAAATATGGTTGAGAAACTTACATTTTGGTGTAACTGGAGGCATCTGCACATCGACCCAGATGTCGGTATTACCTTCAATATCATCTTCCGGACGAATATCAAAGGTGATAACCATATCAGGCTGAAATGCATAAGTCTTGCATAGTGCTCGCCATGTTTTGCATCCAAAATAGGTGTAGTCGTCTGAATTGTATAATTTTGCGTGGAAAATATAACCATGCTCGGTCTTCAAATAAACTTTCTTTACATCCATAGTATGACTGAAACCTATCTTATCCAATACAAAAACTCTTGCATGGCAGGGGATACGCTAGTAGAATAGTAAAAAAAATATAAGTTGAAGCAAATGAAGCAGATGTCATGCTTAATTACGAAAAAAGACTTGTCGTTGTGACTTACTATATCCACTTCGAAGTTCTCGTCCAGCTTGATGCTGAAGCGCCTATCATCATCTAGGAAGATTCCGTCGCACAGGTCGCGCTCATCTTCACAATATTTGCAAATACCGAAATCCTTTTTGTCGTCAGACATTTCCTATGTTCATAGTTAAAACATTAATTGAAAATCGATAGAAGACAACTACCAGGATACTCAACACACAAATCCGGGGCACTCGATATTTCCTACATATTCTGGCAAAAGTCATGCCAAAATTCACGGAAAAATCCGGCATGACCTTTGCTAAAATAGGATATATCGAGCGCCTGAAATTTGCCGAAACGGAAATGAATCGACACTCCGGCAAAACATAGGCCACTCGGAGGTGTAACCTGCAAACATGACCGGCCACTTGGATATTGAGCAACACAAGATATACATTTCAAAATATCTTATAAGACTCAAATTAGCATGCATTCAATAAGCAAAAGTAAATCATCTCATGCGTCCGTATATCGTCGAATATTATCACTAATACATCCCGAATAGTGTCATACATATAACATCACTAGTACAACTAAAACACTAGCACATGACGGGTATCGGCGCGGGCGGTGGACACCCATAGAGAAGGAACCATCACGGGATCATAGCTCCAGTGAGATCCCTGGAGAACCTGCTAGGTATTGGAGAACCTGTGCTCCAACGCAAACAAGTAGCGACGGATGTGCGCATCCTCCTCATTGACACGGTGGCGCACCACCTCCGCGGAGTCCTCGAGCCTCTGGACCGTCACTGGCCCACGCGACCGCCACCAAAGAAGGTTCGGGTCAACGACAGGCTGGCTCCTCACCAACCTGCGCCCCCCCGGTAGGTAGTGCCTCCCAGTACCACCCCGGCGGAGCCCAGTCCCGGACATGGCCCATCTGGTCAAGCAGGTGTCGTCCTTCGCCGACTCGACGACGAGGATGCGGGATAGGCATCGTCCACGTCGACGCGGGAAAATTGCTTTAACTAAAAAAATAGCAACAAGTTCTTACTAACTAGTTCTATTAATTCAACTAGTTCTTACTAAAAATAAACTTACTATAAATAAAAATATTCTAGTACCTAATTAGTACCTAGTTCTTACTAACTAATTAGTACCTAAGAATTACTGCCCTAATTACCATCTAATTTGATGAACCTATAGGGGTGGAAAGTGGTAGCGGATATTCCAATTATCCAACTATAAAGTGAAATAAGTGGTCAAATTTTACTCGTTTTATGATTCATCTTAGAAATTTGATTCGTTTCCACCCTTACATGAACCCTAACTCATTTGAGCCGCATCCGCATCCGATTCGTTTCCACCCTAACTAATTTGATGGAGGTAGAAACCCTAGGCAGAGGTAGGGGAGAGGGAGGAGCAGGCGTGCTCACCTCGGGTGCTTGCGACGAGGGAGGGGCAGGCGGCGTCGAGGTCGAGGTCGGGGCTCCGGGGCGGCGTTGAGGTCGGGGTCGGGGGCGGGGCCGGCGTTGAATCTGGGGTCGGGGGCGGCGTGGGGAGAGCGCGCGGCGGTCGAGGGGCGACGACGACGACGAGAGTGGAGTTGATTTGGGGGATGAAGTGGCCGTGGGGAAGGACGAACCGCGTGGTTAAGTCAGAAGTACCAGTAGCGCGTTCCAGAAAGGGCGCTACTGCTACGTTAGCTACAGCGCGTTCTCGAATACACGCTGCAGCTATAGCGATTTTCTGCAGAACCCGCTACTGCTATTCCTTTCTCCTTTTTTCTGTTTTTTCTTTTATTTTTCTTTACATTTTATTTTTTCCCTTTCTCCTTTTTCTATTTCTTTCATTTTCATTTACTTTTCTACTTGTTTTTCACTTTATTTTATTTCCGTTAGCAGCAGTGCTTTACACGTAAGCGCGCTGCAGCTAAGGAGATTAGCAGTAGCGCTGGGCCATTATACGCGCTACTGCTAGGTTGGGCTAGGCATGTGCGCCCAGTTCAAACGTAGCAGCAGCGCTTTTCGCTAGTATGCGCTACTGCTAAAGTCATAGCAGTAGCGCGGTTTATTTACGCGCGCTGCTACTAAGTAGCAGCAGCGCTTGATTTTGTACAGCGCTACTGGTAAAATTCTGTGTATAGGCTTTTCCCTAGTAGTGAACAGGTCCCTAACACGTGGCAAATTCCTAGTGGCCGAATGGTGTTCGCCGCGTAGCTTGTACAGCGGACGCTCGGACTTTAAGCAAAACAGCGGCGGCGGCTAACTAAAAAAAATGACATCGGTTTAAAATAAAACCGCACAGTTAAACTAAAACCGCACGATTAAATAAAAAGAAAACCGGAGACCGGTTTTTCACTAAAACCGCATGGTTTAATAAAACCTTGGTTAACCATTTTAAACAAAAAACAAACAGAACGGGGGAAGCTCACAGCGAGCGGCAGTGTCGGCGTCGGTGATGTGCAGGGGACGGCGGCGCGGCGTTGGGCAGTGACGGGGTGATGGCCTGTGGTGGTCCTCGGCAGCGGGAAAGAAGACGAATGGGGCCGGCGCGTCAGGGGCTGTCCGGTGGTGGAGGCGGCGCGCGTTGGGGTGATAGAGACGAAGCGAAGGAAGGGTGGCGCTCCGGCGAACTCCGGCAGTTTGGACGTCGTCCGTGCGAGGGCTCCGGTGTCCCCTTAGACCACAAAAAGTTGTCAACAAGGTGTGCGTGGAGCAGGGGAACAAGTTGACAGAGTTTGGGGCCTCATAGTGGCTTACGACCGACGAGCTTCTCCGGCGAAGTAGCTCCAGCCGGCGAGATCCAAGCGGCAACTGCGGGCGGTAGGAGCGGCGAGAGGACGAGAAAGTGGGCAGGATGGAGAGAGGGGGCTCCGAGGCTTATATAGGCGCAGAGAGGGGTGCTTGGGGCTGCGGGATAAGCCTTTCCCCCAAAGGCGAGGTGCGGCGGTTGCGGCATGCGCGCACGGTGCCGTGCTTATCCGAGCGGGAGGTTAGGGACGATGGATCGGGCTGGGCCCCACGGGTCAGCGACAGGGAAGAGATGAGCGAGGGAGAGAGACGAGCGGGCGAGCGAGCGCTGGCTCTCGGGCGCAAGCAGGCCTGGCCGGTCGGGGCTCTGGGCCAGTTGGCCAGTGGGCCGCGCGGCTGGGTGGCTGCTGGGCCGGCTGGCCAGCGCGTGCGTCCGTTTTTTTAATAAAAAGTTTATCTTTTTTTTTCAAACAGAAAAACAAACAAACTGAGTAATAATAAAAAGAACTATATAGGAATATTATATACCAAAGTGCTCAGAAAATACCAAGAATAAGATGAACTATTTTCCAAGTTCAAATAAATTCCAAAAAAATTCATAAAAGTCAAACAGTGCTACTGATGCATTTAAAATCAATAAAAATCATTTTAAAATAGCAAAATGATTTCAAATTTATTTTCTCCTAATTTTCCATTGAAGGGAATCATTTTACCCTTATTTCCATTTATTTATTTTTAGGAGAAAAATATTTTAAAAAGAAACTCAAATAACTCCCAATTGGATTTGAATTTGGAATTTGAAACAACTTCGAATGGAAAAATGAGTTTCAGATAACTTCAAAGTGACTTCCAATTTATTTCTTTGAAACTTCCAACTCTATTTCCTCAAATATGAAGAAGTCATTTTATCTTCCCTCATGAACTCATTGAGTTGCTTAAAGTTTCTAAATTTGAAATATTTCAAAATGGAATTCAAATCATTTTCAAACCCCTTTTCATTTCTTTAAATGGAAGAGGTCATATTATCTTCACTCTAGGGTTTTGTGATGAATGAATTTGAATTCATGGAGATCAAAATGCGAGATGAAGGTTTTGGGAAAGTCCTTTTATTCCCTCTCATTCAACTTTCAAAAAGTCTTAAATTTTCACTCAATTTCACACAATCAATCACACAACAATCAAACAAACAATCATAATAATTTATTTAATATAACATTCCAAAATTTAGAATTTTGGGATGTTACAATACCACCCTATTATACCACATCACAACCATTTTAATAGCATGTTGTCACGCAAGGTAAACCATTATAAACTCCTAGCAAATTAAGCATGGCATGAGCAACTATAATATCTAATTGTCATTGCAAACATGTTTCATTCATAATAGGCTGAATCAGGAACGGTAAACTAATCATATTTACAAAAACAAGAGAGGTCAAGTTCATACCCGCTTTTCTCATCTCAATCAGTTCATCATATATCGTCATTATTGCCTTTCGCTTGCACAACCGAATAGTGTGGATAATAATAATAGTGCACGTGCATTGGACTAAGCTGGAATCTGCAAGCATTCAATTCAAGGGAGAAGACAAGGTAATATGGGATCTTTGGTAGATCAACAATAATGCATATGATAGCCACTCAACGTTTTCATTATGGTCTTCTCCTCTCGACCCCCAAAGAAAGGAAAAGAAACAAAACTATTTGCACGAGAAAGCTCCCAACAAGCAAAATAAGAACAAGAAATCTTTTTGGGTTTTCTGTCTAATTACTACTACTACAAGCATGGAAAGTAAACTAGCTAAAAGCTACAACTAATTTTTTTGTTTTTCTTAAGGTTTTTCGAACACACAAGAAGAAAGCTGGAAAAGAAAATAAACTAGCATGGATGATACAATGAAAATGTATGAGCACCGACAACTGGCATGAGTGTGTGAACATGAATGTAATGTCGGTGAGAGATACATGCTCCCCAAAGCTTAGGCTTTTGGCCTAAGTTGGTCTATGGCCACGGCTCGCCTAGTGGAATCCCAAAGTTGTAACTGGGGTCATACTGGGATGCAGCAGCTATTGCCTCACGAGCTGCAGCTTGGAGGCGGGCTGCCTCCGTCCTCCTCTCGTACTCGTTCGCCTCTTCCCTGGTTATAACATATCTCCCTTTTGTCTGAAAATCAAAGAAAACTGGAGCAGGGAGAGCAACATGGGTGGTGCGCTGTCTGTCAAAGATTAGTCGGTACTGGAGGAACTGATCGTTCCTCTCAACAAACTGATGACGAACCATAGCATTATGATCTAGATAAGTAGGAGGCAACTTAATATCATCCCCGCGTATGGGTATATCAAGAAAGTTAGCTACACGAGTTGCATAAATTCCACCAAACAAATCTCCAGTTAAACTATTAAGATGCAACCTACGTGCAACAATAGCCCCCAAGTTGTATTGTTTATCTCCTAATACAACACTCTAAGAACACTAAGATCGGGAACACACATGTGACATGCCTCATCCTTACCGTTAATGCATCTACCCACGAAGAGAGCAAAATAATGTATGCCAGGAAAATGAATGCTCCCTATGGTACCTTGTGTTATTTCTCTAGATTCCCCCACAGTGATACTAGCAAGAAAGTCTTTAAATTCAGATTTGCGAGGTTCACTAGCACTACCCCACTGCGGGAGTTTACAAGCAGTATTAAAATCTTCTAAGTCCATGGTATAAGATTTATCATAAAGATCAAATAGGACATTGTGAGAATTGCGCGAGTTTGCAAGCAGTATTAAAATCTTCTAAGTCCATGGTATAAGATTTATCATAAAGATCAAATAGGACATTGTGAGAATTGCGCGAGGATGTAAATTTAAACCGTCTCACAAATGAATCAGTTAAATAGAGGTATCGTCGGCACTTATCTGACACGAAGCTCTCAAGATCAGCGTTATGCACATATGCGTCAAATTCGTCCTTCATGCCTGCCTAGACCATGAAATCCTCTGACGGCCATTCACAAGGCCCCACTTGAGCCTCCCTTGGTAGTTCATTGTCCAACTCACGTATTGCGGGCCTTGGGCCTTGCTTCCTTGAGGAACGACCTTGGTACATTTTCCTAAACATATTTCTTCCTCTGAAAAATTTCTAAATTTTTTAGTGACTCAAAATAAAAGTGAATCAAACTCTACAAAATTGATAGCAACTACTCCTACAGGTGCCTAGAGGCTATATCATGCATTAAAACTACTTTTGGCCACATAAATTTGACATGCAAGCTCAAGAACAGGGTCACCTAAGCAGCAAAAATTTGCAATAAATAAAGCACTAGAACAAAAACTAATTGGACCATTGGAGGAGTCACATACCGAAGAAGAATCCCCCAAAGTAGTTTTCTGAAAGGAGCTTTGAGCAAGGAGATCGAAAATGGCAGCAAGATGAGCTAGAACACGGGTTTGAGCTGGTGGACGATTTTTTCTGGAGGAAGACGAAGTGTGTGGTTGCAAGAATAACTGGAGGGGACCCGCGTGGGGTCCACAAGGCAGGGGGCGCGCCCTCCACCCTCGTGGGCACATGGTGGGTCCCCCTGGTGTGTTCTCAGTGCCAATAATTCTTAAATATTCTGGAAAAAATAATATTAAATTATCAGGGCATTTGGAGAACCTTTATTTTCATGGTATTTTTTTATTGCAAGGATAATTCAGAAAACAGACAAAAAATACTATTTTTGCTTTATTTAAATTAAATAACAGAAAGTAAAAGGAGGGTACAGAAGGTTGTGCTTCTAACTTCATCTATCTCATGCTCATCAAAAGGAATCCACTAACAAGGTTGATCAAGTCTTGTTAACAACCTCATTCCGAATCGCATGAAATCGAAGAAACTTCGAATAACACTAGGTTACCTCAACTGGGATATGCACATCCCCAACAATAAGAATATCATATTTCTTCTTGACAGTAGGAAGAGGAAATTCAAAACCTCCAATAGTAATTGTTGAAAATTTTCCAATAGAATTGATACTATGGACTTGAGGTTGTTTCCTCGGAAAGTGTACCGTATGCTCATTACCATTAACATGAAAAGTAACATTGCCTTTGTTGCAATCAATGACAGCCCCTGCAGTATTCAAAAAGGGTCTACCAAGGATAATCGACATACTATCGTCCTCGGGAATATCAAGAATAACAAAGTCTGTTAAAGTAGTAATGTTTGCAACCAGAACAGGCACATCCTCCAAAATACCGACAAGTATAGCAGTTGATTTATCAGCCATTTGCAAAGATATTTTGGTAGGTGTCAACTTATTCAAATCAAGTCTACGATATAAAGAGAGAGGCATAAAACTAACACCGGCTCCAAGATCACATAAAGCAGTTTTAACATAGTTTCTTTTAATGGAGCATGGTATAGTGGGTACTCCTGGATCTCCTAGTTTCTTTGGTATTTCACCCTTAAAAGTGTAATTAGCAAGCATGGTGGAAATTTCAGCTTCCGGTATCTTTCTTTTATTAGTAACAATATCTTTCATATACTTAGCATAAGGATTCATTTTAAGCATATCGGTCAAACACATACGCAAAAAGATAGGTCTAATCATTTCAGCAAAGCGCTCAAAATCCTCATCATCCTTTTTCTTGGATGGTTTAGGAGGAAAAGGCATGGGTTTCTGAACCCATGGTTCTCTTTCTTTACCGTGCTTCCTAGCAACAAAGTCTCTCTTATCATAACGTTGATTCTTTGATTGGTGGTTATCAAGAATAACAACAGGTTCAATCTCTACATCATTGTCATTGCTAGTTTGAGCATCAACATGAACATCATCATTAACATTACCACTAGGTTCATGTTCATCTCCAGATTGTGTTTCAGCATTAGAAATAGAAATATCATTGGGATTCTCAGGTGTGTCAACAACAGGTTCACTAGAAGCATGCAAAGTCCTATCATTTTTCTTCTTCTTGTTCTTAGAAGAACTAGGTGCATCAATATTAGTTCTCTGAGAATCTTGCTCAATTCTCTTAGGGTGGCCCTCATGATACAAAGGTTCCTGAGTCATTTTACCCACTCTAGTCATAACTCTAACATCATTATCATTTTTCTTATTATTTAATTCATTTAGAAAATCATTCCGAGCCTTAATTACTTGTTCTACTTGAGTGGTAACCATAGAAGCATGTTTACTAATAAGTTTAAGTTCACCTTTAACTCTAGACATATAATCACTCATGTGTTCAAGCATATCAGCATTGCGTTTCAATTGTCTACCAACATAAGCATTGAAGTTTTCTTGTTTAACAATAAAATTATCAAAGTCATCTAAGCATTGGCTAGCAGACTTATTACGAGGAATATCTCCTTCATCAAATCTATGGAGAGAATTTACCTTCACTACCTGTGTCGGGTTATCAAGACCATGTATTTCTTCAATAGGTGGTAAATTCTTAACGTCTTCAGCTTTAATACCCTTTTCTTTCATAGATTTCTTTGCCTCTTGCATATCTTCATGACTGAGAAATAGAATACCCCTTTTCCTCGGAGTTGGCTTAGGAATTGGTCCAGGAAGTGTCCAATCATTTTCATTACTCAACATATTATTCAATAGCAATTCAGCTTGATCAACAGTTCTTTCCCTGAAAACACAACCAGCACAACTATCCAGGTGGTCTCTGGAAGCATCAGTTAGTCCATTATAAAAGATATCATGTATTTCATTTTTCTTGAGAGGATGATCAGGCAAAGCATTAAGTAATTGGAGAAGCCTCTCCCAAGCTTGTGGGAGACTCTCTTCTTCAATTTGCACAAAATTATATATTTCCTTTAGAGCCGCTTGTTTCTTTTGAGCAGGGAAATATTTAGCAGAGAAGTAATAAATCATATCCTGGGGACTATGCACACAACCAGGATCAAGAGAATTAAACCATGTTTTAGCATCACCCTTGAATGAGAATGGAAATAACTTAAGGATAAAGTAGTAGCGAGTTTTCTCATCATTAGTGAACAGGGTGGCTATATCATTTAATTTAGTAAGATGTGCCATAACAGTTTCAGATTCATAGCCATAAAAAGGATCAGATTCAACCAAAGTAATTAACTCAGGATCAACAGAGAAATCATAATCCTTATCGAAAATAAAGATAGGTGAAGTAGGAAAAGCAGGGTCATATTTCATTCTAGCATTCAAGGATTTTTCTTTAAGCTTAACTAATAATTTCTGAAGATCAGATCTATCATTGCAAGCTAAAAAGTCTCTAGCGGTTTCTTCATCCATAACATAACCCTCAGGCACAACAGGCAATTCATATCTAGGGGAGAATCTTCATCATCACTTTCATCAATATTATCAGTTTCAATAATTTCATTCTCTCTAACCCTAGCAAGTTGTTCATCAAGAAATTCACCCAGTGGCACAATATTATCAAGCATAGAAGTAGTTTCATCATAAGTATCATTCAAAGGAGAAGTGGCATCATCAATAACACGCGACATATCAGAATGAATAGCAGGACTAGGTGTTGCAAGTTTACTCAAAACAGAAGGTGAATCAAGTGCAGAGCTAGATGGCAGTTCCTTACCTCCCCTCGTAGTTGAGGGAAAATCTTGGTTCCTTTATCTTTCAAGTTCTTCATAGTGATCAGCTGATATAAATCCCATGTGACTCGAAGAATAGAGCCATGCTCCCCGGCAACGGCGCCAGAAAATAGTCTTGATAACCCACAAGTATAGGGAATCGCAACAGTTTTCGAGGGTAGAGTATTCAACCCAAATTTATTGATTCTACACAGGGGGAGCCAAAGAATATTCTTAACACTACAAAAAAAGACACATCCGTGACATTTTGGGATGAACGAATTTTTTTCTGTCATACATATGACACTTCGATGACGATAATTGTGACAAACCCGGTATCATCATAGATGTGGTGGGCTCCTACTTCTATGACAAAAATCATGACAGAAAATGGGCTTTTCGTCCTGGGCGGGCCAGAGACGTAGCTGCATGACATTCTTTGGGCCATCCATGCCGGAAAAAACCGTGGTAGAAGCGAGGGGGAGGAAAATTTCGGGGAGTTCCCGGTTACGGTGGGAGGTCGGGGGCCGAGCGATGTGCGTTTCTCTCGTACACGTACGCGCATGTGTGCGAGGCGTTGGCTCTAACTGAACCCGAGCGAGGCGTTGGGCTCTAACTGAACCCGAGCGATTGCACTGCAGGCTATGCGTTACTGAACCCGAGCGATCGATCGATGGCTGTTAACTGAACCCGATCGAGCGATTCCTTCGCTACTGCTGCTAACTGAAGCTGATTGATTGGATGAACAGTGAGCGTTGCGGGGCGAGGGGGGGGGGTTGGATGAACAGTGAGCGGTGGCATTGCCTCTGGATGAACAGGACCCCGTGGTGTGGAGGGCTGGATGAACAGTAGACGGTGGAGGGGTGCCCGTGGAGGGGTGGTTGAACAGGACCCCGTGGTGTGGAGGGCTGGATGAACAGTAGACGATGGAGGGGTGCCCGTGGAGGGGTGGTTGAACAGTAGCCGGTGGAGTAGTGCGCGGTGGAGGCTGGATGAACACGAGCCCGTGGAGGCTGGAGGAGGTCGACGGTGGAGATGAACAGTATCCCGTGGAGTCCCGTTTTGCGGTACGCCACACCCCTCCCGATGAACAGGACCCCCGTTTCGACCGTAGGAGGTCCGTTTCATCCATTTTGCGGTACGCCACACCCCTCCCGATCAACAGGACCCCCGTTTCGACCGTAGGAGGTCCGTTTCGTCCGTTTTGCGGTACGCCACACCATACCCGATCAACAGGACCCCCGTTTCGACCGTAGGAGGTCTATTTCCTCCATTTTGCGGTATGCCACACCCCTCCCGATCAACAAGACCCCGTTCCGAACGTAGGAGGTCCGTTTCCTTTGTTTTGCGGTACGCCAGGCCTCGTTTCCATCGCCTGTTCCGTCCAAGCCCTCCCGATGAACACGACCACGCATTCCGTTTCGACCCAACCGGTTGGCTCCCACGCATTCCGTTGCTATCGGTGTTCTGGGAACGGGGGTCCCAGACTTGCCTGCCTGTGGCCTGCGGCATGGCTCAAGTGGGGGCCCAGCGCGGCCCATCTTCATCAGCTCAAGCTCAAGACCCTTGCGAGGGGCCAAGCCTCACGGGGCGGACGATCGGAAGCTTCCTCTAAGGCAGCCTCACCAGGCAGGCTCGCGAGGAGGCGGAGAGATCAAGGCGGGGATACCTCGCGAGGAGCCCGTGACGCAAGCCATGACGATCGAGACCAGGCGGGCGCCAGGTGGGCGCCGACCTGCGCATTGTCCTTGTTTCCCCTTTGGTGCAAAGGGGGCAAGCGCAGGCCAATGCATCGGTCAAAGGTTGCCATTCCGGTGCAACGAGACCAAGACCAGAAGAGCGGCAGGGTAGAGGTCACCGTGGAGCCCAAGACGGCGTCATCACCAATGCTTTTGGCAGCCGAAGACCACCTTTGGTCAGGATAACTTGTACTATATGTTCCCCTTCAAAATGGCCAAGTGTAGGCGCCCTTCCCGCTCATTATTTGGGGAGAGGCCCAGGGCCTCTATAAATAGGGCTAGCCACCATAGAGTAGAGGGACATCCAGAAATCTGGTAGAGCCCTAGCAGAGAGAAAGAGAGAGGCGACTGAACTCACCCTAGCAGTTCATCGCACCAGCTCAAGAACACCTCTCGCGAGGCTGTTCTTCCTTTGTACTGTTCATCATCAGCCCCCTGAGGCAATCCACCACACCACACACTGGAGTAGGGTATTACACCACAATGGTGGCCCAAACCAGTATAAACCTTGTGTCCCTTGTGTTGTTCGTTGTTTCGAGTTTAGATCACGCGAGGATATTGGACATAGATAGGTAGGGGAGAGATCTACGCACACACCCTAGTGTTCGAACCTCAAGGGTCTGCCGGAACCTGAAATCCGACATTTGGCGCGCTAGGTAGGGGTGCGCCGGAATCCTTCTTCCTCCGCATCACGTTCCGTCGCTTCGCCGTTCAGATGTCAACCGACCCGTTAGCCAATGCCGACCGCTAGGCAGCATGGCCCGCCCACGTCGTGGCACCAGTCCAAGGCGACCTCAACCTTGCGCCTCAGGCAGCCCGCGCTCCGCTGGGCGCTGCGGGGCGCGAGCGACACGGCCAGACGCCACCTGCCCTCACACCACGGCAGGTGCAGGCCGCAGCAAGGGCCTCATACCACGTCGCGGCCACGGCGCCGTACACCCGACGGGAGCAAGCGAATTCCAGGGCCGCGCTCATGGTGGCCCGAGAGCTGCTACGGTGCCGACTGCTGGAGGGCGGCCGCGACGTGTTGTTGGACCGAGTAGCTGAGCTCCTAGACGCCGCCGCCTCAGGAACACCTCCTTTCTGCATCCAGCTGCCACCCCAGACCCAAGGCGGGCCGCATGGTGGCATCGCGCGCACGCATGCGACTTCCAGTGGACTCCAGGACCCGTCCGGCGCCAACACCTCCGCCAGCACCGGGCGACAAGTCACGCCAGCCCCCTCTCAGGCCAGCGAAGGGGTGCACGTCGCGGCCTTCGGCCTCGGCGGACCACCGCGCCATCACCCCTAAGATGGCGCTCCAAGCCAGGCTGCATGGCATGCGGGGCGCTACGGCGGGGCGCACGGGGCGGCGACCCCGGAAGCTTATGTGCCCCGCATGCGGGATCAGGGGTGCGCACTGGAGGAAGATCATGGATCGTTCCTCAGGCCAGGCTGGGCCGAGGAGACGCCAGAAGCTGAGCTCTTTCGAGAACCCCAGGAGAGCCTCGACAACCGCACCGGCGGCGGCAATTATCGGGTACCAATCACCCCTCAGGAGCAAGCTTATGCTAACCATGGGTCGCAGGAGATACAGGTCGCCGCAGCAGGTGGCTGCCCCAATCCTGCAGCCTCATACCCCTCAGGAGGAGGGCGCAGGGGGCTGCAGGAGAGGGGCTGAGATTCGGGTTCGTCACCGCGGCGGTCGGAGCAAGGCGTTCTCAGGAGGTAGGCCCCTGTCGGGGAGGTGCCCCAAGGCCTGCCCCCGGCAGGGGACCCGTGGTCGTCGGGGGAACCGCTGGCGGCCGCTCTGCCTCATTGGCGTCGTCCTGGTTTCCGGTCACCGTCGATGGCGGCAGAGTGTGGTGCAAGGCGGGGCCCTCGCCTAGCAATATGAAGCAAGGCCAGTACCTGTGAAGAAGTCCCAGTGTCTGTGAAGCTCGCCGCCCGTGACACTCTCACGTAATATTGAGTGGGGCTGTACACGCCCCGGAGTCTCCGGAGAGCCGCCCTCGGGCCTCGGTGGCTCCCGCCCA
This sequence comes from Triticum urartu, assembly GCF_003073215.2. NCBI lineage: Eukaryota > Viridiplantae > Streptophyta > Magnoliopsida > Poales > Poaceae > Triticum > Triticum urartu. The sequence continues at coordinate 460,832,653 of NC_053027.1, forward strand.
TGCCCAGTGGCAGCACTTAGCTCCGCACTGGTGAGAAGACTTCGAAGACTAGACTAGGTGCCGGACGCGGCCTTTTGCTTTTTCCTTTCCTTGTTGACAAGTTCTTCGATTTGGATTTAAGTTGGATTTGAGCTCGATGCTTGCGTGTGTTTGGGGGAAGGGGTGTTTAGTCTCGTTCGAGCAATCTCTCGCGTTCTGGTTTCGGCTTTGCGTCCAAAGTTAGCATCGGCTGCCCCCCTCGCGAGCCCCTCGCGAGCTGGGCTGGGCCAGGCACGTTTACAACCAGGACCGCTGTTACCACACCCTTTCCGGAGGTTTTCATCGCGGAATCTACAAGTTAATCAGAAGACACCCGAGGTGCAGCGGCCCCCGCAGGCCCGCTCGGGACTCGTCGGGGTCGGAAGGTACACAAGTCAGCTGACCCATCACCGGGCCAGCGGCTAAGTACACACGCAACATTATGCTTGCCAGGGTACTAATTGCAAACCTTTATATGAGGGGCTACCCCTCCCAAAATGCTCTTACATTCTTCAGGGCCAAGCCCGAACCTTCTTCGTGCAGGATAAACAACAGTGACATGCGGTCAGTCGGGCATATCACTCACCGCGTCTCCTTGGGCATCCTCGGAGGCATCGCTGGCGTCGTTGACATTGCCGCCACCGCCGCCAGCATCTCCGTCAGCGCCAGGCTCGTCCACAACCACGCCATCATCATCAGACGCAAAGGCCCTGACAAGGGCGTCCACTTTGGCCTCCACCCATCGCGCCAGGGCACCCCGGACGGCTATGGGCACGGCTGCGATGGCAGCATCGAAGTCAAAGTGGGGGTCCCTGTCCAGCAGATAGCTGAAGACACGGGAGAATGCACGCCTGAGCAAGGCTCGGCTCCTCTCTTCGACAAGCCAACTGGACCTTTCGGAGCGGTTCTCCAGAAGCGTCACCACATCGGTGAAAAACCGGAGGTTGCCGGCGTAGTTGACCTCGTGCGGCTCCTTGGCGGCAGCCTCGCAGATGTTGCCCAAAGCTGTGTTGGCCCTTTCTCTGAGCGTTTGAAGCATGGGGGCATGCTCACGCTCCAGGACCCGCTGCCGACGGATCTCGTCCTCATTTCTCCACGCGATGGCCTCGGCGTCATCAACCCTCTGTTGGAGAAGAAGCTGTTCAGCCCGGGAAGAGGACAGCTCCGCCTGTGCTGCGCTGAGGGCGGCTGCATAGGAGTCCGCACGACGCGTCACTTCAGCCAGTTTGGCCCTGAGGGCCGCAGTCCTGCCCTCAGCCTCGGCCTTGATCAGCCCCAACCTCGTCTCGTATTCGCGCTCGAAGGCCGAGCGAGCTTCCGCCACGCGACGATTGACTTCTTCCTGGGCCCGGGCTTCACGCGTGGCAACGTCATCCTCCGCCGGAGCCACCAGGTGCTCCCTCGTCTCCAACCGCTCAAGATCAAGGTTGCGCTCAACGGCCTCCAGCGTCAGCGCCTCCTCGCGCTTCAGAAGCTCCGCCCGATCAACAGGGGCCCCCTCCATTGACTCAAGGGCCGCCTGGCGCAGTTCCACTTGCTGCTCCAGGGAGTTGCCCCAGGCCAGGAGCTCCCACGCGCGCTCCTCCGCATCCTTGCGCCGTCGGTCTTCTTCCCGAGCCTCCTCGACGGCCTGGGAGCAGGCCTCCCGCGAAGCTGCCAGCAACGCTTCAGCCTTCGCGTTCTCGAGATCACGCTGGTGACGCACGAGGGCGATGGCTACCTTTAGTTTGCGCCTCTCCTCAGCAAGGCGCAAACCTTCAGCCTCGAGGCGTGCATCCTCGTCAACAAGCTCTGCTCCGATCCGGCTCACCGCATCCGCCGCCCTCTGGAGGAACTCTTCGTGAAGGGCGCGTCACTCCCGAACGCACCTGAGCACGTCTTCCGCATCACTTTCTTCCACCGGAGCATGCGGAGGGCCTCGAGGCGGCAGGCCCCCTCCCGGCGCGGGGCTGGGGGCTGGCGCCCTAGCCATCGCCGAACAAACCTCTCTGGGAATCCGGCCTGGCGTCGGTCCACCCACGGAGGAGGAGCCAAAGACAGACTTCAGACATTCACCATCTATGATCAGAGGAGGAACACGGGGCAGGCCGGATGTGCCCCAGGAGGACTCGTGAAGAAAGGACAGCGGGCGCGCAGGCTCGAGGTGCCCTATGGAACGGACCACTCCATCAACTGGTCTGGCAGCAGGGGTGCCGCTTGGGCTCGGCGAGCCCAGGGCCAGCGAAGAAGGCGAAGCTTGGGGGGATGGCTCCCGGGCTGGCTCAGCGGGTTCCGCAAGGCAGGGCCTGAAAGGGCCACAATCAGTCGCAGGGATAGCAAAGTAAATGAGCAAGGAAAGAAGAAGACTTACTCGTCCATGGCAAGGTACTTCCTGCGCTTCAACAAGCGGCAAGGGCGGTCGTCGTCACCCAAGGCCTCCTTCCTCTTGCGGAGGGCCTCGAAGTCTACGTGGAACCGACCTAAGAGCCCGGCGCAGGGGGTCGGCCCCTGGTGTGGAAGAAGCATCAAGATGATCAGCGCTGGAGGAGTCAGCCTGGGGAGCGCCGTCAGGCGTCGCCTCGCGAGGAACGACTGGGGGCTCGGGAGCCCCGGCCTCAGGAACCACAGGCAGCAACTCCGCACCTGCCGCAGCTCCAGGGCGGGCCTCGGGAGATGCCGCCTTCGAGGCTTCTCGCGGCATCAGCACCTCGACATCGGGCGCCTCAACTCTCGCTGGTTCTCGTCTCCCCTCCCTGTCGCCCGAGGAAGGACTGCTGTGGGCGGCAGGGGAAGCAACCATGGAGGCTGGGTTCTCGCGGGGCCCCATGAAGCCAGCAGGGCGCAGTCCCCACTCGTCGAAGCTGGGCATCTGCCTCACAAAATCGGCCCTTCCGGAGCAAAGATACAAGAGGACACCGTTACTCCGAAGGCTGCCTGGGGAAGGATCGCCAGTCAAGACCCTGAGCACCGTCTGCAGCACTTCAGGCGCCAAGTCCGCCTCTTGAAGCCGCATGCGGTCTCTATGCCCCATAAAGTCCCACATCCGGCGAGAGTGGCGCTGAAGAGGAGCAATGCGACATTGGAGGAACTCCTTCACCACCTTGGGCGCTGTCATGTTGAGCGCCCTCAAACTCTGGAAGCAGCGCCAGACGAAGGCGAGCCGGGGGCTCGCGAGCACCTCATGGTCCCAACCCGCGTGAGGAACAGCAGGCGAGGTCGGGTGCGAGAGCAGAGGGTTGGGCACTCCAACGTCCACGTATAGCCACCGCTCTCTGAACCTGGCCTTAGAAGGAGGAAGGCTGAAGTCGATCCCTGAAGCGGTCGTCTCTGGCACGGCTAGGAAGCTCACACACCCTGAGCACTGAGTGGGATCCCTTAGGTGCAAGGAAAAGAAGTGGCGCAGTAGGGCCACAGAAGGAGGAATGCCTATCATCGCCTCGCAAACAAAAGCAAAGACAGCCAGAAGAGTAATGGACTCCGGCCCAAGGTGCATCACGCGGATCTGATAATGGGAGAGCACCGCATTGAAGAAGGCGGAAAAGGGGGGAACTAGACCCGCCCATAGGGCATCGGCGAAGAATCAGACCTCCGTGACGATCCTATCAAGGGAGGCATGGGACGCAGGCCAGGCCGTGGTCCTGCCGCACTCGTTGAAGATAGTTGCAAGGGCAGAGCGGACCTTGTCCAAAGCTTTTGGATTGAGTATGATCGACCAGGCGACGGCGGGGGTCACTGCCGAAGGTGTGCGGGGCGAAGGCGCGGGCTTCTTTCCCTTTCCTTTCTTCGTCGGCGCCATGGCGGTGAAGAGGAGGAAGAACTCGAGCCGGATTGGCGGCAGAGGCTGGAGCTCAAAGAAGAAGGAAAGGTAGGAGGCGGGCGAGCAGCGAAAAGGAGGAACAACTGTGTGCAACTACGTGTCCGCTTAGCCAGGCGCGTAACAAGGCGTCGTGGGGAAGCGCATACGCCCACGTCCAGTCAATCGCCACACAGCACCCAAGGCCGCAGGCTGTTCGGGCCCGCGGCGCTTCGCGCTTGCCCCTTCTCTTCCCTGCTGGGCCAAGCCCGGGCGTGCCTTGGGCCTGGGGGCCACTGTCAACGTTCTGGGAACGGGGGTCCCCAGACTTGCCTGCCTGCGGCCTGCGGCGTGGATCAAGTGGGGGCCCAGCGCGGCCCATCTTCATCATCTCAAGCTCAAGACCCTCGCGAGGGGCCAAGCCTCGCGGGGCGGACGACCAGAAGCTTCCTCTGAGGCGGCCTCACCAGGCAGGCTCGCGAGGAGACGGAGAGATCAAGGCGAGGATACCTCGCGTGGAGCCCGTGACGCAAGCCATGACGATCGAGACCAGGCGGGCGCCGGCCTGCGCAGTGTCCTTGTTTCCCCTTCGGTGCAAAGGGGGCAAGCGCAGGCCAAGGCATCGGGCAAAGGTTGCCATTCTGGTGCAACGAGACCAAGACCAGCAGAGCGGCAGGGCAGAGGTCACCGTGGAGCCCAAGACGGCGTCATCACCAGTGCTTTTGGCAGCCGAAGACCACCTTTGGTCAGGATAACTTGTACTATATGTTCCCCTTCAAAATGGCCAAGTGATGGCGCCCTTCCCGCTCATTATTTGGGGAGAGGCACAGGGCCTCTATAAATAGGGCTAGCCACCATAGAGTAGAGGGACATCCAGAAAACTGGTAGAGCCCTAGCAGAGAGAAAGAGAGAGGCGACTGAACTCACCCTAGCAGTTCATCGCACCAGCTCAAGAACACCTCTCGCGAGGTTGTTCTTCCTTTGTACTGTTCATCATCAACCCCCTGAGGCAATCCACCACACCACACACTGGAGTAGGGTATTACACCACAACGGTGGCCCGAACCAGTATAAACCTTGTGTCCCTTGTGTTGTTCGTTGTTTCCAGTTTAGATCACGCGAGGAGATTGGACGTAGATAGGTAGGGGAGAGATCTCCTCGCGCACCCCAGTGTTCGAACCTCAAGGGTCTGCCGGAACCCGAAATCCGACAGTTGCCTCCCCATGAACACGACGCATTCTGTTGCCTCCCAATGAACACGACGCATTCTGTTGCCTCCCCATGAACACGACGACGATGCTGTTTCTTCGTTCCGACCTAGCCATGTACACGAGCCCTGGCCATACGTATGCCCGATTAGGCGTTCGAGACCACGCCCGTATGTACACATACGTGGCCGTATTTTCTTTCTTGCACCCTGGCCGCTGTACGTACGTGTACATGCTACGTGCGCGCCTCTACTATGACACGTGCGTGCCTCTACTACGACACGTTCACGACCAGAATGACAACGCTACGCACGCTTCGACCAGGTGGGTCTCGACTGTCAGGCACTTCCTTGCGTGCGAAGATGTAGCTGGTGGGTCCCAGCAGTCAGGGGGAAACATTTTTTTCGCGAAATACGGTGGCTCGTCCGGTGGGTCCCCGCTGTCAGGTGGAGGAATAATTATTTTGCACGTAATAAGGAGGCACTTCCTTGCTGCGGCCGTGGACCCAGCTGTCAGCCTCTCCACGTACAGTCCACGTCCGATGGAAGCCGTTCCTTGACCACGTTGACCACGCCACGCCGAGAGCACCAGGGCGGTGGACGACGGCGAGGCCTAGGAAGGGGACGACGCGGAGCCGGGGAAGACGCGACAGTGGATGCCCATGCATAGAGGAGTACGAGGGTTCACTGGTTCGCTGCGGTGTGAGGCTGCCGTCGCCGCAGAATAACAGGGGGTGTGGGTGAGTAGCGGGATGGCCTGGCCGGCGGTGGGAGTAGTAGGGGGCAGTGAGGCCTCCGCCACATCGTAGCCGGTCACGGGAGGCAGGAGCACGAGGCACGACCGGCATTGGTTTGGGCAGCTGGAGCAAGAAGACCCGAGGTTGAAGAAGCACTACGGCCATTGGATGGACATCGTACGGTCACTAGAGCTAGAATCGTGCATATTGACTAAGTTGACAAAGCCCTCCGTCCCCGTAAATTTAGTAGGCCCACAAGTCAGCCTGCCACTATACTTGGTCCCAGCTAATAGGGGGAGTATTAATTTTTTTGTTCGTAATAAGGAGGCACTTCCTTGCGTGCGAAGATATAGCTGGTGGATCCGAGCTGTCAGCGACGGTAACGTTTTTTCGTGAAATACAGAGGCCCTTTCGGTGGGTTCCTGATGTCAGGTGGAGGAATCATTATTTTGCGCGTAATAAGGAGGCATTTCCTTGCGTGTGGCTGTGGACCCAGCTGTCGGCCTCTCCACGTACAATCCACTTAAGATGCATGTCGGTCGTTGACCATGTTGACCAGGCTGCGCCGAGAGCACCAGGGCGGTGGATGACGGCGAGGCCTAGGAAGGGAAAGACACGGAGGTAGGGAAGACTCGGCAGTTGTTTCCCACGCGGAGGGGAGTACAACTGTACGAGGGTTTATTGGTTCGTCTGCCGTCGCCGGAGAATAACAGCAGGTGTGGGTGAGTAGAGGGATGGCTAGGCCAGCGATCGGAGTATGGTGGGGCGGTGAGGCCTGCGCGGCAGCAGAGCCGGCCGCGGGGAGGATGGAGCAGGAAGTCCCTCCGGCGCTTGTTTGAGCGGCTGGAGCAGGAAGAGCAGAGATTGAAGAAGCACGACGGCCGTTGGATGGCCATCCAACAGTCACTGCTTGTGCGTCAACCTTTTTTTAGGAAAGCCTCAAATATGTGGAAAACAGCATACAACCCATCTGCCATTATTTCTAATAATTTACAGCCCATTTGCTAATTATTAAGGTTTTTTGGAGCCCATATTCTTTTTGTTAGCATTACAACCCATATTGTGGCCACGGTTAAAAAATTATACGAAATTTTGCATATTTTGGTGTGGTCCGAACTGTTTTTAATCCCGAAATTTCGACTCACATTCAAACTGATTTTAAAAATAAATGTATATCAATATAAAATCCAACAAATTCTCCACGCATAAAAATTAATGTAATTTAAAATCTCGAAATGAAAAAAAGATATTTGAAACTAATTGCCGGTTTGATGTGTTTCAAAAATGTACAACCTATTTCTCATTACTGATGGGCCATTTTCTCGGCCAGCCGAATGAAAGCTCTCCTCATCTTGAAAGATTTGCAGCCCAACGGGCCTGACAAAGCGATTTACTTGGCAAATCACAAAAAACTGGGCTGTGGCCGTGGACCCAGCTGTCAGCCTCTCCACGTACAGTACTCTTCCAATGGAATGTCATTGACCACGTTGACCACGCCACGCTGAGAGCACCAAAGCGATGGACGACGACGAGGCCTAGGAAGGGGACGACGCGGAGCCGGGGAAGACACGGCAGTGGATGCCCACGCGGAGAGTACGAGGGTTCACTGGTTCGGCTGCGGTGTGAGGCTGCCGTTGCCGCAGGGCCTGGCTAGCGGTGGGAGTAGTAGGGGTGATGAGGCCTCAACGGCATCATAGCTGGCCACTGGAGGCAGGAGCAGGCGGTCTCCCCGGCGCTGGTTTGGGCGGCTGGTGCAAGAAGAGCAACGATTGAAGAAGCAGCAGGACTGTTCGATTCAAATCCAACGGTTACTGCTGCTAGAATCGTTTGTTGACTAAGTTGACAAGCCCTGCGTACGCGTCAACTTAGTAGGCCCACAGGTCAGCCTCCCAACCGGTGCGCCCCAGATGTCAGTGGGAGGAATCATTTTTTTCGCGTAATAAGGAGGCAGTTGATTGCGTGCGGCCAGGCCAGCGGAGGGAGTAGGGTGGGCCGGGGAAGCCCGCGCGGCATCACAGCGGGCCACAAGAGGAGGGAGCAGGCAGTCCCGCCGGCACTAGTCTAGGCGGCTGGAGCAAGAAGATCAGAGATTGAAGAAGCACGTCGGCCATTGGATGGACAACCAACAGTCACTGCTGCTAGAATCGTGTGTTTACTCACAAAGCCTTGCGTAAACAAGTCAGCCTCTGTGGCGTGTACAGCCCATTTGCTATTATTTTTATAATTTTTACTCATTTTCTAATTCATATGGAATTTATTGCAGCCCGTTTTCCATTTTTAGAATTGCTGGCCATTTTCTGGTCAGTACCAGGGTCAAAAAATTAACTAAATATGTGGGAAATTTTAAAAATTTGCAAATTTTTGCTAGGGAACGAAATATTCTTAATCCAAAAATTAATAGCCATACTAAAACAAATTTAAAAACAAATCAGTACTATGTCATGTTAAATCCAATGAAATACGTATAAGATATCAGTGAAGAACAAAAACAAAAAAGAAACTTATATCCCATTTGCTATAATTTTTTTGGAATTTTCAACCCCTTTTGATATTACTCTTAACAGACATTGACCGTACTCTTAAGCCAGGCCGGAATGCATCCCTCCTCATCTTGAAAGATTTGCATCCCAATAATTGAGAGAAAACAAATAGGCCTAGCTTTGGTATTCTTCAAAAAGAAATACTGGGCTACCTATTTTCCCAAAGAACTGGTGCATGAGCATTTAGCTTTATTTATTTATTTACTTATTTATGTTTAGGGGACCATGAGCATGTACCTGGGCTGAATTCATGTGAGAGCCTCCCTTCCAGTTAATTATGGGCTTCTCTGTTGGGCCTTCATCAGTGGGCTGCATGTTATCAACAAGTGGAAAATGTGTTCCGTACGAAAAATAGTATGCGCTACGTACGGTACGGGGCACGAAAGGATCGAACCGTGCAACGACTTCCAAAACATTGTGTTTGTTGTTCTAACAACACATTTATTCAACCAACAGACGAAATATACTACTGATTGTACATTGAAAACAGCAGCAGCAGCAACCAGGGCTGGGGGTGCAATAGAAGCAGTAAGCAGGCCGGAAGAGTGAAGACGCAACTCTCTCTTCCAAACCAAACATCAGCCATCATTACAAAAGGGCTACCAAAAAAGAACAAGTGTATGCATCAAACTAAATAAAGATCCTACTACACCAAGTGTACGCATCTAACTGGCTCAGTTAGACGTTACTATTTATTAAGCTGTGGAGATTGGCCGACGGCTTGAACCAGATGGGTTCCTGACAGGGGAAACTCCAGCCAGCAGGTCGAAGTCTGATACTTGTGACCCTCTCTCCTGCTTTGGGCTGCAGAGCGTGGCGGCACATATCAGGGTATGGTGCATGCAGAGACGCATGGTACGCTGTGTACACACAGTTTTGCCTAATGAACGAAACCGCGCTGCCATCATGATCCTTGCCGTCAGTTATCTCCTGGTTAATCGGATAATTCAGTCTGACAAACAGAGAGCGTGTACCAAGGCTACTTACCAGCCTCCAGTCAAAAATTCCTGAAGGCCCAGAGAAGCTGGGATCCTGCTCAAAGACCTTGCAGTGACTGTGATTGTATTCCGCGAAACAACACGTCCGATACGTGCGAACGATCATCAATCTTTCGTCGTCGTCTGATCGAGCCAGGAACCACCTGCAACTGCCATGCCTCTTTTCTTTGAAAGGTTCTGGGATTAGGAAGGGTAGGGACACCAGGCGGCCTACAACATCATATCAAGTTGGAGTCAAATAAAAAAGGGCTCTTGATTTAGTCAATCTTAAGAACAACATGTTATGAGCATGAATATTTTTTCAGCAAATGTTGACAGTAATATAAGCAAGCCATCATGATATCATAGGAAAGTAACATACTGTTGTAACAGCCGTTTGTAGCGATGACTGGAGTAGGCCAGCAATACATCCACCCATAGAAGGAGTCAACAGCGTAAATGAAGCCCTTGTGTTCAATGGCATCAGAGAACCATGGAGGATGTATGATCCTGCAATGGACGTGCAGATTTATCCACTTACCGCAGTGACCTGTCAGATAGGCGAGACCACCGTTGAAGAACGCAATTAGCCTGAAGTCTTTATAATTCGTAGATCTTGTGGGCACTTGGCAGATTACAACCTTGAGCAAATCAAACTTGGTATGATGTTGGCTACTGTAAGACTCCGAGTATTCTGGGATGGGTGCCAAAGCAGTGCAGTGTTAATCGAAGGAAGGGGGATCAATCGCCGGGTGTAGACCTCCACGAGCATCCAGCTGTCGCGACCATCGACGAGCACCATCCAAGACGTGTTTATGCTGACTCAGTACATACCGTTAATGTAGTTGAGGCTAACGGGGATCGGATCGCAGTCAAGGGGGTTGATGCTTGCCACCCTATAATCGTTATGCTGTGTGACACGCCGTTTCTGAAGATCAGGCGGCATCAACAAGCAAGGAGCTGGCTTAAAAACTCCGTCCTGAGGGCTTTGAGTAAATGGTACAGCCCCGACGAGCACGCAGCGAGCGGCATGGTACTGAGATTGTCCACACGCGAAACAATGAGCTTGATTACCTCTGTGGGGAGCGAATTCCAGCCACTCTTTCGGCGGACACTGCTCGGTTCTACCATTGTTAGTGCTTGGGTTTCGGACGAGGGGGGAGGCGCCTTAGCGGGGATGGAAGATTGGACGAGATTATGTGCAGACAAAGATGGAGAAGCGAATATGTGCTGTGGAAGTGGATAGATGATGATGACTACAGCATGCCGCTTGACTTATGAGACACATACCAGCAGCGTAGGGTCATGTCGATGCCAGACAACTTGCTTGAGTGATCACAGTACTGGTACTCCCTACAGTGCTATGCCCTAACTTGCTTGAGTAGAGTAGTAGAGTAGGACTCTGCTCTACTACTAGCACCAGAGGAGTAGTATATTCTAATCTAAAATAGTTACAAACTTCAATGCCCGAGCGTGGAACGACAACGAACTATGCTCAAAGACCGTGTCTATGTGGTGTTTGGACATTGGCTACAACCTTAACACCAACGGTGCTGCTCCCGTTGCACCGTATGTGTTTCTGTCCTTCCTGTTCGAAATCGTGGTAGAATTCATGTTTCTACTCTGTATCCTACTACTATGCTAGTCCACATGATTAGTTTCATCTCTGTTATAGCCGTCATGATTTATTTTGTGCTTATTCGGATTAAATCTCGTAGTAACTTGCTCATATATTCAACTGGCGCAACGTCCCCTACAGCCACTCCCGTTTCATGGACGGCCTCGCCGATGCCTCCAAGGAGCCTTTCGTCCACTGCTATGAGTGCCCGATGCCATTTTGTGGCTCACCGGCAGACATGGTGCATCACCTCACGAATGCGTGCAGCAGTCACTGCTGGCCCTTGGCGGAGAACATCAAGTACGAGATGTGCTACCCGTTCACCATGCCGAAGTCGCTGGAGGATCACCGCCGCCTGCTAGTCTCGGAGGAGGACGGCAGCGTCTTCCTCTTGATCGTGGGCACCGGCAAGGCCCGCGCAGGCCGCCACCCCGTCTCTGTAATGTTCGTCAGGGCGACACCGGCCTCATCGAACGGACTTGGACTTTGGGGAGCTGGGACTATCCCACCAAGTGGACTTGGAAAACCCATGGCATCCTTTACCCGCCGACGCGGTGCACGGGGACTCCAAGGAGGTTCACCTGGACATACGCGTTATCAAGTTAAATGTTGATCGTTAGTCTTTGCTCAATGTAATCCGCTGTCTAAGCATGTGGAGACTTCCATGCAGGATCTTGCTCTATTGGAGTATCACGCATGAATAAAAGTGTATCCGTTTATGGTTTAGTATAGAATCTTCCATGTATGAATTTTTACTATAGTACTGGTGAAAGACTTACGATGAACCATTTCTTACATCTCCTCTGCCCGCTTGCAAGTCATCCTGATTTAATCCCTCCGTCTAGGTGTATAAGGGCATGGTTAATATTACTTAATAGTATATCCAACTGTTGACTATAAGAAAGTGCCATGTCATCTGTAGCCAACATGTATAACAATCGATACTCAAAAACTAATTCTTAAAGATCATTTCTTGCAAAGCACAATAAGTGTTATTTCTTCACAAGTTTCGGATGCAGGTTGAACAGTTGAACGCTTTTGTTTGCAAAATATACCTTTTTATCTATTTCACTTGGATGTTTGTGAGCTCTAGAGATGAAATAATATCTAAAGAAACCTATCGATACCCGTTACACATGAGATGACCCCCACATCCTTTGTCAAAATAAACAACTCCCCGATCAATGCATTTCACTCTTCGGTGCAACGCACGGGCACCTTACTACTATAGATTAGTACGACCAAAAATTGAACTAACATTATATATTGTACGATAAATGCTAATGCATGTCACCTAAAATTATATCATTCAAAACTATGTTCAAATACGAATCCAACGATATAGTTTTTGTTGACATGCACTAACATTTTGTCAGTTAAATCTTCAGTAAAATTCAATGGGGGACTAATAAACCACGACCGATGAAGTACAAGTGTAGAGGGCGCCGCTGCACGGGAGTCTCACCTCTCACCCTGCTCGTGGCGCGGCAGTAAAGCCGTCATATCACAAAACCCAACCACTCCCAGTAATAAGTGGCCTGGTAAAATAAACGGACAAGCAACCATCACATCCCTCCGTCTTTTTTGCATTTCATCTCTCTGCATTTACTTTCTCCGGTTCATCTCGCACACTCGATCCCTAGCTACTACTCCTAGGGCCAGTTCTTTTGGCGGCTTCCCCAGCTTTTCCCACAAGACTAGTCACAGTGGAGAGTAACAATAAGGCGCCTCACTCATTTATTTGGGCTTCTAAACTACTACTTCATCCTGGTTTATTCCTCACCATTGTAATTTGTGCTAAATTTTGACCAAAGATTTAACTGGTTTATTCCTCACCATTGTAATCCCTCCGTCTAGGTGTGTAACTCATCTTATGAAAACCAAATAATCCCAAAACTCTTAGGCGCGGTGCATTAACTTCTACCTCGTTTCTTGTTTCTTGACATATCAACCAATAAGAGATAAAGAGTGCGCATGCTTTTAATGACTTGAGATATCAAACATGACATGCAGTGGTTAGTTCATTGCATGCAATACTATTAATTAGCAAATAAACATTAACGTTTCTCATTTTCTCCTCCTCCCTGGTCACGGTGCACAGCCTAAGATGACTTACTCACCTAGACAGATGGAGTAGTGCATGTGACATGCACTAACATTTCATTAGTTAAATTTATGATCAAAATTTGACACAGATTACAATGGGGACCAATAAACCAGGACGGAGGTAGTAGTTATGGGATTACTAATCTAGAAGCCTAAAAGAACTGGCCCCTGGTACTCCTACTAGTAGTAGTACTCAAGTTGGAATTCCAATTGCACGACACAACTTGTTAGGCAAAAAATTCGATACAGGGTGTAGGAAGCGGTTTGGGAATTTGCATGCCTTTCCAACCAGTGAGATACTCCGTACAAAGTACGACAGAGAAATAACCACAGAGAAGGAAGCTAAAAGTAAACAATCAAACGAGCATTTTTGCATTTGTTTTGCATTGAATCGTTTCACAAGCTTGACCAGTGCTGTTTTTCTACTTTTACAAAAACCGCATCATAATGTTAAAACGTGCATTTGCACGTACATAAGTAATAGTAGTACTCCCTCCGTCTAGGTGTATAAGTCTTCCCTCCTTCTTGGTCACGGTGCACAACCAAAGATGACTTATTGACCTAGACGGAGGGAGTAGCACAGTCTGCAAGCATATATCGAGAGAGACGTGTAGTGCGATAGTATATAGTAAAGTTTGTGCTATATGCACGTACTTGCAAAATGCGTACGAATACACAAAGTTTCCAAACTTTCCCTTTTACATACCTAATTAAGGACGCTAAAAATTCCTGAACGTTCGGGATTTATCATTTGCGTCCCAAAACTAATGAGATCGCCTTACGAAACAAAAATTATACTCCTCCTAAAAGCGACGGCACTCGCAGGAGCGCTTGCGGCGCGCCACGAGTGCCTTGGTGCGCGGCCGTTTCCCAGCGCGCTGACACAACGCCTCTCAGCCTCGCAACTCGCGAGGTGCTGATTGGCGGCTTGCCAACAGGCGAGCGTGATCTCACCGGTGTGGTGATCCGGTGCCAACAGGTACTCCTCCTCGCTGGAAGCGTGCACCCGTTCCGTGTACCGCCAAGAGTAGATGAGGCGCTTGGGCCCGACTGCACTCAAGGCATCGGCATGGGCGTCCTCTGCCACCTTCACGTCCCTCGCACGAGCCTTCTGCCAAAGAGCCAATTGCCGGACTCTCTCAGACACGACATAGGCCTCCCAGGCAGCTTGTTCTGCAGTGCGCTTCTCTTCCTTGGCCTTCTTCTCTGCCTCTATTTTGGCACGCTCTGCTGGAGGCAAAGCCTCCCACAAGGCGACATCCATTTCTTTCCAAAGCTCCTCAAGGCTGGGGGGCTCGGCGGTCGGCGCGGCGTTCTCCTCATAGTGGGGAGCCGAGGCGTCCTCCGGCGCGCATGCTGGCGAGATTGGGAACGCCGACGCATCCACCTCGACGCGTCGCGGCGAGGAGCGGAATGCCGACGCGTCCTCCTCGACTAGTGGCGGCGAGGAATAGAACGGCGACACGTTGCATAGCGGCGAGGAGCGGAACACCGACGCGTCCTCCTCGACTAGTGGCGGCGAGGAACGGAACAGCGACGCGTGACCGTCCGCGCGGTGCAGCGAGGGGCTCCTAGGGCTTGGGAGGGGCGATGCCATGGTGGTCGACGTGAGAGGGAGGGGGAGGATATAGCGATGAACGTGAACGTGAGGGGGAGGAGATAGCGATGTCGTGGGAGGCGCAGTATTTATAGCGAGCAATGGCAGACCTACGTAAGATATGGACTGAGCTGCACTGGCTTAACTGCAGGTCCAGTTGCGTCACTGACATGTGGGCTAGACCCCTGTTGGGCCCATATGTCAGTGACCCAATGCACATGCACTTAAGTAACAGCTACGTGGGCATATTTGTTGGAGTAAATTACGGGGGAGCGAAGGGGTGGAAATATTGCTGGTCACAACGGATTGGACGAGCGTGGGGGGAGGAGAGTCATGCATGCAGATTTTTTCACACGGGGTGGAGTGGTGGGACCACCGGAGGGAGAAGGAGAGTTTGGCAGGCATATTGTTTCCACACATGGAGAGGAAAAGATTTGGAGACGAACGGGCTTCCTACAGGTATGGGGAACGGTGCATAATAAGTCATCTTGCATGCCGGTCTAGGTATAGTCTCAAGTCATTAAAAACATACACGCCCCACACATGTTCATATTTCAAGGTGCACTAAATTATTGCATGCGATGATTAAGGCTGGCCATAATGGTGGTATCTTAGCTGGTATCATGCACACGGGAATAGCAAACATGCTGATGTGGCAAAGAATTAAAGAAGAGATGGGGGTTAGAGTAACTAGTGTTCATGCATGCATTGGTAAACACATTTTTTTGTGAAGAACGACATCACTAGTTGAGTACTTTTGCAGACTTCAAAAACTATTCCACCACCTCTACTATCTTGCTAAGAGTAGGTGAAAATTTTGAATCGAGCCCTTTAAACTAGAAGGGAGGTAGTGGTACTCTAATAGCTAACCTTGTTGTGATGACAAGATAGGACATGACACGCACCTGGACGGAGGAACTAGTCTGCATTGTGCATTTAACTTTTGTCTGAAGTCAATGTACCTCTACTTTCACCAGACTTATAGAAAAATGTGTCAACATTCACAATGTCAAATCAATATTTTTACACTCATTATAAAACGTAGTTCTTATACTCATTATAATCAGTATTGAAGATATTGATATTTTTAGTATAAATTTGGTCGTGGGATTTCATTGATGCCTGTCAAAGCATGGAGGAAGCGGAGCTTAGGGCTTGCATTGCCGGTCTCTACATAGGTATTTCTCTTCATAATCCTGTAATTTTAGAGACTGATTGCGCTTTGGTGGTGGCGTCTCTTGCATCGGGGGACTATGACAGGTCTGCTATGTGTGACCTGAAGATGAAAGCGTTGAGCATCTCGAAGTTGATCAACAATCTTCAATTGTCAAAGATTAGCCGTTCGGCCAATAAGGTGGCGCACTTAATCGCTAAGTATAGCTTTGACAATAGATTAGATGGTATCCTTGTAAATAACGTACCGCCCTGTGTGGTGAATATTGTATCGAATGAGTGTACTGGTGTGGCTGGTTAATTAATATAAGGTGGTGTTAAAAAGTATAAATTTGGTCAAACACTTTTCAAACGGTTGACGAGAGTAAAAAGGACCAGAGGGAGTATTATGCATGCGGAGTAGGCAAAAAAATTGCTTGTCTAAAAAAGGCAAAAAAGTTGCTCATTTATAGCCGGTCGAAGTCTCAAAAGGCGCGACCGCGCGAGGGAGGCGAAGGTCATGGGTGGCGCGACATTTGACGGAATTAAGTGAAGTTACATCCATGCGCCGGCATGGCGTGCAAACAAGCAGAAGCTATACCGTCAGGCCTACGATATGGGTCTAGTAGACATGACATCTAGTGGATCCCGCATAGTTCTCGAGAACTCTTTGGGGGCTTGCAGCTGTTTATCCACCGGGCAAGCCAGCAACCCCACGCCGTTCGCACGCCCTACTCGTCCCCGTCTTCTACCTTACAATAGTTCGCTCCCAGTCATCCCGTCCTTTCACATTAGTTTGCTCCTAGTTTTTTTTGCGGGGAACAACAGTTCAACTTCTCCTAACCCTCCTCCAAAATCCATGGCCTCCCAAATCTCCATGGTCGCCGCTGAGTACCAGGTTAGAGCCATCACCGGCGATCAGTTCATCGTCATCTCCACACGTGGATCTGAGACGGTGAAAGCATGGCTTGCTTGCTTCCTACGCATGTTCAACAGTTCAACGGATGAGTGGGTCGCTGGGCTAGATGTTGAGTACACCACAGTCCTGGGACGAGAGAAGGATCTAAAGGACGAAGAGAGGAAGAAGCCTGCCGTGATCCAGGTTTGCGTACATAACGTTTGCTTGGTCTACCACATATGCTATGCCGACGTTGAGTGCCAGGATTTTAAGAACTTCCTCAAGGAAAAAAGAGTGAAATTCGTTACTGTAGGCTTTAAGAACGACAGGGATGTCCTGCATCGGATAGGTCTCGTTGTAGGCCAGCCCTTCGATCTCCAGAAGGCAAGCCTGGTGTCCTCCTCTCAACCTTCAATGCTGACCCTAGCAGCAGCCATGATTGATCCTTCGTACGCTAAACTGAAGAAACCTCATCACGAGTTTCATCATGCATGGGAGTCGAAGACATTAGATGAAGATCACATGCATCCTGTACGCAGCAATGGATGCCTACCTTTGTTTAAATATCTACAAGGGTTGGATGAAGAAGCAGAGCCCAGTGTCTGGTTCAAGCAAAGAAGCGTCGGTGAAGACGAAGAGGAAGAGGGACGAGGACGAAGTCGAGGACGTGGACTCGGACTCCGAGTAGGTGGCAGTGCCGTCGCTCATGCTGGTTCTACTGCAGTGTCAAGCGGACTAGTTGCTTAGTTTATTTTCAAGGGTGTGTTGTGCTAAGGCCCCAGCAGAACTATGTTTATATTCTTTCTCGTTATTTGAACTCTTTAGTACGAACATTAGTACTAGTACTATGTCTTACTATTGTTCTTCTTGCAGTTGGTACTACTGCTCGTATCTTCGTGTTCCTACTGTACTTAATACGTTCGTACTAGTAGTATAATTTCGGTCAATCGATTTGTGAAAGAAGTTCGACGGAACGAAGGAAGAAGATGGCAGAAGTGGTGGAAGAAGCCCTTCTAGCCATCCATGTTGCATCAAACGGCTCACATGAGTCGACTGAACCAAATTGCTCCTTCATATTGCAGGATCCACGTGGCATCCAAGGTCTCAAAGGTAGATTCCGCGTCCGCACCCGGTTTGCAGGCTCGACGCACGCGCGACCGGCTTCCGCCGCGACAGCCACCATGCGCCCCTCCTCCGAGCGGGCGGAGACGACAATGACACGCTAGTTCCTCCTCGCCGGCGTGCTGGAGCACGCGCTCGTCCTCCTCTTCGTACGCTGCGTGCATAGGCGCGGCTCCACCAGCTGCTCGTGTGCTTGGCAGCACGGCGGCATCACGATGAGGGACTGCAGACGACGTGAGCGGGCGAGCCTTCGGCTTCAAGGCACAGGGATGGCGGCGACACGGCGGTGATGGGCGAGAAATTGTTGGGCGGAGCAGGCGGGCGCCGACATGCGCAACGGCGGCGGCATATTGATGAGTGCGCGTGTGGGAGCTTACTTTTGTTTTATGTATAAGGTTGGTCAAACTTAAAAGAAAACCGTACAAGTACACGTAAACATTAGAGTTAGGCAGCGCTTTTATTAGTTAGTACCACAACCACGATATGTAATCTTGTGCAAGCGCGTGAACCACGACCGCGCGGTCGATCAAACGGTGCGTCACCGTGTCACGCTCGAAGGACATCCACCGAACCTTTTTGTGTGTGTGAAAACAATCCTCGAATATTACTCAACTTTTCTTTCCTGTGAAAGTTCTTGACGCTGCAATATTTCCATATATTTGAATTTAGCTCCAGTTCGTGTTTATTTGGATTTGGACGTTTTAGGTGCGCCCTAGTTTTTTTAATACTGATTTTGTGTGTGTGACTGAGAGAGAACGTGTGTATGTGTCCATATGTGTGTTGTGGCGGAAGGGCAATGTGGAGACGGTGTGCGTGTGATACAGACATAGAGAGGTGTGAATGTGCAAATGATCATGCATGAGTGAGACATAGACATATGCCGATACGTTGTGTATACATGAGAGAACGGTCTTCTAGTTTACTTGTGTGTGTGTGTGAGAGAGAGAGAGAGGGAGAGAGAGAGAGGGAGAGAGAGAGAGGGAGAGAGAGAGGAGCATCCGTAACACAACAACCATCTCTCTCGATTCGTCCGTCCCTCGCACGGTCACATGCAAATGCATCAATGCGCACATTTTGACACCCTCACCCGACCCCTGCCCACCTCAAGGCCCGCACAATCTCTTCGTGAATACCCATTTCTCTCCTTAGGTTTGTTTTCTCTCAATATCTGACACACACACAGAGAGAGAGAGAGACACGTAGCACAACACACACACACTCCCCGAGCACACAATTCATCCCCATCCAAGGTTATATGGCGACCACTCTCGCTTGTGCTTCTTTGCACCCCATCATGCACAACACCTCAATCTTCAAAGAGGGCATCGAGCAGATCAAAGACGGCGACCACACCGCGCTAGAGAATGCGGGGTCATTTGGAAGTAGAGTGATGTGACGACGGCTGACTAACTCCTCCCCCACCCTCTCTCTCTCTCTTGCACAAAATTACCAATCCCTCTCTCCCCCTCACAAAATTGTCAATCCCTCAACCCACGAGATCCTTCCCCTCTCGTCCATGTTTTTCCAGCTCTCTCATCAAACATGTTGTCTCTTCTCCTTCCATGTATACAGAATCCAGATGCACACAGACCTCATGTATATTACATGTATCCATCTTTCTCACAGACCTAACTTCTTCCTCTCTCTTTCTCTCTCTATCTCTCTCTCTCTCTCTCTGTCTCGTTAGATTTGTCTCCTAATCTCTCGTCCACATACATACAATCTTTCCCGCCCTATCTGCTCCATCTTCAAAAGCTCTCTCTGCACGTTTCATTCACACATTGGGATATGTCAAAATGTTGCTTCTATAATGGCTGATGTAGAGTTATGGTTGTTTTTGTTGCATCCTACAAAGTAATAACTATGAAATGCATTTAGATTCTCATTTGACTGGGATTATGTGAGTTTGAGCATGTTGTGAAGTACTATAGACCTTGTATACATCTTGGGATTCGACAATGATTGTAACTATTGTTGGGGAACGTAGTAATTTCAAAAAATTTCCTACGCACACGCAAGATCATGGTGATGCATAGCAACGAGAGGGGAAAGTGTTGTCCACGTACCCTCATAGACCGAAAGCGGAAGCGTTATAACAACGCGGTTGATGTAGTCGTACGTCTTAATGGCCCGACCGATCAAGCACCAAAACTACGACACCTCCGAGTTCTAGCACACGTTCAGCTCGATGACGATCCCCGGACTCCGATCCAGCAAAGTGTCGGGGAAGAGTTCCGTCAGCACGACGGCGTGGTGACGATCTTGATGTTCTACCGTCGCAGGGCTTCGCCTAAGCACCACTACAATATTATCGACGATTATGGTGGAGGGGGGCACCGCACACGGCTAAGAGATCTCAAGGATCAATTGTTGTGTCTAGAGGTGCCCCCTGCCCCCGTATATAAAGGAGCAAGGGGGAGGGGCGGCCGACCATGATGAGGCACGCCAGGGAGGAGTCCTACTCCTATCGGGAGTAGGATTCCCTCCTTTTCCTTGTCCAAGTAGGAGAGGGGGAAGGAAGGGAGAGAGGAGAGGAAGGAAAGGGGGCACCGCCCCTCCCTCCTTGTCCAATTCGGACTAGAGGGGGAGGGGGCGCGCGGCCTGCCCTGTCCGCCCCTCCTCTTCTCCACTTTAGGCCCATGAGGCCCATTAACCCCCCGGGGGGTTCCGGTAACCCCCCGGTACTCAGGTTTTATCCAAAACTTCCCCGGAACACTTCCGGTGTCCGAATATAGTCGTCCAATATATCAATCTTTATGTCTCGACCATTTCGAGACTCCTTGTTATGTCCGTGATCATATCTGGGACTCCGAACTAACTTCGGTACATCAAAACTAGTAAACTCATAATATAACTGTCATCGAAACCTTAAGCGTGCGGACCCTACGAGTTCGAGAACAATGTAGACATGACCGAGACACGTCTCCGGTCAATAACCAATAGCGGAACCTAGATGCTCATATTGGCTCTCACATATTCTACGAAGATCTTTTATCGGTCAGACCGCATAACAATATACATTGTTCCCTTTGTCATCGGTATGTTACTTGCCCGAGATTCGATCATCGGTATCTCAATACCTAGTTCAATCTCGTTGCCGGCAAGTCTCTTTACTCATTAGTTGCATTGCTTGCAAGGCTTAGGTGATGTGCATTACCGAGAGGGCCCAGAGATACCTCTCCGACAATCGGAGTGACAAATCCTAATCTTGAAATACGCCAACCCAACATGTACCTTTGGAGACACCTGTAGAGCACCTTTATAATCACCCAGTTACGTTGTGACGTTTGGTAGCACACAAAGTGTTCCTCCGGCAAACGGGAGTTGCATAATCTCATAGTCATAGGAACATGTATAAGTTATGAAGAAAGCAATAGCAACATACTAAACGATCGGGTGCTAAGCTAATGGAATGTGTCATTTCAATCACATCTTTCTCCTAATAATGTGATCCCGTTAATCAAATGACAACACATGTCTATGGTTAGGAAACATAACCATCTTTGATTAATGAGCTAGTCAAGTAGAGGCATACTAGTGACGTTTAGTTTGTCTATGTATTCACACAAGTATTATGTTTCCGGATAATACAATTCTAGCATGAATAATAAACATTTATCATGATATAAGGAAATAATATAATAACATTATTATTGCCTCTAGGGCATATTTCCTTCAGTCTCCCACTTGCACTAGAGTCAATAATCTAGATTACACAGTAATGATTCTAACACCCATGGAGCTTTAGTGCTGATCATGTTTTGCTCGTGGAAGGGGCTTAGTCAATGGGTCTGCAACATTCAGATCCGTATGTATCTTGCAAATCTCTATGTCTCCCACCTGGACTAGATCCCGGATGGAATTGAAGCGTCTCTTGATGTGCTTGGTTCTCTTGTGAAATCTGGATTCCTTTGCCAGGGCAATTGCACCAGTATTGTCACAAAAGATTTTCATTGGACCCGATGCACTAGGTATGACACCTAGATTGGATATGAACTCCTTCATCCAGACTCCTTCGTTTGCTGCTTCCGAAGCAGCTATGTACTCCGCTTCACATGTAGATCCCGCCACAACGCTTTGTTTAGAACTTCACCAACCGACAGCTCCACCATTTAATGTAAACACGTATCCGGTTTGCGATTTAGAATCGTCCGGATCAGTGTGAAAGCTTGCATCAACGTAACCATTTACGATGAGCTCTTTGTCACCTCCATATATGAGAAACATATCCTTACTCCTTTTCAGGTATTTCAGGATGTTCTTGACCGCTATCTAGTGATCCACTCCTGGATTACTTTGGTACCTCCCTGCTAGACTTATAGCAAGACACACATCAGGTCTGGTACACAGCATTGCATTCATGATAGAGCCTATGGCTGAAGCATAGGGAACATCTTTCATTTTCTCTCTATCTTCTGCATTGGTCGGGCATTGAGTCTTACTCAATTTCACACCTTGTAACACATGCAAGAATCCTTTCTTTGCTTGATCCATTTTGAACTTCTTCAAAACTTTGTCAAGGTATGTGCTTTGTGAAAGTCCAATTAAGCGTCTTGATCTATCTCGATAGATCTTAATGCCCAGTATGTAAGCAGCTTCACCGAGGTCTTTCATTGAAAAACTCTTATTCAAGTATCCCTTTATGCTATCCAGAAATTCTATATCATTTCTGATTAGTAATATCTCATCTACATATAATATCAGAAATGCTACAGAGCTCCCACTCACTTTCTTGTAAATACAGCTTCTCCAAAAGTCTGTACAAAACCAAATGCTTTGATCACACTATCAAAGCGTTTATTCCAACTCCGAGAGGCTTGCACCAGTCCATAAATGGATCACTGGATCTTGCACACTTTGTCAGCTCCCTTTGGATTGACAAAACCTTCCGGCTGCATCATATACAACTCTTCTTCCAGAAATCCTTTCAGGAATGCAGTTTTGACATCCATCTGCCAAATTTCATAATCATAAAATGCGGAAATTGCTAACATGATTCGGACAGACTTAAGCATCGCTACGGGTGAGAAGGTCTCATCGTAGTCAATCCCTTGAACTTGTCGAAAACCTTTTGCGACAAGTCGAGCTTTGTAGACAGTAATATTACCATCAGCGTCAGTCTTCTTCTTGAAGATCCATTTATTCTCAATTGCTTGCCGATCATTGGGCAAGTCAACCAAAGTCCATACTTTGTTCTCATACATGGATCCCATCTCAGATTTCATGGCTTCAAGACATTTTGCGGAATCTGGGCTCACCATCGCTTCTTCATAGTTCGTAGGTTCATCATGATCTAGTAGCATGCCTTCCAGAACAGGATTACCGTACCACTCTAGTGCGGATCTTACTCTGGTTGATCTACGAGGTTTGGTAGTAACTTGTTCTGAAGTTTCATGATCATTATCATTAGCTTCCTCACTAATTGGTGTAGGTGTCACATAAACCGGTTTCTGCGATGTACTACTTTCCAATAAGGGAGCAGGTACAGTTACCTCATCAAGTTCTACTTTCCGCCCACTCACTTCTTTCGAGAGAAACTCCTTCTCTAGAAAGGATCCATTCTTAGCGACAAATGTCTTGCCTTCGGATCTGTGATAGAAGGTGTACCCAACAGTCTCCTTTGGGTATCCTATGAAGACACATTTCTCCGATTTGGGTTCGAGCTTATCAGGTTGAAGTTTTTTCACATAAGCATCGCAGCCCCAAACTTTCAGAAACGATAACTTTGGTTTCTTGCCAAACCATACTTCATAAGGCGTCGTCTCAACGGATTTTGATGGTGCCCTATTTAATGTGAATGCGCCCGTCTCTAAAGCATAACCCCAAAACGATAGCGGTAAATCTGTAAGAGACATCATAGATCGCACCATATCAAGTAAAGTACGATTACGACGTTCGGACACACCATTACGCTGTGGTGTTCCGGGTGGCGTGAGTTGCGAAACTATTCCGCATTGTTTCAAATGTAGACCAAACTCGTAACTCAAATATTCTCCTCCACGATCAGATCGTAGAAACTTTATTTTCTTGTTACGATGATTTTCAACTTCACTCTGAAATTCTTTAAACTTTTCAAATGTTTCAGACTTATGTTTCATTAAATAGATATACGCATATCTGCTTAAATCATCTGTGAAGGTGAGAAAATAACGATATCCGCCACGAGCTTCAACATTCATTGGACCACATACATCTGTATGTATGATTTCCAACAAATCTGTTGCTCTCTCCATAGTACCGGAGAACGGTGTTTTAGTCATCTTGCCCATCAGGCACGGTTCGCAAGTACCAAGTGATTCATAATCAAGTGATTCCAAAAGTCCATCAGTATGGAGTTTCTTCATGCGTTTTATATCGATATGACCTAAACAGCAGTGCCACAAATAAGTTGCACTATCATTATCAACTCTACATCTTTTGGTTTCAACATTATGAATTTGTGTATTACTACTATCGAGATTCATCAAAAATAGACCATTCTTCAAGGGTGCATGACCATAAAAGATATTACTCATATAAATAGAACAACCATTATTCTCTGATTTAAATGAATAACTGTCTCGCATTAAACAAGATCCAGATATAATGTTCAGGCTCAACGCTGGCACCAAATAACAATTATTTAGGTCTAATACTAATCCCGATGGTAGATGTAGAGGTAGCGTGCCGACCGCGATCACATCGACTTTGGAACCATTTCCCACGCGCATCATCACCTCGTCCTTCGCCAGTGTTCGCTTAACCCGTAGTCCCTGTTTCGAGTTGCAAATATTAGCAACAGAACCAGTATCAAATACCCAGGTGCTACTGCGAGCTCTAGTAAGGTACACATCAATAACATGTATATCACATATACCTTTGTTCACCTTGCCATCCTTCTTATCCGCCAAATACTTCGGGCAGTTCCGCTTCCAGTGACCAGTCTGCTTGCAGTAGAAGCACTCAGTTTCAGGCTTAGGTCCAGATTTGGGTTTCTTCTCTTGAGCAGCAACTTGCTTGTTGTTCTTCTTGAAGTTCCCCTTCTTCTTCCCTTTGCCCCTTTTCTTGAAACCA
The DNA here is from genome assembly GCF_003073215.2 of Triticum urartu. Lineage (NCBI taxonomy): Eukaryota > Viridiplantae > Streptophyta > Magnoliopsida > Poales > Poaceae > Triticum > Triticum urartu. The sequence continues at coordinate 460,857,450 of NC_053027.1, forward strand.
GTGGTCTTGTTGACCATCAACACTTGATGCTCCTTCTTGATTTCTACCTCCGCAGCTTTCAGCATTGTGAAGAGCTCGGGAATAGTCTTATACATCCCTTGCATATTATAGTTCATCACGAAGCTCTTGTAGCTAGGTGGCAGTGATTGGAGAATTCTGTCAATGACGCAATCATCTGGAAGATTAACTCCCAATTGAATCAAGTGATTATTATACCCAGACATTTTGAGTATATGCTCACTGACAGAACTGTTCTCCTCCATCTTGCAGCTATAGAACTTATTAGAGACTTCATAGCTCTCAATCCGGGCATTTGCTTGAAATATTAACTTCAACTCCTGGAACATCTCATATGCTCCATGATGTTCAAAACGTCGTTGAAGTCCCGATTCTAAGCCGTAAAGCATGGCACACTGAACTACCGAGTAGTCATCAGCTTTGCTCTGCCAGACGTTCATAACATCTGGTGTTGCTCTAGCAGCAGGCCTGGCACCCAGCGGTGCTTCCAGGACATAATTCTTCTGTGCAGCAATGAGGATAATCCTCAAGTTACGGAGCCAGTCCGTGTAATTGCTACCATCATCTTTCAACTTTGCTTTCTCAAGGAACACATTAAAATTCAACGGAACAACAGCACGGGCCATCTATCTACAATCAAACATAAACAAGCAAGATACTATCAGGTACTAAGTTCATGATAAATTTAAGTTCAATTAATCATATTACTTAAGAACTCCCACTTAGAAAGACATCCCTCTAATCTTCTAAGTGATTACGTGATCCAAATCAACTAAACCATAACCGATCATCACGTGAAATGGAGTAGTTTTCAATGGTGAACATTGCTATGTTGATCATATCTACTATATGATTCACGCTCGACCTTTCGGTCTCAGTGTTCCGAGGCCATATCTGCATATGCTAGGCTCGTCAAGTTTAACCTGAGTATTCTGCGTGTGCAAAAACTGGCTTGCACCCGTTGTAGATGGACGTAGAGCTTATCACACCCAATCATCACATGGTGTATGGGCACGACGAACTTTGGCAATGGTGCATACTCAGGGAGAACACTTTTATCTTGAAATTTAGTGAGAGATCATCTTATAATGCTACCGTCAATCAAGGCAAGATAAGATGCATAAAAGATAAACATCACATGCAATCAATATAAGTGATATGATATGGGCATCATCATCTTGTACTTGTGATCTCCATCTCCGAAGTACCGTCATGATCACCACCGTCACCGGCGCGACACCTTGATCTCCATCGTTGCATCGTTGTCGTCTCGCCAATCTTATACTTCCACGACTATCGCTATCGCTTAGTGATAAAATAGAGCATTACAACGCGATTGCATTGCATACAATAAAGCAACAACCATATGGCTCCTGCCAGTTGCCGATAACTCGGTTACAAAACATTATCATCTCATACAATAAAATTTAGCATCATGTCTTGACCATATCACATCACAACATGCCCTGCAAAAACAAGTTAGACGTCCTCTACTTTGTTTGTTGCAAGTTTTACGTGGCTGCTACGGGCTTAAGCAAGAACCAATCTTACCTACGCATCAAAACCACAACGATAGTTTGTCAAGTTGGTGCTGTTTTAACCTTCCCAAGGACCGGGCGTAGCCACACTTGGTTCAACTAAAGTTGGAGAAACTGACACCCGCCAGCCACCTGTGTGCAAAGCACGTCGGTAGAACCAGTCTCGCATAAGCGTACGCGTAATGTCGGCCCGGGCCGCTTCATCCAACAATATCGCCGAACCAAAGTATGACATGCTAGTAAGCAGTATGACTTATATCGCCCACAACTCACTTGTGTTCTACTCGTGCATATAACATCAACACATAAAACCTAGGCTCTGATACCACTGTTGGGGAATGTAGTAATTTCAAAAAATTTCCTACGCACACGCAAGATCATGGTGATGCATAGCAACGAGAGGGGAAAGTGTTGTCCACGTACCCTCGTAGACCGAAAGCGGAAGCGTTATAACAACGCGGTTGATGTAGTCGTACGTCTTCACGGCCCGACCGATCAAGCACCGAAACTACGGCACCTCCGAGTTCTAGCACACGTTCAGCTCGATGACGATCCCCGGACTCCGATCCAGCAAAGTGTCGGGGAAGAGTTCCGTCAGCACGACGGCGTGGTGACGATCTTGATGTTCTACCGTCGCAGGGCTTCACCTAAGCACCACTACAATATTATCGAGGATTATGGTGGAGGGGGGCACCGCACACGGCTAAGAGATCTCAAGGATCAATTGTTGTGTCTAGAGGTGCCCCCTGCCCCCGTATATAAAGGAGCAAGGGGGAGGGGCGGCCGACCATGATGAGGCACGCCAGGGAGGAGTCCTACTCCTACCGGGAGTAGGACTCCCTCCTTTTCCTTGTCCAAGTAGGAGAAGGGGAAGGAAGGGAGAGAGGAGAGGAAGGAAAGGGGGCGCCGCCCCTCCCTCCTTGTCCAATTCGGACTAGAGCGGGAGGGGGTGCGCGGCCTGCCCTGTCCGCCCCTCCTCTTCTCCACTTTAGGCCCATGAGGCCCATTAACCCCCCGGGAGGTTCTGGTAACCCCCCCGGTACTCAGGTTTTATCCGAAACTTCCCCGGAACACTTCCGGTGTCCGAATATAGTCGTCCAGTATATCAATATTTATGTCTCGACCATTTCGAGACTCCTCGTTATGTCCGTGATCATATCCGGGACTCCGAACTAACTTCGGTACATCAAAACTAGTAAACTCATAATATAACTATCATCAAAACCTTAACCGCGCGGACCCTACGGGTTCGAGAACAATGTAGACATGACCGAGACACGTCTCTGGTCAATAACCAATAGCGGAACCTGGATGCTCATATTAGCTCCCACATATTCTATGAAGATCTTTTATCGGTCAGACCGCATGACAACATACATTGTTCCCTTTGTCATCTGTATGTTACTTGCCCGAGATTCGATCGTCGGTATCTCAATACCTAGTTCAATCTTGTTGCCGTCAAGTCTCTTTACTCGTTCCGTAATACATCATCTCGCAACTAACTCATTAGTTGCATTGCTTGCAAGGCTTAGGTGATGTGCATTACCGAGAGGGCCCAGAGATACCTCTTCGACAAACGGAGTGACAAATCCTAATCTCGAAATACGCCAACCCAACATGTACCTTTGGAGACACCTGTAGAGCACCTTTATAATCACCCAGTTACGTTGTGACGTTTGGTAGCACACAAAGTGTTCCTCCGGCAAATGGGAGTTGCATAATCTCAGTCATAGGAACATGTATAAGTTATGAAGAAAGCAATAGCAACGTACTAAACGATCGGGTGCTAAGCTAATGGAATGGGTCATGTCAGTCACATCATTCTCCTAATAATGTGATCCCGTTAATCAAATGACAACACATGTCTATGGTTAGGAAACATAACCAAATTTGATTAATGAGCTAGTCAAGTAGAGGCATACTAGTGACGTTTAGTTTGTCTATGTATTCACACAAGTATTATGTTTCCGGATAATACAATTCTAGCATGAATAATAAACATTTATCATGATATAAGGAAATAATATAATAACATCATTATTGCCTCTAGGGCATATTTCCTTCAACTATTGAATTGTATAGACCATTACATTCGAAGTCAATAGCCTAATATATTTATTTCACAATTTCAACAAATGATTAGTTCACTACAAACTAAGAAAACAAATGTGTACTCCCTCCATTTTTATTTAAGTCTGTGTATTAGCATTGGTCAAAGTCAAGTTTTGTAAACTCTCAGAAAGCTTATAACAAAAAATATTAACATATACAATAACAAATAAATACCATTAGATTCATTATGGAATGTACTTTCACATCATACATATTTGTTATGGTAAATGTTTATATTTTTCTATAAACTTGGTCAAACTTTAGGAAGTTTGACTTCGGTCAAACCTAATATGCAGAGTTTACTACTACTACTCGCTAGTTGCTTAGCCGAATCACTCAACACGCTACACAGGGAGTCCAGTGTCACAAAATTTTGAGTTCTGCGGGAAAATCTCCCGCGACCCTGATTCAAGCAGTGGGAAGTTACCATCATAGCCTTCGGAACATGCCTACAGATGACGCTTGGTAGGGGGCTGTTTTTGTAACTTCAGGTTCACCCTACCCAGCCAACCCCACCCCGGCACCTAGAGTAGTACACCTGAATACTCCCCATTTTCTATCCCCACCGCAAAATAGACTTCTCCACGGCACCGCAACCTTCGTGCTCCTCCCCTTTACATCGACGCACTCGTCCACCGCAGCGCATCTGCCTCATCGACGACCTCGTACGCCGCACTGGAGCCGGTCCACCGTCGTCGTCATACACGGAGCCTCTTCCCCGACATCGTCTTCCCCGGTCTCGGATCTGCTTCCCGGAAGCCGACGCCAAGCGCAGAAGTACCATCGTCATGGACAATGAACTGACTCCCGTTGCCGACCATGACTCACAGAGGCCGCCGCGACCATCGTTCTCCTCCTCTATTGGTAGTGTGGGTATTGAATCACTTAGCAGTACATGTGCAGTTCCAACTTTGTTCATACCTACCCTTCAAATTTCCAGGGTGCTATTGTTCCCGTAAAAGTAATTGGTTATAGCCTCCATTGTCCAACAGAATATCAGCTTGTAATTGTGCGTCGCTCATGTATCGCCCTGTGCTTGGGTAGGTTTTTCATCTGCAACCAGTAATGTGGCAAATGATGGGAAGGTTTTAGAACTAGCAAGATGCCCATGCGTTGCACGCATCAAGATGCATTTGTATGAGTAGTTTATCTTGTGGGAGAAAAGGATGAACGAGGGAAGGCCTTATTTGCAAATCTGAAGAGGGGTAGTTGAATTATCTTTTTTGATCTATCTATGCTGAGAACTATCCTCTACTCTCTAGTATCTACTTCTCGATCTCAGCACTGTAAACACTTTTTTAAAGTGCCGCGTGTTGTGATTCTGTTGGAGATGCTCTAACATGGCAGACGAGTGCTTTAATGTTGCCCACAAGATGCGCGAGTATTACTAGTAGTATAGTTTTCTTGCCATGTTGAGATTTTAAAACCACAAGTGCGAACATGCAGAGGAGAAATGAAGACCAAACACGGGATATTCGGGACATCTTCAAGGAGCGTGGCAAGTTAAAGAGGAGCTGCACCGAACCTGTAAAACAAGCTTTGGTAAGTAACACCCTTTCAATTACTTTCGTGTAGCCTCGTGATCTTCGATGTGTATATGTTGTAGTTTCTGTTTCTCTTAAGCGTGGTGTTCTTCGATGTGTAATAAGAAGAGTCTTAATCGTCCTAATGCTTTCGTTTTTAGCTTGATGTAGGAAGTCGGTGTTCTCACCTTGTAGTCTTTTTTTCTTTTTTTCCTTTTGAATTCACTTCTCCGAGTTCTGTTTATCTGGCTTCTACTAAATGGATCTAGGTTGGTGTGAGCATTGATCAAAAAAAGAAGTAACTTCATGTTAGGATGCAGTTCCTGTGAGGAGGGAAGTATGGTCAACCTCGAGATCATTTTTCCAAAATGAGGCTAGATTACACACAAGGTGCCAGTTCCCTAATGATGCTGGATTAGACACAAGGTGCAAATTCCCAGATGATGTTGGATTACACACAAGCCAGGTGGAGTCGTCAGTTGTTCGTGTCCTCATGGCATTAGTAAAGGCTGAAAGAAAGCGTGCAGCAGCCCTTGAGAATGTAGCTGAGTTCCTGAAGAAGTGAAAGGAGCAATCAGATGCTCTCTTCACCCAAGCCAAAGAAGAGATGGAAGAAGCCATAAATAAGCTAGCAGAGGCAGAGCAGGCTAGGCGTCTCCTGCTATCTAAAACTGTTGTCAATACAAAATTTCCTTCATAATAGCTAGGTTCAAATGTTTATCCAGTCAGCATGCCTATTGTGATGTCCGTGCATCTACTGATGTGGCACAAAATGTTTTTTTGGGTCATGTAATAACAACAATTACTTTCCAAACAATAACAGACGAAGCATTGGACATGGTATAGTTCATGCGCAAGCCCGACATTCCAAGTTCAACTTCCACATCAAACTCATGTTCACAGATATCTGCACATTCGTACATAATGTCCACAACCATGATTCACTTCAAAGACAAAAAATGTGAGGAGAGTTATAAATAAAGAAAATCCTCTACTAGTTCCTGCTACCAGTGCGAGCACAACAAGTCAAGACCATGCGTAAATTAATTATATTTTAGTCATTTTTTGTGTTCTAAAATGCCTGCCGACTCGCGGAAGGACGTGTTGCTAGCACATGTGCGAATTCAATGAAGGCAGGTGGGGCAGTCTTAAGCTGGTTGCATGCATCGAGGAGGCGTGATCAGTCGGGCCTGCAGCGAGTGCGGCCCTCTTGGCCGGTGCGCCAGTTCAATGCCTGCGCTATGAGAGGTCGCGTCCGTGTCAGAGCAATCACTCCCTCCAGTCCTTTTTTGTTTGGGTATAACAAAATCTCGTTTCCATTCACATTTTACAAGTAAAATTCGAGGACAAACTTTGACCCAAAGTACGATGGGGACTAGTAAACCAGAATGGAGGTAGTAGTTTTTTAATCACAGAAGGGTTTCCCCTTCCAATTTTCATTACTGAAAACCAGCATCTAAATCTAAACCATAATATTTGCCCTAGAACTACTAGGTTCAACATCTCGCAACATAAACCCATACAACCTCCATCGCAAAAAAACCATACAACCATACGCCAAGGAGGTACGTAGTACTATGAATTCCATTTTCGCTCCATACCAATCGTTCTAAAAACTACTTACTACTTATAACGCGCCATTGAAAATCGGAACTCTTAACCCCGCTAAAAAATGATATTTTAAACGTGGCTACTCGATCTGTGGCAACTGGCGAGCCACCGCGCTCCAAGTCATTCACCTGTGGTCCCAACCATCAACTCCTACGGATCAAATTATCACGCAAGCTGACTATTCCTACAAAGGTGCTCCACCATGTACCCGGTACCCGTGAATGCAGCAATCGTGCACCTAGGGTTTTAGGGTTTATTTGTTAATGTCACCTTTACGTAACACTCATGTGTGCGAGACAGTGAGAGGCCGACTGCGTGTGTGCGCCTCTTCTCTTCGTATATGTACACCACCGTTTGTCTGGTGTCCAAAAAATTATAATAACTACTAGCAATGTGCCAATGCGTTGCCACATGATCAAAGTAGATTAATACATATTCACCGATTTGATAGAAAAAAGGTCTAGTTTTGAAATACGTATATCACTAAAAATATGTTATGTTTCACTCAAAATATATTCCTTTGGCGGTTTTGATGAGATAAGGGAGGAATGTTGTTGGTTTCAAGATTCGAGAAGTGGTATATGTCTAATTTCTACTCTTACTAGCAAGATGCCCATGCGTTGCACGGAACATCAAGATCTTGTGGGAGAAAAGGATGAACGAGGGAAGGCCTTATCTGCAAATGTGGTGAAGAGTGCAGGTAAATTGCCATATTTTCCTTCCTATCCGTCAGATATAAATCGGACGACCTACATTGCAGGATGGCAGGCCCACCATCATCACCAACTCTATTTTTATCCCTACTGTTATAAAAAGCATTGTCGGTGATGATCGTGTGCCTGCCATCCTGCAATATAGGCCGTCCGATCTATATCTGACGGATAGGAAGGAAACTATGGCAATTTTGCAAAAATATACCCACACCCCTCTCCACATTTGCAAATAAGGCCTTCCCTCGTTCATCCTTTTACCCCACAAGATAAACTACTCATACAAATGCATCTTGATGTTCTGTGCAACGCATGGGCATCTTGCTAGTTGTTGCAAAAAGCCCATGTGTGTGTGAGAGAGAGGGAGAGTGGAGGAGGACGGAGTGCATGTGTGACAAAGACACAAGGAGTGTGTGTGCAATAGGTATCAGCTTAAAATGAGGCGATAGTGTGTGTGCACGATCGAGAGGCGTGTCTCAAGAAGGGAAGAAAAATCTACATAGATACAAGGAGCGGGAGAGAGACATGTATGCGATGGTGGAAGCACGAGTGTGCGGGTGTATAAACCTATCTAGAGGCTAGCTAGTCGATAAATGTTTGTGAGAGAAATACGAGTCGGGGTGCAAAAGCGAGAGTTTTGTGTGTGTGTGAGAGAGACGGTAGTCGGGAAGGGGAGTGGAAGCAGGAGTTGTGTGTGTGTGTCTGTGTGAGAGAGAGATGAGACGGTAGTCGGGGTTGTCTGATCGGTAAACAAATGAATAATATCAGTCTGGGATGGAGACGAAAAGGAGACCACAACAAATGTTGTGTCTACAGGAGAGAGAGAGAGTAATTTTAGTGGTATGAGTCATATGTAGAGACATACAGGGTGTGTGAGAGAATCCCATAGAGAGAAAGACAAAGTGAAAGACGAGTGGAGACTGTGTGTGTGGCGGTGAAAAGGAAAGCTTAGGTACCGAGTGATACAGAGAACAGTAGAGACGTGAGAGATAATGAAAACTGTGTAATGTATGTTGATAGGGAAAGTGTGACACTTCTCAAGGGAGACGTCGAGAGACCATGTTTGCGAGGATAGGAGAAACATGAAGTGAGCGTGCAGGTGAGCTGGAGAAAAGAGAGTGATAGCTACCTGAAGGAGAATGCATGCGAGAGAGATGGGCGTGAAAGGAGTGAACAAAAAAGGGATTGAAATATTTGAATTCGAGATGATGATACATGTAATCCATACTCGAACCAAAATTGATCTATCAAACATGCATACTCATATGAATTCACGCACATCTATGTTATTTAATATGTAGATATTACTGATCCATACATTTTAGTAGAATATAATTTGGTTAATTTTTTTTGAATTCAACCTTAAGATTTCGAGATCGTTGTATTTGTAAATCATATTATACATATAAAGGAGCATAATTCTTTGTTGTGCTTTTGAAAGTATATATAAAAAATGATGTATATAGAATGTAATTCCAATTGAAAATGGATCCCACCCGAAAAAAATATAATACAAACGGGATTCGAATTGAGTTGGCACGGTAAACGTGCATTCTGTAAAATTTGAACGAAGCGGGGAAAGTCGCAGTAACCCCCCGAAACCAAAATCTGCGAGATGAAATCACTACTGCCTATCCCTGCCACGCAAAGCCTATCTGCTGGATTTCTATAGGTTTCGATAGGGGTAGGTTTGTAATTTCAACCAAACATGACGTAACCGCCTCTCACCCGGATTCATACACGGTGGGCCCCAAAACACAGTGTGTCCTCGGTCGAAATCGACTCCCTCCCCGATTCATATTCATACACGGTGGGCGCCAAAAACAAACTCTCGTCGACAAATATTCGGTGTATGCGAGATTACCGTCCTATCCCCAACCGACTAATGTTGTTGTGATGTAGTAGAAATTTGAAACGGGGGCTAAGTTTGTAAATTTCCTCGCATTTGAGACAAGCGCACCCTGAATACATGGTTCCCCCTTCCTCTCTACCTCCCTTTTCCCCATTCGTACTCCGTGGGCGCCAAAACATCCTCTCCACCCCACCCTCCTCCGCCCGCCGCCGTCTGCCACCCCATCCACCGCCGTCCTCCTCCACCATGCCGGAGCTGATACCCCGCCGCCGCCGTCCATCTTGCCTTGCATCCCGTCCTCTCACTTCATCCCCACCGTCGTCCACCTTGCCGGCGCCGCTCCTACGACTGTCTCGTCCACCACGCCCCGCCGCCACCGTCTACCCTCCTAGATCTGCCTCCACGCCGTCGACAGCCATCGCTACCGTAGTACCGTCAAATTCTCAGCAGATGCGTACACGGCGCCGCACCATAGGCGGTACTATTTCGTATCTGCTCAACTTATTTATCGCATCAAGAAAATAGATCACCACTGCTTTACTCTGATTTCTTATCTTGGTTGCGAAGTTGCCTTTGTCCGGTTTGCACCTTCAGATCCGCCATGGCACGCTCAACACTATACTCCCCATGCTTATGGTTTACCCCTTTTATATTCCACACTAGTTAAATCACAGTAGACTAAATTTCAAAATTGGGTCAGTCAATTTTTCAGAGCTCGCCGGAGTTCGCCGGTGCAATCGAAGGGGCTCGGGTGGTTGTGGGGCCTCGCCGAACAAAGAAAACTCGATGCGGGTGGGGTTGGTGCAGGGGTGGGGGGTGGGGGTGGCAGAGGAACAAAGGCGGTGGGGGCCGGTGGTCCGGCCGGCGGCCCGTGCGGTGTTCTGTATGGGAAGAATCAAAGACGAGGAAGAAGAAGGGTTAGGAGACGTAGGATCTTCATCATGGACTACATATGGAGCAAAATGAGTGAATCTACACTCTAAAATGTATCTGGATACATCTGGATGTGATCCATAATGGAAGTCTCTACCAAGACTTATATTTTGGAACGGAGGGAGTATGATAGTAGTACAGTATGTTCCTTGCACTGAAGATGAGCAGGGACATTTGCAGTGTAGAGGTCTATACAGTCGGTTGTGATGGACACTTTGAGCCTCTTTGATTCATAGGATCTTGTAAACATAGGAATAGGATTTGTAGTGGCCTGCCCACTTGAATCCTATAAGAATAGCAAGGAAATGCAGGGAGCTATGTCGCCTTTGAGAGTTACACTGATATTAACAGTACCGCACCTTCACTTGAGGAGAGCTGGTATCCGAAGCCTTTCTAGCTGTACTGGCAATACTAGCACATATATTCCAGCAAGTTCCACTTTGTTGATTTTACTCTGATGCTTAAGGTTTTCCCGTTATATCTACAATATGATCTGTGTAGCTGCTTTGTGTCGCACTAGCAGCAGTCCACTCTTGAAGCTAAACACTGCAATGACTTACAAAATTGGCACCAAGGCATTGAGTGCCATTCTGGATGCAATGAAACTCATACGCTCCCCACCTGTTGATTCTTGTTCAGAATATGATCCTAATGACTATTCTAACCTCGAGGAGTCAAAGGCAGATGGCATGTCCTATTCACCCATCAAGGTGCCTGTTCTAATTTGGCAATGTTTATTGATTGCGGGTATCTTGCATATGTTGTCTTGAATTTCTTCTACTTTTTTAACCGCCATCTGCTTAGTTTACTCATCATATATGTCGAGATGCCATGCGCATCCATTATCAATACATATTCCATCTGTCATCATACCATGTTTTTTCACTCAAATGTTGTTCTTGTGCATCAGACATAAACAAGGAAGATGGTGATTGCCGAACCTGAAGGAGCACCAGCAAAGTCCTTGAAACACGTGGTGGTGCCGGAGAAATCAGACAGCACCCCACTTATATTGGCTGTACAACCAGTGACACAAAACGTAGGACCAACTCCAGCAGATTGTACCCATACTTCACTGGCCACACCACTAGCCCCACCACACAGGACCTATACTCCAGCAAAAGGTATACCGATTTCATTTGCCATAGCACCAGCTGTACCACAGAAAAATCCCACTCCAGCAAAAAGTACAGCAAGTCCACCAGCCGAAGACCTATCCCAACTGCAGAGACGGCCAATTCCTGCAGATTGGAACCCCATTCCATTTATTCCCAGTTTAAAAGACAATGCTTTCAATGTTGTTAGGGACTACATGCATATATTCCCATCATGGGAAGATTATTGTGAAGACAAACACCATTTTCACATCTTCCTGTCCAACTTACGTGTAAGTGCTATTATTCATGGTTATTATTTTCCTGTTTTCTGCTGATTGAACACATCAATGATTTATATTACATTGTTGTAACTAGGCGAGGGTCAATCTGGATAGTCATGACGAGCAAAGCTTGCTTGTGCTTTTTAAGGAAGCATTGCAGCAGTATCGGTGTTACCTGAGGAAATCACACTTTGATGGCAAGTCTATAAACGAATTTCCAGTGAAGTCTCCTGTGCTAAATTTAGAAGACATTGAATCGAAAAACCTTGTTATGCACTGGTCTAGTTCCCTGAATGAGGTACTGTCTATGAAATCACATGACAATTTGAACTTCTACTTTTCCGCATGTGCCTTACGGATCTTTTTTGCAGGAAATCTGCTCGAAGAAGAATTCCAGTTTGACAAGAACGACAATATATCGCAAATATGCTGCCCACTGCTTTGCTCTTGTTAGTACCTGTTGTCCTTTATCACTGTACTTACATACATACCTGGTTCATTATGTGACAACAGTATGCATGATAGCTTGCTTATCAATTGTTCGCTCCAAATTATCTGATCTGTATGAATGGTTACATTAGTGTAGAATATATCCAATGCCAATGGTTTTTTAGCTCCGCATTTTTCTTGTAAGTACATGCTGTCCTTTATCAGTGTACTTATAATGACAGGTAGTTGTTCATGTACCATCACTCTGCAACTTATTTTCCTTTGCCCTCCATTTTCTACACATCAGATCTATATTTACTCCTACCATAAGGTTAGTACTGAAGAAGTTTAGCTGTGCATTGCTCTTGGTTGTACCTTTTGCCTGTATCGCTGCACTTACATTTATAGCTACTTGGTTATGTAGCATCACTCTTCATCTTATCTTAAATATTCTCCATTTTTTCGTATACTATCACATCTATATTTACTCTTAACAAAATGTAGAATAAAGGCAATGCTTTTGAAGAAGATTCTGTGGTAAACTTCTTGAATTGCCCCCCATCAGCATGGACAAGGCCTCTATAGAGCCTGTATTCACCAATAATGTAAGTTTGTCCATCTCAAGCCTTCAAACTTTGTTGTATATATTTGGTTAGGCATGACTGCAACAGCTGTTTATTTTTGGTGTTTGCATCAAATTGCTTGTTTAAAGTTTATTATGTAGTTCATAAACAAAAGTTTGTCCTTTCTCAATTTAAGTTTTCAGTTGTACAACCAAGTTCCTTCTTCATACCATGTAAATTAAACTATACAGAGCAAGCGATCTTCTTTTGCACTGCATGTATGCTTCAGTTCTTCATCCGTAATCTAGTGGTGTGGTGAACCTACCCACTATAGCACAATGTCATATTCTGCAATGTCTTAACTATGAACAATGTCATATCATTCTACTATTATTTAAACCGTCTCTTTATTTGCCAATCTGAAATGGTATAAATTGACAGCACACTAACCATTGATACTTATGAGTTCTTGATCTGTAATCCAGTGGTGTCGTGAAGCTGCCAACTCCTTCACAATGTCATTTCCTGCCATGTCTTGACCTGAACAATACCATATTGTGTTAATGCAATTTTAAACTGTGTCACTTTATTCGTCAATAAGAAATGTGATGAATTGTCAGCACTGATACTTTTATGTGCAAAACCTGTCATCTGTCTGCTTGTTTATCTTTCAGAGTGAGGAAGATATAAGTGTTGAACAAGCGCAGTCTCATCATCTTGCTCAGCTGCTTGCGCTGCAGCTCCCCAGCAGGGCTAACCTTTCTTGAACTCTATTGAAGTGATGTCGGTTTTGTATATTATTTTGTCGGCGTGTTTATTTGCACAGGTGGCGATCTTTGATGCCCAGTGTATGTAATCTACTGTCTGCTTGTGCTTTATTATCATAGTGGCGAACTTTGATGCCCAGTGGATATAATATGCCGTAATTTCTTTACTGTATAGTATAGGTTTTTTCTTATTCACGATGCTGCAGTTATTTTACTGTATATATATCCTGTCTTTGCAGTACACTGGCCAAACCGTAAAATTACGGTACATAATCGGGCCATCATGCAATCACGATGTAGGTTGGTCCTGAAACGTGCCGAACAGTTCATGGGCCGGCAGCAGCCCGAAATGAACCCCGGCCCATGATTGTGCGAATCAAATCATGGGCTTTTAACATGCCAAAATTGTCTCGGTCCGTGTTTGGCCCAATCAGATATCGGCTGCGAGCAGGCCGGATGCAAACCGGGCCGTAGTTAGGCCCAGCTATATGACAGGCTTTTAACAGGCCAAAATTAATATAGGGCCGAAATGTTAAACGGGCCCTTAACAGGCCAAAACTAATATCAGGCTGAATTACTAAGTGGGCCTTTAGCAAGTGGGCCCAAAAGAAAAGTGTCCAGTTGACGGGCCGAATCTGATATGGGCCATAATTGAGCCCAAAGCCTCTTAAAGGGACGGACCTGATCTTGGCCGTAATTTGGCCCAGAACATGGTAGGCTTTTAACGGGCCGGATCTCATATGGGCCACTATTAGACCCGGAGTGTGGCAGGCCATTAATGGACCGGATCAAATATGGGCCGACATTTGGCCCAAAACATGGCAGCCAGTTAATTGGCCGGCCTACTAGGGTCCTCAAAATCTTGTGGGCCTATAGCTGGGCCGGGCCATTAATGTCAGCGAAATCTCGTGGGCCTTTAGCTGGGCCGACCCATTATGATCCGCAAGAATCTTGTGGGCCTTTACCTGGGCCGACCCATTATGGCACACAAAAATCTTGTGGGCCTTTACCTGGGCCGACCCATTATGATCCGCAAGAATCTTGTGGGCCTTTACCTGGGCCGACCCATTATGGCACACAAAAATCTTGTGGGCCTTTACCTGGGCCGGCCCATTATGGCCCGCAAAATCTTGTGGGCCTTTAGCTGGGCCAGCCCATTATGGTCCGCAAAATCTCGTGGGCCTTTAGTTGGGCCGGCCCATTATGGTCCGCAAAATCTTGTGGGCCTTCAGTTGGGCCGGCCCATTTAAACTTGATGGGCCGGTCCATGTGTCAACATATCATAGGCGCATCTCGCCCATTGGATGAGTGACACCTGTGCCAACACGGACCTGACACGTGTCTCCTCCAGCCAATGATGATTTTACATGTGGAAAATCCCCATTGGTCGGGGCTGTTAACGGGTTATCGGATCCAAAACCCGACCCGATAGCTTAACGGCGTTCCGTTACGGTGGATGCCACGTGTCGGTCACCCTTGATGGAAGCACTTCTGTGACGCGCGATTTATCGTCATGGAAGTGGACACTTCTGTGATGATAATTTTGGTAATGTCATGGAACACTTCTACGACAGCACAGGTATGACTATCTTGATTCTGTCATAAAATCATCATGGATGTACATGCATGACAGAAAACGCGACCTACTGTGACAAACACGTATCATCACAGAAGTGTATTTTTTTGTAGTGCAAGTATTATCAGCTGAGTTGTCAATTCAACCACACCTGGAAACTTAATATCTGCAACAAATTATTTAGTAGCAAAGTAATATGATGGTAGCGGTAACGGTAGCAAAAGTAATAGTTTTGGTTTTATAGTTATTATAACAGTGGAAACACAAAAGTAAATAAGCGAAGAACAATATGTGAAAAGCTCGTAGGCAATGGACCAGTGATGGATAATTATGTCGGATGCGATTCCTCATGCAATAGTTATAACATAGGGTGACACAGAACTAGCTCCAGTTCATCAATGTAATGTAGGCATGTATTCCTAATATAGTCATACGTGCTTATGGAAAAGAACTTGCATGGCATCTTTTGTCCTACCCTCCTGTGACAACATGGTCCTATTGGAAACTAGGGATATTAAGGCCTCCTTTTAATAGAGTACCGGACCAAAGCATTAACACTTAGTGAATACAAGAACTCCTCAAACTAAGTTCATCACCGGTAAGGATCCCGATTATTGTCACTTCGGGGTTCACGGATCATAACACATAATAGGTGATTATAGACTTGCTAGATAGGATCAAGAACTCACATATATTCATGAAAACATAATAGGTTCAGATCTGAAATGATGGCACTCGAGCCCTAGTGACAAGCATTAAGCATAGCAAAGTCATAGCAACATCAATCTCAGAACATAATGGATACTAGGGATCAAACCCTAACAAAACTAACTCGATTACATGATAAATCTCATCCAACCCATCACCGTCCAACAAGCCTACGATGCAATTACTCACGCACAGCGGTGAG
Source organism: Triticum urartu (assembly GCF_003073215.2). NCBI lineage: Eukaryota > Viridiplantae > Streptophyta > Magnoliopsida > Poales > Poaceae > Triticum > Triticum urartu. The sequence goes on from NC_053027.1 coordinate 460,873,370, forward strand.
CATCATGAAATTGGTGATGGAGGAAGATTGATGATGACAATGGCGACGGATTCCCCTCTCCGGAGCCCCGAATGAACTCCAGATTAGCCCTCCCGAGAGAGATTAGGGCTTGGCGGCAACTCTGTATCGTAAAACGCGATGAATCCTTCTCCCTAATTTTTTCTCCTCGAACATGAATATATGGAGTTGGAGTTGAGGTCGGTGGAGCACTAGGGGGCCCACGAGGCAGGGGGTGTGCCCAGCGGGTAGGCGTGCCCCCACCCTCGTGGACAGGGTGTGGCCCCCCTGGCCTTGACTCTTTCGCCAGTATTTTTTATATATTCCAAAAATATTCTCCGTTGATTTTCAAGACATTCCGAGAACTTTTATTTCTGCACAAAAATAACACCATGGTAATTCTACTGAAAACAACGTTAGTCCGGGTTAGTTCCATTCAAATCATGCAAGTTAGAGTCCAAAACAAGGGCAAAAGTGTTTGGAAATGTAGATACGATGGAGACGTATCACCTGCTTTGTGGTGGATTGGCCTCAAGGGGCTGATGATGAACTAGTACAATGGATGAACAACCTCAGGAGGTGAGGTGTTCTTAGGCTTGATGAGCTGGTGTGGTGGTCAGGGTGGAATGGATCCTTCCCCCTTTATGGTGGTGGATAGATCCTATTTATAGTGGCCTTGGTCCTCTTCCCAAATGTAGCCGGGAAGGGATTCCACAACGGCCAAATTTGAAGGGAGACAACTAGTACAAGTTATCCTGACAAAAGTAGTCTTCGCTTGCAAAAGCTCCTGGTCATGACGCCGCGGTGGGTTCCGCGATGACCTCCGTCTTGGCGGTCTTGGTCTTGTTGCACCAAAATGGAAACCTTTGCTTGATGCCTCGAGACTCCGCGCCCGCGCTTGCCTCCTTAGCACCAAAGAGGAAACTGGTACACTGCGACTGCTGGCGCCCGCCTGGCCTTGGTCGTCATGGCCCACGTCATATGAACCTCGTGAGGTGCACCTTGCGTTGATATCTCCGCTCCTCGACCAGCCTGGGGAGGCTGCCCCTAGGGATGTCTTATTATCGCCCGCCTCGCGAGGCTTGGCCCCTCGTGAGGGTCTTGAGCTGTCGATGCTGAAGCTGGGTTGTACAGGGCCGTTGCCAGAGCCACGTCGTGGGCCACAGGCAGGCAAGTCTGGGTACCCCCATTCCCAGGACGCCGACAGTAGCCCCCGGGCCCAAGGCGCGCTCGTACTTGGCTTCGAGGCGAAGCCAAAGGGCAAGTGCGGAGCGCCGTGGGCCCCGACCGCCTGCGGCCTTGGTCGACGTGTGGCAATTGATGGGACGTGGGCGCCTCCGCTTCCCCATGCTACCTCGGCAACCATTTGACTTGACAAGACTCCGCTGCATGCAGAGAAACCATCATTACGCGGGATCATGGAGGCCGGCGGTTGGCCTCCCTCCTGCTATAAATAAGTAGAGGGGCGGAGCCCCCCGTTTGCTCATCTCTATCTTCTCGCAGTCCGCTTCTTCTTCTTCTTTCATGTTTCTCCGCCTTGCTGTAGCTCCCATGGCGCCGATCAGGAGGTTCTTTGTGGCGAAAAAGGGCAAGGCCCCTCGGGAGGAGCCTAAACCACTTCTGCCGAAGAAAAGGTTCAGCCGCCCTCGTGATGCCGGGGAGAGGCAGGAGGTGACGCGGCCCTGGTACGAGCGGCCACCGCCTGGCTTCCCACTCCCTCTATACGCCCGCGCGCAGGGCTCCGGAGAGGGCAACAACGCCCAGTGCCGCGCAGGCCACAACCACGATGGCTAGGCTGAGGCTATGCAACCGGCCGGCCCGCGAACACACGTCGGGGGCTCCTTACGTGAGTTCGTGACATGGGCGGCAATGCCACCACGCACTTGGATCCGGTCCCCGCAGTTCTTCCTTGAGGAGATGCCGCCGAGGGGGCCGCTCGAGTTGTGGCTACAACATGCCGGGTGCTGAAGCATGGCCATGGGGCGGAGGTCGAGGCCGTCCCTTCGGGCGGCATCTTCATGACCCGAGGATGGTGTCGGATTACGGGTTCTGGCAAACCCTTGAGGTTTGAACTCTAGGGTGTGCACAAAGATCTCTCTCCCCCTAGCTCATGCTCTCTCCATGATCTCAAAGGCTAGCTCGCCGAACCTGAGGAACAAGAGACACAAGATTTTATACTAGTTCGGGCCACCGATGTGGTGTAATACTTCACTCCAGTGTGGTGTGGTGGATTGCCTTGCAAGATGGGAATGAACAAGTACAAGTTAAGAAGAACCTCCTGAGGAGAGGCGTTCTCGAGCTCGATAAGCTTGTGTGGTTGCCTTGGTGGAATGGATCCAGTCCAAGATGAGTTCTCCCCCATTCTATGGTGGTGGCTAGTCCTATTTATAGAGGCCCTGGTCCTCTTCCCTAATATTAGGCGGGAAGGGATCCCCCAACGGCCAATTTGAAGGGGGACAACTAGTACAAGCTATCCTGACAAAAGGTGGTCTTCGCCTGCCAAAGGCTCTAGTGGTGACGCCATCGTGGGCTCCGTGGTGACCTCCGTCCTGCCGTCCTGCTGGTCTTGGTCTCGTTGCACCGATATGAAAACCTTTGCCTGTGCCTCGGGAATCCTCGCCTGCACCTGCCTCTTTAGCACCAAAGTGGAAACTGGTACTCTATGCCCGCTGGCGCCCGCCTGGCCTTGGTCGTCATGGCTCACGTCATGAAAACCTTACGAGGTGCCCCTTGCCTTGATTTCTCCGCTCCTCGTGAGCCAGGCTAGTGAGGCTGCCCCTGAGGAGGTCTTGTGTCGTCCGCCTCGCAAGGGTCTTGAGTGTTTGCTGATGAAGTTGGGTCGTACCAGGACGTTAGAGGAGCCACGCCCTAGGCCGCAGGCAGGCAAGTCTGGGTACCCCCGTTCCCAGGACGCCGACAGTAGCCCTCGGGCCCAAGGAGCGCTGAGACTTGGCTTCGCGGTGAAGCCAAGGGTCAAGCGGGGAGCGCCGCGGGCCCCAACAACCCACGGCCTAGATTGACGCGTGGCGGTTGACGAGACTTGGGCGCCTCCACTTCCCCATGCAGCCTCGATTTCCTCTGGCTAAGCAGCCACTGCCGCCTACACAGCTCCGCTTCCATTATAGGCAACACGCTTCATAGCTCCTTCATATCCTGGAAGATTGCAGGTCCCCTCCCCTAGTCCGATCATGGCACCAACTCTCCCCGCCGCTATGGTACCAAGCCGAAAGAAGAAGGGAAAGAAGGAGTCTCGTACCTTGGCCCCAACGCCGTCAGTCTTCGAGCCCGCCATCGAGTGGTCAGTGGTGCTCAACCTGGAAGCGATGGACAAGGTGCGCCCGGCGCTCACCGCCAATTCCAATGAGTGGGGGCGATGGTGGCTTGGCCTGCCTCCCGCGCTGCAATCGACAGGACGACCACCGAGGTCCCCATCCATCTTCATGCCCTCTGGGCTGGCCTGATCCCTCCCTTCTCCGATTTCTTCAATGTGGTGCCATCGCATTATCAGATAAATGCGCTACACCTCGATCCCCAATCCATCATCCTCCTTGCCGTCTTCGCCTTTGTTTGCGAAGCCATGGAGGGTATTTCTCCTTCTGTGGCCTTGCTTCGCCACTTCTTCTCACTACATCTGACCGATGCCCTCCAGCGCTCGGGGTGCATATCCCTTCAGGCTGTTGCAGCGACGGCCAGCTCAGGGATCGATTTCGAGCTTTCGCCAGTCGTCGAAGGCTTTCAGAGGCGGTGGGTGTTCGTGGATGTTGGTGTGCGTAGCCCCCTGCTGATGCTCCCGCAGATTTCGGCTGCTCCGAGCTCTGGTTGGGGGCACGCGAAGCTCACCGATCGGCGGCTCGCCCACGTCTGGCTCTGGCTGGCCAGGTTGAAAGGCCTCAGGGTGACGATGCCCATGGTGGGGAAGGAGTTCATCCGGTGTCGCATTGCTCCGCTTCAGCGCCGCTCCTGGCAGATGTGGACCTTCTCTGGCTACAGGGACCGCATGAGGCTTCAGGCGCCGACTCTTCCCCCTGAGGTGCGGAGCATGGTGCTTGAGGTCCTGACTGGCGACCCGATGCCAGCCGACCTGCCGGAGGAGTGCTGCCTCCTGTACTGCTGCTCAAACAAGGCGGAGTTTGTGAAGCAGATGCCCCTCTTCGACGAATGGGGGCTGCGCCCAGCTAGCCTTGAAGGGTCTCGTGAGAGTCCTGTCTTCGTGGCCCCCTTGCCCGCCGCTGGCGCGGTGGTCTCCTCGGAAGTGGGCACAGGGGGGCGACCACCATCGGCCGCTGGCGGCGCGGCTGCTGAGGAACCGACGCCGCTCGGGGCTCCTGAAGGGTCGTTCCACGGGCCCCTGAAGAGCCATCTTGAGGAACCGGCCGGAGGGATGACGCAGCCCGATGCTCTTGAGGTGAAGCCCCCGAGGCCCCGGCGAGCCGTTGCGAGGTGGGCGCCAAGGTCTGCACGTGGTCCAACACCCCTCAGGTCGCCTCCTCAGGAGTCGCACCAGCCGCGCCCGGCGATGGTGATCACACCCAGGGCCTCGGCCAGCTCCGACCCAACTTCAACACGCTCCGGAAGAGGAAGGGATCTCCAAGCTACAACGGCGATGCCTTACGGCCATTGAAACAGAGGAAGTAAATTGCCATAGACGAGTGAGTACCTTATATTTGTAATTTCTCGAGTACCGCTTCTCCTCCTGACCGCGGTTCCTCAGGGTCCCTTCTGGTAAGGCGACGAAGTCTCTCGAGAAGCAACCTCCTCCTGCCTCGAGTCCTCTGCTGACCTTGAGCGCCCCAAGCCAGCCTGCCGCACTTGGCGCGAGGTCGGCCGGAGAGGCAAGCACGCTGGCTTGGCGTCTCGACCCCGTGTTCTTGTCGTCTGTCCTTCGCGGCCTTGCTTGGGATGCGGAAAGTGTTCCAAGGGCTCCTCCTCTGGTTATTTACCGTGGCTGGGTGGCCTCGGCTCTGGCCTCTCCTTCGGGTAATGAGCCTCCGCCACTTCGGGCCACCGACGGGGCCCGAAGGGCGACTGGAAAGGCGCCGGCCTTCAGCCCCTTACTGGAAGGAGGCGATCCACCTCGAACCTCTTCAACGAATCCCGGTGTGGAGGACGGACCCGGTCGTGCATTTGAGGTTGCGCGCAGGCGGGGTCCTGTCCGTCACGAGCTCTTCCGGGAAGCGATGGGTGCGTTGAGCCGGCTTGGGGAATAGCTCATGGACGTCGATGCCCGCCTTGAAACTGAGGGTCTTCGGCTAGTGGATGAATGGCGTCAATTGAAGGTGGCCATCAACCTCAGGTGCCTCTAGCGTGAGCACGCGAACGCGAAAGCCGAGGCATCCCTCGTAACCTCGCGCGAGGCCAGCGCCAGAGCCTTGGAGGAGGCCAGGGAGGCAGACCACCTCCGTGAGGTCACCGAGAAGCACAGGCAGGAGCTCTAGGCCCTGAATGCCTCCCTGGAGTAGCAAGTGGAGGTGCGTAGAGCTACCCTGGCATCGATGAAGTGGGCGTCGTCCGACGAGGAGGAGATCTTGAAGCACGAGGAAGCGCAAATGCTGGAGACCACAGAGCGTAACCTCGAGCTTGAGCGGTTGGAGACGAGGGAGCATCAGGTTGCTCAGGCGGAAGATGCCGCCAGCGCGTGTGAGGCCAGGATCCAGGAGGAAGTGGACCGTAGGGTGGCGGAGGCTCACGCTGATCTTGCCAATAGGTATGACTTGAAGCTGAAGCTCGTGGAAGCCGAAGCTGAGGGTAGGACCACCGCCCTCAGGTCAAGGTTCGCTGAGGCGGAGTAGCGCAAGAAGGCCGCTGTAGCTGCCTTGATCTCTGTGTAGGCTGAGTTGGCCTCCGCCCATGCTGAGCTGCTCCCGCTTCAGCAGCGAGTTACCGCTGCTGAGTCCCTCGCGCATCAGAGCGGGGAGGAGGCGATCTGCCGATACACGTTGCAGCGCGAGCACACCCCCATGCTCCGAGACCTCAGGACAAGGGCCAACCAGGCGCTGGGTGCCATTTGTGATGAACACGCCCCTCATCACCATGCAGAATACTATGCCGGCCACCTTCGCTTCTTCACTGATGTCATGACGCGCCTGGAGAACTGGGCTGAGAGGGCTCATGAGCTTGTCAAGGAGAAGAGCTGAGGCCTCCTCGGGCGCGCGTTTTCCCGCATTTTCAGCCATCTCCAGAATATCAATCCTGACTTTGACTTTGACGCCGCCATCGCCCCGGTGCCCGAGGTCATCCGGGACAACCTAGCACGCTGGGTGGACGACAATGTGGATGCTCTTGTTAGGGCCTTCGCCTCTAAGGACGAAACGGTGGTGGTCATGGCGGACGAGGGCGGCGCAGTTGACGATGGTGAAGATAGTGTCACCGACAGTAATAGTGGTGCCAGCGACGTGCCTGAGAGCGACCCAGAGGACGTGGCGAGCTACACGTCCGACTGAGCCCGCGCTCGTTTGTTTTGAACCTGCATGCAAACGCTTGGGCAGGGCCCCTCAGGATGTAAGAGCATTTTGGGGAGGGGGAGCCCCTCATGTAAACAGACTACCATTTTATTTCTTAAGCCAGATTTGAGACGCGCTTTTGTGAGCCCACAAGTTCTTCCATAGGCTTGCGACCATAACTTACCTCAGTGCAGGCGGGCCTGGGATTGGTTTTGTAGTTGCCGATGTGTATTTCTCCCGAGGGGAGTCCTTCACGGGCTCGCAAGGTTTGGGCTTCTGTGGAGCCTGCTAGTCCGCTCGAGAGGGCCTCGCGAGAAGCGAATGTCAGATCATGACAAGGTGCGCGCGTGGCGCGTGCATGTCACGCCCAGCCCCCGCTCGCGAGGTGCTCGGAAAGGGGGGGGGTAGCAAACGCAAATCTCAAAACAAGGCACGAAATCCAGAAAACTCAGAAATCAACACGAATGAGAAAAGGTGCCCCCCATGCTTGCCAATGAAAATACAATCTCAAGTTCAAATCCGAAAAGCAACAAATCGAGCTACAGAGAAAAGGGGTTGAAAGCACATGGCCGCGTCCGGCACCTAGCTAGTCTTCTTGTCTTCTCACCAATGCGGAGCTAAGTGCTTTCACTGTCCGTGAGCATAGTCATTGGGGGACAGTGTCGACGGCCAGCACGGAGCATGGTGCTTCCACTGGGACGTGGGCGGGAGCCCCCGAGTCCCGAGGGCGGCTCTCTAGAGACTCTTGGGCGTGTACAACCCCACTCATTATTACGTGATAGTGTCACGGGCAGAGACCTTCACTGCTTCATGTCGCCAGATGAGGGCCCCGCCCTGCACCGACCTCGACCACTGTTGGGGCGTCCGGAAACCAAGACGATGCCAAGGGGCAAAGGGGACGCTAGAGGCGACCTCGACGACCACGGGCCCTCTTTCGGGGGGAGGGCACGCTGGCGCCTCCACGGCAGAGGACCTACCTCCGGGCGACGCCTTGCTCCATTCGACACGGGGGAGGGTCTTGCTCCAGACCTCTCCCATGCAGCCCCCAGCGCATTGCCCCCGGTTGGAGCGGGGCCACAGCGCCGGGGTCACCATCCGCCGTAGTGGCCTCGTTGCTACGTCTTGAGCACTGTGTTGGTTTTCCTCGAAGAGGAAGGGATGATGCAGCAAAGTAGCGTAAGTATTTCCCTCAGTTTTTGAGAACCAAGGTATCAATCCAGTAGGAGGCTACGCGCGAGTCCCTCGTACCTGCACAAAACAAATAAATCCTCGCAACCAACGCGATAGGGGTTGTCAATCCCTATACGGCCACTTATGAGAGTGAGACCTGATAGATATGATAAGATAATATTTTTGGTATTTTTATGATAAAGATGCAAAGTAAAATAAAGGCAAAGTAAAAAGGCAAAGGAAATAACTAGGTTTCACTAGTGGCTTCTCTCAAGAGCATAAGTATTCTACGGTGGGTGAACAAATTACTGTTGAGCAATTGACAGAATTGAGCATAGTTATGAGAATATCTAGGTATGATCATGTATATAGGCATCACGTCTGTGACAAGTAGATCGAAAGGATTCTACATCTACTACTATTACTCCACTCATCGACCGCTATCCAGCATGCATCTAGAGTATTAAGTTAAAAACAGAGTAACGCCTTAAGCAAGATGACATGATGTAGAGGGATAAATTCATGCAATATGAAATAAACCCCATCTTGTTATCCTCGATGGCAACAATACAATACGTGCCTTGCTGCCCTTACTGTCACTGGGAAAGGACACTGCAATATTGAACGCAAAGCTAAGCACTTCTCCCATTGCAAGAAAGATCAATCTAGTAGGCCAAACCAAACTGATAATTCAAAGAGACTTGCAAAGATAACCAATCATACATAAAAGAATTCAGAGAAGATTCAAATATTATTCATAGATAGACTTGATCATAAACCCACAATTCATCGGTCTCAACAAAGACACCGCAAAAAGAAGATTACATCGAATAGTTCTTCACAAGAGAGGGGGAGAACATTTGTATTGAGATTCAAAGAGAGAGAAGAAGCCATCTAGCTACTAACTATGGACCCGTAGGTCTGAGGTAAACTACTCACACTTCATCAGAGAGGCTAGGATGATGTAGAAGCCCTCCGTGATGACGGCCCTCTTCTGGCGGAGCTCCGGAACAAGCCCCAAGATGGGATCTCGTGGATACAGAAAGTTGCGGCGTGGAAAGGTTTTTGGCTCATGTTCTGATCGTTTGGGGGTACGTGTGTATATATATAGGAGGAAGGAGTACGTCGGTGGAGCAACAGGGGGCCCACGAGGGTGGAGGGCGCGCCCCCCTACCTTGTGGCCTCTTGTTTTTTTTCTTGACGTAGGGTCCAAGTCTCTCGGGTCTTGTTCGTTGAGAGAATCACGTTCCCGAAGATTTTATTCCGTTTGGACTCCGTTTGATATTCCTTTTATCCGAAACACTGAAATAGGCAAAAAAACAGGAATTCTGGGCTGGGCCTCCGGTTAATAGGTTAGTCCCAAAAATAATATAAAAGTGGAAAATAAAGCCCAATATAGTCCAAAACAGTAGATAATATAGCATGGAGCAATCAAAAATTATAGATACGTTGGAGACGTATCAGGCATCCCCAAGCTTAATTCCTGCTCGTCCTCGAGTAGGTAAATGATAAAAAGAGAATTTTTGATGCGGAGTGCTACTTGGCATAATTTCAATGCAAATCTTCTTAATTGTGGTATGAATATTCGGATTAGAAAGATTCAAGACCAAAGTTTATATTGACATAGAAAATAATAATACTTCAAGCATACTAACAAAGCAATTATGTCTTCTAAAAATAACATGGCCAAAGAAAGTTATCCCTACAAAATCATATAGTCTGGCTATGCTCCATCTTCCCCACACAAAGTATTTAAATCATGCACAACCCCGATGACAAGCCAAGCAATTGTTTCATACTCTAAATTTTTCAAAACTTTTTCAATCTTCATGCAATACATGAGCGTGAGCCATGGATATAGCACTATAGGTGGAATAGAATGGTGTTTGTGGAGAAGACAAAAAGGACAAGATAGTCCTACATCGACTAGGCGTATCAACGGGCTATGGAGATGCCCATCAATAGATATCAATGTGAGTGAGTAGGGATTGCCATGCAACAGATGCACTAGAGCTATAAATGTACGAAAGCTCAACAAAAGAAACTAGTGGGTGTGCATCCAACTTGCTTGCTCACGAAGACCTAGGGCAATTTGAGGAAGCCCATCATTGGAATATACCAACCAAGTTCTATAACATAAAATTACCACTAGTATATGAAAGTGACAACATATGAGACTCTCTATATGAAGAACATGGTGCTACTTTGAAGCGCAATATATGAGACTCGCTATATCATGGTGCTACTTTGAAGCACAAGTGTGGAAAAAAAAGGATAGTAGCATTGCCCCTTTTTTGGGCCTTTTTTTTTTCTTTGGCCTTTCTCCTTTTTTTGGGACAATGCTCTATTGAATGATGATCATCACACTTCTATTTATTTACAACTCAATGATTACAACTCGATACTAAAACAAAGTATGACTCTATATGAATGCCTCCGACGGTGTACCGGGATATGCAATGAATCACGAGTGACAAATATGAAAGAATTATGAACGGTGGCTTTGCCACAAATACTATGTCAACTACATGATCATGCTAAGCAATATGACAATGATGGATGTGTCATGATGAACTAGATGGTGGAAAGTTGCATGGCAATATATCTCGGAATGGCTATGGAAATGCCATAATAGGTAGGTATGGTGGCTGTTTTGAGGAAGGTATATGGTAGGTGTATGATACCGGCGAAAGTTGCGCGGTATTAGAGAGGCTAGCAAGGGTGGAAGGGTGGGAGTGCGTATAATCCATGGACTCAACATTAGTCATTAAGAACTCATATACTTATTGCAAAAATTTAGAAGTTATCAAAGCAAAGTATTACGCGCATGCTCCAAGGGGGATAGATTGGTAGGAAAAGACCATCGCTCGTCCCCGACCGCCACTCATAAGGAAGACAATCAATAAATATATCATGCTCCGACTTCATCACATAACGGTTCACCATATGTGCATGCTACAGGAATCACAAACTTTAACACAAGCATTCTTTAAATTCACAACTACTCAACTAGCATGACTTTAATATTATCACCTCCATATCTCGAAACAATTATCATGCTTTAATATTTTCTTAGTATTCAACACACTCAAAAGAAAGTTTCACAAATCTTGAATACCAAGCATATTATTATTAAGCAAATTACCATGCTATTAAGAGACTCTCAAATTAATTTAAGTGAAGCATGAGAGATCAATAGTTTCTTTAAAACATATCCACCACCGTGCTCTAAAAGATCTAAGTGAAGCACATAGAGCAAAATTATAACGCTCAAAAGATATAAGTGAAGCACATAGAGCAAAATTATCTAGCTCAAAGGATATAAGTGAAGCACATAGAGCGAAATTACTTAGCTCAAAAGATATAAGTGAAGCACATAGAGCAAAATTATTTAGCTCAAAAGATATAAGTGAAGCTCATAGAGTATTCTATCAAATTTTAATTCATGTATGGCTCTCTCAAAAGGTGTGTAAAGCAAGGATGATTGTGGCATACTAACAAACAAAGACACGAATAATACAAGACGCTCCAAGCAAAACACATATCATGTTGGTGAATAAAAATATAGCTCCAAGTAAATTACCGATGGAAGTGGGCGAAAGAGGGGATGCCTTCCGGGGCATCCCCAAGATTTGAATTTTCGGTGTCCTTGGATTATCTTGGGGGTTCCATGGGCATCCCCAAGCTTAGTCTCTTGCCACTCCTTGTTCCATGATCCATCAAAAGAATTCACCCAAAACTTGAAAACTTCACAACACAAAACTCAAAATAGAAAACTCGTGAGCTCCGTTAGCGAAAGAAAACAAAAGAACACTTCAAGGTACTGTAATGAACTCATTATTTTTTTGTATTTGTGTTAAACCTACTGTATTCCAACTTCTCTATGGATTATAAACTATTTTACTAGCCATAGATTCATCAAAATAAGCAAACAACACACGAAAAACAGAATCTGTCAAAAACAGAACAGTCTGTAGTAATCTGTAGCTAGCGCAAGATCTGTAACCCCAAAAATTCTAAAATAAATTGCTGGACGTGAGTAATTTATCTATTAATCATCTGCAAAAAGAATTAACTAAATATCACTCTTAAAATAAAAATGACAGCAGTTCTCGTGAGTGCTAAAGTTTCTGTTTTTTACAGCAAGTTCAACAAGACTTTCCCAAGTCTTCCCAACGGTTCTACTTGGCACAAACACTAATTAAACACAAAAAACACAACCAAAAAACAGGCTAAATAATTTATTTATTACTAAACAGGAGCAAAAAGCAAGGAATAAAAATAAAATTGGGTTGCCTCCCAACAAGCGCTATCGTTTAACGCCCCTAGCTAGGCATAACGAGCAAGAATAGATCTAGGTATTGCCATCTTTGGTAGGCAATCCATAAGTGGCTCTCATGATAGTTTCATATGGTAATTTTATTTTATTTCTTGGAAAGTGTTCAATTCCCTATTTTAATGGAAATTGAAATCTTATATTCCCTTCCTTCATATCAATAATCGCACCAACCGTTCTAAGGAAAGGTCTACCAAGAATAATAGGGCAAGAAGGATTGCAATCTATATCAAGAACAATGAAATCTACGGGCACATAATTCCTATTTGAAACAATAAGAACATCATTAATTCTTCCCATAGGTTTCTTCATAGTGGAATCCGCAAGATGCAAGTTTAGAGAGGAATCATCAAAATTACGGAAATCTAGTAAATCACACAAAGTCTTGGGAATAGTAGAGACACTAGCACCCAAATCGCACAAAGCATAAAAATCATGATCTTTAATTTTAATTTTAATAGTTGGTTCCCACCCATCATACAGTTTTCTAGGGATAGAAACTTTCAACTCAAGTTTTTCTTCATAATATTGCATCAAGGCATCAACAATATGTTCGGTGAAGGCTTTATTTTGACTATAAGCATGTGGAGAATTTAGCACGGATTGAAACAAGGAAATACAATCAATCAAAGAGCAATTTTCATAATTAAATTCCTTGAAATCCAATATAGTGGGTTTAGCAACATCTAGATTTTTATTTCTTTCAATCCCACTTTCATCAACTTCATCATTAAGATCTAAACACTCCGAATTTTTAGAACGCCTTCTAGGTAAAGGAAGATCATATTCAGCTTCATCAAGATTCATATTGCAAAATAAAGATTTAATTGGAGACATATCAATAACTTTTAGATCTTCATCTTGATTTTCATAGGAATTGGAAGAACACGCTTTAATAAAGGCATCTTTGGAAGCACGCATCCTAGCGGTTCTTTCCTTACACTCATCAATTGAAATTCTCATGGCTTTTAGAGACTCATTAATATCATGCTTAGGTGGAATAGATCTAAGTTTCAAAGCATCAACATCAAGAGCAATTCTACCAACGTTACTAGCCAAATCATCAATCTTAAGCAATTTTTCTTCAATCATAGCATTAAAATTATTTTGCGAAGAAATAAATTCTTTAATATTAGATTCAAAATCTGAGGACATCTTATTATAATTTCCATAAGAGTTGTTGTAGGAATTCCCATAATTATTAGAAGGATTACAAGGATATGGCCTAGGATTAAAATTCCCTCTATAAGCATTGTTACCAAACTTATTCCTACCAACAAAATTCACATCCATAGATTCATTATTATTCTCAATCAAAGTAGACAAAGGCATATCATTAGGATCAGAAGAAACACTCTTAGTAGCAAATAATTTCATAAGTTCATCCATCTTTCCACTCAATACATTAATTTCTTCTATCGCATGCACTTTCTTATTAGAAGTTCTTTCAGTATGCCATTGAGAATAATTAACCATAATATTATCTAGGAGTTTAGTATCATCTCCTAAAGTGATTTCCATAAAAGTGCCTCCCGCGGCCGAATCTAAAAGATTTCTAGAAGCAAAATTCAATCCGGCATAAAATTTTTGTATAATCATCCACAAATTGAAACCATGAGTAAGGAAATTTCGTATCATTAATTTCAGTCTCTCCCAATCTTGTGCAACATGTTCATGATCAAGTTGTTTAAAGTTCATTATATCGTTTCTAAGAGAGATGATCTAAGCGGGAGGAAAATACTTAGAGATAAAAGCATCTTTGCATTTGTTCCATGAATCAATAATATTCTTAGGCAAAGACAAAAACCAAGCTTTAGCACGATCTCTAAGAGAAAAAGGAAATAGCTTCAATTTAACGACATCATTATTGACATATTTTTTCTTTTGCATATCACATAAATCAACGAAGCTATTCAGATGAGTAGCGGCATCTTCACTAGGAGGGCCAGCGAATTGATCTTTCATAACAAGATTCAACAAAGCAGTATTAATTTCACAAGATTCAGCATCGGTAAGAGGAGCAATCGGAGTGCTAAGGAAATCATTATTATTGGTATTGGTGAAGTCACATGATTTAGTAGTATCTTGAGCCATCGCGACAAGCAAGCAATCTAACACACGAGCAAACAAAAAGCCAACGGCCAAAAAGAGGCAAATAGAGAGGGAGGATAGGGAGAGAGAGAGCGAGTAAATGGCAAGGGTGAATTGGGGGGAGAGGAAAACGAGAGGCAAATGGCAAATAACATAATGCGAGAGATAGGGATTGTGATGGGTACTTGGTATATTGACTTTTTGCGTAGACTCCCCGGCAACGGCGCCAGAAATCCTTCTTGCTACATCCTGAGCTTGCGTTGGTTTTCCCCGAAGAGGAAGGGATGATGCAGCAGAGTAGCGTAAGTATTTCCCTCAGTTTTTGAGAACCAAGGTATCAATCCAGTAGGAGCCCACGCTCAAGTCCCCCGTACCTGCACAAAGCGATAGCTACTCGCAACCAACGCGATTAGGGGTTGGCAAGCCCTTCACGGTCACTTACGAGAGTGAGATCTGATAGATAGAATATTTTTGGTATTTTTGATATAAAGATGCAAAGTAAAAAGTAAAAGCAAAGTAAATAGCAAAACAATATAAAAGTGATGGAGATTAATATGATGAGAATAGACCTGGGGGCCATAGATTCATTAGTGGCTTCTCTCAAGAGCATAAGTATTCTACGGTGGGTGAACAAATTATTGTTGAGCAATTGATAGAATTGTGCATAATTATGAGAATATCTAGGCATGATCATGTATATAGGCATCACGTCCGTGACAAGTAGATCGAAACGATTCTACATCTACTACTATTACTCTACTCATCGACCGCTATCCAGCATGCATCTAGAGTATTAAGTTAAAAACAGAGTAACGCCTTAAGCAAGATGACATGATCTAGAGAGATAAATTCATGCAATATGAAATAAACCCCATCTTGTTATGCTCGATGGCAATGATACAATACGTGCCTTGCTGCCCCTTCTGTCACTGGGTAAGGACACCGCAAGATCGAACCCAAAGCTAAGCACTTCTCCCATGGCAAGAACTACCAATCTAGTTGGCCAAACCAAACGGATAATTCAAAGAGACTTGCAAAGATAACCAATCATGCATAAAAGAATTCAGAGAAGATTCAAATATTATTCATAGATAGACTTGATCATAAACCCACAATTCATCGGTCTCAACAAACACACCGCAAAAACAAGATTACATCGAATAGATCTCCACAAGAAAGGGGGGAGAACTTTGTATTGAGATTCAAAGAGAGAGAAGAAGCCATCTAGCTACTAACTATGGACCTGAAGGTCTGAGGTAAACTACTCACTCTTCATCGGAGAGGCTAGGATGATGTAGAAGCCCTCCGTGATGACGACCCTCTTCCGGCGGAGCTCCGGAACAGGCCCCAAGATGGGATCTCGTGGATACAGAAAGTTGCGGCGGTGGAGTTAGGTTTTTGGCTCATGTTTTGATCGTTTGGGGGTACGTGTTTATATATAGGAAGAAGGAGTACGTCGGTGGAGCACCGAGGGGCCCACGAGGCAGGGGGCGCGCCCTAGGGGGGGCGCCCCCCGCCCTCGTGACCACCTCTTTGATCCCTTGTAGTAGGGTCCAAGTCTCCTGGATCACGTTCATTGAGAAAATCACGTTCTCGAAGATTTTATTCCGTTTGGACTCCATTTGATATTCCGTTTATCCGAAACACTGAAATAGGTAAAAAAACAGGAATTCTGGGCTGGGCCTCCGGTTAATAGGTTAGTCCCAAAAATAATATAAAAGTGGAAAATAAAGCCCAATATAGTCCAAAACAGTAGATAATATAGCATGTAGCAATCGAAAATTATAGATACGTTGGAGCCCTCTACATCATGTCATCTTGCTTAAGGCGTTACTCTGTTTTTAACTTAATACTCTAGATGCATGCTGGATAGCGGTCGATGAGTGGAGTAATAGTAGTAGATGCAGGCAGGAGTCGGTCTACTTGTCTCGGACGTGATGCCTATATACAAGATCATACCTAGATATTCTCATAACTATGCTCAATTTTGTCAATTGCTCAACAGTAATTTGTTTACCCACCGTAGAATACATATGCTCTCGAGAGAAGCCACTAGTGAAACCTATGGCCCCCGGGTCTATCTTTATCATATTGATCTCCTACTACTTAGTTATTTCCTTTGCTATTTACTTTGTCTTTATTTTATTTTGCATCTTCTATCATAAAAATACCAAAAATATTATCTTATCATATCTATCAGATCTCACTCTCGTAAGTGGCCTTATAGGGATTGAAAACCCCTATTTGCATTGGTTGCGAATATTTATTTTTTTTGTGCAGGTACGAGGGACTCGCGCGTAGCCTCCTACTGGATTGATACCTTGGTTCTCAAAAACTGAGGGAAATACTTATGCTACTTTGCTGCATCATCCCTTCCTCTTCGGGGAAAACCAACGCAGTGCTCAAGAGGTAGCAAGAAGGATTTCTGGCGCCGTTGGCGGGGAGGTCTACACAAAAGTCAACATACCAAGTACCCATCACATACCTTTATCTCCCGCATTACATTATTTGCCATTTGCCTCTCGTTTTCCTCTCCCCCCACTTCACCCTTGCCGTTTTATTCACCCTCTCTCTCTATCCTCCCTCTCTATTTGCCTCTTTTTGCACGCTTGCTTTTTGTTTGCTTGTGTGTTAGTTTGTTTGCTTGTCGTTATGGCTAGCCCCTTATCTTCTCCGTTATCTCCTGAGAATGAAATTCTAAATTTTAAGCAAAGGGAGGGACAAAATCTAAAAGATGCTTGGTATAGAATTTGCAATGCTCAAAATAGATCTACTAGGAAGCAATCTACTTCTGTTCTCCTTCGCAATTTTTATGTAGGCATTACTCCTTGGCACCGTTATGTTCTTGATACTATTACTGGAGGGAACTTTTTGGGTAGCCATACTTTTGATTCTTATAATGCTACGTTAGATTTATTTGGCTCACCCCCTCTCTTGGTTAATGGAACTATATTAACTTTAGAGCATGTAATGCAAAGGCTTGAGATTATTGAAAATAAGGTTGCTATCGTAGAGTTAATTGAAAATTTGTATAAAAAGATCCACAGCCGAATCTCTCAATATGGATCTAAAGTAGGAGTTACTTTGAAAGATATTAAAGAAAAGGAACCCATAGTTAATGAGAAACTAAATCATGATTCCGTTAGGATCGATAAACTTGAGAATATTATTACAAACTTGGGAACCGCTTTTTCTTCTCTAAATAATACTCCAAGTCCTTCCACTAAAGTTGCCAAGATTATGGCCCCCTTTGTTTGGGCTACAGATTCTTGAGAATCAGCTGTGGCTTGGATTGTGAGAATCAGCTGCAGCTACGGATTCTGAGAATCAGAAGCTAGCCGTTTGTTTGCCCTGCTTTAGGAAAAGCAGACGAGCTATGCAATGTCTGTAACACCCCCGAATGCACTAATGGTTAAATATAGAACTTGCAGAACTGACCACATTGATTGAACGACTCAGAAATATTTTGATTCAAACATCTATACACATTCTGACCGGGAGCATATACACATGATTTGAGCAATTATTCAGTAGAAAATACAAACAAAAATTGGCAAATAACAGGGCAAATATCCACCCCCTGGACGACATGGACAGACAAGGACACCGGCGGGGGCAGTGCATGTGGAACTAGGGGACGCGAGTAGCTTGTTGTAGGTCGGAGTGGAGCTGCTCGGATCCATCCCCTTCGCCGTAGACAGGAGATTGGGGGCGACACGGGTGGAGATTGGGGACGGGCGGACGGCGGCAGAGGTGGAGACCGGGGACGGCCGCGCAGCAGAGATCGTGGCCGTGGGGAGGCACCGGGATTATAGGGAGGGGCGGCGGCGCTGGAGGAAATCCCCTTCTCTGTTGGTTGGGTGAGAAAGGACGAGGTGGACGATAACCTGGCGCTGGAGGAAATTGGACGGGGCCAGTGGCATTTCTAGTGTAATAACGGGGAGAGGTCGGTCTATTCTGGAACCAGGATAAGTGGCCACTCGGGAATCCCGGGAATCAGCAAATTCGCAGCTTCGGGCTTGCACGTCGGCGTAGTTCAATTTCCAGAATCTGATTCTTCAAAGCTAAGATAGAAATCTGACTGTTTGTTTGAGAATCTGATTTTGGATGGACTAGAATCCAACAATCTGTAGCTAAAGCCCAAACAAAGGCCACCTATGTACATTCCTAAAAATAAGGAAAATGCGGATCTCAAATCTATAAGTATTCATCCCAATCTTTTTGCGATCATTAAGGAACCATTTGTTACAAATGAATTTCTCGATCTTTTGCCTAAAAGTTTGATAGTTAATAAAAAGAAAGAAATTCCTAAAGATGGTAGATGCCTCATTGAAGAATTGCCTACCAAAGATGTCAATACCTAGATCTATTCTTGCTTGTTATGCCTAGCTAGGGGCGTTAAACGATAGCGCTTGTTGGGAGGCAACCCAATTTTATTTTTATTCCTTTCTTTTTGCTCCTGTTTAGTAATAAACAATTTATCTAGCCTCTGTTTTGGTTTTGTTTTTTGTGTTTAAGTAGTGTTTGTGCCAAGTAGAACCGTTGGGAAGACTTGGGGAAAGTTTTGTTGAACTTGCTGTAAAAAGAGAAACTTTAGAGCTCAGAATAACTACTGCCATTTTTATATGGAAAGTGCTATTTAGTTAATTATGTTTGCAGATGATTAATATATAAATTCCTCACTTCCATAAATTTATTTTAGAATTTTTGGGGTTCCAGATCTTGCGCTAGCTACAGATTACTACAGACTGTTCTGTTTTTGACAGATTCTGTTTTTCGTGTGTTGTTTGCTTATTTTGATGAATCTATGGCTAGTAAAATAGTTTATAAACCATAGAGAAGTTGGAATACAGTAGGTATAACACCAATATAAATAAAGAATGAGTTCATTACAGTACCTTGAAGTGGTCTTTTATTTTCTTTCGCTAACGGAGCTCACAAGATTTTCTACTTTAAGTTTTGTGTTGTGAAGTTTTCAAGTTTTGGGTAAAGATTTGATGGATTATGGAACAAGGACTGGCAAGAGCCTAAGCTTGGGGATGCCCATGGCACCCCCAAGATAATCTAAGGACACCTAAAAGCCAAAGCTTGGGGATGCCCCAGAAGGCATCCCCTCTTTCGTCTACTTCTATCGGTAACTTTACTCGGAGCTATATTTTTATTTGCCACATGATATGTTTTTTGCTTGGAGCGTCTTGTATTATTTGAGTCTATGATTGTTAGTTTACCACAATCATCCTTCTTGTACACGCCTTTTGAGAGATCCATACATGATTTACAATTTGTTAGAATACTCTATGTGCTTCGCTTATATCTTTTGAGTTATATAATTTTGCTCTAGTACTTCACTTATATCTTTTAGAGCACGGTGGTGGATTTGTTTTATAGAAACTATGGATCTCTCATGCTTCACTTAGATTATTTTGAGAGTCTTAATAGCATGGTAATTTGCTTAAAATCCTAATATGCTAGGTATTCTAGAATTAGAATTCTCTTATGAGTGTGTTGAACACTATGATAAGTTTGATACTTGATAATTGTTTTGAGATATGAAGATGGTGATATTAAAGTCATGCTAGTTGAGTAGTTGTGAATTTGAGAAATACTTGTGTTGAAGCTTGTGATTCCCGTAGCATGCACGTATGGTGAACCATTATGTGATGAAGTCGCAGCATGATTTATTTTTTGATTGCCTTCCTTATGTGTGGGGGTCGGGGACGAGCGATGGTCTTTTCCTACCAATCTACCCCCCTAGGAGCATGCGCGTAATACTTTGCTTTGATAACTTGTAGATTTTTGCAATATGTATATGAGTTCTTTGTGACTAATGTTGAGTCCATGGATTATACGCACTCTCACCCTTCCACCTTTGCTAGCCTCTCTAATACCGCGCACCTTTCGCTGGTATCATACACCCACCATATACCTTCCTCAAAACAACCACCATTCCTACCTATTATGGCATTTCCATAGCCATTCCGAGATATATTGCCATGCAACTTTGCACCGTTCCGTTTATTATGACACACTCCATCATTGTCATATTTCTTAGCATGATCATGTAGTTGACATCGTATTTGTGGAAAAGCCACAATTCATAATTCTTTCATACATGTCACTCATGAGTCATTGCATATCCCGGTACACCGCCGGAGGCATTCATATAGAGTCATATTTTGTTCTAAGTATCAAGTTGTAATTGTTGAGTTGTAAGAAAAATAAAAGTGTGATGATCATCATTATTAGAGCATTGTCCCAGTGAGGAAAGGATGATGGAGCCTATGATTCCCCCACAAGTCGGGATGAGACTCCGGACGAAAAAAAGGGGAAAGAAAAGAGGCCAAAAAAGAGAAAAGGCCCAAATAAAAAAATGAGACAAAAAGAGAGAAGGGACAATGTTACTATCCTTTTACCACACTTGTGCTTCAAAGTAGCACCATGATCTTCATAGTAGAGAGTCTCTCATGTTATCACTTTCATATACTAGTGGGAATCTTTCATTATAGAATTTGGCTTGTATATTCCAATGATGGGCTTCCTCAAAATGCCCTAGGTCTTCATGAGCAAGCAAGTAGGATGCACACCCACTTAGTTTCTTTTCGAGCTTTCATATACTTATAACTCTAGTGCATCCGTTGCATGGCAATCCCTACTCACTCACATTGATATCCATTGATGGGCATCTCCATAGCCCGTTGATACGCCTAGTTGATGTGAGACTATCTTCTCCCTTTTTGTTTTCTCCACAACCACCACTCTATTCCACCTATAGTGATATATCCATGGCTCACACTCATGTATTGCGTGAAGATTGAATTTTTTTTCAGAATGTCAAAAGTATGAAACAATTGCTTGGCTTGTCATCGGGGTTGTGCATGATTTAAATATTTTGTGTGCTGAAGATAGAACATAGCTAGACTATATGATTTTGTAGGGATAACTTTCTTTAGCCATGTTATTTTGAGAAGACATAATTGCTTTGTTAGTAAGCTTGAAGTATTATTATATTAATGTCAATATGAACTTTTGTCTTGAATCTTTCGGATCTGAATATTCTTACCACAATTAAGAAGAGTTACATTAAAATTATGCCAAGTAGCACTCCACATCAAAAATTCTATTTTTATCATTTACCTACTCCAGGACGAGCAGGAATTAAGCTTGGGATGCTTGATACGTCTCCAACGTATCTATAATTTTTGATTGCTCCATGCTATGTTATCTACTATTTTGGACATTATTGGGCTTTATTATCCACTTTTATATTATTTTTGGGACTAACCTATTAACCGTAGGCCCAGCCCAGAATCCTTGTTTTTTGCCTGTTTTAGGGTTTCGAAGAAAAGGAATGTCAAACGGAGTCCAAACGGAATGAAACCTTCAGGAACGTGATTCTCTCAGCGAACAATACCCGGGAGACTTGGACCCTACGTCAAGAAAAGAAACAAGAGGCCACAAGGTAGGGGGCGTGCCTGCCTACCCTAGGCGCGCCCTCCACCCTCGTGGGCCCCCTGTTGCTCCGGACCCCTCGGTCCCCTAACGTACTTCTACCCTAATATAACTACGTACCCTAAAACTTCCAGAGAGCACAATAGATCGGGAGTTCCGTCGCCAGAAGCCTCCGTAGCCACCGAAAGCCAATCTAGACCCGTTCTGGCGCCCTACCGGAGGGGGAATCCTTCTCCGGTGGCCATCTTCATTATCCCGGTGCTCTCCATGACGAGGAGGGAGTAGTTCTCCCTCGGGGCTGAGGGTATGTACCAATAGCTATGTGTTTGATCTCTCTCTCTCTCTCATGTTCTTGAGGTGATATGATCTTGATGTATCGCGAGCTTTGCTATTATAGTTGGATCTTATGTTTCTCCTCCCCCTCTTCTCTCTTGTAATGAATTGGGTTTCCCCTTTGAAGTAATCTTATCGGATTGAGTCTTTAAAGATTTGAGAACACTTGATGTATGTCTTGCCGTGCGTATCTGTGGTGACAATGGGATATCACGTGATTCACTTGATGTATGTTTTGGTGATCAACTTGGGGGTTCCGCCCATGAACCTATGCATAGGGGTTGGCACACGTTTTCGTCGTGATTCTCTGGTAGAAACTTTAGGGCACTCTTTGAGGTCCTTTGTGTTGGTTGAATAGATGAATCTGAGATTGTGTGATGCATATCGTATAATCATACCCACGGATACTTGAGGTGACATTGGAGTATCTAGGTGACATTAGGGTTTTGGTTGATTTGTGTCTTAAGGTGTTATTCTAGTACAAACTCTAGGGCTGTTTGTGACACTTATAGGAACAGCCCAACGGATTGATTGGAAAGAATAACTTTGAGGTGGTTTCGTACCCTACCATAATCTCTTCGTTCGTTCTCCGCTATTAGTGACTTTGGAGTGACTCTTTGTTGCATGTTGAGGGATAGTTATGTGATCCAATTATGTTAGTATTGTTGACGGAACTTACACTAGTGAAAGTATGAACCCTAGGCCTTGTTTACTATCATTGCAATACCATTTACGCTCACTTTTACCATTAGTTACCTTGCTGTTTTTATAATTTCAGATTACAAATACTTTATCTACTATCCATATACCACTTGTATCACCATCTCTTCGCCGAACTAGTGCACCTATACAATTTACCATTGTATTGGGTGTGTTGGGGACACAAGAGACTCTTTGTTAATTTGGTTGCAGGGTTGCTTGAGAGAGACCATCTTCATCCTACGCCTCCCATGGATTGATAAACCTTAGGTCATCCACTTGAGGGAAATTTGCTACTGTCCTACAAACCTCTGCACTTGGAGGCCCAACAATGTCTACAAGAAGAAGGTTGTGTAGTAGACATCAGAAGGCTAGGCACGGCGTCTGTGCTCGGGCCCGTCCCTACAGCGTCGATAAATCCAATGGCTGAGCTCTGTCTGGCGGGCCGGCCCCGTTCACATCACCTCCGGGGATCGTTGGTGCTTGGCCTTCTTGTACGATAGCCTCAGGAAATCCTTTTGGCGTAGGTTGTCTAACCATCTCACAGGAACGCCACAGCCATCAAGAACCAAGACCAGGCGCAACCCACCTTGAGGTAGGGCCTCGTGAGTTCCGCGCTGGTTCACGAGTGCCCAGATAAACCTCCTCCAGCCCTTTCGTGCAAGCCACATGTCAGGGCGGGGCTATACACGCCCCAGGGGCTCCACTCAGAGGGAGCCCCCTCCCACGTACCAGTGGAAGCACCATGCTCCGCGTTGGCAGTCGACACTGTCGAGGAGTGGCTATGCCCGTGCAACTGCGGAAGCACCATGATCCGTCTTGGTGATAAACAACTGAGGGCGGCCTCACGGCCGCACCAACCTCAGGGAGCCTCCGAGCTCGATGCCTGGCCTCATCGCAACACCTCCCCTCGGGAGAGTCGCGCGAGGGGGGTGGGCACGGGGGTTGCGCTCGGGTCACACGAAAGCGTACGCCACCCCACCAGGTCCCTCGGACCTGGTCGTCGCGTGCCCTCCCAAGCGGAGCTAAGGTACGAAGGTCGTTTGAACGTCAAAGGGGACTCCTGAGCATCACGACTTAGGAGCCTAACTGACCATGTAGCCCCTCACTCCTTGGTCCGTCTTGGTGATCCGGTCGGCCCAATGGCGGCTAAGGTATGCGCGAGGTCAGGCCCAGCCGACATAGAACACTAGACCTACCCTTGCATCTCCTTTCCACAAGATGTTTGCGCGTCAAGGGGGACTCCTGAGCATCGACTCACGAGCCTAACTGACCACGTAGCCCCTCACTCCTTGGTCCATCCTGGTGATCCGGTCGGCCCAATGGCGGCTGAGGTATGCGCGGGGTCGGGCTCTGCCGACGTAGAACATAAAGAAAATGGGAAGGAAATAGCAAAATCTCAAAGCAAATATTACAAGACATATTGTTCTCCGAATATCAAACACAAGTTTAAACGCCTCCACGAGGCATGCTACATGCTGCAGGAGTCTCAACAGGAAAGGAGCCGCAAGCGAGTCATTCCTGGACACCGCCGGCGCCCGCAAGAGGCACCCCCTCCTGGGTGGCATCGCCTTCACCTGTACCGCCGGTTGAAGGCGAGGGGGCGAAGGCGAGGAACTTCTGCATCAGGGCCTCCACCTGACCCTTCACGGCTGTGGTGACAGCTGCGTAGCGCTCGTCATCGACAGGCTCCAGCAGCTTGTAAAGGCGGGCGGCATGAACGCGAAGATGGAGGTGGCTGAAGACACGCGTTAGCACGGCTAAATAAAGGACGCGAGCCTCTTCCTCTGCCATGGGGGCGATGCCACTCATGACTTCCTCAAGCGCCTCGACTAAGTAGGGAAGCAATTGGGCGGGGCCGTCCTCATCGGTGGCCAGCGGCTTCTCCAAACCCTTCTCATAAAGTGTCTTTAGAGCCTCGCGAGACCTCTTCTCGAGGAGCACAAAGGACGCACGGTCCTCGGCCAGAACCTTCGCCTTGGCGTCAAGTTCGGCTTTCTACGCCTGCACCTCTCTCTCTAGCTCCTCCAGCCGGCTGCGCTCTGTGGCATGCGCCTGCGCCAACTGCTCCAGCTCGGCGTCGCGACCCTTGATGGCGTACTCCCGGGCCTTCATCCTCTCTTCCTCCGCCTTACGGCCATGAGCATCTTCTGCACGCTTTTCACGCAGGGCCTTCAGCTCGGCTTCCAGCACCTGGCAGCGACCTTGGGCGGCCTCGACATCCTTCAGCGCCGCCTTGCGAGCAACTGTTGTCTGAGCTGCAGCTCGCTTCTCCCCCTCAAAGGTCGCCGCGGCATGGCTCAGCGCCGCCCGAACGGACACGTCAGAATGAAGCCAGCCAGAGACCAGCTCCAGGCGCCCAGCTGCCAGGAGGGGTTCGGTGCCCTGAAGATCTCCTCGCAGCCGGGCCATCTCAGAAATCGCCCGCTCTAAGATGTCAGGAGAAGCGGAGGAACCTGGGGTCAGCAACGCGGCAGAAGGAGGAGGAAGAGGCGTCGTCGTCACCATGTCCTAGGAGGAAGGACGCTCCTGAGCCTCTAGGACCCGAGCACCTAAGCCGGACATTGGCACCTCCGGGACCAGCGGGGCCTCGGGGGCTGACTTCCCCCGAGGATGCTCCACCCAGCCTCGCAAGAATGATCGGGCTGAAGAAGCACCAGCGCCGTCTCCACCTTCACTCATGGAGAAGGGTGCGGTCGAGGGAGGCGATCTGGGCTCAAGCGGTACCACCTCGTCCTCCCTTCTCCTCTTCGCCGTACACCTAGTTGCACAAGGAAGGAGAAGAGTCAGAAGCAAGCATCAGAAGCAAGAGCAAGGCGGGACAAGAACACTTACTGGTCCACCATGGCATAGTCCCTCCGCTTCGGGAACTTGAAGCCGGAGAGCTTCGCGACCCGAGGCATGGGCGCGCCAGCTCCGGGAGCAGAAGCAGGGGCAGCAGCTGGGCCGGAAGCAGCTCCAGGCGACGATGAGGCAGGAGCGTCGTCCCGGGAAAGCAGTGCTGACCTGCTTTTCGTACTACGGGTGGCTCCCCCTTCTCCAGGAGGATATCGTCCTCGCCATCATTGTCAGGAAGGAGGCGGCGGGTGTGGGCCTTGCGCAAGGGGGAGGTCTCCCCCATATCCTCGGGGGCTGCCTCTAGGTTGCACTCCTTGTCCTCATCCTCCTCCTCCTCTCCGTCCCTGCGGGACTCACCAGAAGATATGTCCACCGTCGCCGTCGCCACAGGGACCTCAAAAGGCGCCGGTGGCACCAGGCTGCGCCCTTCAAAGGTGGGCATGGCAGGCATGACTCGCGCCCCGTCCTTCTGGAGGAACAAGGGAGCGTGGGGATTCGGCGGATACTCTTGGTTGTCTTCGACCAGGAGACGGAGGGCCACGTCCAGCTCCTCGTCGGACAAGGCCTACGGGCTCAAGTGGAGCTTGTCTTCTCCATCCACAAGAGTCCATAGGGGGCGCGTGCACGCCTGGAGAGGAGCCACCCACTACGCCAAGAATTCCTTTAGGAGCATGGCCCCCGTCAGTTTCGCCGCCTTCACGCTGCACGGCCTCAGGTCGGCGTTCATCTTCTCCAGCACCAGCTTAGCCCGCTCGCCGGTAAGCTTCACGCAGGACCACCCCTCATCAGGGCGGGGCATCCCCGTCGGTAGCTTCAGCCGTGGGTGGACACACTTGGCATCCATCATAACCCACTTGCTCCTAAAGCCATCGGCCTTCTTCTCGGTCTTCGAAATCGCGTTGGCCTTGCCGGCTGTGATGAAGTTGGCGCACCCCATGGTGTGGCCTTCGTTGATCCAGACGTAGAAGAAGTGGCGCAGCAATGCCACAGACGGCATCACCCCGACGTACGCCTCGCAGTAGAAGGCAAAGATGGACAAGAGAAGAAGGAAGTTGGGATGGAGATGAAGAGCCTGTAACCCGTAGTGCTGGAAGACCGCGTAGAAGAAGTCAGAGAAGAGGGGAACGAGGCCGGCGGCGATGTTGCCCATGAAGAATGGGTAGTAGGAGCTCTTTGGAGCTTCGGGCACGACAGAGCCTGCCCGGAGCGCGCCACCCCTTCTCGTTGTTCTCCCCCCGCCGTTAGCAGCTGCGTAACGGCAAGGTTTTTTGCCGAGACATTGGGCGCCTCCAGGCCAGGCTCGTAACAGGTGGGCGGCGAGTCAACCTTGGTCTTTCGGGGAGCCATTGGACGGAAGCTTGGAAGGAGATCGGAGCAGATCTGGAGGTTTCGGAAGCAAGGGGCAAGAAAGGGGATCTGGAGCAAGGCAGAGGAAAGCAATGAAGACAAGCGTAGCCCGCGCCAGTCTTTTGTCAAGTCGGGCAGTTGCCGAGGCAGCATGGGGAAGCGGAGACGCCCATGTCCAATAAGTCACCACACGTCGACCAAGGTCGCAGGCTGTTGGGGCATGCGGCGCTCCGCACTTGCCCTTTGGCTTCGCCTCAAAGCTAAGCCTGAGCGTGCCTTGGGCCCGGGGGCTATTGTCGGCGTTCTGGGAACGTGGGTCCCCAGACTTGCCTGCTTGCGGCCCGCAGCGTGGCTCCTCCAGTGGCCCCATACGGCCCATCTTCACCAGCAAAAACCCAAGACCCTCGCGAGGGGCCAAGCCTCGCAAGACGGGCGACGCATGACCTCCTTAGGGGCAGCCTCACCAGGCTGGATCGCAAGGGGCACAGAGATCAAGGCAAGGCGAACCTCGCGAGGTTCCAATGACGCAAGCCATGATGATCAAGACCAGGCGGGCACCAGGCGGGCGCCAGCGCGCACAGTTTCCTCGTTTCCTCTTTGGTGTTAAGGAGGCAAGCACGGGCGAGGAGTTCTGAGGTATCAGGCAAAGGTTTCCATATCAATGCAACAAGACCAAGACCAGCAGGACGGCAGGACGAAGGTCACCGTGGAGCCCAAGACAGCGTCACCGCCAGAGCCTTTGGCAGGCGAAGACTACTTTTGTCAGCATAACTTGTACTAGTTGTATCCCTTCGAATTTGGCTGTTGTGGGATCCCTTCCCACTCAATATTTGGGGAGAGGACCAGGGCCTCTATAAATAGGACTAGCCACCACCATAGCTAGGAGAGAAGGCCAGATCATCCTCAACCACACAAGCTCACCAAGCACGAGAACACCTCTCCTCAGGAGGTTGTTCTTCCCTTGTAACTGTTCATTCTCAGCCCAAGAGGCAATCCACCACACCACACTGGAGTAGGGTATTACACCACAACGGTGGCCCGAACCAGTATAAATCTTGTGTCTCGTGTTATTTGGGTTCGTCAAGATAGGACGTGAGATCATTGAGTGTGCGAGCTAGAGAGGGAGGAGATCTTCGTGCGCACCCCAGTGTTCGAACCTCAAGGGTTTTGCCGGAACCCGAAATCCGACATCAACAACAGGTTCACTAGAAGCATGCAAAGTCCTATCATTTTTCTTTTTCTTCCTTTAGAAGGACTAGGTGCATCAACATTAGTTCTCTGAGAATCTTGCTCAATTCTCTTAGGGTGGCCCTCAGGATACAAGAGGTTCCTGAGTCATTTTACCCCCTCTAGTCACAACTCTAACAACATTATCATTTTTCTTATTATTTAATTCATTGAGCAAATCATCTGTGCTTTAAGCACTTGTTCTACTTGAGTGGTAACCATAGAAGCATGTTTACTAATAAGTTTAAGGTCACCTTTAACTCTAGACATATAATCACTCAAGTGTTCAATCATATAAGCATTACGTTTCAATTGTCTACCAACATAAGCATTGAAGTTTTCTTGTTTAACAATAAAATTATCAAACTCATCCAAGCATTGGCTAGCAGACTTATTACGAGGAATATCACCTTCATCAAATCTATAGAGAGAATTTACCTTTACTACCTGTGTCGGGTTATTAAGACCATGTATTTCTTCAATAGGTGGTAAATTCTTAACATCTTCAGCTTTAATACCCTTTTCTTTCATAGATTTCTTTGCCTCTTGCATATCTTCAGGACTGAGAAATAGAATACCCCTTTTCTTTGGAGTTGGCTTAGGAGTTGGTTCAGGAAGTGTCCAATCATTATCATTACTCAATATATTATTCAATAGCAATTCAGCTTGATCAACAGTTCTTTCCCTGAAAACACAACCAGCACAACTATCCAGGTGGTCTCTGGAAGCATCGGTTAGTCCATTATAAAAGATATCAAGTATTTCATTTTTCTTGAGAGGATGATCAGGCAAAGCATTAAGTAATTGGAGAAGCCTCCCCCAAGCTTGTGGGAGACTCTCTTCTTCAATTTGCACAAAATTATATATTTCCCTTAAGGCAGCTTGTTTCTTATGAGCGGGGAAATATTTAGCAGAGAAGTAATAAATCATATCCTGGGGACTACGCACACAACCAGGATCAAGAGAATTAAACCATGTTTTAGCATCACCCTTTAATGAGAACGGAAATAACTTAAGGATATAGTAGTAACGTTTTCCTCATTAGTGAATAGGGTGGCTTGTCGGTGTCAAAACCGGCGGATCTCGGGTAGGGGGCCCTGAACTGTGCGCCTAGGCCGGATGGTAACAGGAGGCAAGGGACACGAAGTTTTACCCAGGTTCGGGCCCTCTCGATGGAGGTAAAACCCTACGTCCTGCTTGATTAATATTGATGATATGGGTAGTACAAGAGTAGATCTACCACGAGATCAGAGAGGCTAAACCCTAGAAGCTAGCCTATGGTATGATTGTTGATGTGTATGTCGTCCTACGGACTAAAACCCTCCGGTTTATATAGACACCGGAGAGGGTTAGGGTTACATAGAGTCGGTTATAATGGTAGGAGATCTGAACATCCGTATCGCCAAGCTTGCCTTCCACGCCAAGGAAAGTCCCTTCCGGACACGGGACAGAGTCTTCAATCTTGTATCTTCATAGTCCAGGAGTCTGGCTGAAGGTATAGTTCGGCTATCCGAACACCCCCTAACCCAGGACTCCCTCAGTAGCCCCTGAACCAGGCTTCAATGACGACGAGTCCGGCGCGCAGATTGTCTTCGGCATTGCAAGGCGGGTTCCTCCTCCAAGTACTTCATAGAAGATTTTGAACACAAAGATAGTGTCCAGCTCTGCAAAATAAGTTTCCACATATTGCCATAGAGAGAATAATATTTATACAAATCTAATCTGCTGACGTACTCCGTAGTGTGACATCACACCACGGCCAAGCTTTTATTCGAACCGTTTTACTGTCCCATCTTAGCGCGTTATGCGAGGCGGTTTCCTTGCACGTCTTGTTAAAGCAGAGATCGCGTCCCCTTATTCCGGGATTCTCATCAATGCGGGCGTGGGTAACCCAACCGCGCCATTGATTACGGCGCTTGGAGATAAGCGAGTTTTACCAGGCTGGTGGGGACACGTAGTTGCGTCCACCCATATAACGGGATAAGGATCCACCTTTTCACCTACGCCTTCTTCCTCCTTTACTCTGCGGCCCCATGAGAGGGTGGTATTCCTCCCCCATTTCCTCCGCGGATTGGGCATTTGTCCGGGGGCTCATGTTCTACTATGGCCTGGATTTCCACGATCTGGCCCCAAACTTCGTCCTCAACATCTCGGCGTTCATCGTCGTGTGCGAGGCGTTCCTCCGCATCCGCCCCCATTTCGGCCTATAGCTTAAGACTTTCAACGTCAAGCCAAAGGTGGTGCGCGGCAGCCAGGCGGAGTGCGGCGGTGCCATGGTTGGCAAGATGGCAAACGTCTTATGGCTCGAGGGCTCCTTTGTGGAGACCCTGAAGGGGTGGCAATCGGGGTGGTTTTATATCACCGAGCCACGCGACGCCGAATGGGTCGCACCCCCTGAGTTTCGATCCGGCCCCCCTAGACGGCTCACCTCCTGGAAGGAGACAGGCCTGTCTTGGGGTAAAAAAGGAGAGCTGACCGGACTCCAAACATGCATCCAAACCCTGGTGGACAAGAAGCTCAAGCTTGTCAACGTAGTCCAGGTTATGCTCATCCGCCTAATCCTCCCGTGTCAACGACGGGCCTTCAATCTGTGGGAGTTCGACCCGGCGCAGCATCAAACTCTAAATAGGCTCTTCGACACGACGTACGAAGATGCCTGGAGGATGCTTTTCAAGGGCGCCGAGGCTCCCGCATCCGCTACCGAGGATCGCGGATTCAGCGCGCAGCGTCACGCGCTCGCGGTAAGCTGTTTTACAGGGTATCAGTTTTCCATAGTTTGATTCTATGCGGGATCTAAACTCCCTTACCTTTGACAGGATTGGCAGGTGACGTCCGGACAGATCAACTGTCCGGCTCCTTTGTCCGAAGGCCCAGCGGACACTCACTTGGCGAAGCTGCTGGTTCCGGCACCTTATGTGGTGCCGGAGAAGAAGGTCAAGATGAAGGCCACGGGGACTCGAAAGAGTGCCCGACGCCCGGAGGTGTCGGATTCATCATCCGACGAATCCAAGATGCACTCCTCCCGTGAAGACGAGGAGGAGGAAGAAGAGACCCCTCCCCCTCCAGCGGGGGAAGGGAAGAAGAGGAAGGCCGCCCTCTCTGCGGAGGCCGGAGGGTGCAAGAAGGGGAAAACCATTCCTCCGGACTACTCCGCCGACGCCACGACGGCGGAGATGAGTGGCAGCCCAGGGCCAAGCCCCTGGCAAAATCGTAAGTATCCGGATACCGGAGTAATTCATAGTATTCGTTTATTGCACAGCTTTCCCTTATGTCGAATATGCTTATGCAGCCCACCCAAAGACCGGCTCGATGCGTCGTCGAGCGGCTCACTGGACTCGTCGGAGGTGAACTCGCTTCCGACGGCTTCCTCCCCCGCCCTACGGATGACACTGAGGTGTTGTCCCAACAGGTTCCAAGCAGGGAGGAGGTGGTCCCGGAGGTGCCGCAAGGCGACCTCCCGGACTCCAGGAGTAAGGGGGATGAAACTCTCCAAGTCCGGCTCTAGGCCGAACACCGCTCCGGAACCTTCAAAGGTTCCGGAGTTCGGCGGGGGACCTCCTCCCAAGAGGAGCAAGTCCACCGTGCCGGCGGCCTCCGTCCAACCGGAGGCGCCAGACAATATGCTGGAGGCGCTCCAAGGCGCCTCCATCGACGAGGAGCACCGTGCTATTATGAGTGCGGTGGTCCAGAAGGTTCAGTCTGCAAAAAACGGACTGACTGAAGCTTGTACTAGCCTCTTGACAGGCTTCGAGGTAAGTAAAGAAAGTGTAAATAATAGTACCGCATAGAAAGTAGCCCCTGATGCTCTGTTTGCCGTTCGGGAAGAAAAGCTGAATAGAGGATCAAATAGAGTTCGCAGGAGTCTAACAAAAATGAGTCAATATGCATGTGCAGGCTACCATGCTTACGTCCGCCGCACTGACTGCGGAAGTGAACACGCTAAAGCAGGACCTCGAAAGGTCCGAGCAAGAGCTCGAGCGTGCCAAGAAGCAGCTCGAGGACAATGAAGGTAAGAAATACCTTGTTAAAAATATATATATATATATATAAGGTGCAATTGCAAGAAATGACAGGATTAACATGGCTATTGTAGGGGCCACATCTGAGGTGGCGACCCTTAAGCAAGCGCTGCTCGAGGCCGAGAAGAGTGCGGCCGCGGAGCGCACCGAGCGGGAGAGGTATGAGGCCAAGGTTGGCAAGGTGCGGAAAGAGCTCTAGGTTCTCATGAAGAAACATGAGAGTTTGGAGCTTGACTCGAAGACGCGAGCGTCCGAGCTCGCGGCGGCTATTGAAAATGCCAAGTCTGCCAAGACCGAATCCCAGAAGACCCTCCAGGAGTTGGATGAGGTGAAGAAGATAGCGGCGGGTAAGGCATTCTTTATGCAAAGTAAACACATAAACGTGAGTTACTTGATACTTACCCGAATCCGGAGCTCTCCAGGGGCATTTGCAGATCTTCCCCGGAGTGTATCTGATGCCGCCGCATTCTATCAAGCTGAGGAGGGCAGCTCGACGGAGAAGGTGTTCTGGTCTCAGTATGCTGAGGCCAGACACCCCGTGCCCCTGAGCGACTAGCTGAAGCAACTGGTCGAGCTCCACAAGGCAGCCGAACGGACCATGAAGGGCCTCCTAGTTCGGCTGTGGCCTAGAGAGGCTCTGCCTGGGAGCTATTTCGGGTTGGTCCGGCGGCTGGTGGAGGCCTGTCCAAGGCTCGAAGTCATCAAGCACTCTATCTGTATTGAAGGTGCCGTAGGGCCTTTGCCCGTGCTAAGGTGCACTGGGGCAGGCTAGATGCGGCAAAGCTTGTGAAGGACGGGCCACCAGTGGGGAAAGAGCATCGCAAGCCCAAAAATTACTATAAGGATGTTCTGAAGGGTGCCCGCCTTGTGGCGGATGAATGTACTAGGGATGTAATTTTTGAGTAAAACTCGCTCGTGTTTGTCCTGTGCGCTGAAAACTTGTTCATATGCGCTGAGCAATGCTGCTTGAATTTAAAATATTACCTTCTGTGCGGCTGTTTATCAATACTGAGAGATGGCGAGTTGTCGGCTTCTGCCCCCTTGCCGCTAGTGCTGGGGTGTTCGGGGATAAACCTGGGCGCTCTTTTTCCCATATTTGGGTCCGTCGAGGGAGGCGCTCAGCCCAACGAATGAGGCAATCGGACTATAATGCGTGAACACTCTCACTTAGCCATAGAATTCTATAATTTTAAATTTCGGCGAAGCCCCTAGTATTCAGAAGACCGAGTTCGGGGCGCTATCCACGCCTTGGCCGGACAGAGCCGACTCCTCGCCCTAAGCGGCATAAGTCTTTAGGGACTCAAAAAAACCTCTCGAACAGCGACCAACTCTCGCTTCATCATGACAGTCAGTTTTAGCTTTCTCCACTGAGGTGCTCAGCCTAGCTCAACTGGGGCACAATCGCAGTGGTTCTCCTAGTGCTACCTTAGCCGATATAGCGGAACGTAAGGCACCAAAACATAGGAGCCGGGCAAACCCAACTGTTGACCCAAGACATGATTCAGAGCCGATGCATATAGTGCTATAAGTTCGGGGTGCCGCACTTGTGAAAGTGTTCGGACTTCTCACACCATATTGAGGGGTGCTAAAAGCCCCTGGCATATTTTGGCCGTACCAAGTTGTACGGGTGCAACATGTCATTAGGGAACATTTATTTATAAAAAGATAATGCAAAAAATAGACAAAAGCTATGCATTGTTTATTAAAAATAGTTGCGATCAAAGCAGAATGATACAAGTAATGCGATAAACGAAAACTTGGACTATTTAACATGTCTGCTCCAGGGGCAAGCTATGGAATAGTATGCGAAACAGGTATACTGCTCGTGATAGAGACCACCTGGGATTTCCGTAATGCGGCATGGCTTGTCTGCTTCCCTGGTTCTTGCATCGTTTGTGCGGCAATTGAACTGCCGAACAGGCCTTCCGAAGAGTAGAGTCCTGGAAGTAAGAGAAAAGTAAAAAATCGGCAGCCCCTGGTGCGGTTTAAGCCGTGTTTTGGGCGTGCTGTGATGGTGCCCCTCCCCCTATGCCCATGGTATTTCCAGAGCGTAGTTATGGACGCGAAGCACTGGCGTCGCATTTTTGCGAGGGTTGGGGTTGGGGCCGCATTGCTACGCCTGCTCGGAACATGCCAGACGGTCTTGTTGTAGGTTACTCCGGGCGCGCTTGACGGTGTCCGGACGTTTAAGGGCCGGACTGGAGAACTGCCTTGAGAGGCTGCTTTGTACTTCCGCTGCAAGGGCCACCGTGTGCTCCTCCGTTCGGAGGGAGCGTTCGGTGTTTCCATTGACCGTAATTACTCCACGAGGGCCTAGCATCTTGAGCTTAAGGTATGCGTAGTGCGGTACCACATTGAATTTGGCAATGCGGTTTGTCCGAGCAGTGCATGATAGCCACCGCGGAATGGGACTATGTCGAAGATCAATTCCTCGCTTCGGAAATTATCCGGGGATCCGAAGACCACTTCAAGTGTGACTGAGCCTGTACAGTTGGCCTCTACACCTGGTATTACGCCTTTAAAGGTCATTTTGGTGGGCTTAATCCTCGAGGGATCGATGCCCATTTTTCGCACTGTATCCTGGTAAAGCAGGTTCAGGCTGCTGCCGCCATCCATGAGGACTCTACTGAGATGATATTCGTCAATAATTGGGTCTAGAACCAATGCGGCAAATCCTCCATGACGGATGCTAGTGGGATGGTCTCTTCGATCAAAGGTGATCGGGCAGGAGGACCATGGGTTGAACTTTGGGGCGACTGGCTCTACCGCGTATACGTCCCTTAACGCGAGCTTCCGCTCCCTTTTGGGGACGTGGGTGGCGTATATCATGTTCACCGTCCACACTTGTGGGGGAAAACCCTTCTGTCCATTGTTGTTCAGCGGCCGGGGCTCCTCGTCGTCATCGCTATGCAGCCCCTTGTCTTCATTGTCGGCGCTTAACTTGCCTGCCTGCTTGAACACCCAACAAGCCCTGTTGGTGTGATTGGCCGGCTTTTCGGGGGTGCCATGTATTTGGCACAAGCGTTCGAGTATTCGGTCCAAGCTGGACGGGACCCCTAGGATTCCTTTTGAACGGCTTCTTCTGCTGACCGGATTTAGAGCCTCTGAATCCGGCATTAACTGCCGTATCCTCAGCATTGTCTTCGTTAATGCGGTGCTTCTGCTTGTTGCGACGCGACCTGCCACTAATGTCCCTGGTGTCCGAACTACTAGGGTTCTTGGTCATATTGTTGCTAGGAGTGAGCTAGCTGTCTTCTCCCGCGCAAAAGCAGGTCATGAGTGTCGTGAGTGCTGCCATAGATTTCGGTTTTTCCTGTCCGAGGGGCCGGGCCAGCCACTCGTCACGGATATTGTTCTTGAAGGCTGCTAGGGCCTCAGCGTCCGGACAGTCGACTATTTGATTTTTCTTTGTTAGGAACCGTGTCCAGAATTGTCTGGCCGATTCCTCTGGCTACTGGATTACGTGACTTAGGTAATCGGCGTCTGGGGGTCGCACATAAGTGCCCTGGAAATTGTCGAGGAAAGCGGCTTCCAGGTCCTCCCAACAACTGATTGACCCTGTTGGCAAGCTGTTGAGCCAATGCCGAGCTGGTCCTCTAAGCTTGAGTGGGAGGTATTTGATGGCGTGAAAATCGTCGCCGCGGGCCATGTGGATATGAAGGAGATAATCCTCGATCCATACCGCAGGGTCTGTTGTGCCATCATATGATTCGATGTTTACGGGTTTCAAACCCTCGGGGATTTGATGATCCATTATTTCGTCTGTAAAGCACAGTGGGTGTGCGGCGCCTCTGTACTGGGCGATATCATGACGTAGCTCCAATGAGCTTTGTCTACTGTGTTCGGCCCTGCCGAATGTGTGGCCGGTGTGACGGTTACCGTCTCGAGCCGTGGGGTGCCCACGCGATCCGTAGATCGATCGTGTTTGCCTTGCCTTGTCCTCCAACATGTCTCGTAAGTCCGGCGCATATTCCCGGGCCTTGGTACGGGGTGCGGCTTGAGTGGAGGGCTGGGAGGCCTCTCT
The DNA here is from genome assembly GCF_003073215.2 of Triticum urartu. NCBI lineage: Eukaryota > Viridiplantae > Streptophyta > Magnoliopsida > Poales > Poaceae > Triticum > Triticum urartu. The sequence goes on from NC_053027.1 coordinate 460,909,340, forward strand.
GTCGCGGTCACGAGGTGGCCGTTCGGCTGCATCAAGTGCTTCCTCCTCTAATCGGGGTAGCAACCTGCGCTTTGGGTAACTCTTGGAGGGGCGTTCGAGTTTATGCTCTTCGGCCGCAAGGACTTCAGTCCATCTGTCAACCAGCAAATCTTGATCAGCTCTGAGCTGTTGCTGTTTTTTCTTGAGGCTTCTTGTCGTGGCGATAAGCCTGCGTTGGAAACGCTTTTGCTCAACGGGATCCTCTGGTACGACGAATTCATCGTCGTCGAGGCTTGCCTCGTCTTCGGAGGGAGGCATATAATTATCGTCCTCAACCTCTTTGTCTGTCGCTCTCTCATGAGGGCTGGTTTCTCCATCCTCCTGTGCTAAACCTTGCTGGAGGGGGTTTTCTTCGGCACTCTCTGGAGTATTATTATCTCCCGTGCTGGAATCGCCGTATTTGTTTTGGCGGGATTTTGAGCGGCGCCGCTGACGCCGGTGCTTAGGCTGTTTCTTGGAGGGGTCATCCTCCGCTGTTCCATCGCCGTCTCCCTCTTTTGGGGTGTCCACCATGTATATGTCATATGACGAGGTGGCTTTCTAGGGCCTAGTAGGCGCTGGTTCTTCATCATCTCCTTTATCGGCGTCCATACCGTCGATGTCTTCGGAGTCGAAGTCGAGCATCTCAGTTAAGTCGTCGACAGTGGCTACAAAGTGGGTGGTGGGTGGGCTTTGAATTTCTTCATCGTCCGTACCCCAACCTTGCTGACCGTAGTCCGGCCAGGGCTCTCCTGATAAAGAGAGAGACTTCAGTGACTTCAGGATATCGCCAAAAGGCGAGTGCTGAAAGATGCCCGCGGCGGTGAACTCCATGATCGGCGCCCAATCGGATTCGATCAGCAGGGGCGCGGAGGGTCCGGAGCCAGAGAGGAGTCCGGTTCCTTGGAGTCACGAGTCTCGTGGAGTGCGGGGCTGGTGTTCGGCTCAACCGCCATTGGGATCACAGCCCCCGAGGTGGTGTCCAACCGCCCATCCTCGATCGGTGCGGCTGGCTTCGAACCAAGGGTCGGAGCCGATGCGGGTGCGGCCTCCAGGGCACTGTCCGGCGGCAGAGCTAGATCATGCTCGTCGTGATAGTGTGGCGCGCTCGGCAGTGGTTCGAATCCGTCGAAGATCAAGTCCCCGCGGATGTCAGCTGTGTAGTTTAAACTTCCAAATCTGACCTGACGGCCAGGGGTGTAGCTTTCGATCTGCTCTAGATGGCCAAGTGAATTGGCCCGCAGTGCGAAGCCGCCAAAGATGAAGATCTGTCCGGGGAGGAAGGTCTCACCCTGGACTGCATCGCCATTGATGATCGTAGGAGCCATCGGGCCTGACGGCGACGGCACAGAGGAACTCTCAATGAAAGCACCAATGTCGGTGTCAAAACCGGCGGATCTCGGGTAGGGGGTCCCGAACTGTGCGTCTAAGCCGGATGGTAACAGGAGGCAAGGGACACGAAGTTTTACCCAGGTTCGGGCCCTCTCGATGGAGGTAAAACCCTACGTCCTGCTTGATTAATATTGATGATATGGGTAGTACAAGAGTAGATCTACCACGAGATCAGAGTGGCTAAACCCTAGAAGCTAGCCTATGGTATGATTGTTGATGTGTATGTCGTCCTACGGACTAAAACCCTCCGGTTTATATAGACACCGGAGAGGGATAGGGTTACATAGAGTCGGTTACAATGGTAGTAGATCTGAACATCCGTATCGCCAAGCTTGCCTTCCACACCAAGGAAAGTCCCTTCCGGACACGGGACAGAGTCTTCAATCTTGTATCTTCATAGTCCAGGAGTCCGGCTGAAGGTATAGTTCGGCTATCCGAACACCCCCTAACCCAGGACTCCCTCAGTCATCCTCTGGCGTGTACTCCTGATCCATCATGCGGGGGACATAGGCTTCCGGAGCCGCTGCTTCGAAACCCCTGCCAAGACGCCCGCACCCACACCGCTCGGGGGATGCGCAGGCGCGGCCGGATGTTCGACATCATTGGTCATGCCTCTCGGCGTTTTGGGAACGGGGGTCCCTAGACTTGCCTACCTGCGGCCCGTAGCGTGGCTCCTCCAGCGGCCCCGTACGACCCATCTTCACCAGCAAACACCCAAGACCCTCGCGAGGGGCCAAGCCTCGCAAGGCGGACGATGCAAGACCTCCTGAGGGGCAGCCTCACCAGGCTGGCTCGCAAGGGGCGGAGAGATCAAGGCAAGGCGAACCTCGCGAGGTTCCAATGATATAAGCCATGACGATCAAGACCAGGCGGGCGCCAGCGAGCACAATGTCCTTGCTTCCTCTTTGGCGCTAAGGAGGCAAGCGCAGGCGAGGAGTTCCAAGGCATCAGGAAAATGTTTCCATATCGGTGCAACAAGACCAAGACCAGCAGGACGGCAGGATGGAGGTCACCGTGGGGCCCAAGACGGCGTCACCTCCAGAGCCTTTGGCAGGCGAAGACTACTTTTGTCAGGATAACTAGTACTAGTTGTCTCCCTTCGAATTTGGCCGTTGTGGGATCCCTTCCCGCTCAATATTTGGGAAGAGGACTAGGGCCTCTATAAATAGGACTAGCCACCACCATAGCTAGGGGAGAGGACCCAGATCATCCTCAAACACACAAGCTCACCAAGCAGAAGAACACCTCTCCTCAGGAGGCTGTTCTTCCCTTGTAACTGTTCATCCACAGCCCAAGAGGCAATCCACCACACCACACTGGAGTAGGGTATTACACCACAATGGTGGCCCGTACCAGTATAAATCTTGTGTCTCGTGTAATTTGGGTTGGTCAAGCTAGGTCGTGAGATCGTTGAGTGTGCGAGCTTGAGAGGGGGGAGATCTTCGTGCGCACCCCAGTGTTCCAACCTCAAGGGTTTTGCCGGAACCCGAAATCCGACATTTGGAGTGCCAGGTAGGGGTGCGCCGAATCCTTGTTCTTCGTGATCCATGCTTCGTCACTCCACCAAGCTCATGGCCGACGCTCGCTGGGCTCGCGCGGAGCGCCGGTCCGCTCTCGCCGGCCGCGTCGCTTAGACGCCCCAATAGGCGGGCCTCCCCGCCGTTCTCCATCACCCGCCGCCAACGCCGTCACCAGTCCGGTGGCAAACGAGCAGCAAGCCTCTTTGCTGCATCCCTCTATGTGCCGCGACGACCACACCGCCACCCCGTCGCTGACTTCGGCCGGCTCATCATCTCACGCTCGCCGCGCACCCATGGATGCGCAGGCCGCACTGCTCATGGCGCGCGAACTCCTGCGCTACTGTCCAGTCGACGACCTCTACGAGGACTGGCTGGACCACATCGCCGAGCTCATCAGCGCCGCGGGAGGCTCTCCTACACTTTCCCTCTCGCTGCCTCGCCCGCCCCTAGCTGTGGGCGATGTGGCTCATGGAGCGCCTCCACCCTCTCCGCAACAAGATGGCACCCTTGCACCGAGGCGTGTGGCTTAGGGAGCACCTCAGCCTCCCCTGCGTCAAGACGACGTCCTCGCTCCAAGATGTGTGGCCCAGCGGTGCGTTCCACCGCGCCACGTGCCCGCGCACGAAGAAAGAAGCTGCCAAGAGATTCCCCGTCCACAAGGAAACGCTCGACCACTCCCAAATCCGCTGCGCCAGGATTTCTTGCTGCGACAGGGCCATGCGCCGCGTACCGTGGCGGCACAGGGGCACCACGACCAAGCTCTGCCTCCACGACAGGCCGTAGTGGCCATGGCGGGCTGCCGCGCCTTCACTCCTGAGTTGCGTAGCATCGTCTGGCTGGGAAAGTTCAAGCCAGATCTGCCTCTTCGCTACGACGGCACCCCCAACCCTACGGAGTTTCTGTAGCTCTACGAGCTAAGCATCGAAGCAGCCAACGGCGACAAAATGGTCATGGCGAACTGGTTTCCCATGGCTCCCAAGGACGGTGCCCGCTCATGGCTCCTGAACCTGCCCCCAAGCTCGATCTCCTCCTGGGACGACATGCGCGACCGCTTCATCGCCAACTTCCAAGGCACTCGCGACTGCCCCCGGTCGCGGGTGACCTACGCCGCATCAAGCAACAACCGGGAGAAACCCTGCGGAAATACATCCAACGCTTCAACAACGCACGAATCAAGATCCCCAAGGTAACGGACGAGGCCATCATCTCAGCGTTCTCCGACGGCGTCCACGACGTCAAGATGAAGGAGGAGCTCGCCATCCATGAAGAGTTGTGCATGACCTTGGAGCTATTCAACATCACGACCAAGTGTGCAAGTGCTGAGGAGGGGCGCCTCTCCCTCCTCGAGCTCCCTGCTGCGGATCCAGAGGAGAAGAAGGCCAAGGCCAAGGACATGAAAAGCGCAAAGGAGTGGTTGTGCTCGCGGCGGAACCAGACAGCAAGCGCGGCCGAGATCTTCTCGAGTCGTCCAATGGCAGCCGCACTTTCTGTGCCTTCCACAACGCGCGCACGCACAACATGAATGACAGTCAGGAGCTCAGGGCCATTCGAGTTCGACGCTTCGGTCGACGCCTCGAGCGCAACGACCGGGGCTACAGCCGAGGAAGTGGACGTGGTGGAGGACGTTGGGATGACTGTGGGCCCCGCCAGGAGTGGCGCCACCAACCTCGTGAGGATCGTTGGCAGGACCAACCTCGTGAGGGCGCCTGGAGGGACCAGCCTCGTGAGGACCGTCCTCAGGGCAACCCTGGTCTCCCCTCGCTGCCGCAGCCAAGAAGGAATGACGACCATCAATAGGACGAGGAGGCTGGGGGCTTCCAAGAGCCGCGAGCTGTCGCCTGCATCTTGGGCGGAGCTCAAGCCCCAGCCTCTCCACGAGTCTTCAAGCAATTTGTCGGTGAGGTGAACGCAGTCCTCCCTAGGCTCGAGGCCACATGCCCGCTCAGATGGTCCAAGTACGCCATCTCCTTTAGCTCGACAGACCAGCTCAAGTGTGCGGCAATGGCCGGCGTTCTCCTGATGCTCCGTTCACCCGTCATCAGCAATGTCCAAGTCACCAAGACCCTCATCGACGGCGGTGCAGGGCTCAATGTCCTGTCCGTCGAGACTCTCGACAGCCTTCAAGTGCCATACGATCAGCTCCAGCATACCAAGCCTTTCTTAAGAGTGACTGGCGGCTCTACCACCCCGATAGGGCAAGTTCGTCTCCCTGTCACCTTCGGTCAGCACGACAACTACCACACCGAGCTCATCGACTTCGATGTCGCCCACATCTGTCTGTCGTATAATGCCATCCTCGGGTACCCAGCGCTGGCCAAATTCATGGCAGTTGCCCACCATGGCTACAACGTCCTCAAGATGCCCGGAAGCGGCAGAATCATCACCGTCCCCTACGAAGAAAAAGATGCGGTGTTCTCCCTCGAGCGTGCCTTCCAAGATGCATCACTCGAAGACCCCGATAGCAACACAGCGCAGTACCCTCCTGAGGCCAACGCCAAGAAGAAGCAGCAGCAGCTCCACGTGGGGCCTCAAGGGAGCGGCACCTCCGATGTCACCACTTCATGATCTACGCCCGCGCCTGGGGCACCTCTCTCCCTCGCATAGGAAGGCGCGCCCGGCGCCATCCTCGGGCAGGGCTCGGGGGCTCTCTTCTGGAGGGCCTCAGACCTGGCCAGCATCACGAGGGAGGTGCTCGGGCACCACATGGAGGCGTGCTTCACGGCACGCTTCCCTCAGGAGGGCGCCTGGCGAAGAGTGCCTGGCGCTCAGGAGTTCATTGACAAGGAATCTCGGGAGCTTCAGGAAGCATGAGCAATACGCGGCGACTGCCACCAACCTGGCATTGCTCCCCACCCAAGCGAGGGCGGTGAGCTGCGCGTCTGCATAGACATCCCAGGGCTCAACCGGGCCACATCTCAGGAGAGCTTCTGGCCTTCGCATGTTGGAAGCCGCGAGGGTCCACCTCACAGCTATGTTCGCATGCTGTTCGGCCTGCCGAGCATGGCTACTGCTTTCCAGCGCAACCTGCGGAGTGTCATGGCGGGTCAGGACGACAGGCATCACGCAGTCCTCACGGAGATGGAGACGGTCCTCCGGAGGCCGCCCGAGCCTCCAGAGCCTCCCGAGGCTCGGAGCCCCGGCGGCTTGTGAGGGGCGAATTCTTCGCTAGGCGTCTTCAGCTACCCCCAACACCCCTTCGGCAACCAAACCAGGTGATATCCTTCCAAGTTCATTTAGCTGGGAGCGCCCCTGGGCTGCATCCTTCCCAGGCCGCGTGGGTCCGTCCCTGCAGCATGTATCTGCTTGCATCTTCAGTTCACTCTGCTGGGAGCACCCCACAGGCATCATTAACCCCAGGCCGCTCGGGTCCAACCCAGTGGCATGTATCGTTCCTGCGTTTACCTGAGCCAGTTTGCTTCTCATGCATAATCTATCTATGGTTATCACCTGCTTGATTGTCACCCACCAAGGGAGCCGCGCGCCAATTGTCTTTCTTCAGGATCCTTCGCATAAGAAGGCTAGGCACGACATCTGTGCTTGGGCCCATCCCTGCAGCGTTGATAAATCCAACGGCTGAGCTCTGTCTAGCGGGCCGGCCCCGTTCACGTCACCTCCTGGGGTCCTTGGTGCTTGTCCTTCCCGTATGATAGCCTCAGGAAATCCACTCGGCGTGGGTTGTCTAACCATCTCACAGGAATGCCACAGCCATCAAGAATCAAGACCAGGCACAACCCGCCTTGAGGTAGGGCCTCCTGAGTTCCGCGCTGGCTGACGAGTGCCCAGATACACCTCCTCTAGCCCTGCCGTGCAAGCCACGTGTCAGGGCGGGGCTGTACACGCCCCGGGGGCTCCAATCAGAGGGAGCCCCCTCCCGCGTACAAGTGGAAGCACCATGCTCCACGCTGGCAATCGACACTGCCAAGGAGCGGCTATGCCTGTGCAAGTGCGGAAGCGGCATGATCCGTCCTGGTGATAAACAATTGAGGGCGGCTTCACAGCCGCACCAACCTCAGGGAGCCTCCGAGCTCGGTGTCCGGCCTCATCGCAACACCTCCCCTCGGGAGAGTCGCACAAGGGGGTTGGGCACGGGGGCTGCGCTCGGGTCATACCCAAGCGTACGCCACCCCGCCAGGTCCCTCGGACCTGGTCGTCGCACGCCCTCCCAAGCGAAGCTAAGGTACGAAGGTCATTTTAATGCCAAGGGGGACTCCTGAGCATCGCGACTCAGGAGCCTAACTGACCACGTAGCCCCTCACCCCTTGTTCCGTCCTGATGATCCGGTCGTCCCAATGGCGGCTGAGGTATGCGCGGGGTCGGGCCCTGCAGACGTAGAACACTAGACCTACCCTTGCATCTCCTTTCCACATGCTATTTGCGCGTTAAGGGAGACTCCTGAGCATCGCGACTCAGGAGCCTAACTGACCATGTAGCCCCTCACTCCTTGGTCTGTCCTAGTGATCCGGTCAGCCCAATGGCGGCTGAGGTATGCGCGGGGTCGGGCTCTGCCGACGTAGAACGTAAAGCAAATGGGAAGGAAATCGCAAAATCTCAATGCAAATATTACAATACATATTGTTCTCTGAATATCAAACACAAAGTTTAAACGCCTCCATGAGGCATGCTACATGCTGCAGGAGTTTCAACAGGAAAGGAGCCGCAAGCCAGTCATTCCTGGACACCGCCAGCACCCGCAAGACGCGCCCCATCCCGGGTGGCATCGCCTTCACCTATACCGCCGGTCGAAGGCGCGGTGGCGAAGGCGAGGAACTTCTGCATCAGGGCCTCCACCTGACCCTTCACGGCTGCGGCCGCAGCTGCGTAGCGCTCGTTGTCCACAGGGTCCAGTAGCTCATCAAGGCGGGCGGCAGGATCGCGAAGATGGAGGTGGCTGAAGACGCGCGTCAGCGCGGCTGAAGAAAGGACGCGAGCCTCTTCCTCTGCCATGGGGCCGATGCCACTCACGACTTCCTCAAGCGCCTCAACGAAGTAGGGAAGCAACTAGGTGCAGCCATACCCATCGGTGGCCAGCGGCTTCTCCAAGCCCTTCTCATAAAGTGTCTTCAGCGCCCCATGGGCCCTCTCCTCGAGGAGTGCGAATGCCGCGCGATCCTCGGCCAGAACCTTCGCCTTGGAGTCAAGTTCGGCTTTCTTCGCCTGCATCTTTCGCTCCAGCTCCTCCAGGCGGCCGCGCTCAGTGGCCTGTGCCTGCGCCAACTACTCCAGCTCGGCGTCGCGACCCTTGATGGCGTCCTCCCGGGCCTTCATACTCTCTTCCTCTGCCTTACGGCCACGAGCATCTTTTGCACGCTCTTCACGCAGGGCCTTCAGCTCGGCCTCCAGCACCTGGCAGCGACCTTGGGCGGCCTCGACATCCTTCAGCGCCGCCTCGCGAGCAGCTGTGGCCTGAGCGGCGGCTCGCTTCTCCCCCTCGAAGGTCACCGCGGCCTGGCTCTGCACCGTTGGAATAGACACGTCAGCATGAAGCCAGCCAGAGACCAGCTCCAGGTGCCCAGCCGCTAGGAGGGGTTTGGCGCCCTGAAGATCTTCTCGCATCCGGGCCATCTCAGAAAGGGCCCGCTCCAATATGTCAGGAGAAGCGGAGGAACCCGGGGTCAGCAACACGGCATAATGAGGAGGAAGAGGTGTCGTCGTCACCATGGTCTGGGAGGCAAGAGGCTCCTGAGCCTCTGGGACCCCAGCACCTGAGCCGGACGTTGGCATCTTCAGGACCAGCGGGGCCTCGGTTGGTGACTTCTCCCGAGGATGCTCCACCCAGCCTCGCGAGAATGATTGGGCTGAAGAAGCACGAGCGCCGTCTCCACCTTCACTCATGGAGAGGGGTGCGGCCGTAGGAGGTGATCTGGGCTCAAGCGGTACAACCTCACCCTCCCTTCTCCTCTTCGTCGCAGGCCTAGTTGCACAACGAAGAAGAAGAGTCAGAAGCAAGCATCAGAAGCAAGAACGAGGCGGGACGAGAACACTTACTGGTCCACCGCGACATAGTCCCTCCGCTTCGGGCACTTTAAGCCGGAGAGCTTCGCGACCCGAGGCGCGGGCACACCAGCTCCGGGAGCAGAAGCAGGGGCAGCAGCCGAGCCGGAATCAGCTCCAGGCGACGGTGAGGTAGGAGCGTCGTCCCGGGAAAGCAACGCTGACCTACTCTTCGTCAAAACCACGGGTGGCTCCCCCTTCTCCGGGATGATATCGTCCCCGCCATCGTTATCAGGCAGGAGGCGGAGGATGTCGGCCTTGCGCAAGGGGGAGGTCTCCCCCATATCCTCGGGGGCTGCATCTAGGTCGCGCTCCTCGTCCTCCTCGTCCTCCTCCTCTCCGTCCCTGCGGGACTCACCAGAAGATATGTCCACCGTCGCCGTCGCCACAGGGACCTCAAAATGCGCCGGCGGCACCAGGCCGCGCCTGTCAAAGGTGTGCATGGTGGCCACGACTTGCGCCCCGTCTTTCCGGAGGAACAAGGGAGCGTGGGGATTTGGCGGATACTCTTGGTTGTCTCCGACCAGGAGACGGAGGGCCACGGCCAGCTCCTCGTCGAACAAGGCCTTCGGGCTCAAGAGAAGCTTGTCTTCTCCATCCACAAGCGTCCACAGGGGGCGCGTGCACACTTGGAGAGGAGCCACCCGCTGCGCCAAGAATTCCATCAGGAGCATGGCCCTCGTCAGTTTTGCCGCTTTCACACTGCCCAGCCTCAGGTCGGCGTTCATCTTCTCCAGAATCAGCTTAGCCCGCTCATCGGTAAGCTTCGCGCAGGACCACCCCTCATCAGGCCGGGGCATCCCCGTCGGCAGCTTCAGCCGTGGGTGGACACACTTGGCATCCATCATAACCCACTTGCTCCTGAAGCCATCGGCCTTCTTCTCGGTCTTTGAAATCACGTTGGCCTTGCTGGCTGCGATGAAGTTGGCGCACCCCGTGGTGTGGCCTTCGTTGATACGGAGGTAGAAGAAGTGGTGCAGCAATGCCATGGACGGCATCACCCTGACTTACGCCTCGCAGTAGAAGGCAAAGATGGACAAGAGAAGAACGGAGTTGGGATGGAGATCAAGAGCCTGTAACCCATAGTGCCAGAGGAACACATAGAAGAAGTCGGAGAAGGGGGGACTGAGGCCGGCGGCGATGTTGCCCATGAAGAAGGGGTAGATGGAGCTCTTCGAAGCTTCGGGCACGACGGAGCCTGCCCAAAGCGCGGTCTCCCCCTTCTCGTTGTTCTCCCCCGCCGTTAGCAGCTGCGTGATGGCAATGTTCTTCACCAAGACGTTGGGCGCCTCCAGGCCCGGCTCGTAATAGGCGGGTGGCGAGTCAACCTTGGTCTTTCAGGGCGCCATTGGACAGAAGCTTGGAAGGAGATCGGAGCAGATCTGGAGGTTTCAGAAACAAGGGCGAGAAAGGGGATCTGGAGCAAGGCAGAGGAAAGCAATGAAGACGAGCGTTGCCCGCGCCAGTCTTTTGTCAAGTCGGGCAGTTGCCGAGGCAGTGTAGGGAAGAGGAGACTCCCACGTCCAATCAGTCACCACGCGTCGACCAAGGCTGCAGGCTGTTGGGGCCCGTAGTGCTCTGCACTTGCCCTTTCGCTTCGCTTCGAAGCCAAGCCCGAGCGCGCCTTGGGCCCGGGGGCTACTGTCGATGTTCTGGGAACGGGGGTCCCTAGACTTGGCTGCCTGCGGCCCGCAGCATATCTCCTCCAGCGGCCCCGTACGGCCCATCTTCACCAGCAAAAACCCAAGACCCTCGCGAGGGGCCAAGCCTCGTGACGCGGACGACGCAAGACCTCCTGAGGGGCGGCCTCACCAGGCTGGCTTGCGAGGGGCGGAGAGATCAAGGCAAGGCGAACCTCACAAGGTTCCAATGACGTAAGCCATGACGATCAAGACCAGGCGGGCGCTAGGCAGGTGCCAGCGAGAACAATGTCCTCGTTTCCTATTTGGCGCTAAGGAGGCAAGCGCAGGCGAGGAGTTCCAAGGTATTAGGCAAAGGTTTCCATATCGGTGCAACAAGACCAAGACCAGCAGGACGGTAGGACGGAGGTCACCATGGGGCCCAAGATGGCGTCACCACTAGAGCGTTTGGTGGGCGAAGACTACTTTTGTCAGGATAACTTGTACTAGTTGTATCCCTTCGAATTTGGCCGTTGTGGGATCCCTTCCCGCTCAATATTTGGGAAGAGGACCAGGGCCTCTATAAATAGGACTAGCCACCACCATAGCTAGCGGAGAGGATCCAAATCATCCTCAAACACACAAGCTCACCAAGCATAAGAACACCTCTCCTCAGGAGGTTGTTCTTCCCTTGTAATTTTTCATCCACAGCCCAAGAGGCCATCCACCACACCACACTGGAGTAGGGTATTACACCACAACGGTGGCCCAAACCAGTATAAATCTTGTGTCTCGTGTTCTTTGGGTTCGTCAAGATAGGCCATGAGTTCGTTGAGTGTGCGAGCTTGAGAGGGGGGAGATCTTCATGCGCACCCCAGTGTTCGAGGTTTTGCCGGAACCCGAAATCTGACAGTGCCGGCGCCGATGAGCTCTTATGGTGCACCTGGGAGCACGCGGGTGCGACGAGGCCCGCCGTGCGATCTGGCCACAACTTGAGATGTCAGTAGACAGTAGAAAGGCGGCGTACCCCTAGATGCAGCGTCCAATAGTTTAGCGACGTGTTCCAGCAATGCGTCGCGGCCGCTCTCCGCCAACCGACACCGCAACAGCTCCCGCGCCACTACGAGTGCGGCTCGTGTGTTCGCTTGTTCCCGTCGGGTGTGTGGCACCGTCGCCGCCGCGTAGCTTGAGGATCTTGCGGCGGCCCGCGCGCGCCGTGGTGTGAGGGTAGCGGACGTTGATCCGTGCTACCCGCGCCCGCGGGCGCTGGGCGACGCACGGGCCGCCTGGAGCGCGGAGTTGAGGTCTTCTGGAGTGGATGAAAGTGCTTGAGTGGGCTAGGCCGCCCAGCAGTCAGCCTGGGTCCTTGGATCGTCAGACATCAGAGACACGGGGTGACGGCTGGTCGATTGAGGGAAAAGGAAACCTCGGCGCACCCCTACCTGGCGCGCCCAATGTCAGATTATGGGTTCCGGCAAACCATTGAGTTTCGGACTCTGGGGTGCGCATGAAGATCTCTCTACCCCTAGCTCACGCTCTCACCACGATCTCAAAGCCTAGCTCACCGAACCTGAGGAATAAGAGACACAAGAGTTTATACTGGTTCGGGCCACCGATGTGGTGTAATACCCAACTCCAGTGTGGTGTGGTGGATTGCCTTGCAGGCTGGGAATGAACAAGTACAAGGGAAGAACAACCTCCTGAGGAGAGGCGTTCTCGAGCTCGATGAGATTGTGTGGTTGCCTTGGTGGAATGGATCCAGTCGAAGATGAGTTCTTCCCCCTTCTATGGTGGTGGCTAATCCTATTTATAGAGGCCCCGGTCCTCTTCCCTAATATTAGGCGGGAAGGGATCCCACAACGGCCAATTTGAAGGGCGCAGCTAGTACAAGCTATCCTGACCAAAGGTGGTCTTCGCCTGCGAAAGGCTCTGGTGGTGACGCTGTCGTGGGCTCCGTGGTGACCATCGTCCTGCCGTCCTGCTGGTCTTGGTCTCGTTGCACCGATATGGAAACCTTTGCTTGATGCCTCGGAACTCCTCGCCTGCACCTGCCTCTTTAGCACCAAAGAGGCAACTTATACTCTACGCCCGCTGGCACCCGCCTGGCCTTGGTCGTCATGGCTCACGTCACAGAAACCTCATGAGGTGCCCCTCGCCTTGATTTCTCTGCTCCTCATGGGCCAGCCTAGTGAGGCTTCCCCCGAGGAGGTCTTGTGTCTTCCGCCTCACAAGGCTTGGCCCCTCGCGAGGGTCTTGAGTGTTTGCTGATGAAGTTGGGCCGTACCAGGCCATTAGAGGAGCCATGCCCTGGGCCGTAGGCAGGCAAGTCTGGGTCCCCCCGTTCCCAGGATGCTGACAGATGGGGCGAGGTTGCCCGCGCCTCCCGCACGGACGGGCCCCTCGCCATCCACTTCGAGTACGATGGTGCCTCCACGCTATTCTTCAAGGTCTTCGACAAGGAAGGCCGATGGCTGGAGTGCTGCCCAGGAGATACCGCCCACGTGGCACGGCCACGGGCGTTGATCCTGCCCCATCCTTGCCGACGACTCCTCCAACAGCAACGACGACTCCTGGGAATCTAGTGACTCTCCCGAGCCCAGCGAGTCCACGGAGTCCTGCAATAACAGCTACGTGCCCCCGAGCTCTCGCCGTGCCCGGAGTGCGGCAACGGCATTCGCTCGGCGTCGACGATGATCTGGATGGGGTTGGCATCGGCCTCATGTGGCCCACTGTTGATGATGGCTTCGACGGTGATGCCCGTAGTCAGGGCTCCTTGGAGTTTTTCTTCTTTTGTTCCCTGCGAGGAATAGAGACAAACTCCGCGAGGGCATGTAAAAAAAATCTTGTAGTGCTTTTGCTTTGAAGTTTATCATTCCTAGTATGAGTTTGTGGCTGTGTGTCTTGCTCTGGCATTGCTCCTCCTTTTCGTTCTCAAGGTAGCTTCACGCTCTACGCCGGCAGGTCCCAGTCCCCAGGCAGGCTCCAGCCATCGCTGGTATGCCAGGTCGCGATGCCATGGTCAAGGCCAGGAGGTCAGCGGCCCGAGGTCCGGTAAGAGCTCTTGAGGAGCGATGCTCAGGAGGTCCCCTTTGGCGTGCAAGCAACTTCCTGGAGGCCGAAAAGGAAAATGGCGATGTCGGAGCGGGATTGCGAGAGTCGAAATTTCAGACTGCAAGTTTACGCTGATATGTGTTGGTCACTTATCTTTTCAGGCCTGCGGTGACTCCCTTGCGCAACGCCTACCTGGGCCTTAGTGGTGATGCCTTCAGGTAGGGCTCATGCCGGCCTCCCCTTCCCTCGCTCATCTGAGTGCTCTACGTCCTCAGGTCCCAACACTCGAGCGAGGCTCAGCCGCTGCTGGTATGCCAGGTCGCGATGCCGTGGTCAAGGCCAGGGGGTGAGAGATGGAGAGTCAGTAGGAGCTCCTGAGTCGTGATGCTCAATAGCCCCCCCTTTAACATGCAAGCGAATTGTGTGAAAAATGGATGGCCGGCAGGGCCGCCTACAGCCAACCTGGGGGGCGCCTGTGGGTCAGTCCAAGAAGAGAGCATAACTCGTAAGCGCGCTTGCTGTCCTACCGCTGATCTTTCCACAAGAAGATGAAGGCACTAAGGATCTGGTGAGGTGACGTGCGTGGGGCAAGCCGCGAGCCAGAGCTCGATCCCTCAAATTTGTTAGCGTTGCTGGGATGGACCGGAGCACAAGCGTCATGCCAGCATGTGTAGCCCCCGTTGCAAAATGAGCAAGAGGCCGGTCAGCGGCGTGGGAGGCGGCGATTGTCGATAAGACATCAGGCAAGCAGGCCTAATCACAAATCTCATCTCCTTGCAATTTACATTATTTTCCATTTGCCTCTCGTTTTCCTCTCCCACACTTCACAAAAATTTGCCGGTTTTATTCGCCCTCTTTTTCGTTTGCCTTTTTCTCGTCGGATCTTTTGTTTGCTTGTGTTACCATGTGCCTTCTATTTACTTGCATCTTTGCTTGCTAAAAATCTATTGATATGGATCCTCATCCACTTGCCAATCTTTTTAAAATATCCAATTATGATGAACCAATTGCTAGTGATTTGAATGCACAATGCACTAGATTATCTTTATGAAGTTTTGCTTGAGATTCATGAATCTGAAAATTGTGATGAAGAAATTTATAAACTTATTCATGATAGCTCCTATAATGAAAAGCATGATTGCAATGATTTCACTATAAATTCTATTAATGTCAATTGTCTTAGTGATATGCAAAACCCCAAGCTTGGGGATGCTTGTTTTGGTATGTCCACTACTTATTGCAATGATCATGATTGGGGTGATGATTCTTACAATCTTGAAAAATTATTCAAATATCATGATGAATATGCTTGTGATAATATTAAAAGTGGGCTTGGAGAGGTCATGACTTTATTTGATGATAATCCCACTATCGTGGAAGATTATAAAACTTTTATGCATGTGGATCGTGAAGAGAAAATTTTATATGATAGCTATATTATTGAATTTGATTGTGATCTTACATATAATTATGATGAGAAAGGAAAATATGGTCGTAGAAATTTTCATGTTACTAAATCACCTCTCATTGTATTTAGATCGTTATTGTTTCTTTCTTCTTCCATGCATATGCTAGATATATCTTGTCTTGATAATTTGTTTGCTTATAAAATTCCTATGCATAGGAAGTATGTTAGACTTAAATGTGTTTGTCGTATGTTTTATGATGCTCTCTTTTTGTTTCAATTATTATCTCTCATGAGAGCATCATTGCAATCTCAAAGCCTATCTTGATGGCTGTAAAGATAGAGCCTGTTGGGAGGCAACCCAATGAATAAAATTTATTTTTGCCTTTTGCTTTCTGTTTTTGTGTGTTAGCACAATTATTCTACTATTATTATTGTCTTTTTTATGTTTTAATTAGTGTTTGTGCCAAGTAAAGCCTTTAGGGTCTTCTTGGGTAATAGTTGTTTGATCTTGCTGAAAAAACAGAAACTTTTACACTCATGAAATTATTTTTTGTTTGTTTACCAGAGAGCGATAAAATACCAATTCCACTTGAAGTAGATCAATATAGAAATTTCTCAGGTCGTCGTAATTTTTCATAATTTTTGGAGTTACAGAAGTATTAGAAATAGTCAGATTGCTACAGACTATTCTGTTTTGACAAATTCTGTTTTCTTTGTGTTGTGTGCTTATTTTGATGGCTCTATGGTTTTCTTTGATGACTTTTTGCCATATAAAAGTTGGAATATAGTAGATATAATACAAAAAATATGAATGGTTTGATACATCACTTATAGTAGTGATTTATTATTCTTATACTAACGGATCTCACGAAGGTTTTGCTGAGTTTTGTGTGATTGAAATTTTCAAGTTTTGGGTTATCTTACAGTGGATGAAGGAAGGATGGAAGAGCCTAAGCTGGGGGATGCCCCGGCATCCAAAGCTATTATCCAAAAATGAGCAACCAACTGAGCTTGGGAATGCCCTCGAGTGGCATCCCCGCTTTCTTTCAACGACCATCGGTATTTTACTCGAAACTATATTTTTATTCATCACATGATATGTGTTTTTCTTGGAGTGTCTTGTATGATATGAGTCTTTGCTTGTTTTATTTTGTATTTTAAGTCGTCAATCCTTGCGGGACACACCTATTTGAGAGAGCCAAAATTATGTCATGAATTGTTAGAATTGCTCTCTGTGCTTCACTTAAATTTTTATGAGCTATGGACTTGCTCTAGTGCTTCACTTATATCTTTTTGAGCACGGTGTGCTTTAGTATTTTTGAAGAAATTCTCTCTTGCTTCACTTAGATTTATTTGAGAGTTAGTAAAATTTTCAATAAATTCTCTCTTGCTTCACTTAAGTTAGTTTGAGAGAAAGAAAATTTTATATGCTCATGATCTTCACTTATATTTGTTGGAGCTTGTCAAAAGCAACACATGAAAATTAGTCCCAAAGTGATAGATTTCCAAGAAGGATATAATAAAAACATTCATGAAGATCATTGGACAAAATTAACTTGATTCTTAGTAATAGTTTTGAGATATGATGATGTGATATGTGAGTTATGTTGGTGAGTAATTATGCTTTAGTAATAATATTGGTGTTAAGGTTCGTAATTCCCTATGAAAGTACGAAAGTCAATAGTCATGCAATGAAATTATATCCTACTTATGGTGCATTATTCAGTATTATTTATGCTTAATGCTTGCTTATGAGATTATCTATTTCTTAGTTGGTCGCTTCCCAATCTTTTGCTAGCCTTCATTTTGCACTAAGTATGATCACTACTTGTGCATCCAAAAACCTTTAACCTAGTTTTGCCACATGAGTCCACTATATCTACCTATATGCGGTATTCTTTTGCCGTTCTAAGGAAATTTGCATGTGCCATCTCTAATTTTCAAAATAAACTTATCTTTTCTGTGTTTGTTTCGCTCACGGAGCGGTGAGGGGTGGCTAATATTTTCCATGCTTGATGTGTTATTCTCAAGATGAGTGGTTATTCACTCATCATTGCACGAGAGTAAGGCAAAGGTATTAGGGATGCCCAGTCCCGAAATGCAAAAAAATTGAATTTACTTTATGTTAACAAATAATAAATTCCTTGGAAAGTGTTGGTATGGAGGGCAACCGTGGATACGGCTAGCCATGGAAAGTGAAAGTATGGTGGAAAAAGGAATAAAATTTATTTTCTGTTTGGGAACCGCTTAAGATATATCTATGCATGGAAAGTATTGGGAACTCTAAGTCGTTTTCGTTGGTGGGATGGATACACCTCCCAAAATGTTTTTATCTCTAAGTTTTTCGCTTTGAGCTCTGGCACCTCTACAAATCCCTACTTCCCTTTGTGAAGGGCCTTTTTTTACTTTATGCAATTTTTATTTTGAGTCTCCATCTTCTCTTATAAAAGCACCAACTAGGAGGCAATATGATCGTACTTAAGTATTGTGTGTAGCTAATATTCGAGTGTGTTTCATGAATGGATCAATGTTTGAGCGTGATGGGCTAGGGATAAATTATTTTAGCGTTGATATTTTGAAAGACATGGTTTCTTGTTGATATGCTTAAGTATGTAAATTATGATGTCAAAACTACACTATTGCTTTGAACAACTAAAAGTCCAATTGTCCATGTGAGGGAGTCCTGGATTAGGGGGTGTTCGGATAGCCGAACTATACCTTCCGCCGGACTCCCGGGCTATGAAGATACAAGATTGAAGACTCCATCCCGTGTCCGGAAGGGACTTTCCTTGGCGTGGAAGGCAAGCTTGGCGATACGGATGTTCATATCTCCTACCATTGTAACCGACTCTATGTAACCCTAACCCTATCCGGTGTCTATATAAACCGGAGGGTTTTAGTCCGTAGGACAACATACACATCAACAATCATACCATAGGCTAGCTTCTAGGGTTTAGCCTCTCTGATCTCGTGGTGGATCAACTCTTATAATACCCATACCATCAATATTAATCAAGCAGGACATAGGGTTTTACCTCCATCGAGAGGGCCCGAACCTGGGTAAAACTTCGTGTCCCCTGCCTCCTGTTACCATCCGGCCTAGACGCACGGTTCGGGACCCCCTACCCGAGATCCGCCGGTTTTGACACCGACATTGGTGCTTTCATTGAGAGTTCCTCTGTGCCGACGCCGTCAGGCCCGATGGCTCCTACTATCATCAATGGCGATGCAGTCCAGGGTGAGACCTTCCTCCCCGGACAGATCTTCGTCTTTGGCGGCTTCGCACTGCGGGCCGATTCACTTGGCCATCTAGAGCAGATCGAAAGCTACGCCCCTGGCCGTCAGGTCAGATTCGGAAGTTTAAACAAAACGGCCGACATCCGCGGGGACTTGATCCTCGACGGATTTGAACCACTGCTGAGCGCGCCGCACTGTCACGACAAGCATGATCTAGCTCTGCCGCCGAGCAGTGCCCTAGAGGCCGCACCCGCATTGGCTCCGACCCCTAGTTCGGAGCCGGCCGCGCCGATCGAGGATGGGCGGTTGGACGCCGCCTCGGGGGCTGAGATCCCAACGGCGATCGAGCCGAACACCAGCCCCGCACTCCGCGAGACCCGTGACTCTGAGGAGCCGGACTCCTCTCCGGACTCCGAACCCCCCGCGCCCTAGCCAATCGGATCCGATTGGGCGCCAGTCATGGAGTTTACTACCGCGGACATCTTTTAGCACCCGCCCTTCGGCGATATTCTGAAGACACTGGAGTCTCTCTCTCTATCAGGAGAGCCCTGGCCGGACTACGGTCAGCAAGGTTGGGATTCGGACGATGGATAAATTCAAAGCCCACCCACCACCCACTTGGTAGCCACTGTCGACGATTTAACCGACATCGACTTCGACTCCGACGACATTGATAGTATGGACGCCGATGAAGGAGACGATAAAGAACCAGCGCCTATTGAGCCCTAGAGCACCACCTCGTCATACGACGTTTACATGGTGGACGCACCAAAAGATGACGATGAGGAGCGGAGGGGCTCACCGAAGGATTGTTTCCTCAAAAAGCAGTCAAAGCGGCGACGCAAGCGCCGCCCCAAAACCCGCCTCGACAGAAATAGTGATCACACAGACCCAGCGCTAGAGCAGGGCGAACCGCTGCCGAACAACGGCAATCTGGATAATCAAACTGAACAAACAAATCCTATCAGGGATAATGGTCCGGACGACATAACGCTGGACAGGCACCCGGAGCAGCAGAATGCCCGTAAAAGGCTCGTTGCCACTGCGAGGAGCCTTAAAAAGCAGAAGCGAAGGCTCACGGCCGCACAAGACACGCTCCAATTCAGATGGAGCAAGATACTCAACACCGTAGCAAGGTACGGCGACAATCGCCCCTCCAGGAGCTACCCAAAGCGAAAGCTGCTACCCGAATTCAACGAGGAGGCCTCAGACCCCCCACAACCAAATATCAAAGCAGCCACCCGGTCGGATAAACGACCCCTCTACCACCGCAGAACGGCATGCAACGCCGCTCACAATACAACACGCGACCCATGCGAGGGCTCGCACCCAAAGGACGGTGCAAAAAGATCCATCTATGGACCACGCAAGTGCACCCCAGCATACAATGCAACACAACAAACATCCGAACAACGCGGCACACTCAGCTACAGGGGTGCCGCACACCCCCTATGTTTCACCGATGAGGTGCTGGACCACGAATTCCCAGAGGGATTCAAGCTCGTAAACATAGTGGCATACGACGGAACAACAGACCCTGGGGTCTGGATTGAGGACTATATCCTCCATATACATATGGCTCGAGGGGATAATCTCCATGCCGTCAAGTACTTACCTCTCAAACTCAAAGGGCCAGCTCGTCACTGGCTCAAAGGCCTCCACGAAAGCTCCATTGGAAGTTGGGAAGAGCTCGAAGACTCCTTTCGGGCAAACTTTCAAGGGACGTATGTCCGACCTCTGGATGCGGACGACCTGAGCCACATAACTCAACAGCCCGGAGAGTCAGCCCGAAAGCTTTGGAATAGGTTTCTTACTAAAAAGAACCAGATTGTCGACTGTCCGGACGCCGGAGCCTTAGCGGATTTCAAGCACAGTGTCCGCGATGAATGGCTCGCCAGACACCTCAGCCAAAACAAGCCGAGAACGATGGCCGCTTTAACAAACCTCATGACCCGCTTTTGCGCGGGTGAGGATAGCTGGCTAGCCAGATGCAGCACCAGCGACCCCAGTACATCTGAAGTTAGAGATGGAAACGGGAAATCATGGCGCAACAGCAATAACAAACGCCGGAATAAAGAAGACAGCACAAAGGGCGCGGCAGTAAATGTCGGATTCAAAGTCCCTCGGTCAAACCAAAAGCCGCCCTCCAAAGGCACCAGGGATGAACTGTCCAGCCTCAACAAAATCCTGGACCAAGTATGTCAGATCCATAGTACCCCTAGCAAACCTGCTAATCATATCCACAGAGAATGTTGGGTCTTCAAGCAGTCCGGCAAGCTTAACGCCATACACAAGGGGGAGGCTACACCAAGTGAAGACGAGGACGACCCTCCCAAGCAAGACAAGGGGGGACAAAAGAAATTTCCACCCAAAGTCAAAACAGTAAACGTGTTACATGTGATCAAGAGAAAAAACAATGCGGCACTCCCTGAAAAATATACCCAAGTGCCTTTCACCGCAAAGTCCCGCCACTGGTCGTCCCAACCGATCACCTTCGACCATCGCGATTACGCATCAAGTACCCGGCATGCAGGATCGGCTGCCCTGGTATTAGACCCAGTAATTGGCGGATACCACTTCACACGAGTCTTGATGGATGGCCGCAGTAGCCTACACCTAATATATCAAGATACAATCCGCGGGATGGGGTTAGACTCAACACAAATTCGCCATAGCAATACTACCTTTAAAGGAGTAATGCCAGGCCCAGGGGCTCGTTGTACGGGCTCCCTCCTACTACAAGTTATATCCGGCTCCCCCGATAACTTCCGTCGCGAGCAATTAACTTTCCACGTCGCTCTGTTTAAAAGTGGCTATCAAGCACTACTCGGACGTGAAGCTTTCACTCGCTTTAATGCAATACCACACTACGCCTCCCTAACACTCAAGATGCCCGGTCCTCGTGGCATCATTTCAGTGCACGGAAGTATCAAGCAATCTCTGCGCGCCGAAGAGAGTGAGGCTACCTTGGCAGCCGCACAATAAAGGCGCCTGGACTAGCAAAAACATCCAATAGGTCGTTAAGACCTCAGTCACAACTAATCAAGTCCGGCGCCTCTACTCATATCGAATAAATGGTCACACCCCTATCTTTCAAAAGTACAAGGGGCTCAACGCACGCAGACGAGTGGCGATTTCTTCTTATCTTGAATTATACATGGTTTCTTTAGAAAACTATCCTTTTGCACGACAACCTTTTCACCTAAATTCCTATATTTTACAGATGATCATCGTGCTACACCCGTCCAGGATACGGCACAACGGAGACATAGGCGCAGACGTGCAGCAGGGACCCGACCCAAGGATTGTTTTTAGATTAAGACCCTGCGTAAACCTTTTTTACTGTCTCTTGTTGATACATATCCACTGTTGAGTAGGATGCTGACGTCTTGGCATGTGGCCACGCCAGAACAATGCACGTACCTGGACACAAGGGGCTTCTTACAAAGGCCATTCTTCAGGCCCGGTTTATACCACAAAGACCGAATACCTTAGGGAGTGTTCGGCATCGCGAGTTTGGCTCTATATGCATCAGCTCCGAATCATTGTCTTTGGTCAAATGCTGGGTTTGCCCGGCTCTTTCGTTTTGGTGCCTTATGTTCTGCTTTACCGGCTAAGGTAGCACCAGGAGAACTACTGCGATTGTGCCCTGGTTTATCCGGACGAGCACCTCAGTAGAGAAAGCCAAAAACTGACTGTCATGATCTAGCGTGAGACTGGTCAACCACTCGATGACTCATGGGAATGTTAGAATTCCTCCGCTTTAACGAAGGGCCGCTTTCCGGCCAGGCATATACGCACCCCGGGATCGGGAGAGTGCGGAGCCACCAGGGGCTATCTAGTAGCCCCACTGTCAAACTCCTATGGCTAAGTGAAAGTGTTAAAGCATTATAGTCCGGTAGCCTCGCTCGCTCCGCTATCACCTCCTTAATAGGACCAAGACGTTGGGTTAAGTGTGAACGTGTGTTTCTGCGAACACCTCCGCATTATATGCGTGGGGGTTGAAGCCGACGACTGCAATCTTTCAGGTTATACTCATGTATACATAAACGGCCGCCCAGGAGGCATCACATTACTTTCAGGCAAAAGTATAAAAGTAGCCTCATAAAAATTTATAAAAGCATTTCGCTTACAATGAGATTACATGTCACTCAAACATAATATTTTTTGAGCACTGGGTCTCTACCAAATAAGCACCCTCAAGTACTTCCTCAAAGTAGTGCTCAGCAGCCCTTCGACCTATGGCCGAATCCTGCACTGCAATAGTGGTAGCATCCATCTCTGCCCAGTACGCTTTAGCACGGGCAAAGGCCATACGTGCGCCTTCTATGCACGCCGGCCTCTACATCGCATTTATGTGCGGCACCACATCGAGGACCTGCTGCACCAAGCTGAAATAGCTGCTCGGTTTTGACCTTCCAGGCCATAGCTGATCCACAACAGACCTCATGGAGAGTCCGGACAACCTATTCAGTTCGGCCCATTCGGTTAATTGGTCCATCAATGAAAGCGGACGCTCGGGAGAAAGGAATTGCTTCCAAAACATCTGGTCTACTTCACAGTCCGTATGACTCTGGAAGTACTTGGCCGCATCGGCAGCGCTCGCCGCCAAATCCATATACGCATCCTCCGAACTCCACAGCCGATCCAGAGGGGCATACCGTGGATCTCCGTACTTCCTCTGCAGCATAAAGGACTTCCCGGCTACAATATCCCCGGCTTCCCGCAGGTCCTCCTTCGCCCTCATAGCAGAGCGGAGGTCTTTTCCCGTTATAGCAGCCTTCTCAAGGTCCGATGCCTTCGCCTGGTTTTCCTTTTCAAGAGCCCGGCAACGGTCTATGGCGACTTTTAATTCTACGGCCATATTGGCCATCTTCTTTTGGCTCTCGCCATGTGCGGCCTTCTCGGCTCGCAACTCTTCGGCCGCCTTCAAAGCAGCCGCATTACCGCTTGTTCCTTGGCTCGGGCAAGTTCCGCCCACAAGGCTTCAACGGTGGCAGCTCCATCTGCAATCATAACATGTTAAAACCACTGGCATCATACTCTTCCTATTTGGCGTTTACCAGACAAGGATACTTACCCTGCGCCTCGTCAAGCCTTCTATTAACAAGCTCGATGTTGGCATCTGCCGCATCCAACCGCCGTTCTAAACGGGCAAACTGGCTCGCCCGGCTGGCCACCAGAGCTTCCATCTCCTGCACATAAAGGCAGTATGGTTATTACCTGGGAATATGATCCTCCGTTCATCATCGTTTCCGATGACAACCAGAGTCTCAGGGGCTACTATATAGACAGGGCACACCTAGCATGTGCAGGACTATTACACATTCCTTTTTTACGTACCTCAAAGCCTGTCAGTAGACTCATAAAAGCTTCATGCAATCCGCTTTCGGCGGACGATATCCTCTCCATCACCATATTCATCAGCACACGGTGATCGTCTGCAATGGCCGCTCGCCCCACCAACTCCCTCAGAACGTCCGATCGCACGCTAGACAGCGCCGGACTCTTTTATCCACTCTCTTCGGGAGCCGAACACGGGGAGCCTCGGGGATCAATAGGATCACCTTCTGGCCTCTCCGAACTCGGAGAGGCCCTCCGAGACGACACTTCAGGGTCACCCGCTTCCGGAGCGGAGGAGTCCGGAGGAGGCGTCTCGCTCTCCATCATCTCTAGAAGAAGATCCCCTGAAGACGAGCTCATTTGAGAGGGGCTAAGGCCCGAACTGCACAAATGTATGCGGTGGTTATTTTCTCAGAAGAAAGGGATGGCATATCTGTACTATTAAAGTTTTCGGGTCA
This sequence comes from Triticum urartu, assembly GCF_003073215.2. Taxonomy (NCBI): domain Eukaryota; kingdom Viridiplantae; phylum Streptophyta; class Magnoliopsida; order Poales; family Poaceae; genus Triticum; species Triticum urartu. Next base: position 460,933,377 of record NC_053027.1, read on the forward strand.
CTTACGACTCCCGGGAGAATTGATCCCCCCGCGGACTTTGTGCGGCAGCAGCGCCCCCCAAGGTAGGGCCCCCGGCGGAAGATTTCTTCTCCCGTTTGGAAGCTTCGGCTTCCGAATTCCCGGGCGCGGTCCTTTTCCTCTTCCGGCCGTCTTCCTTCACGGAGACGCTCGCTCCCTCGGTTAGAATAGGCAGCGTTGGGGGCCCGCATCCGCCCGTATTATCCTCCACAGTGTCTTCCTTCAAGGGATCCGGGCAAGGTGCGGCCTGGAGCATCTTTTCCAATACCGTATTCTCCAAACCCTCAGGGAGGGGGGCCGAACACCGAATCAACTTCGCCTTTGCTAGCCAGTCCTGGTCGAAAAAGCAAACTCTCAGAAATAACTTCGTAGTGAAGGAGAGATAATGTGTTTGGCCGGAAGATTCCTTACCTGTTCGGCGGCGCGGTTACTATTTAGGCCCACATCCTCGGTGAATTCCGGACACTCTACTTGAGGTCCGAAGAATAACTTATACATATCCTCATGCGTCAGGCCGAGAAAATTTTGAATGCCATGCGGACCCTCGGGATTGAACTCCCACAAGCGAAGGGGCCGACGTTTGCAAGGCTGGACTTGACGGACCAGCATAACTTGTATTACCGCGACCAAACTGAGATCTTCGTCGAAGAGATCTCGAATGCGGCTTTGTAATAAGGGCACGTCCTTGGCTGGACCCCAGCTCAGTCCTCTGCTGATCCATGACATCAGTCGTGGCGGAGGGCCCGAGCAAAAAACAGGGGCGGCCGCCCACTTGGCGCTTCTAGGAGTCGTGATGTAGAACCACTCCTGTTGCCACAATGCAAACACCTCTGGGATGTAACCTTTGGGCCACGGAGCTCCTGCCATATTGCGTATTGAGGCGCCTCCACACTCTACATGCTGCCCCTCGATCATCTTCAGCTTTACTTCAAAGGTCTTGAGCCATAAACCAAAGTGGGGGTGACCCGGAGGAAGGCCTCGCATACAACAACAAAACTCGTGATATGCAGGAAGGAGTCCGGAGCTAGATCATGGAAGTCTAGCCCATAATAAAACATCAAGCCCCTGACGAAAGGATCCAGTGCAAAACCTAGACCTCGGAGGAAGTGGGGGACAAACATGACGCACTCGTTGGGTTTGGGAGAGGGGACGGCCTGCCCCCGGGGAGGCAGCCGATGCGATATTTCGGCGGTCAGATACCTGGCCTCTCTCAACTTTTTGATGTCCTCTTCCGAGACGGAGGAGGGCATCCATCGGCCTTGAAGGCTGGATCCGGACATGACTGAAGGTTCAGAGCACCTGACCTGAGCTTCGGGCGTTTGAGCTTGAGGTGGGGGAAGGATTCGATTGAGCACGGGAGGGAAAAGTAGAAGCTTTGCCCCTTTATAAAGAAGGGTGGATATCAAGCGTCCTCCCCGTGTCCGTTTGGACTTGCCTATGATCTAGGAGTCCTAGAAGCAGTTGGGTTACCCACGCCCGTGTTGATGAGAATCCCGTAATAAGGGGACACGATCTCTGCTTTAACAAGACGTGCCAAGGAAACCACCGCGCATGACACGCTGAGGTGCGTAATTGAACGACTTGGATAAAGGCTTGGCCGTGGCGTGTCGCACCATGGAATACGTCAGTAGATTAGATTTGTGGTAATATTATTATTCTCTCTATGGCAATATGTGGAAACTAATGTTACAGAGCCGGACACTATCTTTGTGTTCAAAATCTTCTATGAAGTACTTGGAGGAGGAACCCGCCTTGCAATGTCGAAGACAATTTGCGCGCCGGATCCATCGTCATTGAAGCCTGGTTCAGGGGCTACTGAGGGAGTCCTGGATTAGGGGGTGTTCGGATAGCTGGACTATACCTTCCGCCGGACTCCCGGGCTATGAAGATACAAGATTGAAGACTCCATCCCATGTCCGGAAGGGACTTTCCTTGGCGTGGAAGGCAAGCTTGGCGATATGGATGTTCAGATCTCCTACCATTGTAACCGACTCTATGTAACCCTAACCCTATCCGGTGTCTATATAAACCGGAGGGTTTTAGTCCATAGGACAACATACACATCAACAATCATACCATAGGCTAGCTTCTAGGGTTTAGCCTCTCTAATCTCGTGGTGGATCAACTCTTATAATACCCATACCATCAATATTAATCAAGCAGGACGTAGGGTTTTACCTCCATCAAGAGGGCCCGAACCTGGGTAAAACTTCGTGTCCCCTGCCTCCTGTTACCATCCGGCCTAGACGCACAGTTCGGGACTCCCCACCCGAGATCCGCCGGTTTTGACACCGACACCATGCTATAAAGAAAACTAGTGGTGGGAGACGGCATCGGTGGAGCGCACCTGATGCAGTGTGATATGTCTCCAACGTATCTATAATTTTTTATTGTTCCATGCTGTTATATTATCAATCTTGGATGTTTTATAATCATTTTATAGTAATTTTGTATCATTTTTGGTACTAACCTATTGACACAGTGCCAAGTGTCCGTTCCTGTTTTTTTACGTGTTTTTTACATCGCAGAAAATCAATATTAGACGGAATCCAAATGCCACGAAACTTTACAGAGAATTTTTATGGGCCAGAAGGAACACAACAGCCCCTGGCTGTGCCTAGGGGGTACCCCGAGGGGGGCACAACCTACCAGGGCGCGCCGGGAGGCCCAAGTGCACCCTGGTGGGTTCTTCCCACCTCGGGTGCCCCCCGGACCGCCTCTTTGCTCTATAAATACCCCAAAAATCCCAGAACCTTAGGGGAGTCGACGAAATATTCATCCAGCTACCACAGAGTCCAGAACCACCAGATCCAATCTAGACACGATCTCGGATGGGGTTCACCACCTCCATTGGTGCCTCTTTGATGATGCGTGAGTAGTTCTCTGCAGACCTTCGGGTCCGTAGTTAGTAGCTAGATGGCTTCATCTCTCTCTCTCTTGATTCTCAATACAATGGTCTCTTGGAGATCCATATGATGTAACTCTTTTGCGGTGTGTTTGTTGGGATCCGATGAACTTTGAGTTTATGATCAGATCTATCTTTTTATATCCATGAAAGTTATTTGAGTTTCTTTGATCTCTTATATGCATGATTGCTTATAGCCTCGTATTTCTTCTCTGATATTTTGGTTTTGTTTGGCCAACTTGATATATTTATCTTGCAATGGGAAGAGGTGCTTTGTAGTGGGTTCGATCTTACGGTGCTTGATCCCAGTGACAGAAAGGGAAACGACACGTATGTATCATTGCTACTAAGGATAAAATGATGGGGTCTATCTCTACATAGATAGATCTTGTCTACATCATGTCATCGTTCTTATTGCATTACTCCGTTTCTCCATGAACTTAATACACTAGATGCGTGCTGGATAGCGGTCGATGTGTGGAGTAATAGTACTAGATGCAGGCAGGAGTCGGTCTACTAATCTTGGACGTGATGCCTATATAATGATCATTGCCTGGATATCGTCATAATTATTTGAAGTTCTATCAATTGCCCAACAGTAATTTGTTTACCCAACGTTTGCTATTTTTCTCAAGAGAAGCCACTAGTGAAACTTACGGCCCCCGGGTCTTCTTTCTCCTATATTTGCCTTTGCGATCTACTTTTCTCTTGCATTTATTTTCAGATCTATTAAACAAAAAAACCCAAAAACACCTTGCTGCAATTTTTATTTATTCCTTTTATTTAGCGTTCGATCTATCAATTTACTAAAATTTATATCACGTTCGTTTTCCACTTGAGGCGTCGTACCCCGAAAGGGATTGACAACCCCTTTAACACGTCGGGTTGCGAGGATTTGTTATCTTTGTGCAGGGGTTGTTTACGTTGTGTTGCTTGGTTCTCCTACTGGTTCGATAACCTTGGTTTTAGATCTAAGGGAAATATCTACCGCCACTGTGCTGCATCATCCCTTCCTCTTTGGGGAAATACCGACGTAGCTTCAAGCGACATCACGGTGGAAGTCGGTGTCTGTGAGGCACGTCAGTTGCGGCGGCCGACATTTTCGGTGGACCACCCGGTTGTGGCACCCCAGCTCAGAGAAACTGGAACGCCCCGTATTCCAGGCCAGAGATCGAGGAGAAGTCTTCTGGAATACGGCACTGCTTAGCATAGAACAAACCAGCTTTCTATTATTACACGAATATGAATACAAGGTCTCCGATATTACAATGAATAACATTTGCACGACGACACTACGCCATCCTCAGTTGCTCTATGCATGCAGCAGAACAACTCGAAGCGGCGGAAAAACTTCTAGCAGCGGAACAATGATGACAGTGGTCAACTCCAATCCGCAGGGACTCTGGCTAGAATGTTTATCCTAGCTCACATGAACGGAAACCATAACAAGCAAGCAATCAAATCCGGCATGACCTGCAAACTGGCATGACACGCCAGGTTAGTACATTGAATGTACTTGCAAGCTCACAATAACCAGAAGCATTCAAGACAAACAACAGCATGGAAATTACAAGTTAAGCAGGAATTATCATGAGATCATCAGGTCAACATGGCATGAACAACATGAACATGGTACAACTAGAACAATATGAGCATGGCATGAACATATAAATCTGACGATACTAGCATGCAGCATGATGACACTATATGCACCATTTTTTCTTCCCGGCTTACCTCGTAACCAAACGTTGATCCTTTCGGCGATCACAACCATGACCAACACTTGGTCTCAAACAGTGATCCTTCCGGCGATCACAACCATGACCAATACCTGGCCTCAAACGGTGATCCTTCCGGCGATCACAACAAACTTATCTCCTCATCAAACCGTGGTTGTTATTAAGCACATTATTATTATTACTGTTGACTCACAGTGTGACTGACATGAACTGGGCCCTTATTCGCGGGCGCGGCTATCGATAGATTTATTATACACTCTGCAGAGGTTAGTACACTGTACCCACACTACAGAACCCATGGCCTCGCACTCCCATTCGGGTGGACCAATGGCGTTCCGACAAAACCGGTCTACTACCATGACACTCTCTCGGCCACTCTGACTCACTCCCCTCTGGGCTAGTCCTGGGTGGCCCCGTGTCTACCAAAGACATAACAACCACCGTCGTGGCCAAAACATAAACGGTCCCAAACGGGGACTCGGATCCATAACAACAACAACGGGCACACAAGGTTATGTCTGCTTACCGGGCCAGGGTACCGCACGCCCATAACCTTCCCTCGTTGGATGCACCGGCGAGAGGCACGACAATAGAACCAGTTAGGACCTTCCCATAAAGGTAAGCGTGGTTGCACTGGTCATTTCGATATGGTGGTACCATGACTCAGCCAACAGTTGTTCAAGTTCAATTTAATCCGGTTAAACTTGAATGCAATATGCTGAGCCATGATAAAATAACATGATGCAATTACAATGCATGAGCATGATATCAACATAATCATGAGAGAACCACATAACTATCCACCATATCAACAATGAATCATATCCAACTAAGCATGGCATACTGACTAGCATGAATCATATCGAACTAAGCAAGCATTTAACCAACTGGATGCAATGGAACATGCATAACAACGGTATTGGGGACATACGGCAGTCATGCACCGAAGACCATTACCAACATCAACATGTACTACTAGCAAGCATAAGCATATGAAAGAAATACTAGCAACTAGCAAGGCATGACAACCAGGTGCATAACAACATAGCAAGAAAGTAAGCACTAACCAAGAATCATTACCGAAACAACGATAACCATATTTTAAACAAGCAAACATTTAATAAATATTCAAGTTGAAAACCATGGCTACTGCATGACTATCATGCAAGTGGGTATTGTGGCTTGCCTGGAGATGAAGAAATCACCGGGAAGAAGTGCGGTGAAGCCGTAGAAAGAATCACCGGAAACAGTTCTCTCTCGGAGGGGCTGTTTAAGGGCAAGGGTAAATTGGTCATTTCCAGTATGTCAAACCATAGTTAAAATGAAACCAACAGAACGGTCTCGATGAACCGAAGATGTGGGCTTTGCAATCACCTCATTTGGAGTTGCGAGCAAAAAGTTATAGCCCGACGAAGTTCAGGGACCAATCTGTAAAAAGATTTCTACAAACAGGCCCCTGAGCTGAAAAACAGAAAGCGTATTTAGAGGAATACGCCTTCAGAGGAGAGAAAATGCATTCTGAGCTGAAAGATAAAGAAAGTGCGCTTTCCAGCTGGGAAGATGTATTCCACGGAATAAGCCTCCACTTATCCAGCGTGGCAAGGCGGGACCGGGCGGCTGTGAGACTTACAAGCAGGGCCCACTTTATCCTTTCTCTCTCCTCTCGGTCCTTCTTCCTCTTCCCAACGCCGGCTGAACAGGGGCGAGGCAGAGGCGAGGCTCGGGTACTGCCGGTGCCGGCCCCGGCGACTCCATCTAGATCCGGCGGAGCTCGGACCACAGGAGGGCTCGCCACGGGACGCCGCACCTGAGGAGCCCAGCAGGGATCGCAGGGAAGGGCCATGGCACCAGCCACAGCAGAGGACAGAGGCGGGGCTCCGGCGATGGTTCCGGCGGCTCCTACCACCGTTCGGAGCGCCCGAACCACCGACGTGATTAGGGGATCGGAGTGGTCTCGCTCAGATAGGTTTCGGCCACCGAAGAGCACGGAGCTTCGGCCACGGGGGACGATGGCTTCGGGCGAAATTGGGCATGCGGCCACAGCGGCTCCAGCGGCTAAAGGAGGGGTGGGGGAGGCTTGTGGTGGAGAAGGGAGGCCTCTGGTGGTGGTGGAAGAGAGAAAAGGGCACTATCTCACCGGAATCAAGGACGACAGAGGCGGCGGCCATGGTGGCCAAGGGCAGCGAAGAGGGGCTCTGGAGCTAGTTTGAGAAGCTAGGCGGGATTCTGGGAGTGGGAGGAGGTCAGTGGTGCGGTCGAGTGGCCTCGAGGTGGCCTTAAATAGGCAGGGCGAGGTGCCCGAGCCGGTCAACGCCGCATGAGCTCGGCCAAGGCTCTGGCGATGCACATCAATCACGGGGAGGCGCGAGGTCGTGCCGAAGGGGGAGAGGACGAGCTACAGAAGGTGCATAGGGCAAGAAGGGCCAAGGGCGCAGAGGAGAAACGGCCACGGCACCATTAAAGCTCAGTCAGCCATAGTGCACCCATGGGCGCGCGACGACAAGCACTGACGGAGGGGCTGACGGACGGGGAGATGGCTCCAAGAGGACGACGACGCGGTAAAATGGTGAGACATGCTCAAGAGAGCCAAGGCGATGAGAGGGAGAGGGGCCCGAGCAAGAAACCATCCAGCTCGTGTCCACGACATGCCAGAGCTCATGATCATCGCGTGCACTGGTGCACACAGTGGCACACAGCCAGCCAAATGATGTCTGGGGGCTTGTCCTTCCTGGGAAGGTGGCAACTGAGGTGGTAGTTCGGTTAAAAGTGCTCTGGTTAAAAGGTAATTAACCTCTGAAGTTTACTGCAGTAAACTTGGTTGTGTACTGCTGATCAAGAGGAAGCTGATTGGGAGAAATGGAGTTGTCTGCGAGGTTTAGGGTAAGAAGGACTTTCATCCTGGTAACTTTGAGAAGATTTGGACCAAGATTTAATATAGTAGCTTTACAACTGCCAAATCTGGTCCAGAACTGAGATTTGGATGATACACTCACATGAAACATCAACTTGAGCTCAAATTTTGCAAGGCTTAGTGATTAGGTCATAGTAAGATGCTGTAAAAATTTCATACCAATTGGATTCACCAAAATGGTACTTCCTTCACAGCTATCTTCAATAGGCCAGAAACTTGCAAAAATTCTAGATGAGTATTGGCTAGGTGAACTGGTGCCAAATTTGGTGGAGAGAAGTCATTTGAGTAGGAGAACAATCTGGTAGTTTATCAGGATTTGTGAAGCAATATAAAATGCACTTGCTTCACAACCTGAAAATTTTACCAGAAGCAAAGATTTGGTCTTGTGCTCACATAGATGATTGGATGGGGCTGAAATTTGGATTAGTGTGCTAATATGATCACGTGAATGAGTGTGCAAAATTTAAACTCATTTGGATAACCCTAGCTAGCACTTCCTTCACAAAGGCTTCCCTCAGACGGGAACTTTGAAAAATCACTTAGGAAGTTTGGCTAGGCAAATAAATTTGAATTTCGGCACAGGTCAATTATTTGGACAGGAAAAGATGTACAAAAAGTTTGGGGTCAAATGGGCAAAGATAAATAGCACTTGCTTCACAATGTGCCATTTAGGACAGAATAGGAAATGATTTTATCGAGTATGATGAGATATCTAGCCAATGAATTTTTTTGCCATATTTGAGGAAGATATGACCCAAAAAAATTATAAGAATTATTTCGGGATTTTTGGATGGACATAAATATAGGTTGCTTCACAACCTAGGGTAGACAGGGTTATTCCTTTATGGAAAAAAGAATTTTCCCTAGAAAAAGAAATTAGGCTTTGATCAAGGAGTGGAGTGACATGATCTTGGCAAGGTTTTGGGAATCATGAGTCACTTGGGAGAGGAAATGAGGAGGATTTCCCAGGTGACAAGGCGACAAAACCACTCCGAAAAGAAAAACAGAGCAAAAAACCAATTAAATTAAAAGAAAAAGGAAATGGCCAAAATCCAGGCTGTTACAACTCTTACCCCCTTAAAGAAATCTCGTCCTCGAGATTTAGTTGCTCAGGGAACAAGTATGACTTGAGGACACCGTTTCCAACTCGGGTATCCTTTTTCCTTTATTTATTGTTCCCCCAAGAATTTCATATGATTAACTTACCTTGCTCTGGGGGTTTGCTTCACCTTTCCCAATTCTGACGGGTCTTTGCTCATATACCAATTCCTTTTTACTGACATTGATTCTCTCATACCTAGTGATATCCAACGGATATGAGCATAAATTTTCTTTTGGTCATGAAAAACCTTTTACTTCTGTCATGGGGTTGCTTTTAAATAAATGCAGGCCTTCTGGTTTCAATAAATGCTGAGAATTAATCATGGCCATCTTTTGACGGGATCTGGCTACTCATAGGTGGTACTGATTTATTTTGATTTACCCCTTTGGCTCGAGAATGAGATAGGTACCAAAGATTCGACTTCCTTTTTCTCAGGAGCAATATAATGGTGTATGGAGTTATAGCTGTGTCATACCTCAAATATTTTCATCTTGAGACTGACCTAACAGGGGCTGACGGACAATGGCTGTTCCTGACAGACTGATTGTGTACTTGATTCCGTTAGTGAGTATACCGGATTTGAGCTGATTGTTTGGCTTTTGACTTTATCATTTTGTCGGTATGCCCATTTGGGTTTTCCACACTAACCATTCCAAGCAGGTCAGCGGGATATGAAATCCTTGTAAAACAGAGTAGGCCACTGTGAGTATGCCTTTGTGGATCTATATGGAATTACTGCCTCTAACTGATTTGGGTATCCGGACCCTGATGGTCGTGCAAAAACCATCATACCTTTGTTGTCAGTCTCACCCTTTAGCCACCGTCCACGAGGGTGGGGGGGCACGCCCTACCCCCCCTAGGCGCGCCCCCTGCCTCGTGGGCCACCCGGCAGGCCTTCGATGCCCATCTTCTCGTATAAGGTGTCTTTCGCCCTGGAAAAAATGAGGAGGAAGCTTTCGGCACAAAGCGTCGCCGTCTCGAGGCGGAACCTTGGTGGAACCAATCTAGGGCTCCGGTGGAGCTGTTCTGCCGGGGAAACATCCCTCCAGGAGGGGGAAATCGTCACCATCATCATCACCATCGATCCTCTCATCGGGAGGGGTCAATCTCCATCAACATCTTGACCAGCACCATCTCCTCTCAAATCCTAGTTCATCTCTTGTATCCGATCTTTGTCTCAAAACCTCAAATTGGTACCTGTGGGTTGGTAGTAGTGTTGATTACTCCTTGTAGTTGATGCTAGTTGGTTTATTCGATGGAAGATTATATGTTCAGATCCTTTATGCCTATTAATACCCCTCTGATTATAAACATGAATATGATTTGTGAGTAGTTATGTTTGTTCCTGAGGACATGGGAGAAGTCTTGCTATAAGTAGTCATGTGAATTTGGTATTCGTTCGATATTTTGATGAGATGTATGTTGTCTTTCCTCTAGTGCTGTTATGTGAACGTCAACTACATGACACTTCACCATTGTTTGGGCCTAGGGGAAGGCATTGGGAAGCAATAACTAGATGACGGGTTGCTAGAGTGACAGAAGCTTAAACCCTAGTTTAGGCGTTGCTTCGTAAGGGGCTGATTTGGATCCATATGTTTCATGCTATGGTTAGGTTTACCTTAATTCTTCTTTCATTGTTGCGGATGCTTGCGAGGGAGGTTAATCATAAGTGGGATGCTTGTCCAAGGAAGGGCAGTACCCAAGCACCGGTCCACCCACATATCAAATTATCAAACTAACGAACGCGAATCATATGAGCATGTTGAAAACCAGCTAGACGATAATTCCTATGTGCCCTTGGGAGCGCTTTCCTTTATATAAGAGTTTGTCCAGGCTTGTCTTTTGATACAAAAAGGATTGGTCCACCTTGCTGCACCTTGTTTACTCTTGTTACTTGTTACACCTTACGAATTACCTTATCACAAAACTATCTGTTGCCGATAATTTCAGTGCTTGCAGAGAATACCTTACTGAAAAGCGCCTGTCATTTCCTTCTACTCCTCGTTGGGTTCGAGACTCTTACTTATTGAAAGGACTACGATAGATCCCCTATACTTGTGGGTCATCAAGACTCTTTTCTGGCGCCGTTGCCGGGGAGTGAAGCGCCTTTGGTAAGTGGAATTTCGTAAGGAAAAATTTATATAGTGTGCTGAAATTTACTATCACTTGTTACTATGGAAAACAATCCTTTGAGGGGCTTGTTCGGGGTATGTTCACCCCAACCAGTAGAGCAAAGAGTTGCTCCTCAACCTACTAAACCTACTGAAAATGTTTACTTTGAAATTCCTTCGGGTATGATAGAGAAACTGCTAGCTAATCCTTTTACAGGAGATGGAACATTACATCCCGATATGCACCTAATCTATGTGGATGAAGTTTGTGGATTATTTAAGCTTGCAGGTATGCCCGAGGATGTTATCAAGAAGAAGGTCTTCCCTTCATCTTTGAAGGGAAAGGCGTTGACATGATTTAGGCTATGTGATGATATTGGATCATGGAACACAACCGATTGAAATTGGAATTTCATCAGAAGTTTTATCCTATGCATCTGGTTCATCTTGATCGTAATTATATATATAATTTTTGGCTTCGTGAAGGAGAAAGCATCGCGAAATCTTGGGGGTGGCTTAAGTCAATGTTATATTCATGCCCCAATCATGAGCTCTCAAAAGAAATTATTATTCAAAAATTTTATGCTCGGCTTTCTCTCAATATCGCTCCATGCTTGATACTTCTTGTACTGGTTCTTTTATGATGAAGACTATTGAATTCAAATGGGATTTATTGGAAAGAATTAAATGCAACTCTGAAGATTGGGAACTCAACGAAGGTAAGGAGTCAGGTATAACACCTAAGTTTGATTGTATGAAATCTTTTATGGATACCGATGCTTTTCGTGAATTTAGCACTAAATATGGACTTGACTCTGAGATAGTAGCTTCTTTCTGTGAATTATTTGCTACTCATTTTGATCTCCCTAAGGTTAAGTGGTTTAAATATCATCCTCCCATTGAAGTAAAAGTAGTTGAACCTATTAAAGTTGAAAAAATACTATCACTTATAATGTTGATCCTATTGTTCCTATCGCTTATATTGAGAAACCACCTTTCCCTATTAGAATAAATGATCATGCTAAAGCTTCAACTATGGTTCGTAAGAGTAATGCTAGAACACCTACACCCCCTGAGAAATTAAAGTTGAACCTAGTATTGCTATGGTTGAAGATCTCTTGGTCGATAATATTGATGGGCATGTTATTTACTTCTGTGATGAAGCTGCTAGAATTGCTAGACCTGATACTAAAAATAAACATAGACCTGTTGTAGGCATGCCTGTTGTTTCTGTTAAAATAGGAGATCATTGCTATCGTGGCCTATGTGACATGGGCGCTAGTGCGAGTGCAATACCTCATTCCTTATAAGAAGAAATTATGCATGATATTGCACCTGCTGAGATAGAAGGTATTGATGTTACAATTAAGCTTGCCAATAGAGATACTATTTCACCAGTTGGGATTGTTAGAGATGTTGAAGTCTTGTGTGGGAAAGTTAAATATCCTACTGATTTTCTTGTTCTTGGTTCCCCACAAGATGACTTTTGTCCCATTATATTTCGTAGACCCTTCTTGAATACTATTAATGCTAAGATAGACTGCAAAAAGGATATTGTTTCTGTTGGTTTAGAGGATATGTCTCATGATTTTAATTTTGCTAAATTTCATAGATAACCACATGATAAAGAATTGCCTAGTAAAGATGAAATTATTGGTCTTGCTTCCATTGCCGTGCCTCCTAATGATCCTTTAGAACAATATTTTCTAGACCATGAAAATGATATGTTTATGAATGAAAGAAGGGAAATAAATGAAGTATTCTTTAAACAGGGACCTATTTTGGAGCACAACTTGCCTGTTGAAATTCTAGGGGATCCTCCTCCACCCAAGGGTGATCCCGGTTGAGCTTAAACCATTACCTGATACTCTTAAGTACGCTTATCTTGATGAAAAGAAGATATATCCTGTTATTATTACTGCTAACCTTTCAGAGCAGGAAGAGGAGAAATTATTGAAAACTCTGAATAAGCACCATGCTGCTATTGGATATACTCTTGATGATCTTAAGGGCATTAGTCCCACTCTATGCCAGCACAAAATAAAATTGGAGAAAGACTCTAAGCCGTTTGTTGATCACCAACGATGGTTAAATCCTAAGATGAAAGAAGTGGTAAGAAATGAAATACTAGAGCTTCTGGAGGCAGGTATAATTTATCCTATTGCCGATAGTCAGTGGTTAAGTCCTGTCCATTGTGTCCCTAAGAAGGGAGGTATTACTGTTGTTCCTAATGATAAAGATGAATTGATCCCACAAAGAATTGTTATAGGTTATAGAATGGTAATTGATTTCCGCAAATTAAATAAAGCTACTAGAAAGGATCATTACCCTTTACCTTTTATTGATCAAATGCTAGAAATATTATCCAAACATACACATTTTTGCTTTCTAGATGGTTGTCCTGGTTTCTCTCAAATACCCGTGTCAAAAGAGGATTAGGAAAAGACCGCTTTTACTTGCCTTTTCGGTACCTTTGCTTATAGACGTATGCCTTTTCGTTTATGTAATGCACCTGCTACCTTTCAAAGATGTATGACTGCTATATTCTCTGACTTTTGTGAAAATATTGTTGAGGTTTTCATGGATGATTTCTCCGTGTATGGAACTTCTTTTGACGATTGCTTAAGCAACCTTGATCGTGTTTTGCAGAGATGTGAAGAAACTAATCTTGTCTTGAATTGGCAGAAGTGCCACTTTATGGTTAATGAAGGTATTGTCTTGGGGCATAAAGTTTCTGAAAGAGGTATCGAAGTTGATAAAGCTAAAGTTGATGCTATTGAAAAGATGTCGTATCCTAAGGACATTAAAGGTATAAGAAGTTTCCTTTGTCATGCCGGCTTTTATAGGAGGTTCATTAAAGACTTGTCAAAAATTTCTAGGCCTCTGACTAATCTCTTACAAAAAGATGTTCCTTTTGTCTTTGATGATGATTGTGTAGAAGCATTTGAAATACTTAAGAAAGCCTTGATTTCTGCACCTATTGTTCAGCCACCTGATTGGAATTTACCCTTTGAAATTATGTGTGATGCTAGTGATTATGCTATAGGTGCTGTCCTAGGACAAAGAGTTGATAAGAAACTAAATGTTAACGAATATGCTAGTAAAACTCTAGACAGTGCCCAGAGAAATTATGCTACTACTGAAAAAGAATTTTTAGCAGTTGTATTTGCTTGTGATAAGTTCAGACCTTATATTGTTGATTCTAAAGTAATTGTTCACACTGATCATGTTGCTATTAAATATCTTATGGAGAAGAAAGATGCTAAACCTAGACTTATTAGATGGGTTCTCTTGCTACAAGGATTTGATTGGCATATTATTGATAGAAAGGGAGCTGAGAACCCCGTTGCAGACAAGTCTAGGTTAGAAAATGTTCTTGACGATCCACTACCTATAGATGATAGCTTTCTTGATGAACAATTAGCTGTCATAAATGTTGCTCGTACTGCTCCATGGTATGTTGATTATGATAATTGCATTGTTGCTAAATTTATACCACCTAGTTTCACATACCAACAAAATAAAAAGTTTTTCTATGATTTAAGACATTACTTCTAGGATGACCCACACCTTTATAAAGAATGAGTAGATGGTGTTATTAGACGTTGTGTACCTAAGCATGAACAGGAACAGATCCTACGCAAGTGTCACTCTAAGGCTTATGGAGGACACCACGCTGGAGATAAAACTGTAATAAGGTATTGCAATCCGGTTTTTATTGGCCTACTCTTTTCAAAGATGCCCGTAAGTTTGTCTTGTCTTGTGATGAATGTCAAAGAATTGGTAATATTAGTAGATGTTAAGAAATGCCTATGAACTATTCACTTGTTATTGAACCATTTGATGTTTGGGGATTTGATTATATGGGACCATTTCCTTCCTCTAATGGGTATACACATATTTTAGTTGTTGTTGATTACGTTACTAAGTGGGTAGAAGTTATTCCAACTAATAGTGCTGATCATAACACCTCTATTAAGATGCTTAAAGAAGTTATTTGTCCGAGGTTTGGAGTCTGTAGATACTTAATGACTGGTGGTGATTCACATTTTATTCATGGTGTGTTTCATAAAATGCTTGCTAAATATGATGTTAATTATAGGACTTCATCTCCATACCGCCCACAGTCTAGTGGTCAAGTAGAACTGGGTAATAGAGAGCTTAAATTAGTTTTGCAAAAGACTGTTAATAGGTCTAGAAAGAATTGGTCCAAAAAACTTGATGATGCATTGTGAGCCTATAGAACTACATATAAAAATCCTATGGAATGTCTCCGTATAAAATGGTTTATGGAAAAGCATGGCACTTACCTCTCGAACTAGAACACAAGGCATATTGGGCCATTAAAGAGCTCAATTATGATTTCAAACTTGCCGGTGAGAAGAGACTATTTGACATTAGCTCACTTGATGAGTGGAGAACCCAGGCCTATGAGAATGCCAAACTATTTAAAGAAAAAGTTAAAATATGGCATGACGAAAGGATACAAAAGCGTGATTTTGATGTAGGTGATTATGTTTTATTATACAACTCTCGTTTAAGATTTTTTGCAGTAAAACTCCTCTCTAAATGGGAAGGTCCTGTTCGCACACGAACACGTCACCATGTACCTCCAACGCTGAGGGTTATGCACCGCAGCTCACGTCGAAGGAGACCCGTCTGGAAGCGCGGTACGCAAGCAATCCGGCGGGTGCTTTTCAGGACCCGAAACCCCACACGCCCGGGAGGGACCCCGTCTGGACGTGAGGCGGCTATGGGCTGCCCTAGGTCGGTTCGCCCGCCCCTAGAGCCTCGAGGATCGCTCCCCTTCAACACGAAGAACGGACGAAGAACGAGAGAGAAATAACAAGGGAGGGATGTAAAACTAGGATAAAAAGTAGATGTGTTTTGCGATTGTGTGTTGTTCCAATCGGCAGTCACCCCCAAGATATATAAGAGACGGCTGGACTTCCCATACAAGAAAAGGATTTATCTAGGCTTTCCTTACAAGAAAATTACATCAATTCACGTCCAAAACCCTAGTCAAATTCGGACTGGTTTTATCCGAACTTTCCAAAACTGTTCGATTTAAACTGGCTATACTTTGAGGGTCCCTTTTGTGGTGACAAACGACCTCGGATGGAAATGAGCCCAAAAGCAATCTTGACCGTTTCGACGAGACAAACATCTTTCATGTTGAACGTTTTTTCATCAGAGGTCATCTCGAGGGTCAAATCGCTCGTGCAAAACAGCTAATTACTCACGCAGCTCATCAGACATACCCACATATGTGTCTGGTTTCGGGCGTCTTATTTTGCTCGCTGGAGGGTCTCACTGTACGGGCTCTAACTTTTGCATATGAACTCCGATTTAGACGTTCTTTATATAAAAATTGATCGTTTCGACAAGACGAAGACAATCCGTCTAGAAACTTTTCCCATATGAGGCCATCTTGGGGGCGTAATCAGCTGAATAGTGTTCTGAATACAAAATCTGAGTACTTCGAACACAACTTCGGTCTTAGAGATGAGACCGGATGACTATGGCCCAAATATCAAAGTTTCTCCTTTTGACGATATGGAACTTTATCACTTTGAGAACTTCTCCATTTGAGGCCATCTTAATTAAGTTCTTGGCCGTGCCAAAATCTGGTGTCAACAGGTCCTTACGTTATCGAGGAGGTCTATCGTTCCGGTGCCATAAAAATCAACAACTTCGAAGACACAAATCCGAAGGTGGTGAACGGTCAAAGAATCAAACATTATATCTCAGGTAATCCCATAAATGTTGAAACCAATGTTATTGATACCGTAACCCCGGAGGAGTTCATAAGGGACACTTTTTGGAACGTTTCAAATTCTAAAAAGGAATATGTATGTGGTACGGTAAGTAAACCGACTCCAAAACAGTTCTAATAGCAATTTTCTCCGTTTTGGAATATTTAAGAAAATAGGAAAATAAGAAGTAGTCCGGAAAGGACACGAGGCGTCCACTAGGGTGGAGGACGCCCCCTACCCCCTGGGCACGCCCCCTGCCTTGTGGGCACCTCGTGTGCCCTCCGGAATCTGATTTCTTGCATGATACTTCTTTTGGTCGGCAAAAATTCATTATATAATCTCCCGAAGATTTTGACCACCGTACCACGCAAATATCTCCTGTTTTTGTTTCGAGCTGTTTTTTCTGACAGATCTAGATTACCATGGCGTCTTCAAGCGCCCCTAAGGACAAGTTTTTTGAGAAGGTCATCAACCCCTACCTTGCGGAGGTGCTGCAACACCCTCAAACCATTGAGACACGTGAGGGGGTGCTGCACATCTGTGATGTTGAGAGACCAAGGAGGACCGGAAGCGTGGAGACAAGACTCGAAGCAATGGAGCAACAAGTTTTCAAGTGCCAGGGGATAGTGGAATGTGGACTCGACGCCAACCACATGATGATCGTGGAGTTCACCAACAACCACAAGCTAGATGCCAAGAACACTGGGGAGACCATCTTCAAGCTTCACGAGAAAATGGAGCACCTCCAAGCCCAGATCTATGACCTGCAAAACCAAAACTATGAGTATGAATATAGATTCAAGAGGATGATTTTGGCTGCAGATTTGAGGATCTCGGAGACTCGACCATCCTTCTATGATGGTGAGCCTATGCGTTGGAAGATGGACGACAAGCCTACATCATCAACAACTCCATCATCACCACCACCAAAGGAGAAATGAGTATCGGGTATGGGCACTCCCCTTGGCAACTGCCAAACTTGGGGGAGTGCCCGGTATCGTATCACCATCACACTTCTATCTTTACCATTTTTCTTAGTTCGATCCTTTTGATTATACCTTGATCTACTAGAATAAATTTTAGTGTGATCTAGCTTTGAGTTTTTTGGTGTTTATCCTTATCCATCTAATCAAGTCCATGAGCTATACATAATAAAGATTAGTGTTGATTCGAGGGCATGGTTATCTTGCTATGATCTTGAGGGAATAAAAAAGGGGGGAGAAAGAATAAAAAGAAATAAAGAGATCATATTGATCTTATGGAGAGTAATGACTTCACATATAAAGAGTATGATGAATAAAAGTTGTTGAGAGTTGACAAACATAGTTTTGGTCATCTTTGTAATTAATAGGAAGTAATAAAGAAAGAGAGGTTTTCACATATAAATATACTATCTTAGACATCTTTTATGATTGTGAGCACTCACTAAAATATGACATGCTAAAAAGTTGATGTTGGACAAGGAAGACAACGTAATGGGTTATGTTCTCTTATATCCAAAATAAATTATATTTTCATGGATCATCCAACATATTGAGCTTGCCTTTCCCCCTCATACTAGCCAAATCCTTTGCACCAACTAGAGATACTACTTGTGCTTCCAAATATCCTTAAACACAGTTTTTCCATGAGAGTCCACCATATCTACTTATGGATTGAGTAAGATCCTTCAAGTAAGTTGTCATTGTTGCAAGCAATGAAAATTGCTCTCTAAATATGTATGATCTATTAGTGTGGAGAAAATAAGCTTTATACGAGCTTCTGATATGGAAGAAATAAAAGCGATGGACTGCATAATAAAGGTCCCTATCACAAGTGGCAATATAAAGTGACGTTCTTTTGCATTAAGATTTTGTACATCCAACCATAAAAGCACATGACAACCTCTGCTTCCCTCTGCGAAGGGCCTATCTTTTATTTTTGTCCTATACCTTATACAAGAGTCATAGTGATCTTCACCTTCCCTTTTTACATTTTATCCTTTGGTAAGCACTATATGTTGGAAATACCCTGATATATATAGCTAATTGGATGTGGGTTTTCATAAAACATTATTGTTGACATTACCATTGAGGTAAAAGGTTGGGAGGCAAAACTATAAGCCCCTATCTTTCTCTGTGTGCAATTAAAATTTCATACCCATAAGTATTGCGTGAGTGTTAGCAATTGTGAAAGACTAAATGATAGTTGAGTATGTGGACTTGCTGAAAAGCTCTTATATTGACTCTTTCCGATGTTATGATAAATTGCAATTGCCTCAATGACTGAGATTATAGTTTGGTAGTTTTCAATGAAGTTTCTGATTCGTACTTTACATTGTGAATGGATTGTTACTTTAGCATAAGAAACCATATGACTATATATATATATGTTGTTGTTCTAAGAATGATCATGATGCCCTCATGTCCGTATTTTATTTTATCGACACTCTATCTCTAAACATGTGGAGATATTTTTCGATATCGGCTTCTGCTTGAGGACAAGCGAGGTCTAAGCTTGGGGGAGTTGATACGTCCATTTTGCATCATGCTTTTATATCGATATTTATTGCATTATGGGCTGTTATTACACATTATGTCACAATACGTATGCCTTTACTCTCTTATTTTACAAGGTTTACATGAAGAGGGAGAATGCCGGCAACTGGAACTCTGGACTGGAAAAGGAGCAAATATTAGAGACCTATTCTGCACAATTCCAAAAGTCCTGAAACTCCAATAAAGTCAGTTTTGGAATATGTTAAAAAATATTGGGCGAAGAAAGCACCAGAGGGGAGCCAACCACCGTCCACGAGGGTGGGGGCGCGCTCCCTGCCTCGTGGGCCACCTGGCAAGCCTCTGATGCTCATCTTCTAGTATAAGGTGTCTTTCGCCCTGGAAAAATGAGGAGGAAGCTTTCGGGATGAAGCGGCTCCGTCTCAAGGCGGCACCTTGGCGGAACCAATATAGGGCTCCGGCAGAGCTGTTCTGCCGGGGAAACATCCCTCCAAGAGGGGGAAATCGTCACCATCGTCATCACCATCGATCCTCTCATCGGGACGGGGTCAATCTCCATCAACATATTCACCAGCACCATCTCCTCTCAAACCCCAGTTCATCTCTTGTATCCGATCTTTGTCTCAAAACCTCAGATTGGTACCTGTGGGTTGCTAGTAGTGTTGATTACTCCTTGTAGTTGATGCTAGTTGGTTTATTCGGTGGAAGATTATATGTTCAGATCCTGTGAGCAAATTAATAGCCCTCTGATTATGAACATGAATATGATTTGTGAGTAGTTACATTTGTTCCTGAGGACATGGGAGAAGTCTTGCTGTAAGTAGTCATGTGAATTTGGTATTCGTTTGATATTTTGTTGAGATGTATGTTGTCTTTCCTCTAGTGGTGTTATCTGAACATCGACTACATGACACTTCACCATTGTTTGGGCCTAGTAGAAGGCATTGGGAAGTAATAAGTAGATGATGGTTTGCTAGAGTGACAGAATCTTAAACCCTAGTTTATGCGTTGCATCATAAGGGGCTGATTTGGATCCACATGTTTCGTGCTATGGTTAGGTTTATCTTAATTCTTCTTTCGTAGTTGAGGATGCTTGCGAGGGGAGGGTTAATCATGAGTGGGATGCTTGTCCAAGGAAGGGCAGGACCCAAGCACTGGTCCACCCACATATCAAATTATCAAAGTAATGAACGCGAATCATATGAGGATGATGAAAACTAGCTTGATGATAATTCCCATGTCTCCTCGGGAGCGCTTTTCTTTATATAAGAGTTTGTCCAGGCTTGTCCTTTGCTACAAATAGGATTGGGCCACCTTGCTGCACCTTGTTTACTCTTGTTACTTGTTACCCGTTACGAATTACCTTATCACAAAACTATTTGTTGCTGATAATTTCAGTGCTTGCAGAGAATACCTTACTGCAAACCGCTTGTCATTTCCTTCTGCTCCTCGTTGGGTTTGACACTCTTACTTATCGAAAGGACTACGATAGATCCGCTATACTTGTGGGTCATCAGGCAGCGTCTTGTGCCGTTGTTGGCATACTCCTGGACGTTGTCCCTAGCTTCAAGGAAGGCTAGAATGTTCTGGACTTCGGTCTCCAGGAGCGATATAACTGGCGGGAGGAGGCGACTGGCGTTGGTGCAAGGAAGCGGTTGACGGCGGCGATCCATGCCGCTGAGGGGGGGCTGATACATCTCCAACGTATCTATAATTTTTGATTGCTCCATGCTATATTATCTATTGTTTTGGACATTATTGGGCTTTATTATCCACTTTTATATTATTTTTGGGACTAACCTATTAACCGGAGGCCCAGCCCAGAATTGCTGTTTTTTGCCTGTTTTAGGGTTTCGAAGAAAAGGAATATCAAACGGAGTCCAAACGGGAGTGAAACCTCCGGGAACGTGATTTTCTCAACGAACAAGACCCGAGAGACTTGGACCCTACGTCAAGACACAAAAGAGGAGGCCACGAGGTAGGGGGGCGCGCCCTCCACCCTCGTGGGCCCCCTGTTGCTCCACCGACGTACTCCTTCCTCCTATATATACCTACGTACCCCCAAACGATCAGATACGGAGCCAAAACCCTAATTCCACCGCCGCAACTTTCTGTATCCACGAGATCCCATCTTGGGGCCTGTTCCGGAGCTCCGCCAGAGGGGGCATCGATCACGGAGGGCTTCTACATCAACACCATAGCCCCACCGATGAAGTGTGAGTAGTTCAACTCAGACCTACGGGTCCATAGTTATTAGCTAGATGTCTTCTTCTTTCTTTTTGGATCTCAATACAATGTTTTCCCCCTCTCTTGTGAAGAACTATTCGATGTAATCTTCTTTTTGCGGTGTCTTTGTTGAGACCGATGAATTGTGGGTTTATGATCAAGTCTATCTATGAACAATATTTGAATCTTCTCCGAATTCTTTTATGTATGATTGGTTATCTTTGCAAGTCTCTTCGAATTATCAGTTTGGTTTGGCCTACTAGATTGATCTTTCTTGCAATGGGAGAAGTGCTTAGCTTTGGGTTCAATATTGCAGTGTCCTTTCCCAGTGACAGTAGGGGCAGCAGGGCACGTATTGTATTGTTGCCATCGAGGATAACATGATGGGGTTTTCATCATATTGCATGAGTTTATCCCTCTAGATCATGTCATCTTGGTTAAGGCGTTACTCTGTTTTCATTAACTTAATACTCTAGATGCATGCTGGATAGCGGTCGATGAGTGGAGTAATAGTAGTAGATGTAGGCAGGAGTCGGTCTACTTGTATCAAATGTGATGCCTATATACATGATCATACCTAGATATTCTCATAACTATGCTCAATTATGTCAATTGCTCAACAGTAATTTGTTCACCCACCGTAGAATACTTATGCTCTCGAGAGAAGCCACTAGTGAAACCTAGTTATTTCCTTTGCCTTTTTACTTTGCTTTATTTTACTTTGCATCTTTATCACAAAAATACCAAAAATATTATCTTATGATATCTATCAGATCTCACTCTCGTAAGTGCCCTATAGGGATTGACAACCCCTATTTGCGTTGGTTGCGAGGATTTATTTGTTTTGTGTAGGTACGAGGGACTTGCGCGTATCCTCCTACTGGATTGATACATTGGTTCTCAAAAACTGAGGGAAATACTTACGCTACTTTGCTGCATCATCCCTTCCTCTTCGGGGAAAACAAACGCAGTGCTCAAGAGGTAGCAAGAAGGATTTTTGGCGCCATTGCCGGGGAGGTCTACGCAAAAGTCAATATACCAAGTACCCATCACATACCCTTATCTCCCGCATTACATTATTTGCCATTTGCCTCTCGTTTTCCTCTCCCCCACTTCACCCTTGCCGTTTTATTCGCCCTCTCTCTCTATCCTCCCTCTCTTTCCCTATTTTCCTCTTCTTTTGTTTGCCTTCTTCCCGTATGTATCGTTGTTTGTGGTTCCATGTGCCTTCTATTTTCTTGCATCTTTGCTTGCTAAAAATCTATTGATATGGATCCACTTAAAGTGTTATACTTAGATCATCTTTGATCCTTATGCGCTCGTGCTGATACCCCAACTAGCCTAGTTGATGGGAAATCTTTAGATGAGCATGCTCATTTTGTGCGTCACCATTTGTCTGAAAAAGGGAGACTCTTATGGAATCAAATAAACAGATTGTTGTGCTAAGCTTGGAATCTTTGTGAAATTTGTGATTTTACTTGTTGCTCTAAGAACCCTAAAAAACACCTCCCCTACCTATGTGAGTTTAATGATATTGAAATCTTATCTTCTTATGCAAAGGGTGTTTATAGTTACTAAGATATAGAACAAATTGAAGAATTCGTTGCTTTTAAGGGTGCTTATGAAGTTGTTTCTTTGATTGAAAAATATGATATTACTCTCTACGAATCTGAAAATTTTGATATACTTAAATATTGCTATGAAAACTATGCCCATAATGTCTATGTCAAAGAATTTATTGAAAGAATGACCATTGCTTCAGAAGAATATAATGATATGCATGAATCTATAGATAATTATGATTCCGATGATTTGATTGAAATATCCCTTGATGAACATGATGCTTTCTATTCTTGTGGCCATGATGCCAATATTTATGAAGATGAATTTGCTATTGTTCCTTATGTTAAACATGAGATCGTTGCTATTGCACCCATACTTAATAGTTCCTTCGATGAAAAGCATGATTGCAATGATGTTATTATAAATTCTCTTAATGTCAATTGTGTTAATGATATGCAAAACCCTAAGCTTGGGGATGCTAGTTTTGCTATGACTACTATTTTTTTGCAATGATCATGATTGGGGTGATTCTTATTTTGATCTTGAAAATTTATTTAAGCCCTATGATGAATATGACATTGATAATAGTGTTTGCAATATTATTGAAAGTGGGTTTGGAAGAGTGTCAACTTTAGATCCCACATATTTTGTAACGCCCCATATGTAACTTGCCACATTTGTATTCCAACTCTTGCCTTTTTTGGCACTAAGTTATGATATTCCTCATTGTTGGGTTTTTGTCGTCGGGTTGCTTTTGTCCTTGTCATGCATCTCATATCATGTCATCATGTGCATCGCATTTTCATACGTGTTCGTCTCATGCATCTGAGCATTTCCCCGTTGTCCGTTTTGCATTCCGGCACTCCTATGTCCTCTGGTGTCCCCTTTTGCCTCTTTTCATGTGTGTGTATTAAACATTCTCGGATTGGACCGAGACTTGCCAAGCGGCCTTGGTATACTACCCGTAGACCGCCTGTCAAGTTTCGTGCCATTTGGACTTCGTTTGATACTCCAATGGTTAACCGAGGAACCGTAAAGGCCTCGTGTGTGTTGCAGCCCAACACCTCTCCAAAGTGGCCCAAAACCCACCTGAACCCCCTCCATCATCTCGGTCGTTCGATCACGATCGTGTGGCCGAAAACTGTGCTCAATTTGGAGCCTCCTAGCTCCTTCTACCTATAAATAGGTATCTCCCCCTGGATTTTTCGCGCAGCCCGCCGGACGTCTCACGCCGCCGCCCCGCGCCAGTGAGACAGCGACACGTGTCCCGCGCCGACTGTCGGATTTCGGGTTCCGGCAGACCCTTAAGGTTCGAACACTGGGGTGCACGCGGAGATTTCGCCTCCTACCTACCTGCACCCCTCCGCCTCGCTAAGATCTAAGCTATGGAAAGAACAACACAAATGACACAGGGTTTATACTGGTTCGGGCCACCATTGTGGTGTAATACCCTACTCCAGTGTGTGGTGTGGTGGATTGCCTATTGGGCTGATGATGATGAACAATAATAGGAAGAACAGCCTCGCGAGGGTCTGCTCTTGGCTGGGGCGATGAACTGCGGGGAGGAGTTTAGTCACCCTTCTCTCTCTCTCTGATTCTGATTCTCTCCTCTCCTTTCTCCCTACTTCTCCTTTTTCCCTCCTTCTCCTTTTTTTCTCCTTCTCCTTTTTTCCCTCTCGATCCCGTGGGGGGCTTGTCCTATTTATAGAGGCCCTGGTCCTCTTCCCAAATATCGAGCGGGAAGGGAGCCAACAATGGCGGGCTAATTTGAAGGGGGATAGCTAGTACCAGCTATCCTGACAAAAGTAGTCTTCGCCTGCACAAAGCTCTGGTGGTGACGCCGTCTTGGGCTCCATGATGACCTCCATCTTGCAGTCCTCCTGGTCTTGGTCTTGTTGCATCGAAATGGCAACCTTTGCCTGACGCCTCGGTACTCCGCGGCTGCGCTTGCTCCCTTTGCACCAAAGAGGATAGGAGGACACTGCGCGGGCTGGCACCTGCCTGGCGCCTTTGGTCGTCATGGCTTGCGTCACGGGAACCTCGTGAGGTACCCCACCTTGATCTCTCTGCCTCCTCGCGAGCCAGCCTGGTGAGGCCGTGCCTGAGGAAGCTCCGCGTCGTCCGCCCCGCGAGGCTTGGCCCCTCGTGAGGGTCTTGGGTCTGTGTTGGTGAAGATGGGTCGTGCTGGGCCCCCCTTTGAGCCACGTCGTAGGCCGCAGGCAGGCAAGTCTGGGGACCCCCGTTCCCAGAACACCGACAGTAGCCCCCGGGCCCAAGGCGCGCCCGGACTTGGCCGTGCAGGGAGGCGGAAGGGCGAGAGCGAAGCGCCGCGGGCCCTAACAGCCTGCGGCCTTGGGCGCCGCGTGGCGGTTGATTGGACATGGGCGTCTCCACTTCCCCATGGCGCCTCGGCAACTGCACGGCTTGGGCAAGTCCCTGCATGCAAAGCGGGTCATGATTACCTGCGATCGTGGAGGTCGGCGGTTGGCCTTCGCCGGCTATAAGTACGGAACGGCGTGCGCCCTTCCAGTCCATCCCTCCTTGCTTCTCCTTCTTCTCGGTCCTTGCTCCGTCTTGCTGCGATGGCTCCGATCCGCCGGTTCTCGACGGCAGAGAAGGGAAAAGCTCCCGGAGAGGAACCTGACCCGCTCCCACCGAAGAAACGGCTCGTCCTCCATCGCCCGGACGAGGGGGCCCATCAGGTGGTGCCGAGGCCTTGGTGCGTGCGGGCACCGCTGGGGTTCCCGCTTCCCTTGTATGCCCACATCGAGGGCCCTGAAGGATCTGATGCTGATCGCCACGGGCGGCGCCGCCGTCGGCGCCGACGGGTCACGAAGGTGTGGGTCGTCTCCCCTGGGGTCCACACCGGGGGCTCCTCTCGAGAGCTCGTGCTCCATGTCGCCATGCCTCCTCAGTCTTGGATTCACCTTCCTCCCTTCTTCGCCTCCATCGCCCCGCAGGGAGAGCCCCTGGAGCTTTGGCTGCAGCACGCCGGCTGCAGCACCCTCGCGACCGAGGCAGAGGTCGCGGTCGTTGCCCCGGGCAAGGTCTTCATGACTCGAGGCTGGAGCGAAATCGCCCGGGTTTGCAGGACAAGAGGCGCCTTCGCGATCCACTTGGAGTACGACGGTTCTTCGGTGATGTTCTTCAAGGTCTTCGATGCGAACGGGCGCCGGCTGGAGTGCTGCCCCGGGAGAGGTGGCCGGGACCCTGCTGCGGCGAGGACTGGGCCCGCCGACTGCTCCCTTGGCGGCTCCTCAGGCGGTGGAGGCGTCGGAGGTTCCAGCGACTCCGGCGAGCTCTTCGCGACTCCGGAGACGAGCGACGACAGCTACGAGCCCCCGAGCCGGCGCCGCTCCTGGAGCAGGGCGGGCTCGTCAGGCCGCCGCCGACTCTGATCTGGATGGGGTTGGCGCCGGTGCTTGACGGCCCACTATTGATGATGGCGTCTTCTGCAGGGGCACGCGTAGTTAGTGTCCCTTTAGGATCTGTTCCCTGCGAGGAATCAAAGACGCGTCCCGTGGGGGGTTGTAAGGTGCCTGTGATCCTGTTTTGTTAATACAACCCTTGTCGTAGAATTGTGCGAGTTTCTCATTCCGTCTTAGCTCAGTCCTCCCTTTCGAACCTCATGAGGGCTTGGTGCTCTGCGCCGACAGGTCCCAGTCCCAAGGCGGCTTCAGCCGTCGCTGGTATGCCAGGTCGCGATGCCGTGGTCAAGGCCAGGAGGTGAGCGACCTGGAGTCCGGTAAGAGCCCCTGAGTCGTGATGCTCAGGAGGTCCCCTTTTGGCGCTCAAGCAGCCGTCGTTCGGTGAGAAAGGAGAGCGGCGTCGTTAACACGGGATTGCATTAGGTGCGGGGGTGGTGCCACGGTAGCTGGTGCTTCTGGGTGGTGACTTATCTCGAGAATCAGGAGTCGCTCTCTGGTGTGTCGCCGGGTTCGTGCATCGGCAGGCGCGAGGTTGCTCGGCGAGATCCTCGCGTGTCCCTCCCCTCTCGCCTTTGCTCCCCTTTCTGCTCTACATCCTCGGGTCCCGGCCCTCGAGTGAGTCTCAGCCGTCGCTGGTATGCCAGGTCGCGATGCCGTGGACAAGGCCAGAGGGTGAGGGCTGGAGAGCCAGTAGGAGCCCTGAGTCACGATGCTCAGTCACCCCCCCTTTAACGCGCAAGCGGTTCGCGCGGATGAGAGCGAAGGAGACACCGCAAGGGCCTCGCCTGACGCAGCTCCTTTAGGAGATCCTGTAGACCCATCATAGAAAAAACGAGGGGTTGCCATGACAATTGACAGTCAGCCGTTGGTTGCTTTCGAGGGGTACGAGGCACTGAAGGCTTGACGAGGTGGCGCCATGCGGGGCTGCCGCGGCCAGAGCTCAGCCATTCAGGTTTGTCGGCGTTGCAGGGAGGGACCCATGCGCAAGCGTCGTGCCGTTTGAGAGCAGTTCCGTCAGTTGGCGTCAGTTGAGTGAGCAGCTAGGTCAAACACATCAGCCGTGAAGGAGTGGATTCATTCAAATAGATGCTGGGAAGGCGGACATCGCTGGGTCTAGCCCGAGCGACTTGGGGATTATGCAGCCCGAGGGGAGCCCCCAACAAGGTAAGCTAACAACATGAAATAAAAGGGATACATGCCACAGGGACGGACCCACGCGGCCTGGGAATAATGCAGCCCTGGGGGGGCGCTCCCAGCTGGAAGTAAAACTTGAAAGATGTCACCTAATGACGTCGGGGACGAAGGGGTGTTGCTGTAGCAGACTCGGTGGGCTGCGGAAGCCGATCCTCACGAGCCCCCAGGCCCAGGGGCCTCGGGAGGCTCCGGAGGCGCCGGTGGCTCCCTGCGGACCATCTCCATCTCCGCCAGGGCTACGGAATGCCTGGCCTCTTGTGCCTCCATGATGCCCCTCATGAGGCGCTAGTACGTGGCAGCCGCGTTCGGCAAGCCGTAAGGCATGCGAATATAGCTGTGGGGTGGACCTCCGCAGCGCCCCACTCGCGAGGGCCAGAGGCGCTCCAGAGAGGCGACTCGGTTGAGCCCTGGTATGTCTATGCAGACGCGCAGCCCACCATCCTCGCCTGGATGGGGAGCCACTGCTGGTAGACGGCGGCCGCCTATCATGACCCTTGACTCCTATAGCTCCTGAATGGCCTTGCTGATGAACTCCTGAGGGACTGGCTCTCCTTGCCTTACTCCTTCTTGAGGGAAACGTGCTTCGAAACACGCCTCAATGTGGTGCCCAAGCACCTCCCTCGTGACCCTAGCCAGGTCGGTGGCCCTCCAGGGGAGAGCCCCCAAGCCCTGCCTGAGGAGGGCGCCGGGCGCGCTTTCCTATGCGACAGAAGGAGGTTCCCCCTGGGCAGGCACGGGCCCAGAGGGGCCTGCCTCCTGAGGGGCCGGGCCGGATAATGTCTTCTTCTTCTTGGGGGCGGCTCAGGAAGCCTCCTGCTTCCGCGATTCGGGTCTTCCAGTGACGCGGCCTGAAAGGCTCGTTCCAGGGAACACACCGCGTCCTTCTCTTCACAGGGCACCGTGATGACTCCGCCACTTCCTGGCATCTTGAGGACGTTGTAGTCGTGGTGAGTTACGGCCATGAACTTGGCCAGCACTGGGTACCCAAGGATGGCGTTGTATGGCAGGCGAATGTGAGCGACGTCGAAGTCGATGAGCTCGGTGCAGTAGTTGTCGCGTGCCCCGAAGGTGACAGGGAGGTGGACCTGCCCAATCGGGACCGTGGAGCCGTCGGTGATTCCGAAGAAGGGCTTGGTTGGCTGAAGCTAGCTGTAGGGCACTTGGAGATTGTTGAATGTTTCCACGGACAGGACGTTGAGCCCTGCCTCGCCATCGATGAGGGTCCTGGTGACCACCACGTTGCTGATGATTGGGGAACAAAGCATCGGGAGGACTCCGGCTGTAGCCGCACACTTGAGCTGATCTGCTGAGCTGAACGTGATGGCGCACGCCGACCACTTGAGAGGGCGCGTGGCTTCAAGCCTGGGGAGGACTG
This sequence comes from Triticum urartu, assembly GCF_003073215.2. Lineage (NCBI taxonomy): Eukaryota > Viridiplantae > Streptophyta > Magnoliopsida > Poales > Poaceae > Triticum > Triticum urartu. The sequence continues at coordinate 460,962,200 of NC_053027.1, forward strand.
CATTCACTTCGCGGGCGAACTTCTTGAAGATGCATTGAGAGGCTGGGGCCTGAGCCCCGCACAGGATGCAGGCGATCGCGCGTGGCTCCTGGAAGCCCCCAGCCCCCTCGTCTTGGTGGCGGTCCTCGTTTCTCCTTGGCTGCGGCGGCAGCGGAGGGAGGCCTGCGTTGCCATGCGGGCGATCCGCGCGAGGCTGATCCCTCCAGTCTCCCTCGTGAGGCGGGTCTTGCCAGCGATCCTCGCGAGGTTGATCGCGCCACCCTTGGCGCGGGCCATGGTCTTCCCAGCGTCCTGCGTTCCATCCTCCTCCTCGACCGTAGCCCCGGTCACCGCGGTCGGGGCGACGGCCGATCCTTCCTTCTCGCACGGCTCGGAGCTCTTGACATTCGTTGGTGTTGTGGGTGTGGAGGTCGTGGTACACACAGTACCGGCTGCCCTTGGAAGGTTCGGGCTGATCTCTTCCCCGCTTGGTGTCTGGTTCTGCCGCGAGCACGGCGGCCCCCTTGCGCTTCACATCCTTGGCCTTGGGCTTCTTCTCTTCTGGGTCTGCAGCAGGCAGCTCGAGGAGGGAGAGGCGCCCTTCCTCAGCCCTGGCGCACTTGGTTGCCAAGTTGAACAGCTCCAAGGAAGTGCACAGGTCTTCATGCATCGCCAGCTCCTCCTTCATCTTGACATCGCGCACGCCGTCGGAGAAGGCTGAGATGATGGCCTCCTCAGTCACCTTGGGAATCTTGAGGCATGCGTTGTTGAAGCGCTGGATGTACTTCTGCAGGGTCTCCCCGGGTTGTTGCTTGATGCGGCGCATGTTGCTCACGGCGGGTGGCCGGCCGCGAGTACCTTGGAAGTTGGCAATGAAGCGGGTGTGCATCTCGTCCCAGGAGGAGATCGTGCCTGGAGCCAGGTTCAGGAGCCACGTGCGGGCCCCGTCCTTGAGCGCCATGGGAAACCAGTTCGCCATAACCTTCTCGTCTCTGTTGGCAGCTTCGATGCCCAGCTCGTAGAGCTGGAGGAACTCCGTAGGGTCAGCCGTGCCGTCGTAACGAGGAGGCAGGTCTGGCTTGAACTTGTCGGGCCATGCGACGCTGCGTAGCTCGGTGGTGAAGGCGCGGCAGCCTGCTGTGGCCACGGGAGGCCTTGGGTGACGGAGAGCTTGGTCTTGCATGTCCCCACGCGCTGCAGCTGGGTCTTGACGTGCGGGAGCAGGAGCATGGTCGCGACGTGCTGGAATAGGGAGCGCCCGGGCAGCTTCTTGCGGGCGAGGGACTTCTTGGCAGCTCTGCTCTTGCCGCGCTGGCACCTGACGGGGCGGGTTCCGCCCAGGGGCCATGCACCTTGGAGCCATGGCGCCTTCTTGTGGAGGAGGCGCCCGGGGCGCCGCCGGAGCTTCTTCGCCCGCGCGGGGCGAGGTGCGGTGCAGCGGAGCGGACGACGCAGGAGAGCCCCCTGCGGCGCGGACGAGCTCGGCGACGCGGTCGAGCCATTCTTCGTAGACGTCGTTGATGGGATGGTAGCGCAGGAGCTCGTTTGCCGTGATGAGCGCAGCTCGAGCCTCCATGGGTGTGCGGAGCGCGCGGGACGAGGAACCAGCTGGGGTGAGCGAGGGAGTAGCGGTGTGGCCGTCTTGCCGCACGGACGGATGCTGAGACGATGCTTGCTGCTCGTCCCCTGCCGGGCTGGTGGCGGCGTTGACGGCAGGTGACGGGGAACGGCGAGGACGCCCGCCGACAGGAGCCGTCTAGGCGACGCGGGAAGCGAGAGCGGCCCGGTGCTCGGCGCGGGCCCGACGAGCGTCAGACATGGGCGCGATCGTCGGAGGAGAACGGGGCGGTGGAAGACGAATTCTGGCGCACCCCTACCTGGCACGCCAAATGTCGGATTTTGGGTTCCGGCGGACCCTTAAGGTTCGAACACTGGGGTGTGCGCGGAGATTTCGCCTCCTACCTACCTGCACCCCTCCGCCTCGCTAAGATCTAAGCTATGGAAAGAACAACACGAATGACACAGGGTTTATACTGGTTCAGGCCACCGTTGTGGTGTAATACCCTACTCCAGTGTGTGGTGTGGTGGATTGCCTCTTGGGATGATGATGATGAACAATACAAGGAAGAACAGCCTCGCGAGGGTCTGCTCTTGGCTGGGGCGATGAACTGCAGGGAGGAGTTCAGTCACCCTTCTCTCTCTCTCTCTGATTCTGATTCTCTCCTCTCCTTTCTCCCTACTTCTCCTTTTTCCCTCCTTCTCCTTTTTTTCTCCTTCTCCTTTTTTCCCTCTCGATCCCATGGGGGGCTTGTCCTATTTATAGAGGCCCTGGTCCTCTTCCCAAATATCGAGCGGGAAGGGAGCCAACAATGGCGGGCTAATTTGAAGGGGGACAGCTAGTACCAGCTATCCTGACAAAAGTAGTCTTCGTCTGCACAAAGCTCTGGTGGTGGTGACATCTTGGGCTCCACGATGACCTCCGTCTTGTAGTCCTCCTGGTCTTGGTCTTGTTGCACCAAAATGGCAACCTTTGCATGACGCCTCGGTACTCCGCGGCTGCGCTTGCTCCCTTTGCACCAAAGAGGATAGGAGGACACTGCGCGGGCTGGCACCCGCCTGGCGCCTTTGGTCGTCATGGCTTGCGTCACGAGCACCTCGTGAGGTACCCCGCCTTGATCTCTCCGCCTCCTCGTGAGCCAGCCTGGTGAGGCCGTGCCTGAGGAAGCTCCGCGTCGTCCGCCCCGCGAGGCTTGGCCCCTCGTGAGGGTCTCGGGTCTGTGTTGGTGAAGATGGGCCGTGCTGGGCCCCCCTTTGAGCCACGCCGCAGGCCGCAGGCAGGCAAGTCTGGGGACCCCCATTCCCAGAACGCCGACACCGACCTCCCACCGCGCCGGCCCGCCTGGCCCGCGGCTGGCCGTCCCGGCCCGCTCGCGTGCCGCCGCCGCCCGTCGGCCCCGCCTCGCCGGTCCGCTCCTCCGCCGTTCGCCGCCGCGGGAGTCGCGCCCTGGCGACCGGATCAGGGTCTCCGGCGTCCTTCTCCTCCAGATTCGGCTGGCGCCGCCCATTCCGGCCATCTCCATCCACCCCGGCGTCCTCTCCGGCGTCGTTTCCGGCCAGTTTCTCTGGCGAGCCTCGGGATCCGCGCGAGGAACCCTAGATCTGAGAGAGGTTGACCCGTTTTCTGCCCAAGTCCCTAGTATTTTTAGCTATCTTCATCGCGTCATAACTTTGCATCCGTGGCTCCGTTTGGGGTGTGTAGCATATCAAATTGTTCGTCTCGATGTGCACTTCATTTCATTCCATTGCACCATGTTCATTTGAGTTCATCTTGATGCCCTAAATGCTGTTGCAAGAACAAGTATAGGGGATCAATTGTAGGTCTTTTCGATAAGTAAGGGTGTCGAACCCAATGAGGAGCAGAAGGAAATGACAAGCAGTTCTCAGTAAGGTAATGTCTGCAAGTGCTGAAATTTTAAATAGCAGAGTAGTTTGATAGCAAGATAATGTGTAACGAGCAAGTGATGATACTAGTAACAAAAGTGCAGCAAGGTATCCCAATCTTTTTGAGGCAAAGGACAGGCCAAAACGGCCTCTTATGATAAGCAAAGCGTTCTTGAGGGTACATGGGAATTTCATCTAGTCACTTTCATCATGTTGGTTTAATTTGTGTTCGTACTTTGATAATTTGATATGTGGGTGGACCGGTGCTTAGGTGATTGTTCTTACTTGAACAAACCTCCTACTTATGATTAACCCTCGCAAGCATCCACAAATCCACAACTGAGAAAAGTATTAAGAATAAATTCTAACCATAGCATTAAACTTTTGGATCCAATCGGTCCCTTATGGAATAGCGCATAAACTTGGGGTTTAAGCTTCTGTACTCTCGCAAACCATCATCTAATTGCTACTCCACAATGCATTCCCTCAAGCCCAAATATGGTGAAGTGTCATGTAGTCGACGTTCACATGACACCACTAAGGGAATCACAACAAACATAACATCAAAATATCGAACACATATCAAATTCACATGATTACTTACAACATGATTTCTCCCGTGACCTCAAGAAGAAAAGTAACTACTCACAAATGATAAACATGCTCATAATTAGAGGAGTATTAAATAGCATATTGGATCTAAACATATAATGTTCCACCAAATAAACCATATAGTAATCAACTACAAGATGTAATCAACACTACTAGTCACCCACAAGCACAATCTATAGTTCCGGTAACAAGATTGAACACAAGAGATGAACTAGGGTTTGAGAGGAGATGGTGTTGTTGAAGATGTTGATGGAGATTCCCTCCCCAAGATGGGAGAGTTGTTGGTGATGATGATGACGATGATTTCCCCCTCCGAGAGGGAAGTTCCCCTCGACGGAATCGCTCCGCCGGAGGGCAAAAGTGCTCCTGCCCAAGTGTCGCCTCGAGGCGGCGATGCTTCGTCCCAAAAGTCCTCCCCTTATTTTTTTTCTAGGTCAAAATGACTTATATACCAAAAGATGGGCACCGGAGGTGGGTCGAGGAGGGCACAACCCACCAGGGCGCGCCTGGGCTCCCTGACGCGCCGAGGTGGGTTGTGCCCACCTTATTTGCTCCAATAATTCTTAAATAATCCATAAAAGATCTCCGTGAAGTTTCAACTTGTTTCGAGTTGTGCAGAATAGGTGGCCTGATGTAGCTTTTCCAGGTCCAGATTTCTAGCTGCCAGAATTCTCCCTCTTGGTGTGTACCTTGCAAATTATGAGAGAAAAGGCATTAGAATTACTCCAAAAAGCATTATTATGGATAAAAACATTATAAATAACAGTAATAAAACATGATGCAAAATAGACGTATCATATGAGTAATATCTTTTATGGTCATGCACCCTTGAAGAGTGGTCTTTTTTTGTTGAATCTCGATCGTGGTGATACACATATTCATAATATTGATGCCAAAAGATGCAAAGTTGATAATGATAGTGCAACATATTTGTGGCACTGCAGTTTAGGTCATATCGGTGTAAAGCGCATGAAGAAACTCCATGCAGATGGACTTTTGGAATCACTTGATTATGAATCATTTGATGCTTGCGAACCATGCCTCATGGGCAAGATGACTAAGAATCCGTTCTCCGAAACAATGGAGCAAGCCACTGAATTATTGGAAATAATACATACCGATGTATGCGGTCCGATGAGTGTTGAGGCTCGCGGAGTATCGTTATTTTCTGACCTTCACAGATGATTTGAGCAGATATGGGTATATCTACTTAATGAAACACAAGTCTAAAACATCTAAAAAGTTCAAAGAATTTCAGAGTGAAGTGGATAATCATCGTAATAAGAAAATAAAGTTTCTACAGTCTGATTGCAGAGGCGAATATTTGAGTTACGAGTTTGTCCTTCATTTAAAACAATGTGGAATAGTTTCACAACTCACGCCACCTGGAACACCACAACATAATGGTGTGTCCGAACATCGTAACCGTACTTTATAAGATATGGTGCGATCTATGATGTCTCTTACCGATTTACCACTATCGTTTTGGGGTTATGCATTAGAGACAACTGCATTCACTTTAAATAGGGCACCATCTAAATCCGTTAAGACGATACCGTATGAACTGTGGTTTGGCAAGAAACCTAAGTTGTCATTTCTTAAAGTTTGGGGTTGCGATGTGTATGTGAAAAAGCCTCAGTCTGATAAGCTCGAACCCAAATCGGAGAAGTGCGTCTTCATAGGATACCCAAAAGAAACTGTTGGGTACACCTTCTACCATAGATCCGAAGGCAAGATATTTGTTGCTAAGAATGGATCCTTTCTAGAGAAGGAGTTTCTCTCGAAAGAAGTGAGTGGGAGGAAAGTAGAACTTGATGAGGTAATTGTACCTTCTCTCAAATTGGAAAGTAGCTCATCACAGACATCAGTTCTAGTGATGCCTACACCAACTAGAGAGGAAGCTAATGATAATGATCGTGAAACTTCAGATCAAGTTACTACCGAACCTCATAGGTCAACCAGAGAACGTTCTGCACCTAAGTGGTACGGTAATCCTGTTCTGGAAGTCATGTTACTAGACCATGACGAACCTATGAACTATGAGGAAGCGATGATGAGCCCATATTCCGATAAATGGCTTGAGGCCATGAAATTTGAGATAGGATCCATGTATGAGAACAAAGTGTGGGTCTTCAAGAAGAAGACTGACGCTAATGGTAATGTTACTATCTACAAAGCTCGACTTGTTGCGAAAGGTTTTTGACAAGTTCAAGGAGTTGACTACAATGAGACCTTCTCACCCGTAGCGATGCTTCTGTCCGAATCATGTTAGCAATTGCCACATTTTATGATTATGAAATCTGGCAAATGGACGTTAAAACTGCATTCCTTAATGGATTTCTTAAAGAAGAGTTGTATATGATGCAACCAGAAGGTTTTGTTGATCCTAAAGGTACTAACAAAGTGTGCAAGCTCCAACAGTCCATTTATGGACTGGTGCAAGCATCTCGGAGTTGTAATATACGCTTTGATGAGGTGATCAAAGCATATGGTTTTATACAGACTTTTGGAGAAGCCTGTATTTACAAGAAAGTGAGTGGGAGCTCTGTAGCATTTCTAATATTATATGTGGATGACATATTGTTGACTGGAAATGATATAGAATTTCTGGATAGCATAAAAGGATACTTGAATAAGAGTTTTTCAATGAAAGACCTCCGTGAAGCTGCTTATATACTGGGCATCAAGATCTATAGAGATAGATCGAGATGCTTAATTGGACTTCCACAAAGTACATACCTTGATAAAGTTTTGAAGAAGTTCAAAATGGATCAGTCAAAGAAAGGGTTCTTTCTTGTGTTACAAGGTGTGAAGTTGAGTCAGACTCAATGCCCGACCACTGCAGAAGATAGAGAGAAAATGAAAGTCATTCCCTATGCCTTAGCCATAGGTTCTATCATGTATGCTATGCTGTGTACCAGACTTGATGTGTGCCTTGCTATAAGTCTAGCAGGGAGGTACCAAAGTAATCCAGGAGTGGATCACTGGACAGCGGTCAAGAACATCCTGAAGTACTTGAAAAGGACTAAGGATGTGTTTCTTGTTTGTGCAGGTGACAAAGAGCTCGTCGTAAATGGTTACGTCGATGCTAGCATTGCCACTGATCCGGATGACTCTAAGTCACAAACCAGATATGTATTTATATTGAATGGTGGAGTTGTCAGTTGGTGCAGTTCCAAGCAAAGCGTCATGGCGGGATATACCTGTGAAGCGGAGTACATAGCTGCTTCAGAAGCAGCAAATGAAGGAGTATGGATGAAGGAGTTCATATCTGATCGAGGTGTAATACCTAGTGCATCGGGTCCAATGAAAATCTTTTGTGACAATACTGGAGCAATTTCCTTGGCGAAGGAATCCATATTTCACAAAAGAGCCAAATTGGGAAAAGGTTAGACTTTTATTTTTTCCAGTAGTCCAGTCACCCCCCCCCCTCTAGACATACTTCCGATCCTACAACCCAGTTTCATGTCATGGTGAACTTGCAACTGCGAAAAAAGGGCCAACCCAATTGCGATTCGATGGTGGTTTTTCAACTGGGATAATAAAAGGGTCAATCCTAGTTGGAAGTTGATGATGGACTTGCAATTGACTACACCGGTGTAAGAGCATGGTGCCCCCATCTATTGTTTTGGTAATTGATGACAATCCCTATGGACTAATGTTTGCCTTGAGTTATATTTGAAGGGTTTGTCCATAGGTATTACTTGAAGACCATTTGTTGGTTTCACGGTTATTAGAAGATGATTATGTGTAGACCAATGTACTATTCGAGGAGTTATCCGAAGATTGGTCATGCGAGAGTTGAGCGTATTGCAAGCATGCATGTCTTGGAGAAGAAGATTGTGTGAACATTCATGTTTACCTAAAAGACACCATCTTTATAAGAGAGAAGATAAGATACAAGGTTGATCAAGACTAAGTCAAAGAGTGATTCAAGTTGATCAACACACTAAGCATAGAAGATGTACCGAGAGGGATCAAGTGATCCCATGGTATTGTAAGCATTGTCCATTATGCTTTGTGTACTACCCCATGATCTATGTGAGGTTAGGTATGTTTCCATGGGCGTGCATCAAAAGGAAGATCTCATATGACAAATGGAGGATGACATCAAGTGGTGATCATCATCAAGGTTGCATTGTGCGAGTTCAAGCGGAGCATCACGAAGAGATCACATGCTTGAAGCTTACCATCCATTCTCGTGATAATGGACATGTGAAGATATGGCTAAAAGAGCCTCACCCATAGTGGAGTATGGGGGAGCAATTCACTAGTCTTCATCGAGTCAACACAATCAAGAAAGGTCGTCCAACTTGAGGAGGTCAAGATTGCCATCATCTAGCTCAAGTGGATTATGCGCAAGGCAAATGTTTGAACTTGATAGGTTTTCTATTTTACCAGTCTCATGGTGTTAGTTGGGAGACTGGGTTATAGGATTGATTGTCGTACTATCAAGGGGGGCTCTCGAGTGAGTAGCTTGATCGTATCGTTCACAGAGAGCTCAAACCATTGCATCCTTGGCATCATCTCTATTGGTTCTTATTTGGTTTTTCTCTATGTGAGGTTTTAGAGTTTGTGTTCGTATTCTAGACAAACTCAAGTTCATTGAAAACGGAGTTCTTAAGCATCACCTTGTGTTTTTGGTGTTGGAGTTTTTGCCGATTCATATTTGGGGAAGGTTCTCTTCCTTATCCCGTTGGCATTTATTCTCCATTGCTAGTTCTTTTGGATAGTGCTTGTCGTCATCTATCCAACAAGGTTGAGTTTGCTGATTTTGGAGTTCGTTGCAGAAGTTACGGCAGTTTTGGTCTTACTTGACTCTTCTGTTGTGTTCTAGTATTCCTGATGGTAATTAGCGGTAGTATCGCTTGTGCAGTTCTTCTGCTAGTGTGCCACAGTTACTACTGGGGATCCCTGTTACCCTTTGGGAATTCATGATAGTGTCGCTTGCTCCTAGCGGTAGTACCGCTTGTGTGTACTTTCGCTGGAGTACCGTGCGCACTACTCTGGATTTCTCTGTTACCCTTCTGGAATTCGCAGTAGTACCGTTCACGCCTAGCGTGTGATGGCCTGGCTTATTAGGGATGATAGACTACTCATATCAATAAGGAATTCCTTCTTTTCCGGTAGCCCATTCGGACAGAACTCCAAAGTTAAGCGTGCTCAGCTTGGAGTAGTGTCAGGATGGGTGACCGACCGGGAATTTGCTCCCGGGTGCGCATGAGTGAGGACAAAGTGCACAGAAAAGACTAGTATTGATATGTGGGGCCAGTCTAGATCCCGCCAGGAGTAACGACCACCGGCGGGTGTGTCCGGGGCGTTACATAGCGGTAGTACCGCTTGTGCGGTACTTCCTTTGGAGTACCGAGCGCACTCTCATGGAAGTCTATGTTACCCATCGGGTAATTCGCGGTAGTACCACTTATCTACGGCGGTAGTAGCGCTCTGGTAGTACTACCACGCTGGTCCTTAGTGGGTCTCGGCGACTGCCTGTACTTAGCGGTAGTACCGCTCCCTTGAGCGGTAGTACCATTTAAGGCAGTTACGAAACATAACGGTTGGATTTGTGGGGTCCTATAAAAGGGGTTCTTCTTCCCCAATGACCTCAATGGTTCTTGAGCAAGCTTTCTCCTCTATTGTTGACCTCCAAAAGCTTAGCTTTCTCTCTATTCCTCCCATGATTCTCGCATCTTTTGAGGGAGAACAGACAGGATACCTAGATCTACACTTTCCACCAATCCATCTCTCCTCTTAGAGAGGGGAACCTTGTGGATTTAGATTTTGGAGTGTTTTTTGTGTTCCCCTTGTTCTTCCTCTCATATTCCTCTACAGCTTTTGTTGTTTTGGTGGGGTTAGAGAGTGTGGGACTTGAGCACTTTGTGTGTTCTTACCATCGCATTAGTTGCATCGGTTTGAGTTATCCACATTGATACGTGGAAGTAAAAGTTGAGAATCTTATTACTCTTGGGTGTTTGGGCACCATAGAGCTTGTTAATCTTAGGTGCTTGGGCGCTCTAGATTGTTGGTGATGCCACGGAGCTCAATCATTGTGGTGTAAAGCTCTGAGGAAGCTTCGGGGTTTCCAATTAAGTTGCGTAGATTGCCCCGAGCAATTTGTACGGGTTCAATGACCGCCTCGAAGAGTCGCCAATTGTATGGGTTTGGTGACCGCCCTCAAGGATCCCTTAGTGGAATCACGACATATTGCATTGTGTGAGGGCATGAGGATAATATGGTGGCCCTAGTGGCATTTTGGGGAGCATTGTGCCTCGACACCGCGCTAACAAAGATTAGCATCCGCAAGGGTGTGAACTTTGGGATACATCGTCGTCTCCGTGTGCCTCGGTTATCTCTTACTCGAGCTCTTTTCTTATACACTTACTTTGTGATAACCTTCGCGCTTGAAGTTTTATATCTTACCATCACTTAGTTGTTTATCTTACTTAGCATAAGTTGTTGGTCCACATAGTTGAGCCTAGTATATTTAGGTTTTGTGCTTGACAAATTAAAGGCTAGATTCATTCCACATTTGTTCAAGCCTAAAATGTAATTGTTTTAAAGCACATATCCACCACCACCCCCTCTAGGCGACATCCACGTCCTTTCGACCAGGCCAAGTTGCGAGTCTAGGGTGGACTTGTACCGGGGCAAAACAAGGTCAATGACTCAGTTGCATGTCAATGGTGGACTTGTAACTAGGACGACAAAAAAGGGTCAGGCCCAGTTGCGAGTTGTAGGTTGACTTGCCACTACGGCAAAAAAAAGATCAAAAGCCTAGTTATGAGTCAAATGTTGTCTTGCAAGTAGGATAAAATAGGGGTGGCTAATTGCGACTTGATGGTTGACTTGCGACTGGGCCAAAAAAATAAGTGCCTAGTTGCGAGTTGAAGGTGGACTTGCAATTAAGGCGAAATAAAGTCAGGCCGAGTTGCAAGTTAAGGGTGGGCTTGCACTAATGCAAAAAAAAGAGTCTGATCCAGTTGTGATACAGAAGAAACATCGAGCCAGTTGCATGTCGATGGTGGACTTGCATCTGGAGAGAGAAAAACGTCAGGCCTAGTTGTGAGTCAAGGATGTACTTACAACTGGGCAAAAAAGGATAAGGGGCTAGTTGCATGTCAATGTTGGACTTGCAACTTGGACAAAAAGTGGGTCGGGCCTAGTTGCAAGTCGTTGGTTGACTTGCAACTGTGGCAAAAAAAGGATCAAGAGCCCAATTGTGAGTCGACGTTGTCTTGCAACACGGATAAAAAAAGGGGTGGACGTAGTTGTGAGATGATGGTTAACTTGTATCTGGGTCAAAAAATCAGCTCCTAGTTGCGAGTAGACGGTGGACTTGCAACTGAGGGAAGAAAGTCAGACCTAGTTGTAACTTAAGGGTGGACTTGCAACTAATGTAAAGAAATATCGAGTCCAATTGCGATTCGAGAGTAAACTTGCAACTGGAGACAAATAAAATGTTGAGCCCACTTGCAAGTTAATAGTGGTCTTGCAACTCAGGCATAGAAAAAATGTTGGCTTGAGTTGCAAGTTGAGGGTGGAGCTCTAACTCGGGGAAGAAAAAAGGTCGCACAAAAAAGGGTTGCACAAAAGAAAGGCGTCGGCTCTAGTGAAATAGAAAGGGGAAATGAAGAGAGGAGGAATGAGGAGAGGAAAAGCAGCCACAAAATGGAGGTGATAAAAGAGGTAGCGAATAGAGCACCCTATCTCTTTCGCTTTTACAAAGCAGGCCAATAACAAATGACAAAAATAGCCCATAAAAACAAAATAGAGACCAAACAAAAATAGGCCTGACAAAACAATTGGATATTGCGACGACACGGTATGCGCATCCATGGGATGCGCAAGACAAGAACATAGTGGGATCAAGTTTGTGCAAAGATTACAATGAATTGAGAGTACAAACCACAAGTTAGATGAGACATTGCTAAATCTCATCTAGATGAGATTTACCAAATCTGATTTGAAATTTGTTCAAATATTTTAACATGTTCATGAATTAAAAAAGCACAAATTCAAAAAAAGGTGTTTAAAAACTAAAAAAACATGAACTTTAATAAGTGTTCACACACTTCAAAAAGGTGTTCACATACTAAAATATCATGAATTAAAAAATGGAAAAATGAAAAGGAGAAGAACAACAAAAAAGAAAAAGAAATAAACGGACACATCCACTCTACTGGGATAAAAATAAAAAACAAGAAAATAGGAATGTTATTTTGACAAAATTCCATCACGGGATTCATTCTACTTGAACATTTGTATACAAGAATAAAAATATAAATAAATAGAAGAAGTCTAATTCATACTTTCACAGCAAAACAAAAAATGTTCAGCAACCTAAAGAAATGACCTGCTATCTAAAAAGACTCCCCCCGGCACTAAAAAAATACAACATTAGCTTACATGCAATCTTCAATTGCACTAAGCATGCTTGAGGAAATTTTACTCCCCATGTATAGACACATATAAAAAAGGAAAAAAAATCTACGAGTATGGACACATACTTGAACAAAAATTTCTAATCGCACTAGCTAATCTGCATATATAGACACAGAAAAATAAAAAAGCAAAACAATGAGACAATGGAAAACACACAGGCAACCCGGCCCACAAGAATGCACAGACAGAAGAGCAACTATTTTTCGCCATTGGGCCTGGCCCAGAAAAGACAAAAAAACACACAACCGAGAAACGAACACATCAGACATACATAGGGTTACTAAAAAAAACTGTCTAAAAAAACAATAAAAAAACCATCGGACATACGTAGAGCGTGAGTGACAACTCTCCGATAAGTAAGTTTGATCCTGTGGTGATGGACTTAGACGTGACATAATTATATCCCATCTAGATGAGATTTAGCAAATCCGAAAAATAAATGTGATTCCCAAACAAGGTTGCCTCTCAATTTATTATCAAGGCGTCACTCGAAACAAATGTATAAAACCCAGCCAGTAAATCCTCTAGTTTTTATCCCTACATGACGAACCGGGAAAATTCTGGAATTCCGAACTAGGCTGTAGTCTGTCCATAAGAACACCAACCTGACCCGCATGTACTCCTGCGTATAATTCACGTGAGGATGAAGAATGGGCATAAAGCCCGATAAGGGAATAATACCTCAGTTCTTGCCTTCCCGCGAGCATACATCCCAATCAAAAGTGTCATTTTCCCACTGCAATCTGCCACCAAACACCCACAAGAGAGAGACTGCGTGGAATAAAAAGGGGAGGAGATAAAGAGGGGGGGAAATGTGAGGAACGAAAGGGAAAGGGGGGCGCATGGTGTATGGACGAAAAGACCAATCTATATCTTCCATCCTAGGCCGGCCACCTCCAAGCAACAAGTTACACTCGCCTCTTTTTCACACAACACATCCAAACAGACACTCCTGTCCTTCACCATTCCAAGTCCCCAGCTCTCTCTCCTCCTCCCATCCCCGAGCTCCTCCTCTCCTCCTCCCCCTCTCTCCCAGCAAGAAATCTTCCAAGTTCCACACCTCAATTCCGCCCTAACCCTTTTTCGATCTCTCTAGCTAGCCACAAGTCCACGCCGGCGGCCGATAGCACACCACTTTGCTCTCCGCAACTTGCGAGAGGGATCAATGGAGCTGTTCCCGTCGCACCCGGACCTTCAGCTCCAGCTCCAAATCAATCCGCCCCCTGCCACCAAGCCAATGGACCTAGGGTTTTGGAAGAGGGCTCTTGACACCACCGCCGCCGCCGCCGCGACCTCAGCATCAGCGGCAGCAACCTTCACACCCCCGTCCATCGCCAGGACATACCCCTCGGCGCCGGCAGCTGCCGGCGGCGGCTTCCATGCAGCGCACTACGGCGCTGCCGATGGCCACCTGGGCGGGCTGCAGTTCTTGCAGCACACCCAGCCCATCCTCCACGAGGTGCAGGACCTGGCGGCGATGAAGCCCATCCGGGGCATCCCCGTGTACAACACCTCGCAGTCCCTCCCCTTCCTCCAGAGCCAGCTCCACCACCACAACCACCACCACCAGCATTGCTACGACGCGATCGGCGGCGCGGCGGGCGGGCCGAGGTCGCCCGGCAAGGTCGGCGCGCTGCGGCTGGCGGCGCCGCCGGCCAAGCGGAACTCCCGTGCGCCCAGGATGCGGTGGACCACCTCGCTGCACGCGCGGTTCGTCCACGCCGTCGAACTGCTCGGAGGCCACGAGAGTATGCACTGCTAACTGCTTCTCGCGCGTTCAAGTGTTCTTTTTCTTCTTCTCCTGAATTTTCTTGCTCGTTAGCAGCCGTTAGATGACTATTTTCTTCTAGCTGGCAAAGTAGGCAATCCTGTTGATCGAATCTTGCATTTCTTGTGCTGGCATTCAAAAGAACTAGACAAGGATGCATGGGCGTATTGGCATAGTACAAGCTAAGCTCTATATGTGTTGGTGAAGGAATTATTGTGTACTGTTTTCTGATACTCCCTCTCTTGCGATTGTGCAGGAGCAACGCCCAAGTCGGTTCTTGAGCTAATGGACGTGAAGGATCTAACCTTGGCCCATGTCAAGTCTCACTTGCAGGTGAGGGGATCTTCTTTAACTACATAAAGTCCATGGTTAGCTCATTGGTTATATTATTTTAATTGAGCTTTGATCACTTGTGCTAGCTCTCCTCAACGTACGTGTAGATCTACTACCACTTCAGATACTCCTAGATGTATGCATCACACACCTTGATTTGCAAGAGAATTCTACGTGCACCACTCGATCGACCTTTAACTCATCATTTCTTTTCTTGCTGCCAGAACAATATATAGTACCAGTTTTAGTTTTAAATATTTGATGCATCTTGGGTCGGTCATGCATGTAAGAATAGTCATTCTACAGTTCACTTTCTGAGCAGTAAATTCCCCGCTTGCTCGTACCTCCTCCCTCTTTCTCTATCCCTATCTCCCTCTAGCTTTACCACGACGGGAGGACCGGGGGCAGAGGGGAGGAGGGCAGCTTTTCAATAAAAACCCGAGATCAGCAGCTGAGCAGCACAAAGATAAGCATGCAACGGGAAGCAAATGCGTGCCATTAAAAAGAGGAACGTCACACACAGTCACCGGAGAGGGAACGGTGGATGGATGACACAGTGCACACAGGAGCGCACGCACACACATTGATATGAATATGAATATGATGCGCATCCATGCATGCTGTGCTGCATGCCCAAGAGCAGACGGCCGGCCGGCAAGTACAAGCCTGCATCATTTCTCAATAATTAAGGGCTTCTCTGCCTGCACACAAGCTACTAGCTGATCGCGCCATCAATGCCGCAATTGTGCATATATGCCGCTGCCCGCCCCTGCCACCCATATTTATTGCTCCGTCTCGTAGACCACCACTGCACAGCTTCGACTTTAATACCGCTACACTGCTGACCCTATCATTATTTAGTCAGCTACGAGTACATATACTTATATTATATGCTTTCTAGTGTATCAGCGAGTACTGATCTCAGTTGATTGTCTTGCAGATGTACCGGACCATCAAGACCACTGACCACAAACCAGCCGCTGCTTCATCCTACGGTATGTATGATCAGATCAGCTCTCGAGAAAGAAATCAGACTAGTAGTAGTATATTGTACAAGTGTCACTGGCATCTCGACATCCCAGTGACAGACAGGCACAGATTCAGCATGGGATTAGCAGTGAGTAGAATGTTTATTTTGCAGGACAAGCAAAGACAATCATCGACATCCCTGACGACAGCTCCTTCGACATCGCCAACACCAGCGGGTCTGAGTCTTCAGTCCAGCAATCAAATCTTGACGGGAACGAGCATGGATCCAACATGTGCGCTCTATGGAGCAACAACTCCTCCAGGTAACAACATACTACACACAACGCCATTTCTATAGCTAGCTCCCGTGTTAGTACTCCTCGTTTTGTATTCTGGTGGATGTATGCTACTCCATATCACATGAGAGAACAGCACAGCACCTAATCATACACAAATAGTACAATTCCATCAGTTTCCAGTGCACCGATGATGATCGGTTTGAATTGTATAAGTACTAGATTTATGTAGAATGATATATGGGTCCCTTCCCTTCCTACAATTATGGATTGCTCCATGTCAAACTAAATGTTCCTAGCTAGTGGGCTATTAATGGATATCAGCAGCTAGCTAGCTAGCAATAGCATGCACATCAGAATTACTCCACACTGCTGGGCTCCGTCTTTTCTGCTATTTCAGGCGAAATGACAGAGAGGGGCACAGCTAGCTACAAGTCTATCTAAACATTCTTGTGAGACACAAAAACTGCTTTGCAGATCGATATAACTCCAGAGTCCTTACAGGTCAAAAGCTGATGGTAATTTCCTGTAGAGCGCTAAAGCAACAAAGTACGCTTAAATACACGCGTACTACATGCTGTAGTAGTAGTAGCACACATGCATGTTTGGGCTCTTCATCTCATGCATGATGATGTACAGGTATTCGTCAAGAATCTACAGTCACATTACGTACATAATTAATTGATAGATTATGCATTTACAATGATATAATTGATCTGAAGAGGGTGCTTTTAGGATCAAACCGCAGTCTAGCTAGTGCCTGCTTTACGCAAAACAAACTCTTATTCCTTTGTCTCATTTTCTTTGTTCCTACCATATCAACCACCTCCAAGTGCTCACAAAAAGCACCAGGGCTCTACCTTTGTTCCATCTGCTCCCCATGATGGTGCAATCATCTCTTGAATATATTATACATTAAGCTCTTTCATTAAACATATCCATCTAGCCATAGGCAGCAAAAGTGCACACACATATACACTTTCCACGACTACAATTAATTAAGCAGGCAATATAGTAGCACTACCATGGAATCTTGACCAGAAGTTACATCTCAGAAGCAACATGACATGTATATAGTGATATACACAATTAATCTCTCTTGCGTGACCAGGCGTAGCTAGCTCTTGTACACCTATCTGTATGTATGTACAATCGCATACAAGCATCCAGCCGTCCATGTACCATATACATACACACGTACTGTGGTACTTGCGGACTCTGCACGGCCAACTGTATGGCCATGTAACCCTAAAAAAACTGTATACCCATGTAGGAGAGGAGTGAGTAGTGTACATGTTTATTTAGAAAATGACCGGAGAACATATGATGTGTATGTGGTTGTGCGCACACATGTGGTGTAAGCAAGCATTGATCAGTGTGCCGTACCACATGGGTGAGTAAATAACGCGGCAAGCACCAAGCTATAGCCAATTACACAGCTTTTTACCTCCAATTAACCCCTCTGATAAAGCCAGCTGCTCGCCATTGACACCATCTTAACAGTGAAAAGTTGGACTTGCGCGCTTTGTTCCCTACGCCTTTTCCCGCCTCTCCCGTGTTGCATGTAAATGGACTCCCACTGAAGAAAAGATATGTAGATAGATCATAGATAGATAGGCCGGCATTTGATTCTTTCATCAGCCCATGATATACAGAAAAGAAGGTGATACTTAATTCAATTCCTTCCTTTGTCTTTTCCTTCCTTTTGCTGGTGCAGCAGAGGGGCCTGGTCGTTCCACGGGAAATCAAGATCAGATGCCAACCCAGGCGACATCAAATCCTTTGAGGTTCGTACTCGCCTTTTTTCCCCCAAGGGAGTGATCATCATTACCACCTCCAATACCCCATCGGCAATGGCCATGATATGCTTTGCCTTAGTTAGTGCAGTGGCGATCATTCCTCCTTCCATTTCCCGCATGCATGCATCTTTCCGACGGCTCCCTGTGTGCAAAGTGTCGGCAGCATGCATTTCCTGTTATGATATGCAGATCGCAATCTATTTAATCTGATGCTCCTTCTCTTTTACAATCGCAGGACGTGCAATCGCAGTGCCCCAATGTCGTCGCCGACGATGCCGCCGACTTGATGTCGGCTCCGTTCCGATTGTCGGAGCTAGTCGTCGGCACCAAGAAACCGAATCTGGACTTCACCCTAGGAAGAATGTAAGGCCGCCGTCGATTTGTCGACCGGACGGCAACGGAAGATATGCGTAGCTAGCTAGCTATATGTGACCACCGATCTAGAGATTAATCATCAGATGCATACTCGTGTGGCTCCCGCCCCATATGCACGTAACGTACGAAGCGGAGGAGGAGGAGAGAACCGGAGCTAGGAGATGAGAAAGCAAAAGAGGCATGCAGCTGGGGAATTAAAGAATAAGACGAGACCACCGTTGATCTAGGAACAAAGTGCAAAAGGGGCCAGGGAGGGAGAGACATGGGTGCGTGCAAGTGTGCGTGCGTGGTAGAGAGATGGATAGTGAGATAGATAGGCTTTATCAAAGGCAGTCAGGAGCATGCAACAAGCTGGTTAGCTTGCCTGCTTGCTTCTGGTGCACAACACACACACGATGTAGCTTGAAGAGTGTGTGTATGTGTGCGTGCACTTCATGGCATGCTGCCTGATGAGACAGAGCTGCTAGGTTAAGAAAGGTCTCATCTTTTTGTTATGCCACAAGAAAGGTGTAAAGCTGAGATGCTTATGTTACATATATGCGTGTGTAGTGTACGTATGGACCATGCAAGCATGTATTATGATGGATCCACCTGTCTTGCTCTCTCCTAGCCACTCCTATCTCCTAGCTAGCTGCTAGGTTGGAATCGATACCTTCCCTGGTCTGGATATCATTGGTGCAAATCTGGCTGGATTTGCAGTTCATGAGCTAAAGCGAATCAGTAAAGGTGATCAATCAACAAAAGGAGTATTTGGAGTGGTATGTTTGATCATATGTCTACCAAGTTGACTGCAGTATACTTCTACCGCCACATCGATGGATCAGTCAATAATCTTCTATATCTAAATAGCTAGCCCCCACTAACATATTTCTCTCAACATGCAAGCATGCCACATCATCAAGCAACATGCATGGCAAAAGACCCATCACAATTCACAACATGCATTCATGCACATGAAAATGTCCACCTCAACATGCAAACATATATTAGATATTTTACAATACATTAATCAAACACAATAAAGCATATGGATTTGCAATTTTAGTTTTCGTAGCATCACTATTTACGTTCCATAGAAATCACATATCATCGAAATATATTGCAAATATTCCCGCACCAACGTGCGGGGTATCATCTAGTACTATATAGTCTCTGCACCCACCATGCATAAGGCATATTTTCATTGGTTAAGACAAGCCGTTAACCAACAATTACTCTGTTGCGGTCCGAAAGGAAAAAAATCGCAGTTACTCTATTATTCTGTAGTTCATGTGTCACAAAAATGATGTCATTGAATTCATATTCATAATTACTTATGATTGCACTACTGTATCACCTTCATATATACAAAAACATAATTGTTGGTCAAAGCCTTGTCGTAAACAACCGAAAAAGATTATACTCAAACAAGAGAGTATGATGCTTTCCCCGGTGTGTTAGTTGTGGTTTAGTTGGTCCAAGGTGGTGATGAATCCTAGCTGTAGTTTAATTGCTTTCGCCGTAGATTTAATTGGAAAAATATAAGTGATATACTATAAGAATTATATTGTTGGATTCATGTTCAAAAGAAGTTTTCAATGGTACTATTTTTGCTACATAAGTATAAATTATATTTTGTTATGCAAATGTATGGTCAAACTTTTCTTTGGCCGAGAAGTATAGTAAAAACTTGCAATTGAACCAGGACGGGGGAAGTAATTTTAGTACCTTGACCAATTGAAATGCATCCGAAAATATAGAGTGGTATGTGCCAAAGTTTGAATCGACCATAGATCTTTTGTTAATATTTCATCAGTATTTATGAACCACAAGCATGATGTGTTGTTGGATCGACTTCAATAGCATCATCTTTGTGTAGCATAAATTGCTGGCCAAAACTTTAACTTAGGCATCTATTCTACACTATACATTAATTTGCAATGGATGAGTATGTCATGCATGACATTGCCGAGAGTATGACTTCCCTTTGTCTCAAAATAGAAGGATTTTTTTTGGACTTCACACATTATCAAGTATGCAGCTTTGACAATTACTTATCAGTTGAGGATTTATGTATAGTATCATAGAAAATTATATCTTGAAACAATATTTAATCACAACATTAGGGGTATCGTTTAAATCTAACCAACTTAAGTATTCTCTGGTTAATTAATGGTCAAACATAAGGAAGTTTGAGTGTATCTCTCTAAAAAGACATATTTTAGAAGGGAGAAAATAGAACAATGAGTCAAAATGTTGTTACTTACTCTATTTATTTTTCATGGTCTTGGGAACTTAAAAGTTGATGATGGTTTTTCCCTGACAAGCATATAGAGGCATACAGTATAGTGTGAGGAAAGTGTAATCATGATATTTGAGCTGTCAGATTATGATTCGGTGCAGTTCTAAATTGTGTTGTACTCCCTCTGTTTCTTTTTACTCTGCGTATAAAATTTGCTTGAACTCAAACTTGTAAACTTCGACCAAATTTACCATAAAAATATCAACAACATTTACAATACAAAAGTTATATAGTATGAAAATTAATTTCATGATACATCTAATGATATTGATTTCATATTGTGAATGTTGATATTTTTTTTCTTATATAGTTGGTCGAACTTTATGAAGTTTGTCTTAAGAAAAAAAATTATATGCGGACTAAAAAGTAAAAAGAAACAGAGAGAGTAGTTTAGTTGTTTTATAACTAGATGATATCTCATGGGTCGCGGTGGGAACAAGTTACAATATATTTCAATGAAATTTAGTTGTGTGGACATGAATATATGAATTAGTAATATGAGAAATGAAATTGAAAATACATATGATTCAATATTTTTTAATTAGTGTAGTTGTAAAATTATGAAATATGGTCATCAAAATAGAGATTATTCATATGCGTGGTTGCATGTTGAGATAGATCTTTTCGCGTGCATGGTTGAATGTTTGAGGTAATACTATTGGAATCCTTTTCGACAAAGCCACCTACTCCTCTTCCAAGAAAAAAACTTAGGGTTCCTCTTCCTCCCCTTGGCGCGCCGTCGGTCCGCCTCGTCTCGAGTGGCCCTAGGGCCATTCAGACGCGGTTGACCCCAGCCCTTGCCGACGGTAGGGATCGTGCTTCGTTTTTAGGTGTTTTTATAGTTCATTTAGGGCTTGTCCTGCTCAGGAAAGGTTGCTCCTTAGAGATGGAATAAGGTTCTCCCTGCCTAGCCCCAGCCTCGGCAATATGTTTAGCATAGTGAGACGGCGTGTGGAGATGTGTCTCCGACAAATCTAGTGGGATTCGATCGATGCTAGTCTTTGGTGGTTCTGCTTGGATCTTGTCTTCGTTCATATGTCGACAGGTTGGATCCTTTCGATCTATAGCTCTTATGATCGGCAACGGTTGTTGTTCTGGTGCGCTTGTTTTTTGAGATCTTAGCACGATGACTTCCCAAATGTCTACTATAAGACTATAACAAGTTTTGCCCGGCTCCTATGAGGAAGGGGCGCACCTTCTACTTGCTCCAATGTTTGTAGTTGTTGCTAGGTGGTCTACGGATCTAGATGTAATTTTTGTTACTTCTGGTATCCTTTGTACTGCCATGACAGATGTTGAATTGATTGGAAGTTTTTTTCCATGAAAAAAAAGAATATTTGAGGTTCGAGAAAAATATATTAGTGTGGATCACATATCTAAATATATAGGATGTGATATGGAAAAATAACCAGGTAGACAGGAAATGGTCAGGTAAGTCGGGTCATTACTAAGACGAACCGGATTTCCTACTACTCCCTCTGGATAGGAATATAAGTCGGGCATGGGTTTTTAGGTCCGTGATTTTGAACAAGTGTTGTGTTGTTTGACATAAAAATTATATATCTAGGTTCATTGTCAAATGAACTTTCTAAATGTATATTTTATGTCATATTATGCGTTTCAGTAGTTAAACTGACGATCCTATCCGGAGGGAGTAGCTAGGCTTTACGGCGGCCACATTCCGGCCAGGCCCTTGCGTTGTCCTCGATATTTCCTGAACAAAAACACTCGCGCATAATACAGGCAAACATGCACCTCGCACGTACGTATACGGAGCTACAAACAAACAAAGCAAACAAGCGCAGCGCGGAAGCATCAATCGAGGTCCAGTACGGCATTCTTCTCTGTCTATAAAGAAAAAAAAACGTTTGGTACGGCAGCAGCGATCCTATCCCCCGCTAGTAAACAACGCATGGCTCGTACGCACGGCGCATGCACGCATGCATGCATGCGAAACAGCAGATTTGTCAATTTGGGGAACAACCCTACGAACGCCGTGCATGGATGCCTGCATGCAATTGTCCCCGTCAATCACTCACTCCATCACGTCACGATATATATACAATAAGCGAACCAACCTGTGGTTGAGATGATTAGGTGGACAGTGGTATCCTCAATTTATCAGAGTTCAAATCCTGGTGCTTGCATTATTCCTGGATTTATTTCAGGATTTCCGGCGATGCGCTTTCAGTGAGAGGAGACGTTCCTGTCGACGACGAGGCGTCTACGGTGACTTCGTAAATCTCAAGATGATATGCCGGCTCAATCTCTCGGAGGTGCTCATAGGGGGTCGGGGTGCGTGTGTGTGTTCATAGGGGTGAGTGTATGCGCGTGTATATGAGCGCTTATGTCTGTACTGATGCTAAAAAAAGATATATATACAATAAAGAAGGGAGACGGTAAGAAAACCAGAAAAATCTAGAGAGGAAGAAGGGGGCCGGGAATTGAAGTCAAATCTTTTCAGAGAGGTTGGGCGGTAACGCGCGTCTGGGTCGGTCGACGGCGGCATGTCTGCGTGGTGTGATTGACGCTCCTTGGCCTTGGCCTGACTGCCTGAGGTGAGGTGAGGGTGAGGTGACCTCTCTCGGAAAGCCCTTGATTCAACACGAGCGTTTACCCTCTTCCCTAGCCTACGCCTGCCTATTTTTGTTCTCGTGCGTGCATGCATGGTTCGATCAATCACCGATCGATACCCGAGCCCAAGCGTACTGCCGCTCAAGCATGCATGCATGCATTTACGTTCCCAAACCACCACCACCACCCACCGGCCGGGCCTCTTGGATTCGCACTGCACACTATGCATGCATCGTCTCGTCCGTTTCGCTCGCTTTGGAGGCAGCTACATAGCTCTCCTCCAAATTTAAATGACGATCATGTCTACTGTAGAGCAGTGTGTATATAGCCAGGACACTGCCCAGCGCCCAGCGGTGAGTCATCTGTGTGACGCATCGACGGACGGCGCGTAGGCGTAGCTAGATGTGTACGAGTATATATGAAAGTGTGACGAGGCTTGCGTTTGAGTCATCGTCGAAGCTAGCTAGCTACAGGTAGCTTCGTACACTAATTTTTTTGGACAATACAAACACATTTTCTACAGGGAATATCGACCTGAAGAAACCTCGACATACGTCTTGACATGACAGGCTCTGGCAGAAGTGGTAGTCGTCGTCGTAGCTGGTAATCGATCGCTGTTCCACAACAGTCGCGGACGCTTTTGGAAGGGCAGCAGGGAAAAGAAGTTGTAAACTAAAGCCGGTCAAATCCTTTGCCCCCTAGAAAACGAAAAGAAATGCAGACAAATATGCTTGCATGAGGGGCAAGCTAGCTGCTGCCATATGCGTGGCATTCAGCAGCGGTGGCTAGTTGATGAGCGCACGCAAGCGACATGGCTATGGCGAGCCATGCATGCATGTTGCGTAGACCAAGAAGGTCACAGCCTTTTCCCGTGATTTCCGCGGGATCCATGCATGCGTGCGTGCGTCCATCCCGAATGCACACACATAGACTACGTGTGGCCCCGCCCCTCCAGCAATGCCTGTGCGTGCATGCACGCTTGGTTCAGCAGCGTGTAGCTATGCAGTGTGCCTGCTGCAACCTCACACGTACTGTACGTGGTACTACCTGACCTGCTCTAGGCACACGTACGTATACAGAACTAGGTACTCCATTCGCACCGTTTTATACTTGCCTTCGAATTCGCACGCACTTACTTTTAGCATCTTGCTAGCAAGTGTTGCTGCGAGTGACTGATTGGTCGCCACAAAGATCTTGACTTTTGTGAAAGCAAGTTAAACAAAACCTAAGGTAACCTCACAGTCACAGTTGAGCGTGCACTGGTAAAAGTATGCGCCAAGTCATGTCATGATACAACACATCGGTTGATTGCGCAGTTTCTACATCAGTTCGAAAGTTCTTACTGCATGTGTGATCAGGCTTAATCGTGCACGGGTCAGAGCTGGTTTAGGCCCCAATGGAGTGGCCAGCCCCTGGAGGAAGGTCAGGTCAGCTCGATGCGGAGGCTGGAGAATCTCTGATCGATCGACGAAGACTACGCACTGTCCAAGAAAGGCTTTGGGCAGACGCAGGGAGAGAGAGAGGAAGAAGGAAAAAAGAGGAGGAAATGAATGATAAGGCACTCCATTACGCTATGATTGGGGGGCGCCCCAAGGAGAAACAACAAGGGATCGAGTAGCGTAGCCATGCCAGCTTGCTTGCTTGCTTTGGGGCCCGAGACGAGCGTTGCATGCAGCAGCAGCAGGGCGTGGCAGAGATGCATGCAGAGAGAGAGAGAGAGAGAGAGGGAGAGAGAGAGAGAGAGGGAGAGAGAGAGAGAGAGAGGGAGGGAGAGGAGGGAGAGAGGTCATTTCATGTCAAACCAAACGCGACGACGCAGCGCAGGCAGATGCAGAAGCAGAGGCTTCCTCGAACGCAGCAATCGAAAGCAGGGCGGGAGCAGCGTTGGCGCCCAATGGATACGACCGATCCGCCGTGCTGATGACCGCGACCAGACATGCATGCCCGCCCGGCATTCAAGGCCCCCAACCCTCCTTCTTCTACTCTGCCAAATATTACCCCACACGCCCTCACAACGTTGCCCTACTCCATGGGCTAGTAGGAGTACTACTCATGCATGCATGCATGCATGTACCACTGTACATCCATCGTTTTCATATCCTCGTGTCCGTATGCGTGTCAGTGTGTGTGTGTGGGTCTTTAACTTTTCACGTTGGTCCTGGCCAGTCAGTCACAAGGGTTAAAATATTTTAACTTGGCAACCAAAGAGGAGTTTTCCTTTTTTTTTTTCTATAAAAGGGAGAAGTTCTTCAGCTTTGCACCCTGACGTACGTTTGGAAGACAAATTAGGGACCCTATATTTGTCAAACGACTAGTAGCTTTGTTTCTCTATCGCTTTTCTTTTCTCAAGTAAAAAATAAAATATATATGCAAGAACGAGTTACCTTAGTAAAAAACAAAATAATATTCTAAGGAAGAATGAATTAAGGGTTTTGGTATCACCTTAATAATAAAATGATAATAAAATATAAAAAATGAGATCAAAAACGTATACACGAATTGCACGGTTTCACAATATGCAAGAACGAGCAATTAGTTGGGCAGTTTTCGGACAACCAAATGATTTTCATGCATTACCCCTATAAAGAATGTTGGGGATGCTGGAGTACCCGCTTCCCTGGGGCTTCGCGGGCAAGAGCGCCCTCCACGCCATTCATTTCCAGGTGGCGTGCCGCGGGGCCTCTCGGGGTGTCTTCGTGCCGTCTGATCGGTGACCCGGCTGGGCGGTCCATGCCGGGTTAACCACTGATGTACACCTGAACCTAGCGTCATTGGGCGGCGTCAGGAGCGCTCTGATGGCCCTATCGCGCGTTGCCCCGTGTGCGATGTCGTGATTGGACCTGCGTGTCGGCGTCTTTGTGCCATACGGTGGTGTGGTTACGCAGGTGCAGAGTGCGTGATGTGGCATCCATGTGCGCCGACGCTGCGTCCATCCGGCTGTGCGGAGGGCCGCCCAGCCGTCTAACTAGAAAGGGGTTGGTCTGCCCGGATGCGTAGGGGTTGTGCTACCCAGATGCAGAGGGGCTCGGCCAGCCCGGACCGTGGTTGTCATTGGTTCTTCCCAACGATTGCGGGATGGGCGTGTAACTTTGGTTGCCCTCCCAGGGTCGTCTATAAAATTGCCTCGCGTACTCGCTCGGCCTGTTTCACAAGAGAAAGATCGCCCTTGCAGTGCGGCCTTCTATATCCTCCTTTTCTTGCCAGAGCACGCGAGATTCCTCTCGCTTCGCCCCTCCGTGAGCTTCTTTGCCCAACCGATGGAGCAGTTACCTTCGCGCGTCCCTGCGCCAATCCTATCCATAGAAAGTTCTCAAAACCGCTCCAGAAAGCTACAAAACACATGTTATGGGCCGACCCATCCTAGCGATAGCATGTTGCGAGATGTTACTCCGTGCTACCTATATCTCGCTTATACTGAGATAGTAGCTCCCCTCGCCCGCAGCGCCCACGTGTTTGGCCCGACCGACTAGAGTGTTCTCGGTCGTCTATTCACTCGTTTGGTCGTTGCTACATTTGATTTGTTTTTTGCTTTTTGTTTATTTTTATTATTTCTTTGGTATTACTTGTTTCTTCACCGATTTTCTTTGGTATTTCTTTTTTTATTCTTATTTCTTTGCTTTGGTTTCATTGTTTTTTTCATTTTTCACTGCGTTCCACTGTTTTGCATTGGTTTTTTTTTGCTTTCTATTTTTCCCTCTCTTTGACTTTCTTTGTTTCTTTCTCGTTTTCTTTGGGGTTTTACATTTTTCATACACATTGTACATTTTCTGAATACAGTCAAAACATTTTTATACAATTTTACCATTTTCAAAATACATGATTTATATATTTTTTAGGTCTACTTTTTCATACATCATTTATAGTTATCGTATATATATATGAAACTTATGTATATATATATGAAACTTATTTATAAATGTTTAACATTTTCAAAAACATGATTAACAGCTTTTTAGATATATGTTTTTATGTTTATATTTTTTATTCCATTATACATTTTTTATATACATTAGAAACTTATTTATAAATGTTTGACATTTTCAAAAACAAAATAATCATTTTTTCAAATATATTTTTTATGTATAATTTTATTTATGTGTTGTACATTTTTTGTATACATCAGGAACTTGATTTTATACACGTTTAACATATTTTAAAATGCATGATTAATAAAAATTTCAATATATGTTTTAATGTCTACATTTTCGTACACTTTGTACATTTGTCGTATACATCAAGAACATTTTTACACATATTTAACATTTTGTGAATACATGAGTAATACTTTTGCATAATGTCACATAATTTCTTTTTGAAACATGTGACTATTTTTTATTACAACTAATTTAAATGTTATCAACATTTTTTAAATATTGGACAACCACGGCCATTTTTTTGGCAGCTTAAAAAAAATAAGCCGCCTCCTCCCATGGTTTTCCCATAAGCCACCTCTCGTATTTGTTGGAGCTTCTAAACTGGCTATGAAATAAATAATTTGAAAGTCTCAACAAAATGGGGGAGAGGCTTATTTTTAAGCATGGGAGAGGCAGCTTAATTTTTATGCCACCCAAAAGAACTGGCCATAACACTGGACAAACTTTTTTTGAACATAGGACGATTCTTTTTAAACTAAGTAATTGTTTGTGGAATATTGTATTTTTAGATTTTCTTTGAAAATAAAAAAAAAGAAAAATAAAATGGAAAGAGGAAAAAGAGAGAAAGACCAACAGACTAGAGAAATGAACAAACCTGTTGCTGACCTGCTCACCAGGGGCGTTCCTTCAAGCGATGCATGCTTCTACCTCGCTATAAGCAACACATGGTCATTCACATATTGCTAATTTTTTTTTGTATGCATAGTCATCAGGAGCAACTAACTAATGGTTACTCCTTGTTGGGCTCTCGTAAGGGTTACTTTTTTGTCTGGGAGTGCGTCAAGTGGTGTATCCAGCCGCTGCCACATGTCGCGTGTTGGAATCTCCCTTTAGATTTTGATGGTTTTTTCGTATGCATTTTCAGGTTCTAGATGATATTTTTTAGCTTTTTGTCATTTTGTTTTTGCTTGGCTTCCATAGGTTTTGAAGAAAAATAAATATTTTATATTTTTCAAAGCATAGATGTGCTTTTCAAAAAAAGGAAATCACAATTGTGCTTCCAAAAAGAAAAAAATCATAGCGTGGGCTTATTCTACGAGAAGCACAACCTGCTTCTGCAAGAAACACAACCTGTGCTTCCCGAAAAAAGAAAAAACACAGGTTGTGCTTCTAGGAGAAACACATGAAGCATATTTGTGCTCGTGCGACAAGCACAGCCTCTTGCTTCTGCGAGAAGCACAACCCGTGTTTCCCAAAAAGAAGGAAAAGCACAACATGTGCTTCCGAAAAATGGAAAACCCCAACCATGCTTTCGGGCTCTGTTTGTTTTTTCTTTATTTTTTGTTTTTGTTTTATTATTTCCTTTTTCAGTTATTGTTTTTTCTTAAAAAAGGTTCATGGAAATATATTAACATGGGATCTAGTTTCAAAGATCTCGATGCGGGAAATCCAATGATGAAAACCGTTCTGTGTTTAGTCGCATGGTTTAAGAGATAAAATGTTTTAAAAAAATGAATCTACGAAAAAATGGGAAATCTCCCAGGTGGATAACCCTTCATCGATGATTTCGATGTTACTCGGTCTCTCGCAATAATAGATGAGAAGTTACATTTTCCAAGAATGTTATCTGACGGACGTTCTCTGGTAGGGAGATGGCAAATGAACGTATTTTCTTGACAGTTTTAGTTGCAACGCGAGATTAAATAGTGATAGTTTTTAGAATAAAAATGTTAATGTGAATTTGAAGAAACTGCAAGCAAAAGCATTCACAAATTCCATCTGTTTCAGCGACGTTCGCCATCTACTGCAGTCCTTTTTTTAGAGCACGCTAGAGTTTTTTTTTATTTCTAGGGATGGGAGAGTTATGTTTTTTGGGCTCTGATACGTCTCCATCGTATATAATTTTCCAAACTCTTTTGCCTTTATTTTGGACTTTAATTTGCATGATTTGAATGGAACTAACCCGGACTGACGATGTTTTCAGCAGAATTGCCATGGTGTTATTTTTGTGCAGAAATAAAAGTTCTCAGATTGACCTGAAAATTTACAAATAATTTTTGTGGAATATATAAAAAATACTGGCGCAAGAAGTTGCCAGAGGAGGGCCACCGAGAGGCCACAAGCCCTGGGGGCGAGCTCTACAGGCTTGTGGGCCTCCTGGACCTCCTCCGACCCTAACTCCAACTCTATAAGTACCTATTCAGGGAGAAAATAATCAGAGAGAAGGAATCATCGCGTTTTACGATACAGAGCCGTCGCCGCCTCCTGTTCTTCATCGGGTGGGCTGATCTGGAGTCCGTTCGGGGCTCCGGAGAGGGGGATTCGTTGCCATCATCATCGTCACCAACCTTCCTCCATCACCAATTTCATGATGCTCACCGCCGTCTGTGAGTAATTCCATTGTAGGCTTGCTAGGCGGTGATGGGTTGGATGAGATTTATCATGTAATCGAGTTAGTTTTGTTAGGGTTTCATCCATAGTATCCACTATGTTCTGCGATTGATGTTGCTATGACTTTACTATGCTTAAGGGGTATTGTCGGTGTCAAAACCGGCGGATCTCGGGTAGGGGGTCCCGAACTGTGCGTCTAGGCCGGATGGTAACAGGAGGCAGGGGACACGATGTTTTACCCAGGTTCGGGCCCTCTTGTAAAACCCTACGTCCTGCTTGATTAATATTGATGATATGGGTAGTACAAGAGTAGATCTACCACGAGATCAAAGAGGCTAAACCCTAGAAGCTAGCCTATGGTATGATTATATGTTGTAGTTGTTGTGTCCTACGGACTAAAATTCTCCGGTTTATATAGACACCAGAGAGGGTTAGGGTTACACAAGGTCGGTTACAAAGGAGGAGATATCCATATCTGTATTGCCTAGTTTGCCTTCCACGCCAAGTAGAGTCCCATCTGGACACGAGACGAAGTCTTCAATCTTGTATCTTCATAGTCTAACAGTCCGGCCAATGGATATAGTCCGGCTGTCCGGAGACCCCCTAATCCAGGACTCCCTCAGTAGCCCCTGAACCAGGCTTCAATGACGATGAGTCCGGCGTGCAGTATTGTCTTCGGCATTGCAAGGCGGGTTCCTCCTCCGAATACACCACGGAAGGATTTGAATACAAGGATAGTGTCCGACCCTGCAAAATAAGTTCCACATACCACCATAGAGAGAATAATATTTTCG
This sequence comes from Triticum urartu, assembly GCF_003073215.2. Classification (NCBI taxonomy): domain Eukaryota; kingdom Viridiplantae; phylum Streptophyta; class Magnoliopsida; order Poales; family Poaceae; genus Triticum; species Triticum urartu. Next base: position 460,992,348 of record NC_053027.1, read on the forward strand.
CAAATCTAATTTGCTGACTTGTTTTGACCGATGACGTTATGTCATGGCCCGATGATTATTCGAACCGTTTCCTTTAACTAGCCCCGCACGTAACACGAGGCAGTTTTTTAACACGTCTTGTCAAAGCAGAGATCGTGTCCCCTTATTACGGGATTCTCATCAATACGGGCGTGCGTAACCCAACCGCGTCATCGATTACGGCGCTTGGGGGATAAGCGAGTTTTACCAGGCTAGTGGGGGGCGCATAGTTTCGTCCGCCCATATAAAGGGATAAGGATTCACCTTTTCATCCACGCCTTCTTCCTCCTTTGCTCATCCGTTTTCTCACACTCGAGCTCTAGCGCCCAAGTCCGCACTTCCCAACTCCACCTTCTCCAACAATGTCCGGAGCAGGAGGCAGGTGGATGGTCTCCTCCATCACGGAGGGAGACATCAAGAAGCTGAGGAGAGCCGGATACCTGCCCGACGACATCGCGCACCGGCTCCCAGATGAGGGGCAGCTCATCCCCACCTCCGGGCCCCATGAGAGGGTAGTGTTCCTTACCCATTTCCTCCGCGGACTGGGATTCCCTCTCCACCCCTTCGTCTGGGGGCTCATGTTCTACTACGGCCTGGATTTCCACGATCTGGCCCCGAATTTCATCCTCAACATCTTGGCGTTTATCGTCGTGTGCGAGGCCTTCCTCCGCATCAAGCCCCAGTTCGGCTTATGGCTGAAGACCTTCAATGTCAAGCCGAAGGTTGTGGGCGGCCGCCAGGCGAAGTGCGGAGGCGCCATGGTGGGCAAGATGCCCAACGTTACATGGCTCGAGGGCTCCTTTGTGGAAACCATAAAGGGGTGGCAATTGGGGTGGTTCTACATCACTGAGCCGCGTGACCCCGCATGGGCAGTGGCCCCCGAGTTCCGATCTGGCATACCCATGCGGCTCACCTCCTGGAAAGAGAAGGGCCTGTCCTGGGGTAGTTCGGGAGAGCTGACCGGTCTCCAAACATGTATTCAAAACATGGTGAACAAGAAGCTCAAACTTGTCAACGTAGTCCAGGTCATGGTCCACCGTCGGATCCTCCCGTGCCAACAACGGGACTTCAACTTGTGGGAGTTCGACCCGGTGCAGCACCGAACTCTGAACAGGCTCTTCGACACAACTCACGAAGATGCCTGGAGGGTGTTGTTCAAAAGCACCGAGGTCCCTCCTCCCATTACTGAGGATCGCGGATTCAGCGCGAAGCGCCAAGCCAGTGCGGTAAGCTGCTTTACCTTTCACATGATACTTATCTTTTATAGATTGACTCCATGTGGGATCTAAACTCCCGTACCTTTGACAGGACTAGCAGGAGACGGCCGGACATATCGACTGTCCAGCTCCTTTGCCCGAAGGCCCAGCGGACGCTCTTCTGGCGAAGATGCTGACTCCGACTCCTTATACGGTGCCGGAGAAGACCAAGAAGTCCAAGGGAACCCGAAAGAGTTCCCGACGCCAAGCGTCGTCGGACTCACCGTCCGATGACTCTGCGGCGCAATCCTCCCCCGAAGACGAGGAAGAAGAAGAAGATGCTCCCCCTCCAGCTGGGGGAGATAAGAAAAGGAAGGCCGCCCCAACTGGGGGCCGAAGGGTCCAAGAAGGGAAGGACTCTCCTTCCGGACAGTTCCACCGTCGCCGACGAAGGCGAAGACGAGTGATTGCCTAGGGCCAAGCCCCTGGGGAGATCGTAAGTATTCGGATACCAGAGTAACTCATAGCATTCCTTTGTCGCACTGCTTTCCCTAACGCCGAACATAATTATGCAGGCCGTCACGAGCCAGTATCGATGTATCATCGGACGGCTCCCTAGGCTCGTCGGACATGGATAGCGATCCAGTCCCGACCACCACCTCCCCTCATCCTGCTGACGACGCTGAGGTGCTGTCTCAAGAGGCACCGGGTCGAGGGGAGACAGTCCTGGAGGCGCCTCAAGGCGACCTTCCGGACTCCGGGAGCTGAGGGGACGGGGCTCCTGAGAGCTCCAAGTTCGGCTCTCAGCCGAACACCGCGCTGGAACCTCCAATGGTTCCGGGTTCGGGCATGCGGCCTCCTTCTAAGAGGGCCAAGATGCCTGTGCCGGTGACCTCTGTCCATCCAGAGGTGCCGGACAATCTGCTGGAAGTGCTTTGCAGCGCTTCCATCGACGAGGAGCACCGCACTATCATGAGTGCGGTGATCCAGAAGGTTCAGTCCACCAAGAGCGGATTGACTGAAGCCTGTGCCAGCCTTCTAACAGGCTTTGAGGTAAGTGTTTAAGAATATAGGAAAAATATTACCGCATAGACAGTAGCCCCTGATGCTTTGTTCGGTGTTCACAAAGAAAAGCCAAACAGAGGATCAAATAATATCGCAGGAGTCTAATATAAGTATGTCAATACGCGTATGCAGGCTTCACTGCTGGCGTCCGCCGCACTGACTACGGAGGTTGCCGTACTAAAGCAGGACCTCGAGGGGTCCAAGAAAGAGCTCGGCCTTGCCAAGAGGCAGCTCGAGGAGAACAAGGGTAAGTAATACCCTGTCTATAGATATGTATATATAAAAAAGACGCGATTGCAAAATGACAGGATCATCGTATATTTGCCAGGGGCCATGACCGAGGTGGCGACCCTAAATCAAGCGCTAACCAAGGCCGAAGATAAAGCGGACAAGGAGCGCGCTGAGCGGGAAAAACAAGAGGTTTGGGTGGGCGAGGTGCAGCAAGAGCTCCAGGCTCTCGTGATGAAGCACGAGGGTTGGAGCTTGACTCGGAGACGCGAGAGTCTGAGCTTGCCGCGGCCCTCGAGGGCGCAAAAAGTGCCAAGGCCGAAGCCCAAAAGGCCCTCCAGGAGATCGACGCAATGAAGAAGATAACGACGGGTAAGGCATTCTATATGCAGAGAAAGCATGTAAAAGTAAATTACCGATTACTTACCCGGATTCGGAGCTCTCCAGGAGCATTCGCAGATTTGCCCCGCAGCGTGTCGGATGCCGCACAATTTTACCAGGCCGAGGAGGGAAGCTCAATGGAGAAGCTGTTCTGGTCTCAGTATACTGGGACCGAACACCCGATGCCTCTGAGCGACCAGCTAAAGCAGCTGGTCGAGCTGCACAAGGCGGCCGAACAGGCCATGAAGGGCCTTATAGTCCGGCTGTGGCCTGGCGACGCCCTTCCGAACAGCTACTTCGGCCTAGTGAGGCGGCTTGCAGATGCCTGCCCACGGCTGGAGGTCGTCAAGCGGTCCGTCTGCATCGAAGGTGCACGCCGGGCTTTCGCCCGTGTGAAGGTGCAGTGGGCCAAGCTAGACGCCGTGAAGCTGATCAAGGAAGGGCCGCCGCAGGGCAAGGAGCATCGCACCCCCGAAATTTATTATGAGGGTGTCCTGAAGGGTGCCCGTCTTGTAGCGGACGAATGTTCCAAGGATGTAATATTTGAGTAAACTTGCTCGTGTGATCCTGTATGATGAAAACTTGTTTCATATGCGCTATGCAATGCTTGTGTGAATTTAAAATATTACCTTCTGTTTGGCCGTTTATCCAATCTGAGAGATGGCTAGTCCTCGGCTTCTGCCCCCATGCCACGAGTGCTGGGGTGTTCGGGATAAACCTGAGCAATCTTGTTCCCATATTTGGGTCCTTCGAGGGAGGTTCTCAGCACAACGAACAAGGCAACCGGACTAATAATGCTTTATCACTCTCACTTAGCCATAGAATTCTATAATTTTAAATTTCGGCGAAGCCCCTGGTATTCGGAAGGCCGAATTCGGGGCGCTATACACACCTTTAAGCCGGACAGGGCCGGCCCCTCGCCCTAAGCGGCATAAGTATTTAGGGACTCGAAAACCTCGCCGAACAGCGACCAGTCTCTCGCCTTATCATGACAATCAGTTTTAGCTTTCTCTACTGAGGTGCTAAGCCCGGCAGAACCGAGGCACAATCGCAGTAGTTATCCTAGCGCTACCTTAGCCGATAGAGCGGAACGTAAGGTACCAAAACATAGGAGCCGGGCAAACCCAATATTTGACCAAAGACATGATTCGGAGCTGATGCATATAATGCTATAAGTTCGGGGTGCCGCACTTGTGAAAGTGTTCGAACTTTTCACACCGTATTGTGGGGTACGTAAGCCCCTGGTGTATTGACCGTACCAAAGTGTACGGTTGCAAGGCGTCATTAATGAACACACACACACACACATATATATATATATAACAAGAATGCAATAATAGTCGTAATGTCATGCATTGTTTATTCAAAAAATTGCGTTAAAGCATAGTGATACAGATAGTGCGATAAGCAAAGATTAGGACTATGTCCCTTCCAAGGGCAAGCTGAGGAATGATATTAAATCGAATATTTCGCTCGTTACTGTAATCCACCTGGGAATTCCGTGGTATGACGTAGCTGTCTGCCTCCTTGGTTGCTGCATCATGTGTTCGGCAATAGTGTTGCCGGACAGTGTTTCCAGAGATTAAGGTCCTGAAAAAAGGAGAAAAATAACCAGACGAGAAGCCCCTAGTGCGGTTTAAGCTGCGTCTTGGGGCATGCCGTAGTTGTGCCCCCTCCCCACCTATGCCCATGGTATTTTTAATGTGTAATTATGTACGCGTGGCGCGAGTTTCGCCGTTTGGCTGGGACTGGGGTGGGGGCCGCATTGCTACGCGAGCTCAGATCGTGCCAGGCGGTCTATTTGCCGATTACTCCGAGCGCGCTTGAAGGTGTCCGGGTTTTGAACCGCCGAACTGGTTGATTGCCTTGAGAGGCTGCTTTGCGCTTCTGCTGCGAGGGCCGCGGTGTGCTCCTCTATTCGGAGAGAGCGCTCTGTGTTTCCATTGACTGTAATAACTCCGTGAGGTCCTGGCATCTTGAGCTTGAGGTATGCATAATGCGGTACCGCATTGAATCTAGAAAATGCGGTTCGCCCGAGCAGCGCATGATAACCACTGCGGAACGGTACTGTATCGAAGATTAACTCTTCGCTTCGGAAGTTATCCGGGGTTCCGAAGACCACTTCCAGTGTAATTGAGCCTGTGCAATGGGCCTCTACACCTGGAATGACGCCTTTAAAGGTCGTTTTTGTGGGTTTGATCCTTGAGGGGTCTATACCCATGTTGCGCACTGTGTCCTGATAAAGCAGGTTCAGGCTACTGCCGCCATCCATAAGGACTCGAGTGAGGTGAAATCCGTCAATGATTGGGTCTAGGACCAGTGCGGCGAATCCGCCATGACGGATACTAGTGGGGTCGTCCCTGCGATCGAAGGTGATCGGACAGGAGGACCAAGGGTTGAACTTTGGGGCGACTGGCTCCAACGCATATACGTCCCTGAGCGCACGCTTCCGCTCCCTCTTGGGGATGTGGGTTGCGTATATCATGTTCACCGTCCGCACTTGTGGGGGAAACCTCTTTTGTCCTCCGGTGTGTGGCTGCCGGGATTCCCCCTCGTCATCGCTATGTGGCCCCTTGTCCTTGTTTTCGGCAATTAACTTGCCAGCCTGCTTGAACACCCAACAATCCCTGTTGGTGTGATTGGCTGGCTTGTCTGGGGTGCCGTGTATTTGACACGAGCGATCGAGTATACGGTCCAAGCTGGATGGTCCCGACGTACTTTGTTTGAATGGCTTTTTCCGCTGACCGGGTTTAGAGCCTTTGAATCCGGCATTGACTGCCGTATCCTCGTTATTATCATTGTTAATGCGGCGCTTATGTTTGTTGCAACGTGACCTGCTATTGCCGTCCTTGGTATCCGAAGTACCATGGTTCTTTGATATGTTATTACTGCAAGCCAGCCAGCTGTCTTCTCCCGCACAAAAGCGGGTCATGAGTGTCGTGAGGGCTGCCATAGATTTCGGCTTTTCCTGACCAAGGTGCCGGGCTAGCCATTCGTCGCGGATGTTGTGTTTGAAATCCTCTAGGGCCTTTGCATCCGGACAGTCGACAATTCGATTTTTCTTTGTTAGGAACCGAGTCCAGAATTGCCTGGCCGATTCTTCTGGCTGCTGAATTATGTGGCTCAAGTCATCGGCATCTGGTGGCCGCACATAAGTGCCCTGAAAGTTGTCAAGGAATGCGGCTTCCAGATCTTCCCAACAGCTGATGGACTCGGCTGGCAAGCTGTTAAGCCAATGCCGCGCTAGTCCCTTGAGCTTTAGTGGGAGGTATTTGATGGCGTGTAAGTCGTCACCGCGAGCCATGTGGATGTGGAGGAGGAAATCCTTGATCCATACTGCGGGGTCTGTTGTGCCGTCATATGATTCAATATTTACAGGTTTGAAACCTTCTGGGATTTGATGATCCATTACTCCGTCTGTGAAGCATAAGGGGTGTGCGGCGCCTCTGTATTGGGCTATATCGCGACGCAGCTCGAATGGGTCTTGCCCGCTGTGTTCGGCCCGGCCGGATTTTCTTTTGCCGTATCCGGCGTGACATTTATCGTCTCACAGAGTGGCGCGCCCTCGTGATCCGTAGATCGATCTTGCATGCTTTGCTTTGTCCTCCAATATGTCTCGCAGGTCTGGCGTATCTCCCCATGCCTTTTTATTTGAATGGCGTCAGGATGGAGGCTGAGTTTTTGGCTGGAATGCCTCTCTATCGCGGCCACGAGGTGGCCGATCAGCCGTATCATACGCTTCTTCCTCCAGTCGAGGTAGCAACCTGCACTTTGGGTAACTCTTGGAGGGGCGCTCGAGTTTATATTCCTTGGCCGCGAGGATTTCAGTCCATCTGTCAGCTAGCAGAACCTGATTAGCTTGAAGCTGCTGCTGCTTTTTCTTAAGGCTATTTGCCGTGGCTATAAGCCGGCGTTTGAAGCGCTCTTGTTCGATGGGATCCTCTGGCACAACGAATTCGTCGTCGCCGAGGCTTGCCTCGTCTTCGGAGGGGGGCATGTAATTATCGTCCTCCTCCTCTCCATCTGCCGCTCTCTCAGGAGGGCTGGCTCTTCCATCCTCCTGCTTTAAATCTTGCTGGAGGGGATTGTTGTTGTCTTCGGCACTATCTGGAGTGTTATTATCTCCTGTGCCGGCATCACCACTTTTGCTATGGCGGGACTTAGAGCGGCGCTGCTGACGTTGGCTCTTGGGTTGCTTCTTGGAGGGGTCATCCTCCGCTATCTTGTCGCCATTGCCTTCTTTCGGTGTATCCACCATGTATATATCGTATGATGAGGTGGCTGTCCAGTGCCGTGTGGGCAGTGGATCCTCTTCGTCTCCCGCATTGTCGTCCATACCGTCGATGTCTTCGGAGTCAAAGTCGAGGATGTCAGTTAAGTCATTGACAGTGGCTACTAAGTGGGTGGTGGGCGGGCCGCGAATTTCTTCATCGTCCGCATCCCAGTCCTGTCGGTCATAGTTCGGCCAGGATCCTCCTGACAAGGAGAGAGACCTTAATGAGTTCACTACGTCGCCAAAGGGCAAGTGCTGAAAAATATCTGCGGAGGTAAACTCCATGATCGGCGCCCAATCGGATTCGATAGGAACGGGCGCAGGCGGTTCGGAGTTCGTGGCCGGAGAAGGATCCGGCAGTTTAACGACACGGCTCTCGTGCAAGGTAAGGTCGATGTTTGGCTTGATCGCCGCTGAGGGTAAGGCCTCCGTGGCGGGGTCCATCCACCCGTCCGCGGAAGGCGCACCTGGCTCCAAATTGAGGGTCGAAGCGGCTGCCTGTGCGATCTCTTGAACACTATCCGATGGTAGCGCTAAACAGCACTCATCGTGACCACATGACGCACAAGGCAGAGGCTCGAATCCATCGAAGATCAAGTCTCCGCGGATATCGGCCGTGTAGTTTAAGCTTCCAAACCTGACCTGGTGGCCAGGGGCGTAACTTTCAATCTGCTCCAGATGGCCAAGCGAATTGGCCCGCAGTGCAAAGCCGCCGAACGCGAAGATCTGTTCGGGGAGAAAAGTCTCACCCTGGACTGCATCGCTATCGATGATAGTAGGAGCCATCAAGCCTAATGGCGACGGCACAGAGGAACTCTCAATGAAAGCACCAATGTCGGTGTCAAAACTGGCGGATCTCGGGTAGGGGCCCCCGAACTGTGCGTCTAGGCCGGATGTTAACAGGAGGCGGGGGACATGATGTTTTACCCAGGTTTGGGCCCTCTTGATGGAGGTAAAACCCTACGTCCTGCTTGATTAATATTGATGATATGGGTAGTACAAGAGTAGATCTATCACGAGATCAGAGAGGCTAAACCCTAGAAGCTAGCCTATGGTATGATTGTATGTTGTAGTTGTTGTGTCCTACGGACTAAAATTCTCCGGTTTATATAGACATCGGAGAGGGTTAGGGTTACACAAGGTCGGTTACAAAGGAGGAGATATCCATATCCGTATTGCCTAGCTTGCCTTCCACGCCAAGTAGAGTCCCATCCGGACACGAGACGAAGTCTTCAATCTTGTATCTTCATAGTCTAACAGTCCGGCCAATGGGTATAGCCCGGCTATCCAGAGACCCCCTAATCCAGGACTCCCTCAGGTATTCTATTTCTCAGTCCTGAAGATATGCAAGAGGCAAAGAAATCTATGAAAGAAAAAGGTATTAAAGCTGAAGATGTTAAGAATTTACTACCTATTCAAGAAATACATGGTCTTGATAACCCGACACAAGTAGTAGAGGTAAATTCTCTCTATAAATTTGATGAAGGTGATAATCCCTATAATAAATCTGCTAGTCAATGCTTGGATGAATTTGATAACTTTATTGTTAAACAAGAAAACTTCAATGCATATGTTAGTAGACAATTGAAACGAAATGCTTATATGCCTGAACGCTTGGGTGATTATATGTTTAGAACTTTTAATGATCTCAAGATTGTTAGTAAACAAGCTTCTATGATAAAAACTCAAGTAGAACAAGTTCTCAAAGCACAAAATGATTATCTTAATGAAATGAATAATAAGATGAATGATCATGATGTTAGAGTTATGACTAGAGGCGGTAAAAATGACTCATGAACCTTTGTATCTTGAAGGCCATCCTAGGAGAATTGAGCAAGATTCTTAGAGAATTAATACTGATGCACCTAGTCCATCTAAGAAGAAAAAGAAAAATGATAGGACTTTGCATGCTTCTAGTGAACCTACTATAGACACACCTGAGAATTCAAATGATATTTCTATTTCGGGTACCGAGACACAATCTGGTGATGAACATGAGCCTAGTAATAATGTTAATGATGATGTTCATTTTAATCCTCAACCAAGTAATGATAATGATGTGGAGATAGAACCTGTTGTTGATCTTGATAACCCACAACCTAAGAATAAAAGGTATGATAAGAGAAACTTCGTTGCTAGGAAACATGGTAAAGAAAGAGAACCATGGGTTCAAAAACCCTTGCCCTTTCCTCCTAAACCATCCAAGAAAAAGGATGATGAAGAATTTGAGCGCTTTGTTGAAATGCTTAGACCTATCTTTTTGCCTATGCGTTTGACCGATTTTCTGAAAATGTCTCCTTATGCTAAGTATATGAAAGATATTGTTACTAATAAAAGAAAGATACTGGAAGATGAAATTTCCACCATGCTTGCTAATTATACATTTAAGGGTGGAATACCAAAGAAACTGGGAGATCCAGGAATACCAACTACACCATGCTCCATTAAAAGAAATCAGGTTAGAACTTCTTTATGTGATTTGAGAGCCGGTGTTAGTGTTATGTCTTTCTCTTATATCGTAGACTTGATTTGAATAAGTTGACACCCACTGAAATCTCTTTGCAAATGGTTGATAAATCAACCGCTATACCCATCGGTATTTGTGAGGATGTACCTGTCGTAGTTGCAAATGTTACTATTTTAACGGACTTTGTTATTCTTGATATAGCTGAGGACGATAGTATGTTGATCATCCTTGGTAGACCCTTTTTGAATACTACAGGGGTTGTTATTGATTGCAACAAGGGCAATGTCACTTTTCATGTTAATGGTAATGAGCATACGGTACACTTTCCGAAGAAAGAACCTCAAGTGAATAGTATCAATTCTATTGGAAAAGTTTCAACAATTACTATTGGAGGTTTTGAATTCCCTATTCCTAATGTCAAAAAGAAATATGATATTCTTATTGTTGGGGACATGCATATCCCCGTTGAGGTAACCTAGTGTTATACAAAGATTCTCCGGTTTCATGTCATTCGAAAGAGTTTGTTAATAAGACTTGACCAACCTTATTAATGGATTCCTTTTAATGGGCATGAGATGGATGAATTTAGTAAACACAACCTTCTGTACCCACTCTTTACTTTCTATTATTTAGAATAAATAAAGAAGAAATACTACTATTTTTCTATTTTCTGAATTATCCGTGCAATAAAAAATGACAAGAAAATAAAAGTCCTCCAAATGCCCTAGAAATTTAGTATGATTTTCCTATAATATTTAAGAATTTTTGGCACTGAACACACGTCAGGGGGTGCACCAGTGGGCCACAAGCCCATAGGGCGTGCCCACCCCCAAGGCGCGCCTAGAGGGCTTGTGGGTCCCATGTGGGGCCCCTCGCTTATTCCAGCACACATCCACTTCGTCTTCCTCCAAAAAAAATCACACCATTGCTCAAACCCGTGTTCTTGCTCATTTTGCTGCCATTTTCGATCTCCTTGCTCGGAACTCCGTTTCTGAAACTGTTTCGGGGGATTGTTTATCGATATGTGAATTTTCCAATGGTCCAATTAGTTTTTGTCGTAGTGCTTTATATATTGCATTTTTTGCTTTTGTGGTGACCTTGTTCTTGATGCTTGCATGTCAAATTTATATGGTCGAAAGTAGTTTTGTTGCATGATATAGCCTCTAGACAGTTGTAGGAGTGGTTCCTATCAATCTTGTTGAGTTTTGTTCACTTTTATTTTGAGTCACTAGAAATTTCAGAAATTTTGAGAGGAAAAAGAAACCATGAGGAGGTGGTTAAGGGGTTCTTCAAGCCAGAATTTCGAGGGAAATGAAAATGAGGAGAAGAAGAAGAAGCCCAAGTACAACCATCCTCGTGCTGTGGAGGTTCGGCCGTGTGAATGGCCAAGTGGCACATTCTTGAGAGAGGCAGGGATTTATGATGATTTCTATTATTTGGCGGAGAATGCAGGCTGCCTTCCTTTCCTCCAAGATAAGTGTGAACAATACCTCCTACTCACTAATAACTTTGTGCAAAACTTTCATTTTATCCTAGGAAATCACCACCGACGGTAGAATTTCATTTGTATGATGAACCTAAGGAGATGCCATTATTTGATTTTTGTGATGTTTGCAAAATACCTTTTGAGGGCAGCATCAGTGAACCACGTCCTAGGGACATGGAGGGTTTCATTGCCGAAACTACTGTGGGGGAAGAGAGAGGAGTGTCAGAGGCGAGAGTGGCTAGTTTACATTTCCCCGTTTTATGCTATTATTCATTATTTGTTGGGAGATGTTTGGTTGGTCGATGGGAGAGTGGAGGTCTCAGTGCCCATGACCTTGCCATTTTGCGCCATGCTTTATATGCCGAGAGAACTTCTAGTCTGGGCCCTATTGTTGCTCGACGGTTGAACATGAACCGCTCGAAGGGCACTATTTTTGGAGGTATCTATGCCTCCTGCCTTGCTAAACATTTGTTGGGAAATGTTGCATGGAAAACAAAAAAAATCTATGCACACGCAAGATATATCCATGGAGATGCATAGCAATGAGAGGGGAGAGTGTGTCTACGTACCCTCGTAGACCGTAAGCGGAAGCGTTTAGTAACGCGGTTGATGTAGTCAAACTTCTTCGTGACCCAACCAATCAAGTACCGAACGTACGACACCTCCGCGTTCAGCACACGATTAGCTCGATGACGTCCTCACCTTCTTGATCTAGCAAGACGGACGAAGTAGTTGATGAGTTCCGGCAGCACGACGGCATGGTGACAGTGGTGGTGATGCTATCTCCGCGAGGCTTCGCCTAAGCACTCCGAAAATATGACCGAGGAACGAAACTATGGAGAGGGGCGCTGCACACGGCTAAGAGATTGTCGTGGTTATGTGTGGTGCCCCCTCCCACATATATATAGGTGGGGGAGAGGGGAGGTAGCCAGGAGGCGCCCCAAGTGGGGCCGAATCCCACTTGGGCTCCTGCCCCAAGGCGCGCCCCCTTCCTTGTTTGTGTGCGGGAGGAAGGCAGGGGGAGGTGATGACCCATAAGTATAGGGGATCTATCGTAGTCCTTTCAATAAGTAAGAGTGTCGAACCCAACGAGGAGCAGAAGGAAATGACAAGCGGTTTTCAGCAAGGTATTATCTGCAAGCACTGAAATTATCGGTAACAGATAGTTTTATGATAGGGTAAACTGTAACGAGTAACAAGTAAATATAGTAACTAAGGTGCAGCATGGTGGCCCAATCCTTTTTGTAGAAAAGTACAAGCCTGGACAAACTCTTATATAAAGCAAAGTGCTCCTGAGGACACATGGGAATTGTTGTCAAGCTAGTTTTCATCATGCTCATATGATTCACGTTTGTTACTTTGATAATTTGATATGTGGGTGGACCAGTGCTTGGGTGCTGCCCTTCCTTGGACAAGCCTCCCACTTATGATTAACCCCTCTCACAAGCATCCACAACTACGAAAGAAGAATTAAGGTAAACCTAACCATAGCATGAAACATATGGATCCAAATCAGCTCCTTACGAAGCAACGCATAAACTAGGGTTTAAGCTTCTAGCACTCTAGCAACCCATCATCTACTTATTACTTCCCAATGCCTTCCCCTAGGCCCAAGTAATGGTGAAGTGTCATTTAGTCGACGTTCACATAACACCACTAGAGGAAAGACAACATACATCTCATCAAAATATCAAACGAACACCAAATTCACATGATTACTTATAGCAAGACTTCTCCCATGTCCTCAGGAACAAAGATAACTACTCACAAAGAATATTCATAATCATAATCAAAGGAGTATTAATTATCATTAAGGATCTGAAAATATAATCTTCCACTGGATAAACCAACTAGCATCAACTACAAGGAGTAATCAACACTACTAGCAACCCACAGGTACCAATCTGAGGTTTTGGGACCAAGATCAAATACAAGAGATGAACTAGGGTTTGAGAGGAGATGGTGCTGGTGAAGATGTTGATGGAGATTGACCCCCTCTTGATGAGAGGATCGATGGTGATGACGATGGCGATGATTTCCCCCTCCCGGAGGGAAGTTTCCCCGGCAGAACGACACCGCCGGAGCCATAGATTGGTTCTGCCCAAGTTCCGCCTCAAGACGGCGTCACTTTGTCCCGAGAGCTTCTTCTTGATTTTTTTCAGGGTAAAAGACACCATATAGCCAAAGATGAGCACCGTAGGCCTGCCAGGGGGGTCGCAAAGTCGGGGGCGTGCCCAGGGGGGTAGGGCGCGCCCTCCACCCTTGTGGCTGGCTGGTGGCCCTCCTCTGGTACTTTCTTCGCCCAATATTTTTTATTTATTCCAAAAACATGCTCCATGAAGTTTCAGGACTTTTGGAGTTGTGTAGAATAGGTCTCTAATATTTTCTCCTTTTCTAGCCCAGATCCAGCTGCCGGCATTCTCCCTCTTCATGTAAACCTTGTAAAATAAGAGAGATTAGGCATAAGTATTGTGATATAATGTGTAATAATAGCCCATAATGCATTAAATATCAATATGAAAGCATGATGCAAAATGGATGTATCAACTCCCCCAAGCTTAGACCTCGCTTGTACTCAAGCGAAAGCCGATATCAATAAATATGTCCACATGTTTAGAGATAGAGGTGTTGATAAAATAAAATACGGACATGAGTGTATCATGATCATCTTTAGAACAGCAACATATATGGTTATATAATTTCTTATGCTAAAGTAATAATTTGTTTTGGGGAACGTAGTATTTCAAAAAAATTCCTACGATCACGCAAGATCTATCTAGGAGATGCATAGCAACGAGAGGGGAGAGTGTGTCTACGTACCCTCATAGACCGAAAGCGGAAGCGTTTAGTAACGCAGTTGATGTAGTCGAACGTCTTCATGATCCAACCGATCCAAGTACCGAACGTACGGCACCTCCGTGTTCAGCACACGTTCAGCTCGATGATGTCCCTCGAGCTCTTGATCCAGTTGAGGACAAGGGAGAGTTCCGTCAGCACGGCGGCGTGGCGATGGTGATGATGAAGTTACTAGCATAGGGCTTCGCCTAAGCACTACGACGATATGACCGAGGTGTGTAACTGTGGAGGGGGGCACCGCACATGGCCAAGACATCAACTTGCGTGTCTATGGGGTGCCCCCTCCCTCGTATATAAAGGAGGGGAGGAGGAGGGCCGGCATCAAGGGGCGCGCCCAAGGGGGGATTCCTACTCCTAGTAGGAGTAGGTTTCCCCATTTCCTAGTCCATGTAGGAGACGAAGGAAGGAGAGGAGAGGGAGAAGGAAAGAGGGGGGCGCCGCCCCCTCCCTAGTCCAAATCGGACCAGCCCATGGGGGGCGCGCGGCCTCCCCTTGTGGCACTTCTCTCCTTTCCACTAAGGCCCATGAAGGCACAATACTTCCCCGACGAATTCCCGTAACTCTCTGGTACTCCAAAAAATACCCGAACCACTCAGAACCTTTCTAATGTCCGAACATATCAATCTTTACGTCTCGACCATTTCAAGACTCCTTGTCATGTCTGTGATCTCATCCAGGACTCCGAACAAACTTCAGTCATCAAATCACATAACTCATAATACAAATCGTCATCGAACATTAAGCGTGCGGACCCTACGGGTTCGAGAACTATGTAGACATGACCGAGATATATCCCCGATCAATAACCAATAGCGGAACCTGGATGCTCATATTGGCTCCTACATATTCTACGAAGATCTTTATCGGCTAAACCGCACAACAACATACGTTGTTCCCTTTGTCATCGGTATGTTACTTGCCCGAGATTCGATCGTCGGTATCATCATACCTAGTTCAATATCATTACTGGCAAGTCTCTTTACTCATTTCATAATGCATCATCATGTAACTAACTCATTAGTCACATTGCTTGCAAGGCTTATAGTGATGTGCATTATCGAGAGGGCCCAGAGATACCTCTCCGACAATCGGAGTGAAAAATCCTAATATCGATCTATGCCAACTCAACAAACACCATTGGAGACACCTGTAGAGCATCTTTATAATCACCCATTTACGTTGTGACGTTTGATAGCACACAAGGTGTTCCTCCGGTATTCGGGAGTTACATAATCTCAAAGTCTGAGGAGCGTGTATAAGTCATGAAGAAAGCAATACCAATAAACTAAACGATCATAGTGCTAAGCTAACAGATGGGTCTTGTCCATCACATCATTCTCTAATGATGTGATGCCGTTCATCAAATGACAACACATGTGTATGGCTAGGAAACTTAACCATCTTTGATTAACAGGATAGTCAAGTAGAGGCATACTAGGGACACTTTGTTTGTCTGTGTATTCACACATGTACTAAGTTTCCGATTAATACAATTCTAGCATGAATGATAAACATTTATCGTGATATAAGGAAATATAAATAACAACTTTATTATTGCCTCTAGGGCATATTTCCTTCAATTTGTTCACAAGATAAAGTATGAATCAGAAACTTCATTGAAAACTAACAAACTATGATCTCGGTCATCGGAACAATTGCAATTTATCATAACATCAGAAAGAGTCAATATAAGAACTTTTCAGCAAGTCCACATACTCAACTATTATATAGTCTTTCACAATTGCTAACTCTCACGTGATACTTATTGGTACTAAGTTTCAATCGGACACAGAGAAAGATAGGGGCTTATAGTTTTGCCTCCCAACATTTTACCTCAGGGGTAATGTCAACAATAATAATTTATGAAAACCTACATCCGAGTGGATATATATATATATCCGGATCTCTCCAACACATAGGGCTTGACAAAGGAAAAAGTATAAAAAGGAAAAGCGATGATCACCATGACTCTTATATAAAGGTAGAAGATAAAAGTAAAAGATACGCCCTTCGCAGAGGGAAGCAGAGGTTGTCATGCGCTTTTATGGTTGGATGCACAAAATCTTAATGCAAAAGAACGTCACTTTATATTGCCGCTTGTGATAAGGACCTTTATTATGCAGTCCGTCGCTTTTATTTCTTCCATATCACAAGTTAGTATAAAGCTTATTTTCCTCACACTAATAGATCATATGTATTCAGAGAGCAATTTTTATTGCTTGCATCGATGACAACTTACTTGAAGGATCTTACTCAATCCATAGGTAGGTATGGTGGACTCTCATGGCAAAACTGGGTTTAGGGATGTTTGGAAGCACCTTTAGTATCTCTACTTGGTGCAAAGAATTTGGCTAGCATGAGAGGGAAAGGCAAGCCCAACATGTTGGATGATCCATGACAATATAACTTCTATTCGGATATAACAAAACATAACTCATTATGTTGTCTTCCTTGTCCAACATCAACTTTTTAGCATGTCATATTTTAATGAGTGCTCACAATTATAAAAGATGTCCAAGATAGTATATTTATATGTGAATCATCTCTTTCTTTATTACTTGCTATTAATTGCAACAATGACCAAAACTATGTTTGTCAACCCTCAGCAACTTTTATTCATCATACCTGTTAGCATTCTGGGAACGGGGGTCCCCAGACTTGCCTACCTGCGGCCTGCGGCGTGGCTCAAAAGGGGGCCCAGCGCGGCCCATATTCATCAACATAGACCCAAGACCCTCGCGAGGGGCCAAGCCTCGCGGGGCGGACGACACGGAGCTTCCTCAGGCACGGCCTCATCAGGCTGGCTCGCGAGGAGGTGGAGAGATCAAGGCGCGGTACCTCACGAGGTGCCCGTGACGCAAGCCATGACGACCAAAGGCGCCAGGCGGGCGCCAGCCGCGCAGTGTCCTCCTTTCCTCTTTGGTGCAAAGGGAGCAAGCGCAGGCGAGAGCATCAAGCAAAGGCACCCGTTTCGGTGCAACGAGACCAAGACCAGTCCAACGGCAGGGAGGAAGTCATTGTGGAGCCCAAGCCAGCGTCACCACCAGAGCCTTTGGCAGGCGAGGACCAACTTTAGTCAGGATAAGTGTACCAGATGTTCCCCTTCAAAATGGCCAATTGTTGGCGCCCTTCCTGCTCAATATTTGGGAAGAGGCCCAGGGCCTTTGCCTATAAATAGGACTAGCCACCCCTAGGGTAGGGGGCAATCAAGAAGGGAGAATCTAGAAGCCAAGAGAGAAACTAGCTAGGATCGGATCGAGTAGCATCACACACACACAGAGAGAGAGAAGGGCGAATGAACTCCTCCTAGAAGTTCATCCCCCAGCCAAGAACAGACCCTCGCGAGGCTGTTCTTCCTTGTATTGCTCCTCATCATCAGCCCAAGAGGCAATCCACCACACCACACACTGGAGTAGGGTATTACACCACAACGGTGGCCCGAACCAGTATAAACCCTGTGTCTCTTGTGCTGTTCTTTCCATAGCTTAGATCTTAGCGAGGCGGAGGGGTGCAGGTAGGTAGAAGGCGAAATCTCCGCGCGCACCCCAGTGTTCGAACCTCAAGGGTCTGCCAGAACCCGAAATCCGACATTTGGCGCGCCAGGTAGGGGTGCGCCGGAATTCGTCTTCCACCACCCCGTTCTCCTCCGACCATCGCGTCCATGTCTGACGCTCGTCGGGCCCGCGCCGAGCGCCGGGCCGCTCTCGCTTCCCGCGTCGCCCAGAGGGCTCCTGTCGGCGGGCGTCCTCGCTGTTCCCCGTCACCTGCCGTCAACGCCTCCACCGGCCCGGCGGGGAACGAGCAGCAAGCGTCGTCTCAGCATCCGTCCGTGCGGCAAGACGGCCGCACCGCTACTCCCTCGCTCACCCAGCTGGTTCTTTGTCCCGCGCGCTCCGCGCACCCATGGAGGCTCGAGCTGCGCTCATCGCGGCAAACGAGCTCCTGCGCTACCATCCCGTCGACGACGTCTACGAAGAATGGCTCGACCGCGTCGCCGAGCTCGTTCGTGCCGCAGGAGGCTCTCCTGCGCCGTCCGTTCCGCTGCACCGCACCCCGCCCCGCGCGGGCAACGAAGCTCCGGGGGCGCCCCAGCCGCCTCCTCCTCAAGAAGGCGCCATGGCTCCAAGGCGCGTGGCCCCTGGGCGGAACCCGCTCCGTCAGGTGCCAGCGCGGCAAGAGCAGAGCTTCCAAGAAGTCCCTCACCCGCAAGAAGCTGCCCGGGCGCTCCCTGCTCCAGCACGTCGCGACCATGCTCCTGCTCCCGCACGTCAAGACCCCGCGCTACTCCCAGCTGCAGCGCGTGGGGACATGCAAGACCAAGCTCTCCATCACCCAAGGCCTCCCGTGGCCACAGCAGGCTGCCGTGCCTTCACCACCGAGCTACGCATCGTCGCGTGGCCCAGCAAGTTCAAGCCAGACCTGCCTCCTCGTTACGACGGCACGGCCGACCCTGCGGAGTTCCTCCCGCTCTATGAGCTGGGCATCGAAGCTGCCAACGGAGACGAGAAGGTCATGGCGAACTGGTTTCCCATGGCGCTCAAGGATGGGGCCCGCACCTGGCTCCTGAACCTGGCTCCAGGCACGATCTCCTCCTGGGACGAGATGCGCACCCGCTTCATCGCCAACTTCCAAGGTACTCGCGACCGGCCACCCTCCGTGAGCGACATGCGCCGCATCAAGCAACAACCCGGAGAGACCCTGCAGAAGTACATCCAACGCTTCAACAACGCACGCCTCAAGATTCCCAAGGTGACGGAGGAGGCCATCATCTCAGCCTTCTCCGACGGCGTGCGCGATGTCAAGATGAAGGAGGAGCTGGCGATGCATGAAGACCTGTGCACTTCCTTGGAGTTGTTCAACTTGGCAACCAAGTGCGCCAGGGCTGAGGAAGGGCGTCTCTCCCTCCTCGAGCTGCCTACCGCAGACCCAGAAGAGAAGAAGCCCAAGGCCAAGGATGTGAAGCGCAAGGGGGCTGCCGTGCTCGCAGCAGAACCAGACACCAAGCGGGGCAGAGATCAGCCCGAATCTTCCAAGGGTAGTCGGTACTGTGTGTACCACGACCTCCACACCCACAACAACAACGAATGTCAAGAGCTCCGAGCCGTGCGAGAAGGAAGGATCGGTCGTCGCCCCGACCACGGTGACCGGGGCTACGGTCGAGGAGGAGGAAGGAACGCAGGACGCTGGGAAGACCGCTGCCTGCGCCAAGGGTGGCGCGATCGGCCTTGCGAGGATCGCTGGCAAGACCCGCCTTGCGAGGGAGACTGGAGGGATCAACCTCGCGAGGATCGCCCGCAAGGCAACGCAGGCCTCCCTCCGCTGCCACCGCAGCCAAGGAGAAAGGAGGACCGCCATCAGGACGAGGGGGCTGGGGGCTTCCAGGAGCCGCGCGCGATCGCCTGCATCCTGGGCGGGGCTCAAGCCCCAGCCTCTCAACGCATCTTCAAGCAGTTCGCCCGCGAAGTGAATGCAGTCCTCCCCAAGCTCGAAGCCACGCGCCCTCTCAGGTGGGCGGCGTGCGCCATCAGTTGAGCTCAGCAGATCAGCTCAAGTGTGTGGCCACAGCTGGAGTCCTCCCGATGCTTTGTTCCCCAATCATCAGCAACGTGGTGGTCACCAGGACCCTCATCGATGGCGGGGCAGGGCTCAACGTCCTGTCCGTGGAAACATTCAACAATCTCCAAGTGCCCTACAACCAGCTTCAGCCGACCAAGCCTTTCTCCGGAGTCACCGACGGCTCCACGGCCCCGATTGGGAAGGTCCACCTCCCTGTCACCTTCGGGGCACGCGACAACTACCGCACCGAGCTCATCGACTTCGACGTCGCTCACATCCGCCTGCCGTACAATGCCATCCTTGGGTACCCAGCGCTGGCCAAGTTCATGGCCGCAACTCACCACGGCTACAACGTCCTCAAGATGCTAGGAAGTGGCGGAGTCATCACGGTGCCCTGTGAAGAGAAGGACATGGTGTGTTCCCTGGAACGAGCCTTTCAGGCCGCATCACTGGAAGACCCGGATCACGGAAGCAGGAGGCTTCCCGAGACCGCCCCCAAGAAGAAGAAGACATCGTCCGGCCCGACCCCTCAGTAGGCAGGCCCCTTAGGGCCCGCACCTGCCCAGGGGGAACCTCCTTCCATCGCATAGGAAAGCGCGCCCAGCGCCCTCCTCAGGCAGGGCTCAGGGGCTCTCCCCTGGAGGGCCACCGACCTGGCTAAGGTCACGAGGGAGGCGCTTGGGCAGCACATGGAGGCGTGTTTCGAAGCACGTTTTCCTCAAGAAGGAGTAAGGCAAGGAGAGCCAGACCCTCAGGAGTTCGTCAGCAAGGCCATTCAGGAGCTACAGGAGTCAAGAGTCATGAAAGGCGGCCACCGCCTACCAGCTGTGGCTCCCCATCCAGGCAAGGATAGTGGGCTGCGCGTCTGCATCGACATACCAGGGCTCAATCGAGTCGCCTCTCTGGAGCGCCTCTGGCCCTCGCGAGTGGGGCGCTGCGAAGGTCCACCCCACAGCTACGTTCGCATGCCTTACGGCTTGCCGAACGTGGCTGCCACGTACCAACGCCTCATGAGGGGCATCATGGAGGCTCAAGAGGCCAGGCGTTCCGCAGCCCTGGCGGAGATGGAGATGGTCCGCGAGGAGCCACCAGCGCCTCCGGAGCCTCCCGAGGCCCCTGGGCCTGGGGGCTCGTGAGGATCGGCTTCCGCAGCCCACTGAGTCTGCTACGCCAACACTCCTTCATCCTCAACATCATCAGGTGACATCTTTCAAGGGGGGGGGTACCCGAGCATCGCGACTTAGGGCTCTTACTGGCTCTCCAGCCCTCACCATCTGGCCTTGTCCACGGCATCGCGACCTGGCATACCAGCGACGGCTGAGACCAGCTCGAGGGCCGAGACCCGAGGACGTAGAGTGCCGGCATCTAACCAAATCTGCAGGGACACATCACAAGATAAGGCCCAGTGCCAGGCGCAACCCGCCTAGAGGTAGGGCCCCGTGAGTCCCGCGCTGGCTCACGGGTGCCCAGATACACCTCGCCAGGCCCTACCGTGCCAGCCACGTGTCAGGGCGGGACTGTACACGCCCCGGGGGCTCCTCCCGGAGGGGAGCCCCCTCCCACGTACCAGTGGAAGCACCATGCTCCGCGCTGGCTGACGACACTGCCGAGGAGCGGCTATGCCCGTACACATACGGAAGCGCTATGCTCTGCGCTGGTGATAAACAACTGAGGGTGGCCCCCGGGCCACATGAACCTCAGGAAGCCCAGAGCTCAGTGTCTAGCCTCATCGTAATGCCTCCCCTCGGGAGTGCCGCGTGAGGGGGCTGGGCACGGGGGCTGCGCCTGGGTCACGCCCAGACGCACGCCACCCAGCCAGGCCCCCCCCGGGCCTGGTTCGTCGCACGTCTCTCCCCGAGCGGAGCCAAGGTACGAAGGCCGTTTGAGCGTCAAGGGGGACTCCTGAGCATCGCGACTCAGGAGCCTAACTGGTCACGTAGCCCCTCACTCCTTAGTTCCGAAAGGCTAACGGCGGTTGAGGTATGCGCGCGGCCGGGCTCTGCAGACGTAGAACGGTAGATCCACCCACATCACACCTCCCTACTTGCTGTTCGTGCGCCAAGGGGGACTCCTGAGCATCGCGACTCAGGAGCCTAACTTGTCAGTAGCCCCTCACTCCTTGGTCCCGTCCTGGTTTCCGGTCGGGGCTAAGGGCGGCTGAGGTATGCGCGGGGCCGGGCTCTGCCGGCGTAGAACATAAGCAAGTAGGAAGGAAAAGCGTAAATTTCAAGGAATTCAAAAGCAAATATTACAGTCCACACTGTTATCTCAATGCCAAACGCAAGTTTAAACGCCTCCCCGAGGCATGATACATGTGCAGGAATTAAAGGCAGGACAGGAGCCACAACGGAGTCACTTGTCGGCGGTGGAGCAGCGCGGAGTGGGTTCGCCTCATGGAGCAGCAGGGTCGGCAGCGCCTTGCTTCGGCTTGGTGCTGAAGGCCCAAAACTTCCCCAGCAGAGCCTCCGCGCGACCCTTCACGGCCTCGGCAGCGGCAGCGGCACGCTCGCCGCTTATTGGCTCCAGCAGGCTGTCGAGGTCGATGCCGGGATCGCGAAGGTAGATGTGGGTGAGGACCCGCGTCAGCGCTGCAGAAGACAGGACACACGCCTCGGCCTCGGCCGTGGGGCCAAGGCCAAGGGCGACATCTTCAAGAGCGCGAACCAGGAAGGGAAGCAGCTTGGCGGGGCCGTCCTCGGCGCCAGCCAGTGGGCTCTCCAGGCCGTTGTTGTAAAGCGTCCTCAGCGAGGAGCGAGCCTTCGCCTCCATCTCCGCGAAGGCCACGCGGTCCTCGGCAAGAACCTGGGCCTTGTCGTCCAGCTCGACCTTCCTCGCCCCCAACTCCTGCTCCAGCGTGCCTAGGCGGTCACGGCGCCTCCTGAGCTTGACCTCCCTCTCCTTGACGGCCGCCTCGCGAGCCTTCACACCTTCTTCCTGCTCTTGGCGAAGGCGGGTCTCTTTCGCGAGCTAGTCCCGCAGGCCTTCCAGCTCGTCCTCCAGCGCCTTGTAGCGACCATGGATGTCGACCACCTCCCGCAGGGCTGCGTCACGAGCAGCCTTCACCTCAAGGACGGCCTGCCTCTCCTCATCGCAAGCCGTCGAGGCCTGGACCAGCGCCGCCCGAATCGAAGCGTCGGAGCGAATCCATCCTGAAGCCAGCTCCAAGCGAGGGTCGGTGCCAAGAAGATCCTGCCGCAGCCGGTCCAGCTCAGTAGCAGCACGATCCAGAACGGCAGGAGGAGTCGCAGAGACAGCAGTCGGTGGAGTAGGAGGAGAAGGCGGCAGTGCGACCACAGCATCCTGAGGCAGAGCCTGCTGCGCCCCAACGGCTGTAGTGGCGGCAGCAGGCAAAGGCACCTCGGGAGTCACTTGGGCCATGGGAGCTGAGCTCACCCCAGCCAGCTCAGCCAGGCCTCGCGAGGACGACCGGGCAGGAGAAGCCCGTGCGTCGCGGTCACCTTCCTTCGCGGGCAGAGGCGCTGCCACGGATGGAACCTCAGGAGCTCCCTTCGGCTTCTTTGCTGCGGGCGCCAGCCTGTCCAAGAGATGTGGACGTCAAGCCTCAGCAGTAGAACAAGAAATAAAGACAAGAATCAAGCGCTTACGGGTCGTCGCCAGTGAGCTCAGGCAGCCTCCGGCCAAATTTGAAGCCTGAAAGCCGGCTGGAAGGGTCAACCTTGGGAAGCTCGGGAGCGGAAGGCGCGTGTGCGGTCCGCCTCGGGGCCGGGGCAGACCCGCGGGAGATCAGCCCGGTCCTGTCCTTCTTCAGGATCGGGGGCAAGCTCCCGCCGCCCTGCTCGTCATCATCCTCGTCGTCATCGCTCGGAGAGAGGCGGAGAGCGCGGGACCTGCGCTGGGGGAGGGGAGCCCTCGACTCTCCGTCAGTCGCCTCGGAGTCAGGCCCTTTTTTCCCGCTCCCCTCCTTCCTCCTCTTCGCTGGAGTCGTCGGAGGACACATCCACCGATTCCCTGAGAGTTTCCATGGGCACGGGCCCGTCCCCGTTGAAGACGGGCATGGACTCCACTACCTGCTCCTAGTCGTCGCGGAGGAACAAGGGCGTAGGAGCGCCCTCCAACCTCGCCACATTGCCCCGACCAGAGATTGGAGGACCGCAGCCAGATCTTCGTCGGCCAAGGCCGCGGGGCTCGGATGGGGCCTCCACATCGGAAGTGAGTACTGCCGAAGCGGAGCCAGCTGGTGCTCCAGGAATTCCCTCAGCAGCGACGCGCTGGTCAGCTTCACCGCCGCCATGTTGGCCGGCCTCAGATTCGCGTCCATGTTCTCCAACACCAGCTTCGCGGGGGGGTCCGCGAGCTCCGCTCGACCCCAATCGCTGGAGCTCGTGGGTTGCTCCGTGGGCAAGATTAGCCGAGGGTGGATGTGCCCAGCATCTGCCAAGACCCACTTGCTCCTGAAGCCCTCAATCCTTTTCCCGAGGTTCGAAATGGCAATGGCGCCACCGTACGCGATGAAGCTCGCGCACGCGGAAGCAGGACCGCAAGAGGTCCGGAGGTAGAAGTAGTGGCGCAGCAAGGCCACTGAGGGCTGCACCCCTACGTGAGCCTCGCAGTAATAGGCGAAGATTGCCATGAGAAGGACGGAGTTGGGGTGGAGATGCAGAGCCTGTAGCTTATAATGGCGGAGGACAAAGAAGAAGAACTCGGAGAAGGGAGGCACCAGGCCAGCAGCAATGGCGCTTACAAAGAACGGATAGAAGGTGCTCCCTTGGCCCTCAGGGGTGGCGGAGCCGTCCTTGAACACCTTCGCCCCGTCGATGCCCTGCGCCGCCGCCATCCGGCGCAACCAGGCGAGGCTCGCCTCCGACACGTTCGGCGAGTCCAGGGCAGACGAGTACCAAGCTCCAGCCGGGGACTGACGAGGCGCCATGGCTTCCTAGGTCACGCGGTCGGAGTAGATCTGGAAATTTTGGAGGAAGGAAGGAGAGGCGCAAGAAAGGGGATCTGAGCAGCAACCGGAGAAAGCAAAAAAAGCAAAGCCTAGGCAGATGCCGCTCCCTTATCAACTCGCGCGGTTGCTGAGGCGCACATGTCCAGTCAACCGCCACGCGGCGCCCAAGGCCGCAGGCTGTTAGGGCCCGTGGCGCTTCGCTCTTGCCCTTTCACCTCCCTGCACGGCCAAGTCCGGGCACGCCTTGGGCCCGGGGGCTACTGTCGGCGTTCTAGGAACGGGGGTCCCCAGACTTGCCTGCCTGCGGCCTGCGGTGTGGCTCAAAAGGGGGCCCAGCGTGGCCCATCTTCATCAACACAGACCCAAGACCCTCGCGAGGGGCCAAGCCTCGCGGGGCGGACGACACGGAGCTTCCTCAGGCACGGCCTCATCAGGCTGGATCGCGAGGAGGCGGAGAGATCAAGGCGGGGTACCTCACGAGGTGCCCGTGACGCAAGCCATGACGACCAAAGGCTCCAGGCGGGCGCCAACCACGCAGTGTCCTCCTTTCCTCTTTGGTGCAAAGGGAGAAAGCGCAGGCGAGAGCATCAAGCAAAGGCACCCGTTTCCGTGCAACGAGACCAAGACCAGTCCAACGGCAGGGAGGAAGTCATTGTGGAGCCCAAGCCATCGTCACCACCAGAGCCTTTGGCAGGCGAGGACCAACTTTAGTCAGGATAAGTGTACCAGATGTTCCCCTTCAAAATGGCCAATTGTTGGCACCCTTCCCGCTCAATATTTGGGAAGAGGCCCAGGGCCTTTGCCTATAAATAGGACTAGCCACCCCCAGGGTAGGGGGGCAATCAAGAAGGGAGAATCTAAAAGCCAAGAGAGAAACTAGCTAGGATCGGATCGAGTAGCATCACACAGAGAGAGAGAGAGAAGGGCGAATGAACTCCTCCTAGCAGTTTATCCCCCAGCCAAGAACAGACCCTCGTGAGGCTGTTCTTCCTTGTATTGCTCATCATCATCAGCCCAAGAGGCAATCCACCACACCACACACTGGAGTAGGGTATTACACCACAACGGTGGCCCAAACCAGTATAAACCCTGTGTCTCTTGTGCTGTTCTTTCCATAGCTTAGATCTTAGTGAGGCGGAGGGGTGCAGGTAGGTAGAAGGCGAAATCTCCGCGCGCACCCCAGGATCGGATCGAGTAGCATCACACACAGAGAGAGAGAGAGACTGTTGGAAATATGCCCTAGAGGCAATAATAAATTAGTTATTATTATATTTCCTTGTTCATGATAATCGTTTATTATCCATGCTAGAATTGTATTGATAGGAAACTCAGGTACATGTGTGGATACATAGACAACACCATGTCCCTAGTAAGCCTCTAGTTGACTAGCTCGTTGATCAATAGATGGTTACGGTTTCCTGACCATGGACATTGGATGTCATTGATAACGGGATCACATCATTAGAAGAATGATGTGATGGACAAAGATCCAATCCTAAGCCTAGCACAAGATCATGTAGTTCGTATGCTAAAGCTTTTCTAATGTCAAGTATCATTTCCTTAGACCATGAGATTGTGCAACTCCCGGATACCGTAGGAGTGCTTTGGGTGTACCAAACGTCACAACGTAACTGGGTGACTATAAAGGTGCACTACGGGTATCTCCGAAAATGTCTGTTGGGTTGGCACGAATCGAGACTGGGATTTGTCACTCCGTGTAAACGGAGAGGTATCTCTGGGCCCACTCGGTAGGACATCATCATAATGTGCACAATGTGATCAAGGAGTTGATCACGGGATGATGTGTTACGGAACGAGTAAAAGAGACTTGCCGGTAACGAGATTGAACAAGGTATCGGGATACCGACGATCGAATCTCGGGCAAGTATCGTACCACTAGACAAAGGGAATTGTATACGGGATTGATTAAGTCCTTGACATCGTGGTTCATCTGATGAGATCATCGTGGAACATGTGGGAGCCAACATGGGTATCCAGATCCCGCTGTTGGTTATTGACCGGAGAGTCATCTCGGTCATGTCTGCATGTCTCCCGAACCCGTAGGGTCTACACACTTAAGGTTCGGTGACGCTAGGGTTATAGAGATATTAGTATGCGGTAACCCGAAAGTTGTTCGGAGTCCCGGATGAGATCCCGGACATCACGAGGAGTTCCGGAATGGTCCGGAGGTAAAGAATTATATATAGGAAGTGCTATTTCGGCCATCGGGACAAGTTTCGGGGTCACCGGTATTGTACCGGGACCACCGGAAGGGTCCCGGGGGTCCACCGGGTGGGGCCACCTACCCTGGGGGGCCACATGGGATGTAGGGGGTGTGCCTTGGCCTATATGGGCCAAGGGCACCAGCCCCAAGAGGCCCATGCGCCAAGAATCAAGGGAGAGGAAGAGTCCTAAAGGGGGAAGGCACCTCCGAGGTGCCTTGGGGAGGAGGGACTCCTCCCTTGGCCGCACCCTTCCTTGGAGGAAGGGCCAAGGCTGCGCCCCCCCTCTCCCTTGGCCCTATATATAGTGGGGGAAAGGGAGGGCAATCATACCTAATCCCTGGCGCCTCCCTCTCCCTCCCACGACTCCATCAACCCCGTTCTCTTGAAAGCTTCCGCACGCGATCTACAAGGGTATGTAGATCCACTCCTCCCTCGTTGCTACATGACTCCATAGATTGATCTTGGTGATACGTAGAAAATTTTGAATTTATGCTACGTTCCCCAACAGAGAGAAGGGCGACTGAACTCCTCCTAGCAGTTCATCCCCCCAGCCAAGAACAGGCCCTCGTGAGGCTGTTCTTCCTTGTATTGCTCATCATCATCAGCCCAAGAGGCAATCCACCACACCACACACTGGAGTAGGTTATTACACCACAACGGTGGCCCGAACCAGTATAAACCCTGTGTCTCTTGTGCTGTTCTTTCCATAGCTTAGATCTTAGCGAGGCGGAGGGGTGCAGGTAGGTAGAAGGCGAAATCTCTGCGCGCACCCTAGTGTTCGAACCTCAAGGGTCTGCCGGAACCCGAAATCCGACAATACCTTTTATATGTGAAGTCATTACTCTCCATAAGATCAATATATGATCTTTTATTTCTTTTTATCCTTTCTTCTATTTTATTCCCTCAAGATCATAGCAAGAAGGCAAAGCCCTTATCTCAAAACTACTCTTTATTATATATCTCAAGGACTCGATTACATAGAGGAAACATAAAGCAAAACTCAAAGCTAGATCATACTAAAACTTTATTCTACTAGATCAAGATATAACCAAAAGGATCGAACTAAGAAAAACGATAAAGATAAAGATGTGATGGTGATACGATACCGGGGCACTCCCCCAAGCTTGGCAGTTGCCAAGGGTAGTGCCCATACCCATGTATTTAGATCTCTTTCTTCGGAGGTGAGGATGATGGAGTTGTTGATGAAGACGTGTCACACATCGAGCGTAGGAGATCCTCCACTTTGTGAATAATGCCCTTGAGTGCGGTGATGTACTCTTGCAATAGAATATTTTCACGAGTGAGATACATGTTTTGCACACGAACTATTTCAATGATCTTGAAAGCTTCAATTTCAGTAGGAGTAAGGTGATTGTAGTAAGGTTGAAGGATGTTTTCTCCTTCTATTGCCAGAACTTGATCTTCCAAGGCCTTCTTGACCTTATCACCCTCCTTGATTTCCCCGAGTTCTTCTCTCTTCATCTCTATCTTCATTAGCCAAGCATCGTCGCCCGCGTTGTTGCAGGAGGGGGACGACATGATGCCTGGCCTTGCAAAATCTGGCAGAAAATAGCTAGAAACGAAAACATGAGATATTGTCGTGGTACGGTGGTCAAAACCTTTAGGAGATTATATAATGAATTTTTACCAACCATAAGGAGTATCATGCAAGAAAACAGAGTCCAAAAGGCACACGAGGTGGCCACAAGGATGGGGGGGGCAGGGGTAGGGCGCACCCTCCACCCTTGTGGTGGCCTCGTGTCTCTCTCGGACTACTTTTAATTTTCCTAATTTTTTAAATATTCCAAAACGGATAAAAATTATTTGGAGTCGGTTTACTTACCGTATCACATACCTATTCCTTTTTGGAGTCTGAAATGTTTTGGAAAGTGTCCCTTATGTACTCCTCCAGTGTCACGGTATTAATAATATTGGTATGAACATTTATGGGAGTACCTGAGATATAATGTTTGATTCTTTGACTGTTTACCACCTTCAAATTTGTGCCTTCGGCATTGTTGATTTTTATAGCACCAGAACGATAGACCTCCTCGATAATGTAAGGACCTTCCCATTTAGAGAGAAGTTTTCCTGCAAAAAATCTTAAACGAGAGTTGTATAGCAAAACATGATCACCTACATTAAACTCACGCTTTTGTATCCTTTTGTCATGCCATCTTTTAACTTTTTCTTAAACAACTTGGCATTCTCGTAGTCTTGGGTTCTCCGTTCATCCAGTGAGCTAACGTCAAATAACCTCTTCTCACCGGCAAGTTTGAAATCATAATTGAGCTCTTTAATAGCCCAATATGCCTTATGTTCTAGCTCAAGAGGTAAGTGACATGCTTTTCCGTAAACCATTTTATATGCAGAGATACCCATAAGATTCTTATAAGCAGTTCTATAAGCTCATAATGCATCATCAAGTTTCTTAGACCAATCCTTTCTAGATCTATTAACAGTCTTTTGCAAAATTAATTTGATCTCTCTATTGCTCAATTCTACTTGACCACTAGACTGAGGATGATATGGAGATGCAATTCTATGTTTAACATCATACTTAGCAAGCATTTGACGGAAAGCACCATTAATAAAATGTGAACCACCATCAGTCATTAAATATCCACGGACTCCAAACCTTGGAAAAATAACTTCTTTAAGCATCTTAATAGAAGTGTTATGATCAACACTACTAGTTGGAATAGCTTCTACCCACTTAGTAACGTAATCAACAACAACTAGAATATGTGTACCCATTAGATGAAGGAAAAGGTCCCATATAATCAAAGCCCCAAACATCAATGGTTCAATAACAAGTGAATAATTCATAGGCATTTCCTGACGTCTACTAATATTACCAATTCTTTGACATTGATCACAAGACAAGACAAACTTGCGAGCATCCTTAAAGAGAGTGGGCCAATAGAAACCGGATTACAATACCTTATGTGCAGTTCTATCTCCAGCGTGGTGTCCTTCGTAAGACTCGGAGTGGCACTTGCGTAGGATTTGTTCCTGTTCATGCTCAGGTACACATCTAATAACACCATCTACTCCTTCTTTATAAAGGTGTGGGTCATCCCAAAAGTAATGTCTTAAATCATAGAAAACCTTTTTCTTTTGCTGGTATGTGAAACTAGGTGGTATAAATTTAGAAACAATATAATTAGCATAATCAACATACCATGGAGTATTATGAGAGGCATTTATGACATGTAATTTCTCATCAGGAAAGCTATCATCAATAGGTAGTGGGTCATCAAGAACATTCTCTAACCTAGATAAGTTGTCTGCAACAGGGTTCTCAGCTCCCTTTCTATCAATAATATGCAAATCAAATTCTTGTAGCAAGAGAACCCATCTAATAAGTCTAGGTTTAGCATCTTTCTTTTCCATAAGATATTTAATAGCAGCATGATCAGTGTGAACAGTTACTTTGGAATCAACAATATAAGGTCTGAAAACTGCTAAAAATTCTTTTTCAGTGGTAGCATAATTTCTCTGTGCACTGTCTAGAGTCTTACTAGCATACTGAATAACATTTAATTTCTTATCAACTCTTTGTCCTAGAACAGCACCAACAGCATAATCACTAGCATCACACATAATTTCAAAGGGTAAATTCCAATCAGGTGGTTGAACAATAGGTGCAAAAATCAAGGCTTTCTTAAGTATTTCAAATGCTTCTACACAATCATCATCAAAAACAAAAGGAACATATTTTTGCAAGAGATTAGTGAGAGGCCTAGAAATTTTAGAGAAGTCTTTAATAAACCTCCTATAGAAACCAGCATGACCAAGGAAACTTCTTATACCTTTGATATCTTTAGGACACGACATCTTTTCAATACAATCTACTTTAGCTTTATCAACTTCAGTACCTCTTTCAGAAACTTTATGCCCCAAGACAATACCTTCATTAACCATAAAGTGGTACTTCTCCTAATTCAAGACAAGATTAGTTTCTTCACATCTCTGCAAAACTCGGTCAAGGTTGCTTAAGAAATCATCAAAATAAGTTCCGTAAATGGAGGAATCATCCATGAAAACCTCAACAATCTTTTCACAAAAGTCAGAGAATATAGCAGTCATACATGTTTGAAAGGTAGCAGGTGCATTGCATAAACCAAAAGGCATACGTCTATAAGCAAAGGTACTGAAAGGGAAAGTAAAAGTGGTCTTCTCTTGATCCTCTTTTGACACAAGTATTTGAGAGAAACCAGAATAACCATCTAGAAAGCAAAAAAAATGTGTATGTTTGGACAATCTTTCTAGCATTTGATCAATAATAGGTAGAGGGTAATGATAATTTCTAGTATCTTTATTCAATTTGCGAAAATCAATTACCATTCTATAACCTGTAACAACTCTTTGAGGAATCAATTCATTCTTATCATTAGGAACAACAGTAATGCCTCCCTTCTTAGGGACACAATGAACAGGGCTTACCCATTGACTATCAGCAATAGGATAAATTATACCTGCCTCCAGAAGCTTTAGTATTTCATTTCTTACCACTTCTTTCATCTTAGGATTTAACCGTCGTTGATGATCAACAACAGGTTTAGCATCTTTCTCCAATTTAATTTTGTGCTGATATAGAGTGGGACTAATGCCCTTTAGATCATCAAGAGTATGTCCAATAGCGGCACAGTGCTTCTTTAGTGTTTTCAATAATTTCTTTTCTTCATGCTCTGAAAGGTTAGCACTAATAATAACAGGATATATCTTCTTTTCATCAAGATAAGCATATTTCAGAGTATCAGGTAGTGGTTTAAGCTCAAACACGAGTTCACCCTTAGGTGGAGGAGGATCTCCAAGGATTTCAACAGGCAAATTGTGCATCAAAATAGGTCCCTGATTAAAGAATACTTCATCTATTTCTCTTCTTTCATTCATAAACATATCTTTTTCCTGGTCTAGCAAATATTGTTCTAAAGGATCAACAAGAGGCACGGCAATAGAAGCAAGACCAATAATTTCATCCTTACTAGGCAATTCTTTATCATGGGGTTGTCTATGAAATTTAGAGAAATTAAAATCATGAGACATATCTCCCAAACCAACAGTAACAATTTTCTCTCACAGTCTATCTTAGCATTAACAGTATTCAAGAAATGTCTACCAAATATAATGGGACAAAAATTATCTTGTTGGGAACCAAGAACAAAAAAATCAGTAGGATATTTAATTTTCCCACACAAGACTTCAACATCTCTAACAATCCCAATTGGTGATTGATAACCCACAAGTATAGGGGATCGCAACCGTTTTCGAGGGTAGAGTATTCAACCCAAATTTATTGATTCGACACAAGGGGAGCCAAAGAATATTCTCAAGTATTAACAGTTGAGTTGTGAATTCAACTGCACCTGAAAGACTTAATATTTGCAGCAAAGTATTTAGTAGCAAAGTAATATGGAAGTAACGGTAATGTTGGCAAACATAACAGTATTGGTTTTGTAGTGATTGTAACAGTAGCAACGGAAAAGTAACTAAGCAAAGATCAATATGTGAAAAGCTCGTAGGCAATGGATCAGTGATGGATAATTATGTCAGAGGCGATTCCTCATGCAACAATTATAACATACGGTGACACAGAACTAGCTCCAGTTCATCAATGTAATGTAGGCATGTATTCCGAATATAGTCATACGTGCTTATGGAAAAGAACTTGCATGACATCTTTTGTCCTACCCTCCCGTGGCAGCGGGGTCCTATCAGAAACTAAGGGATATTAAGGCCACCTTTTAATAGAGTACCGGAACAAAGCATTAACACTTAGTGAATATATGAACTCCTCAAACTATAGTCATCACCGGGAGTGGTCCCGATTATTGTCACTTCGGGGTTACCGAATCATAACACATAGTAGGTGACTATTGACTTGCAAAATAGGATCAAGAACTCATTCATGGAAACATAATAGATTCATATCTGAAATCATGGCACACGGGCCCTAGTGACAAGCATTAAGCATAGCAAAGTAATAGCAACATCAATCTCAGAACATAATGGATACTAGGGATCAAACCCTAACAAAACTAACTCGATTACATGATAAATCTCATCCAACCCATCACCGTCCATCAAGCCTACGATGGAATTACTGACGCACGGCGGTGAGCATCATGAAATTGGTGATGGACGAAGGTTGATGATGGAGATGGCGATAGATTCCCCTCGCCGGAGCCCCGAACGGACTCCAAATCAGCCCTCCCGATGAAGATTAGGGCTTGGCGGCGGCTCCGTATCGTAAAACATGATGAATCCTTCTCCTTGGTTTTTTTCTCCCCGAACGTGAAGATATACAGTCGGAGTTGAGGTCAGTGGAGCCTCAGGGGGCCCAAGAGACAGGGGGGCACGTCCCCCACCCTTGTGGACAGGGTGTGGGCCCCTTGGTGTTGATTCTTTCACCAGTATATTTTATAAATTCCAAAAATATTCTCCGTGAAGTTTCAGGTCATTCCGAGAACTTTTATTTCTGCACAAAAATAACACCATGGCAATTCTGCTGAAAACAGCGTCAGTCCGGGTTAGTTCCATTAAAATCATGCAAGTTAGAGTCCAGAACAAGGTCAAAAGTGTTTGGAAAAGTAGATACGATGGAGACGTATCAACTCCCCCAAGCTTAAACCATTGCTTGTCCTCAAGCAATTCAGTTGACAAACTGAAAGTGATAAAGAAAAACTTTTACAAACTCTGTTTGATCTTGTTGTTGTAAATATGTAAGACAACATTCAAGTTTTCAGCAAATATTATGAACTAACAATATTCACAATAACATTTAGGTCTGATGTTTACTCATATCAATGGCATAATCAACTAGCGAGTAATAATAGTAAATCTCAGATGACAACACTTTCCCAAAACAATCATAATATAATATAACAAGATGGTATCTCACTAGCCCTTTCTGAGACCGCAAAACATAAATGAAGAGCACCTCTGAAAGAACATGTGGTGCCCCCATGTTTGGTTTTGGTAATTGACGACAATCTCTATGGACTAATGGTTGCCTTGAGTTATATTTGAAGGTTTTGTTCATAGGCTTCTCTTGGAGTACATGTGTTGGTTTCAAGGAGAGTTTGTGTCGACCAAGGTGCTATTCAAGGAATTATCCAAAGATTGGTCATGTGAGTGTTGAGCTTATTGCAAGCATGTCTTGAAGAAGAAGATTGTGTGATCATTCATGTCTACCTTCAAGACATCATCCAAATGAAGAGAATTGGAAAGATTCAAGGTTGATCAAGATTAAGTCAAGAATGAATCAAGTTGTTCAACACACAAAGCATACAAGATGTACTGAGGGATCAAGTGATCCCATGGTATGGTAAGCATTGTCCATTACTCTTTGTTTGCTAACCCATGGTTTTCGTCAGAGTTCTTTGTGGGGTTAGGTTGCGATGTCTAAGTTCAGGTGGAGCATCATGAAGAGATCAAATGCTTGAAGCTTGCCGTACATTATGGTAACAATGGATTTATGAAGTTGTGCCGAAGAGTGGCTCACCCATGGTGGAGTATGGGGGAGAAATCAACTAGTCTTCATCGAGTCAACACAATCAAGAAAGGTGGTCCAACTTGAGGGAGTCAAGATCGTCATCATCTAGCTCAAGTGGACTATGTGCAAGACAAAGGTTTGCCCCTGATAGGTTTTCTATTTTACCGGTCTCATAGTGGTAGTTGGGAGACCGGGTTATAGGATCGATTGCCGTTCTATCAAGGGGGGCTCTCGATGAGTAGCTTGATGGTATCGTTCGTAGAGAGCTCACACCATTGCATCCTTGCATCATCTTTGTTGGTTCTTGTTTGGTTCTCTTTGAGAGTTTTCGAGCTTATGGTCATCTTGATGACAAGCTCGAGTTCATCGAAAACGGAGTTCACTTGCATCTTCTATGATGTTTTCGATGTTGGGGGTTATGCCCGTTCTTCGCTGTTGGAGCTTTCACTCCTCCATTTGTTTTGATGCTACTCATCGTCTTGTATCCAACAAGCTTGAGTTTGCTCAATTCGGAGCTCATTTGCAGAAGTTTTGGCAGTTCTGGTTTTCCTTGGAGTATACTTGTTTTCATGGAAGTGGCATTAGGATCGCGCCAGTGGTAGTACCGCTGGGCCGGAGCGGCAGTACCGCGTATCGCCACAAGCGGTAGTACCGCTGTCCCACAGCGGTAGTACCGCCCATGGCCATAAGCGGTAGTATGGCTCCGGTTCCGCGCTGGTACCGCCTCGACTCGAGACGTGGTTTTCTCGTGTCAGGTTCAGCGGCAGTAGGGGTGGCAGTAGGAGCAGTAGTACCGCTCATGTGCGGTAGTACCGCAGCTACCACTACCCCTAGTGCCGCTCAATGGCCCTCCTCCCTGTTCCTTCTCCCTGTGCTCGTGGTAGGTGATGTGCGCAGTTCCAGCGGTAGTACCGTTGGGCCAAGCAGCAGTACCATTGCGGCCAACGGTAGTACCGCTGGCTCCAGCGGTAGTGCCGCTCATACGGCTCTGCCACGCACTCTGTTTTGCTCCGCTCTCCGTGTTCTACCGCCCGGGCGGTAGTACCGCTCCCCTGAGTGGTAGTACCGCTCGTGCGCGGACTGAGCACATAACTGTTGGATTCGGGAGCTCCTATAAAAGGGGGTCTTCTTCCCCATTGAGTCTTATCCTTTGAGCTCGTGTTCTTCCCCCATTATTGACCTTCTTCGAGCTTGCTAACTCTCAATCCCTCCATGGATTCTTGCTAGTTTTTGAGGGAAAAGAGAGAGGAGATCTAGATCCACATTTCCACCAATCACTTTCTCCACTATGTGAGGGGAACCCCTTGGATCTAGATCTTGGAGTTCTTGGTGTTCTCCTTCTTGTTCTTCCTCTCATTTTCCTCCCTAGCATTAGTTGCTTCGGTGCGATTTGAGAGAGAAGGACTTGGGCACTCCGTGTGCCCTTGCCATTGCATTTGGCGCATCGGTTTGAGTTCTCCACGGTGATACGTGGAAGTTACAAGTTGAGAAGCTTATTACTCTTGGGTGCTTGGTACCCTTGAGCTTGTTCCTCTTGGGTGCTTGGGTGCCCTAGATGGTTGGTGGTGTTTGGAGCTCAATCATTGTGGTGTAAAGCTCTGGGCAAGCATCGGGGTCTCCAATTAGGCTGTGGAGATCGCCCCGAGCAATTTGACGGGTTCCGGTGACCGCCCCCAAGGGTTGCCAAAGTGTACGGGTTCGGTGACCGCCCCCAAGGGTTGCCACTTGTATAGGTTCTGTGACTGCCCTCAAGGGTCCCTTAGTGGAATCACGACATCTTGCATTGTGCGAGGGCGTGAGGAGATTACGGTGGCCCTAGTGGCTTCTTGGGGAGCATTGTGCCTCCACACCGCTCCAAACGGAGATTAGCATCCGCAAGGGTGTGAACTTCAGGATACATCATCGTCTCCGCGTGCCTCAGTTATCTCTTACCCGAGCCCTTTACTTATGCACTTTACTTTGTGATAGCCATATTGTTCTTGGTCATATATCTTGCTATCTCATAGTTGCTTATCTTGCTTAGCATAAGTTGTTGGTGCACATAGGTGAGCCTAGTTGTTTTAGGTTTTGTGCTTGACAAATTAAACGCTAGGTTTATTCCGCATTTGTTCAAGCCTAAACCGTAAATTTTTTAAATGCATATTCACCCCCCTCTAGGCTACATCCATGATCTTTCAACCTCTGAAGTTCAAGGACTAACTAAACATTGTAATTCATGGTATAAGAGATCCAGTCACAGTCATACTCAATGTAAACTAATATTAATGCATGCACATGACAGCGGTGCTTTTCGACTGTTGCTTTTTAATAAGAGGATGATGACTCAACATAAAAGTAAATAGATGGGCCCTTGATGACCCACAAGTGTATGGGATCTATCGTAGCCTTTTCGATAAGTAAGAGTGTCGAACCCAACGAGGAGCAGAAGGAAATGATAAGCAGTTTTCAGTAAGGTATTCTCTGCAAGCACTGAAATTATAGGTAACAGGTAGTTTTGTGATAAGGTAATTTGTAACGAGTAGCAAGTAATAAAAGTAAATAAGGTGCAACAAGATGGACCAATCCTTTTTGTAGCAAAGGACAAGCCTGGACAAACTCTTATATGAAGGAAAGCGCTCCCAAGGACACATGGGAATTATCGTCAAGCTAGTTTTCATCACATTCATATGATTCACGTTCGGTACTTTGATAATTTGATATGTGGGTGTACCGGTGCTTGAGTACTGTCCTTACTTGAACAAGCATCCCACTTATGATTAACCCCCATTTCAAGCATCCGCAACTACAACAGAAGTATTAAGATAAACCTAACCATAGCATGAAACATATGGATCCAAATCAGCCCCTTACAAAGCAACGCATAAACTAGGGTTTAAGCTTCTATCACTCTAGCAACCCATCATCTACTTATTACTTCCCAATGCCTCCCTCTAGGCCCAAACAATGTTGAAGTGTCATGTAGTCGACGTTCACATGACACCAATAGAGGGATGACAACATACATCTCATCAAAATATCGAATGAATACCAAATTCACATGACTACTTAGAGCAAGACTTCTCCTGTGTCCTCAGAAACAAACGTAACTACTCACAAAGCATATTCATGTTCATAATCAGAGGGGTATTAATATGCATAATGGATCAGAACATATGATCTTCCACCACGCAAACCAACTAGCATCAACTACAAGGAGTAATCAACACTACTAGCAACCCACAAGTACCAATCTGAGGTTTGGATACAAAGATTGGATACAAGAGATGAACTAGGGTTTGAGATGAGATGGTGCTGGTGAATATGTTGATGGAGATTGACCCCCTCCCGATGAGAGGATCGTTGGTGATGACGATGGTGATGATTTCCCCCTCCCGGAGGGAAGTTTCCCCAGCAGAACAGCTCTGCCGGAGCCCTAGATTGGTTCCGCCCAGGTTCCGCCTCGTGGCGGCGGAGTTTCTTCCAGAAAGCTTGCTTATGATTTTTTTTCCTCGACGAAAGACTTCATATAGCAGAAGATGGGCATCGGAGGGCCAACAGGGGGCCCACGAGGCAGGGGGCGCGCCCAGAGGGGTAGGGCGCGCCCCCCACCCTCGTGGCCAGGGTGTGGGCCCCCTCTGGTACTTTCTTCGCTCAATATTTTTATTAATTCCAAAAATGACTTCCATGAAGTTTCAGGACTTTTGGAGCTGTGCAGAATAGGTCTATAATATTTGCTCCTTTTCCAGCCCAGAATTCCAATTGCCGGCATTCCTCCTCTTCATGTAAACCTTGTAAAATAAGAGAGAATAGGCATAATGATTGTGACATAATGTATAATAACAACCCATAATGCAATAAATATCGATATAAAAGCATGATGCAAAATGGACGTATCAGCCCTTCGCAGAGGGAAGCAGGGATTCGTAGAGGTGCCAGAGCTCGATTTTTGAAACAGAGATGAATAATATTTTGAGTGGTATACTTTCATTGTCAACATAACAATCGAGAGATCTCGATATCTTCCATGCTACACACATTATAGGCAGTTCCCAAATAGAATGGTAAAGTTTATACTCCCCCTACCACCAACAAACATCAATCCATGGCTTGTCTGAAACAACGGGTGCCTCCAACTAACAACAATCCTGGGGGAGTTTTGTTTGCAATTATTTTAATTTAAGCATGGGACTGGGCATCCCAGTTACCAGCCATTTTCTCATGAATGAGGAGCGGAGTCCACTCCTCATGAGAATAACCCACCTAGCATGGAAGATATAGACAACCCTAGTTGATACATGAGATATTCGAGCATACAAAGCATAATTTCATTTGAAGGTTTAGAGTTTGGCACATACAAATTTACTTGGAATGGCAGGTAGATACCGCTTATAGGAAGGTATGGTGGACTCATATGGAATAACTTTGGGGTTTATGGGAGTGGATGCACAAGCAGTATTCCTGCTTAGTACAAGTGAAGGCTAGAAAGAGACTGGGAAGCGACCAGCTAGAGAGCGACAACAATCATGAACATGCATTAAAATTAATCAACACTGAGTGCAAGCATCAGTAGGATATAATTCACCATGAACATAAATATCATGGAGGCTATGTTGATTTTGTTTCAACTACATGTGTGAACATGTGCCAAGTCAAGCCACTCGAATCGTTCAAAGGAGGATACCACCCTATCATACCACATCACAACCATTATAAACTCCTAGCTAATTAAGCATGGCATGAGCAACTATAATCTCTAATTGTCATTGCAAACATGTTTCATTGATAATAGGCCGAATCAGGCACGATGAACTAATCATATTTACAAAAACAAGATAGGCCAAGTTCATACCATCTCCTCTCATCTCAATCAGTCCATCATATATCGTCATTATTGCCTTTCACTTGCACGACCGAACGGTGTGGATAATAATAATAGTGCACGCGCATTGGACTAAGCTGGAATCTGCAAGCATTAAATACAAGGGAGAAGACAAGGTAATATGGGCTCTTTGTTAGATCAACAATAATGCATATGAGAGCCACTCAACATTTTCATCATGGTCTTCTCCTCTCGACCCCCAAAGAAAAGAAAAGAAACGAAACTATTTACACGGGAAAGCTCCCAACAAGCAAAAGAAGAATGAGAAATATTTTTGGGTTTCTTTTTAATCACTACTACTACAAGCATGGAAAGTAAACTAGCTAAAAGCTACAACTAATTTTTTGGGTTTTTTCTTAAGTTTTTTCAAACACACAAGAAGAAGGCTTAAAAAGAAATTAAACTAGCATGGATAGTACAATGAAAAAGCATGAGCACCGACAACTAGAATGAGTGTGTGAAACATGAATGTAATGTCGATGAGAAATATGTACTCCCCCAAGCTTAGGCTTTTGGCCTAAGTTGGTCTAGGGCCATGGCTGGCCTGGTGGATATCCAAAGTTGTAACTGGGGTCGTACTGAGATGCAGCAGCTACTGCCTGACGGGCTGCAGCTTGGAGGTGAGCTGCCTCCGTCCTCCTCTCGTACTCGTTCGCCTCCTCCCTGGTTATAACATATCTCCTTTTTTCCTAAAAGTCAAAGAAAGTAGGAGCAGGGAGAGCAACATGGACGGTGCGCCATCTGTCAAAGATTAGTCGGTACTAGAGGAACCGATCGTTCCTCTCAAGAAACTGGGGGCGAACCATAGCCTCATAATCTAGATAAGCAGGAGGCAACTCAATATCATTTCCATGTATGGGTATATCAAGATAGTTAGCTACACGAGTTGCATAAATTCCACCAAACAAATCTCCACTTATACTGTTGTGATGCAACACACGTGCAACAATAGCCCCCACGTTATATTGTTTATCACCTAATACCGCACTCTTGAGGACACTAAGATCTGGAACGCACATGTGACAAGCCTCATCTTTCCCGTTAATGCATCTACCAATGAAGAGAGCAAAATAATCTATGGAAGGGGAATGAATTCTCTATGGTAGCTTGTGTCATTTCCCTAGATTCGTCCACAGTAATACTAGCAAGAAATTCTTCATATTCAGATTTGCGAGGTTCACTAACATTGCCCCAGTGCGGGAGTTTACAAGCAGTATTAAAATCTTCTAGGTCCATGGTATATGATTTATCATAAAGATCAAATAAAACAGCGTGAGAATTGCGCGAGGATGTAAATTTAAACCTTCTCACAAATGAATCATTTAGATAGAGGTATTGCCGGCACTTATCTGACACGAAGCTCTCAAGATCAGCGTTATGCACATATGCGTCAAATTCATCCTTGATGCCTGCCTCGACCATTGGAGGAGTCACATACCGAAGAACAATCCCCCAAAGCAGTTTTGTGAATGGAGCTTTGAGCAAGGAGATCGAAAATGGTAGCAAGATGAGCTAGAACTCGGGTTTGAGCTATGGGAGGATTTTTTCTGGAGGAAGACGAAGTGTGTGGGTGCAGGAATAAGTGGAGGGGGCCCACGTGGGGTCCACGAGGCAGGGGGCGCGCCCTGGACCCTCGTGGCCAGGTGGTGAGGCCCTCTGGTGTGTTCTAAGTGCCAATAATTCTTAAATATTCTACAAAAAATCATATAAAATTTTCAGGGCATTTGGAGAACTTCTATTTTCGGGGTATTTTTTCTTGCAAGGATAATTCAAAAAACAGACAGAAAATACTATTTTTACTTTATTTAATCTAAATAACAGAAAGTAAAAGGAGGGTACAGAGAGTTGTGCTTTCTAACTTCAACCATCTCATGCTCATCAAAAGGAATCCACTAACAAGGTTGATCAAGTCTTGTTAACAAACTCTTTTCGAATAACATGAAACCGGAGAATTTTCGAATAACGCTAGGTTACCTCAACAGGGATATGCACATCTCCAACAATAAGAATATCATATTTCTTCTTGACGGTAGGAAGAGGAAATTCAAAACCTCCAATAGTAATCGTAGAAGTTTTTCCAATAGAATTAATACTGTGGACTTGAGGTTGTTTCCTCGGAAAGTGTACCGTATGCTCATTACCATTAACATGAAAAGTTACATTGCCTTTGTTGCAATCAATAACAGCCCCCGTAGTATTCAAAAAGGGTCTACCAAGGATAATCTACATACTATCATCCTCGGGAATATCAAGAATAACAAAGTCCATTAAAATAGTAACGTTTGCAACCACAACAGGCAGATCCTCACAAATACCGACACGTATAGCAGTTGATTTATCAGCCATTTGCAAAGACATTTCAGTAGGTGTCAACTTATTCAAATCAAGTCTATGATATAAAGAGAGAGGCTTAACACTAACACCGGCTCCAAGATCACATAAAGCAGTTTTAACATAGTTTCTTTTAATGGAGCATGGTATAATTGGTACTCCTGGATCTCCAAGTTTCTTTGGTATTCCACCCTTAAAAGTATAATTATGAAGCATGGTGGAAATTTTAGCTTCTGGTATCTTTCTTTTATTTGTGACAATATCTTTCATATACTTAGCATAAGGATTCATTTTAAGCATATCAGTCAAACGCATACGCAAAAAGATAGGTCTAATCATTTCAACAAAGCGCTCAAAATCCTCATCATCCTTTTTCTTGGATGGTTTAGGAGGAAAAGGCATGGATTTCTGAACCCGTGGTTCTCTTTTTTATCGTGCTTCCTAGCAACGAAGTCTCTCTTATCATAACGTTGATTCTTTGATTGTGGGTTATCAAGATCAACAGCAGGTTCGATCTCTACATCATTGTTATTGATAGGTTGAGCATCAACATGAACATCATCATTAATATTATTACTATGTTCATGTTCATTACCAGATTGTGTTTCAGCATCAGAAAAAGGAATATCATTGGGATTCTCAGGTGTGTCAACAACAGGTTCATTACAAGCATGCAAAGTCCTATCATTTTTCTTTTTCTTCTTCTTAGAAGAACTAGGTGCATCAACATTAATTCTCTGAGAGACTTGCTCAATTCTCTTAGGGTGGCCCTCGGGATACAAAGGTTCCTGAGTCATTTTACCACCTCTAGTCACAACTCTAACAGCATTTTCATTTTTCTTATTATCTAATTCATTGAGCAAATCATTCTAAGCTTTAAGTACTTGTTCTACTTGAGTGGTAACCATAGAAGCATGTTTACTAATAAGTTTAAGTTCACCTTTAACTCTAGACATATAATCACTCAAGTGTTCAGTCATATAAGAATTACATTTCAATTGTCTACCAACATAAGCATTGAAGTTTTCTTGTTTAACAATAAAATTATCAAACTCATCCAAGCATTGGCTAGCAGACTTATTACGCGGAATATCACCTTCATCAAATCTGTAGAGAGAATTTACCTTTACTACCTGTGTCGGGTTATCAAGACCATGTATTTCTTCAATAGGTGGTAAATTCTTAACATCTTTAGCTTTAATACCCTTTTCTTTCATAGATTTCTTTGCCTCTTGCATATCTTCAGGACTGAGAAATAGAATACCCCTTTTCTTTGGAGTTGGCTTAGGAGTTGGTTCAGGAAGTGTCCAATCATTATCACTACTCAACATATTATTCAATAGCAATTCAGCTTGATCAACAGTTCTTTCCCTGAAAACACAAACAACACAACTATCCAGGTGGTCTCTGGAAGCATCGGTTAGTCCATTATAAAAGATATCAAGTATTTCATTTTTCTTGAGAGGATGATCAGGCAAAGCATTAAGTAATCGGAGAAGCCTCCCCCAAGCTTGTGGGAGACTCTCTTCTTCAATTTGCACAAAGTTATATGTTTCCCTTAAGGCAGCTTGTTTCTTATGAGCAGGGAAATATTTAGTAGAGAAGTAATAAATCATATCCTAGGGACTACGTACACAACCAGGATCAAGAGAATTAAACCATGGTTTAGCATCACCCTTTAATGAGAACGGAAATAACTTAAGGATATAGTAGTAACGAAATTTTTTCCTCATTAGTGAACAGGGTGGCTATATCATTTAATTTAGTAAGATGTGCCACAACAGTTTCAGATTCATAGCCATAAAAAGGATCAGATTCAACCAAAGTAATTAACTCAGGATCGACAGAGAACTCATAATCCTTATCAGAGATACATATAGGTGAAGTAATAAAAGCAGGGTCATGTTTCATTCTAGCATTCAAGGATTTTTCTGTCAGCTTAGCTAACAATTTCTTAAGATAATATATATCATTGCAAGCTAAAAAATCTCTAGCAGTTTCTTCATCCATAACATAACACTCAGGTACAACAGGCAATTCATATCTAGGGGGAGAATCTTCATCATCACTTTCATCAATATTATCAGTTTCAATAATTTCACTCTCTCTAACCCTAGCAAGTTGTTCATCAAGAAATTCACCTAGTGGCACAGTATTATCAAGCATAGAAGTAGTTTCATCATAAGCATCATGCATAGCAGAAGTGGAATCATCAATAACATGCGACATATCAGAATCAATAGCAGGAGTAGGTGTCGCAAATTTACTCAAAACAGAAGGTGAATCAAGTATAGAGCTAGAGATGCC
The DNA here is from genome assembly GCF_003073215.2 of Triticum urartu. Lineage (NCBI taxonomy): Eukaryota > Viridiplantae > Streptophyta > Magnoliopsida > Poales > Poaceae > Triticum > Triticum urartu. Next base: position 461,036,005 of record NC_053027.1, read on the forward strand.
AGTTCCTTACCTCCCCTCGTAGTTGAGGGAAAAATCTTGGTTCTTTCATCTTTCAAGTTCTTCATAGTGATCAACAGATATAAATCCCAAGTGACTCAAAGAATAAAGCTATGCTCCCTGGCAACGGTGCCAAAAAATAGTCTTGATAACCCACAAGTATAGGGGATCGCAACAGTTTTCGAGGGTAGAGTATTCAACCCAAATTTATTGATTCGACACAAGGGGAGCCAAAGAATATTCTAAAGTATTAACAGTTGAGTTGTTAATTCAACCGCACCTGAAAGACTTAATATCTACAACAAAGTAATATGGAAGTAACGCTAACGTTGGCAAACGTAACCGTATTGGTTTTGTAGTGATTGTAACAGTAGCAACGGAAAAGTAACTAAGCAAAGATCAATATGTGAAAAGCTTGTAGGCAATGGATCAATGATGGATAATTATGTCGGAGGCGATTCCTCATTCAACAATTATAACATTGGGTGACACAGAACTAGCTCCAGTTCATCAATGTAATGTAGGCATGTATTCCGAATATAGTCATACGTGCTTATGGAAAAGAACTTGCATGACATCTTTTGTCCTACCCTCCCGTGGCAGCGGGGTCCTATTGGAAACTAAGGGATATTAAGGCCTCCTTTTAATAGAGTACCGGAACAAAGCATTAACACTTAGTGAATACATGAACTCCTCAAACTATAGCCATCACCGGGAGTGGTCCCGATTATTGTCACTTCGGGGTTACCAGATCATAACACATAGTAGGTGACTATTGACTTGCAAAATAGGATCAAGAACTCACATATATTCATGGAAACATAATAGATTCAGATCTGAAATCATGGCACTCGGGCCCTAGTGACAAGCATTAAGCATAGCAAAGTCATAGCAACATCAATCTCAGAACATAATGGATACTAGGGATCAAACCCTAACAAAACTAACTCGATTACATGATAAATATCATCCACCCCATCACCGTCCGGCAAGCCTACGATGGAATTACTGACGCACAATGGTGAGCATCATAAAATTGGTGGTGGACGAAAGTTGATGATGGCGATGGCGACGGATTCCCCTCTTCGGAGCCCCGAACGGACTCCAGATCAGCCCTCTCGATGAAGATTAGGGCTTGGCGGCGGCTCCGTATCGTAAAACACGATGAATCCTTCTCCTTGGTTTTTTCTCCCCGAACGTGAATATATAGAGTCGGAGTTGAGGTCAGTGGTGCCTCAGGGGGCCCAAGAGACAGGGGGCGCGCCCCCACCCTCGTGGACAAGGTGTGGACCCCCTGGTGTTGATTCTTTCGCCAGTATTTTTTATAAATTCCAAAAATATTCTCTGTGAAGTTTCAGGTCATTCCAAGAACTTTTATTTCTGCACAAAAATAACACCATGGCAATTCCGCTGAAAACAGCGTCAGTCCGGGTTAGTTCCATTCAAATCATGCAAGTTAGAGTCCAAAACAAGGTCAAAAGTGTTTGGAAAAGTAGATACGATGGAGACGTATCAGTGATATAGTTTCTCTATTAGCAAGCTTAATAGTAACATCAATATCTTCTATCTCAGCAGGTGCAATATCATTCATAATTTCTTTATATAAGGTGTAAGGAATTGCACTCACACTAGCACCCACATCACATAAGCCATGATAACAACGATCTCCTATTTTAACAGAAACAACAGGTGTCGGTGGGAACGACACCTGTGGGATCACAAGAATCCCTACTACGGTTGCGGGGCGCGGGGTCGCGAGAAGAGCGGATCAAATAGATAGCACACGGTTCCTTTATCCATGTTCGGGCCGCGAGGATGCGTAAAACCCTACTCCTGCTTTGGTGGATTGTATATCTGTGTTCTTGAGCTAGCTATGGGGCGTGAGGAGCTCCAAAAAGCCGAATCCTCTTCCTGGTCGCCTCGGGCGTCCTTTTATTGGAAAGGGGTTGCCACAGTGGCAAACAGGAGGTGGAAAGGGTACAGTGATGCGAGGTTATCCCTCGCATTACATGACAAGGCCCATTTAATGCGTCCTGCTTAGGTGTCCTTGCTTTATCGGGGACGGGGGAGAGACATGTCTCGTCCGTCGCCGCTCCCTCTTGTGTCGACACGCGCCCTGGCCAGCGGCGCCCGCGGTGCCATGTAGGCAGGCAGGCAGCTGAGGTGGCGCAGTGGTGAGTCTCCACGAAGATTTGCATGCCGCCATGCAGGTGCTTGCCCAGCTGGTTGGGTCGGCAGCTGCATGCGAACGGTGGTGGAGGTTTGACTGGCGTGGGCCTGATGGTGGCCCTACGGGTGTTCTTGGCAAGGGCCTTGCCGGGGCCCCGGCAAGGGTCTTGCCGTGGCGCCTGCTGTCATCCCCGGCAAGGATCTTGCCGGGGGCTTGTGGTCCTCCTTGGCTGGGATCCCGCCAAGGATCATCATGTTCTAAAGGGTGTATCTGATCTTGAATGTCTTCACAAAGATCTGCATGCCACCACGGGGATGTCTCCCGAATCCTTGCCCCATGGGGGCACTGGACTCAAGGGTGACTCACTCCGTAGGTGTGGGGCGAGCTGCCACGGCAAGGGTCTTGCCAGGTTTGCTAAAACCGCCTCCCTACAAGGATCTTGTCGGGGGGTCCGCTTCGTCCCCTTTGCTCTTTGTGGTCTTGGTCTTGGCGTCGTTCTGCTTCTCCTGAGCTTCGGCCTTACCTTGGCTCACCTCCCTTGCCTTGCTCAGTCTGGTGGTGTCCGTGGCTCACACTGCCCGTGCACAGTTATAGGGGTACAAAAAGTGTACCCCTCTTTTTGTACACCGACAGGAGCCCCCGGGCCTGGGCCACACGTAAGCGCAATCGCGTCGTTGGGCTAGTCCCAAAAACGGTGCGCGGGCAGGCGGGGCGGTTTTTACCGCGGTAAGTTTTTGCGCGTGCTGTGCTTCCCATGCTTCCCGCGCGTGGCGCGGCGTGGGGAGGCGTGTGTGACGTGGGCGGCATGCGTGGGGTTGCTTCCCGCGGGCATGCGTCACATCATAATTAATGTGAAAGGAGGCGGCCCGTTGTTCTCCCCCATAAGAAAGGAATAACTGCAGGCGCGCTGCTCACTTTCTCCTCTTTCCTCGTGCCTTTTCCAATCTCAGAGCCGCCGTTTCCTCTCTTCCTTCCTTCCTAAGCTTCTGCCGTCGCCTGCCGTCATTGCTTCGCCATCCCCCTTCCTCAGCCCTCTGAACTTCTTGGTCGCCATGGCTCCCAAATTCGCCAAGGGCAAGGGGGTGGCTAAGGGCGCCGGGACGGTGGAGCCGCCGGAGAGTGCGCTGTCGGGGGACTGGACGAAGTCCGCCTTCTTCTTCCCCTCGACGGTTGATGTTCAAGAGCTCCGGGCCTCCTTCAAGCCCCTATGGGTAGTGAAGATGGGGGGAGAAGATTCGGGACACCCGGCAACGCGCGTCATTCCTGCCGCTTGCGCTATCCTGCCCCAAATCGGTATCCCTTCTTCGTTGATTACTTTTCTTCCGGTTTATGCCCCCTTTCTCTGATTTCTTCTGCGACGTTATGCGCACCTTCGGCTTTCGCCTCTTGGATTTTACTCCGAATGTGGTGGCGTGCATGGCTTTCTTCGCACATCTTTGCGAAGGCTTTGCCGGGGTGCAGCCCAACACGGCGCTCTTCCGCCATTACTTCTTCCCTCAAATCCAACCGGGAGGAGCCGTCTCCGGTTGCGTCACATGGATCCCAAGATCCAAGGGGGCATACCCGGACGGTGCCGTGAAGGAGAGGTGGGAGGAATGGCGTGGCTGGTGGTGCTGGATTGAAGATGAAACCCGCCGGAATTCTGCAAGGTCCGCCGAGTGCCGCCGGTCCGTGGCAGCGATTGGAGCGATGTCGATGACGCCGATGGGAGGCTCACCGTCGCCACCACCAGGATTCTCCGGCTCACCCAGGCCGGACTCACCCTTGAGATGATCGGGGCGGACTTCATTCACCGTCGGATTTCCCCGTTGCACAGCAAGGGGAGGCTAGCTTGGCTCTTTATGAACCCGACTGACATTATGCGACTCCGCCCCGGCCTCGATCACAACTTCACAGTGCTGGCGCATGCCCACTTCTGCCAACGGCTTTTCCAGCTTGATGTGGGTCGCGATGGCGAGGTCGAGCAGACCGGCAAGGCCGCGAGGGCCGCCGCAAAGGTTGGCAAGGCCCTCAAGGGGCCATTTTTCAAGCTGCCAGCGCGGGTGGTCCCGTTGTGCAACAATTCGCGTCGGTTCGAGATCATCGCCATGATGCCGGACTGTAATGCGCACGGCCCTGTCCCGAGCTAGGAGGAGCCGAAGGACGAGGATGTGCAGCAATTCTTCGACACCCTGATCGAGGTGTACGTCAATGCCGACGCCGAGCGATGGCTTATCATGGACACCACCCAGGCAGAGCTGGACTACATCGCCACTAGGGCGAGGGAGGCACAGCTTGCCATGGAGGCTGGTAGCGCCAGGGCGTGGAGGACAAGGCCGCAACGGCGGCGAAGGAAGAGGAGCTCACCCGGTGGGCGGCGGCCACCGAGGAGGCCAGCAGCGCCGACACTGGAGCTCCTCTTGTCGAGGACGCGGCCGACGAGTCGTCGTCGGAGGAGGGTGTGGCGGCGGGCTCGACGCCAGCCAGGGGAGGAGGGCGAGTCCTGCGGCGGTCTGGCTCCGGCGAGCTGGTCCGGCCCGGCAGGGCTACGCGGCCTCAATTGACCCTGGAGGGGTCCGGGCGCCACACGAGGGTCACGGCAGCGAAGAGGCTGATGAGGGCCGCTGAGAAGAAGAAGGCGACAACCCCTTCCTCATCCGGGCGCGCACAAACCCCGCCGCCTCCTTCGCCTCCTCCGGTAGGCGTCGACTTGGATGATGATGTGGAGTTCCCTTTTGATCTCGGGCCTCTCAGCCCGAAGAGGAAAAGGAAACTGGTGGAAGAGGAGGAGATGGATGACGAGTAAGTTCTCCGTTCCTTACTGTCATTTCCATTTCCTCGAATTGGGTCGCTTGTCTTGATCCATTTTTGCTTCTATAGGGAGACATAGACGTTGGCCCAGAGGGTGAAGAGGGCGAGGACCTCGGCGAGCAGCCAGCCCCTGGCTGGGGCTTCAACGACACCACTGGTGGTGCTGAGCAGCCCGGACAGCAGCCCCCGGCACAGCCCCCAGTGTAAGTTCATCACCCTCTTCTTACTCGACATGTGGTAGGCGCTCGATGCTATGATCCTGACCTTGCCGGTTTTGCAGGAGGGGAGCGGCAGCAGGAGGAGCCACAGAAGGCTACTCCTAACACACCACCCCAATCGACTACGCCGCCGCAGGGGGCGTCCCCGGCAAGGGCATCAGGCACGATGCCCACACCCATGGAGGAAGAGGGGAACTTGGGCGCTGGTGGCTCTGCCACGACGCCAAATGTTGGCGGAGAGGGGACTTCTGCTTCACAGCCTGGCACTGGTGAGTCGCATGTCCTTCGTCTCTGTTTTTCCCTTATTCTTTTCTTGGCTTCATTGCTCCTGTTGCTGCCCAGGCCCTCCTTCAACAAACATGGAGGACGTGGACACTGTTGTCGGGGATATTGCTGAGGAGGCCGCGGCGGAGGCCAGCAGGATTGCCACCGAGGAGGCCGTCAAAGATGCTGACGAGGCCGCCAAGGGTGCCACCGGGGATGCCGCTGTGGGGGCCGCCAAGGCGACCGACGAGGCTTCTGCCGAGGGCGCCAGCGGTGGACCTGCCGGTGAGGCCGACAAGGCCTCCATTGAGGAAGAGGTGGTGGGTGATCAGCCTCCCTCCTCCTCAACCTCGGGCCCCGGCAGATATCTGAAGGTGGGCGACGATCTCTTCGTCCACCTCCCAGGGGCGTCAAGCCGGGTGCCCGCCGAAGGGGAAGTCTTTGATGGCGAGGTGCTTGCCGCCACCGGGCTTGAGGTTGTCGGTGAGCCGGGCGTTGGCGGTGATGGTTCTCCGGAAGAGAAGCTTTTCCGCGCTATGGGGGCCAACTTCCGAAAACTTCAGGCGCTCTACCATGTCCGTCTGGACAAGGTTAAGTCCAGGATGGCAACGGTGGACCAGGCGGAGGTGGATTTCAAGGTGCGCGTTGCTGAGACGCAGACCTGGTTCCACCAGACCCGCGAGGAGCAGAGGGCCCTTCAGGAGGAATTGGCCAAGCGCAATTTCGAGCTCACCATGAAGATGGCTGACATCGAGAAGGCCCAGGAACAGGCGGCGAACTTGGCTGCCGCGGCCGAGGCTGTCCGGAACCAGCATCAAGCCGCACTGGATTCCCAGGAAGAGGACCTCACCGCGCGTGAGGCGAAGCTTGCCGCAGCGCTCTGTGGCAAGGATGAGGAGCTCGAGGCCCTTGTCACGCGGCGGACTCGCGAGCTGGAGCAGAGGCACAAGGAGGCACTCGATGCCCAGGCTCTGGCCCATGTCGGCAAGGTAAGGGAGTTGGAGGTGGCGCAGGACGAGCTGAAGGAGCAGGCCCTCAAGCTGTCCAACGAGAAGAGCACGCTCAACAGCGCCTTGGTGGAGGCGCAAGGAGCGGTCATCAGCAGGGCTGGGGAGCTCTCCGAAGCGCAAAACTCCATCAGAGACCTCAAGCTGAAGCTGGGGGATCTCGAGAAGATGTTGTCAGAGAGCAGGGCTCGGGAGGAGACCTTGACCAAGAGCCTGGAGGAGGAGAAGCAGCTGCGGGCGAACGAGGCCGCCTCCCACCGGGATTATGTGGCGGGCGAGAACAGATGGATCAGCCGTATGGAGGAGGTCGCCGGCAGGGTCACCTCGCAGTTGGCCACCATGGGGATGCCAAACGTGAGGTACGCCCCTAAGCGCAGCGGGACCGTCAACACCAAGTTGACCCTGTTCTTCGAGGGTGTCCTCGGAGCCTTGGCTTATCTTCACTCCAACAGGACGGCCACGCTGGCTGAGGAGGCCCGGCGACTTTGCCGGAGGGTCGTGACCAAGGTCCTCACCAAGATGGCGTACTGGAATCCCGATCTTGACTTCGCGGCCGCGATGAAGAGCTTGCCGGATGGTGCTGACCTCACAGTGCTCAAGGAGCGCATCAAGCCCATCACCGACTGCATCGACGAAATCAAGAGGGTGGAAGGCCAGCGCCGGGATTAGGCATCCCGTTCTTCTTCGCCGCTGCGGGTTCCCGACCAAGACAAATTTTATCTTTAGTTAGAACCGCAGCTATGATGTGATGTAATATAACTTTGAAGTACTCTTAATTTTCATGCATGTTATTTCCCCGTTCAATTCCTCTTTGTATGCGTGCCCTACATCAATCGGGAAGGCTTGGCGGCGCGGAAGCCCCTAGCGGTGTTTTGGGGACGGATCCCCATGGCCAGCCAGGTACGCGTGCTGCCAAACGAGCCACCTTTCCGTTCTGAACACGGCCGCTCGAACTGTCGAGCTTGACTCGAGTCAGAATTGGGGGCGTTGCTGATCGCGGAAGGCTACTCTGCCATTCTCGACACAGCCGCTTGAGCTGTTGAGCGGACTCGAAACAGGGCAAGGGCGTTGCCGATCGTGGTAGAGCCCCCTGGCGTGCAGGTTTCCCATACAAAGCAAATATCTCCGGGGGGGAATAACCTCAAATAAGAAGGGTAGCACAAATAAGGGTTCAGTGCAACTTAGCTTCTGTTTGCAATCGCTCGGGTGTCGATCTTCTGGCCTCCTTTCTTCTTCAAGGGTCACGAAGATGAAGGAGTGCCGGGCTAACTGCTAGAGCCGATTCTCACAACTGCGCCCCCTACCTGGCGCGCCAAAGATGTCGGTGGGAACGACACCTATGGGATCACAAGAATCCCTACTACGGTTGCGGGGCGCGGGGTCGCGAGAAGAGCGGATCAAACAGATAGCACACGGTTCCTTTATCCAGGTTTGGGCCACGAGGATGCGTAAAACCCTACTCCTGCTTTGGTGGATTGTATATCTGTGTTCTTGAGCTAGCTATGGGGCGTGAGGAGCTCCAAAAAGCCGAATCCTCTTCCTGGTCGCCTCGGGCGTCCTTTTATTGGAAAGGGGTTGCCACAGTGGCAAACAGGAGGTGGAAAGGGTACAGTGATGCGAGGTTATCCCTCGCATTACATGACAAGGCACATTTAATGCGTCCTGCTTAGGTGTCCTTGCTTTATCGGGGACGGGGGAGAGACCTGTCTCGTCCGTCGCCGCTCCCTCTTGTGTCGACACGCGCCCTGGCCAGCGGCGCCCGCGGTGCCATGTAGGCAGGCAGGCAGCTGAGGTGGCGCAGTGGTGAGTCTCCACGAAGATTTGCATGCCGCCATGCAGGTGCTTGCCCAGCTGGTTGGGTCGGCAGCTGCATGCGAACGGTGGTGGAGGTTTGACTGGCGTGGGCCTGATGGTGGCCCTACGGGTGTTCTTGGCAAGGGCCTTGCCGGGGCCCCGGCAAGGGTCTTGCCGTGGCGCCTGCTGTCATCCCCGGCAAGGATCTTGCCGGGGGCTTGTGGTCCTCCTTGGCTGGGATCCCGCCAAGGATCATCATGTTCTAAAGGGTGTATCTGATCTTGAATGTCTTCACAAAGATCTGCATGCCACCACGGGGATGTCTCCCGAATCCTTGCCCCATGGGGGCACTGGACTCAAGGGTGACTCACTCCGTAGGTGTGGGGCGAGCTGCCACGGCAAGGGTCTTGCCAGGTTTGCTAAAACCGCCTCCCGACAAGGATCTTGTCGGGGGGTCCGCTTCGTCCCCTTTGCTCTTTGTGGTCTTGGTCTTGGCGTCGTTCTGCTTCTCCTGAGCTTCGGCCTTACCTTGGCTCACCTCCCTTGCCTTGCTCAGTCTGGTGGTGTCCGTGGCTCACACTGCCCGTGCACAGTTATAGGGGTACAAAAAGTGTACCCCTCTTTTTGTACACCGACAACAGGCATGCCAACAACATGTCTATGTTTACCTTTAGTATCAGGTTTAGCAATTCTAGCAGCTTCATCACAGAAGTAAATAACATGCCCATCAAAATTATCCACCAAGAGATCTTTAACCATAGCAATATTGGGTTCAACTTTAATTTTCTCAGAGGGTGTATATGTGTTAGTATTACTTTTATGAACCACGGTTGAAGCTTTAGCATGATCCTTTATTCTAACAAGGAAAGGTGGTTTCTCAATGTAAGCAATAGGAACAATAGGATCAACATTATAGATAATAGTTTCTTCTTCAACTTTAACAGGTTCAACTACTTTAACTTCAATGGGAGGATGATATTTAAACCACTTCTCCTTAGGGAGATCAACATGAGTAGCAAAATATTCACAAAAAGAAGCTACTATCTCAGAGTCAAGTCCATATTTAGTGCTAAAATCATGAAAAGCATCGGTATCCATAATAGATTTGACACAATCAAACTTAAGGTTTATACCTGACTCTTTACCTTCATCGAGATCCCAATCTTCAGAGTTGCGTTTAATTCTTTCCAATAAATCCCATTTGAATTCAATATCCTTCTTCATATAGGAACCAGTACAAGAAGTATCGAGCATGGATCGATCATTATGAGAAAGCCGAGCATAAAAAATTTGAATAAAAATTTCTCTTGAGAGCTCATGATTGGGGCATGAATATAACATTGAATTAAGCCTCCCCCAAGCTTGAGCGATACTTTCTCCTTCATGAGGCGAAAAATTATATATATAATTCCGATCACGATGAACCAGATGCATAGGATAAAACTTCTGATGAAATTCCAACACTGGTACAACGATGTGCTATACAAACGGTTTTTAACCCCTTTCCACGACGGCATTTGGAACCGTCGCCAAGTGAGTGTGGGCGATAGGGGGGTCCTTCCCACACAACCCAGAAACCGTCGGGGATAGGCCCTCCTGGCTCACTGGCTGGGGCAAAATGAGCTCATGTGCGATCTGGCGGGGCATCGAAACCCAATTTTTTTTCCGTTCGTAGGTATATCACACACATTTTTGTGTGTGGAAATGTTTGTGCAAGGTGGCCTAACGCAAACAGTTCTCTGCCGAAAGCTGTGTGTGATTGTTAGTTGATCGAACAGGCCTACTTTCTAGAAACCGCGCGGGTTGCTTGAGTTCATTGCCCATGGTGCCGTCTGAGTAACCGTCTGCAATAGAAAACCCCAATAAGTAGGGTAATTAGCCTATTATTGATAATCCATGTACTAATCAAATTGATATTTCTTATCAAACACACCAGATATTTCATATCCGTATAACAACAACCAGGATTTCATAATCGAATTACATCAGATAGCTTCGGCACTTAGTTACGCCATTACACAACAGCACCAAGTTTCACATGCAACATCAAAAACCTTCGGAAAGTAGCATCATGCATGGTAAATAGACAGATGAATCTCATCTGGGAAACTACACGCAAATATTGAGCCTTCAGTGATGTTGAATGTCCTTGCAACTTTAGGCCAGTGGCTATGGATAATTGCCCGCCCAACCTTCGTCCTCTTCAGCAAGACTTCAATATTGTACCGTGGGTGTTGAATGAATACCTTCCTCGCCTCTTGACCATGCAGGTGGTTTGAGAGGTAATCATTGGTGAACTGCTTTGAAAAGTAATGAAAACAAAGATATAAATAAATAGCTGTTATAAATTTTGAAATGGCGCAAGGGGTAAAAACAAGGCAAAAGAGTTAGTACCATCCTATAGTTAACTGATGTCTTCTTCATTGTGCAAACAAAGATCTTGTTGTTATTTGTCATAAGTTTCTTGATCCTAACAATCTTTCTGAGTTTCTTGACTTGACTGATATTCATGGACATCTCATTTCCCATATGCAAAATGGGTCGAACAGTGGGTCTAAACCTCTGATAGCAGGACCTACATGTGCAAGACCAAATTGTAAGAAACCTAAATATTAGAATGATTCCCGCAACTACACAATAATGTGCTATTAGCCAAAGGACCATGCTTGAACAAACCTTGATGGTAAACCACAGTGTCTCCCATTGTTTCCCTGCAACACACATAAGGAAGATCTTGATCAGGTTAACTGAGAGTTGTCGTACTATCAATAGAATATGTATTGAGTATAGCCAAATTCGATTTATTTCACATGCATAACAATACAAAATTGTACCCACTACAAATGAAAATCAAATTGCAGAACTGAACCAAACAGTTAATTGGACATCAGACCAAATGAACCAAAATAGTTAACTGAGCATGACATTGCAGAATAGAAACATGTACTAGAAGGTAAGACATTTAACAAGACAAAGAATGCTTGAGAATAGTACTACGAAATGTAGCAATTATTGGACCAAAGTGTTAACTGAACATTACATTTCAGAGGACCAAACTGTTAACTGAGCATCAGATTGCATATTAACATTACAGAGGACAAATCACTAGAAGGCACTAGCGGTGGCCTTGAAAAAACAGCACGAACTATATTTTAAAGTAGACAATCGCGTGGAGGTGTTGACGGTGGCCTCGAAGACGAGGTGCTCCTCGAAGATCTGGTGGTCGGTACGCATGGCAGCCATAGTGTGACGCCCCAAGACCAGCGCTCCAGATGCCTTCCATGGCTTCCGAGAATCGTCATGTGATTTGTTTTGCTTGTTGCATTCATCATTGCATATTTTTGCATTGCATCATGTCATCATGTATCATATCACTAATTCTTTTGCAACTCAACTAAATAAATCATATGGATCTTCGGTCCATTTAAATCGAGGGATATTCACAATGGTGATTTCTCTTTAAAACATATCCTCCCAATATATTAGGGAGCTACAATAAATATTCCATTTGTATCGAATCAACCCAAACAAACTTGCATTTCAAATCTGTCTCGTTTTCAAATATTCTAAGTCCTTGATCCTTCTCCAAATACTTCAATTCCAGTTGTGGCACTTTGAAATTTGTCAAAGTAGCTCCATGCCAGTTTCCAACGAAACTTGTATTTATTTGGCCCTCCAAATAAATATTTTGCTTCTATCTCCTTTTTGTAAATAGTAAAGGAAAATATTGTTTGCCTTCTTTTCTTTTAATCCAGCCTGCTAGGCCTCCTGGTTTTTTTCTTTCCTCCATCGAGATGGCCCAAGGCCCAGCCGGCGCCCCCCCTAGGCGCAACCCCCCTCTATACTGGGTCGGCCTCCAAGGCCCACTCCCTCCCGAACCCTAGCCTAATCTCCTCTCGACCCCATCTCCCTTCATCCTCCTCCTGCGCCGCACCTACAGACAGAGAGGAGCGAGAGCGCCCCACACCTGATCTCCATCTCTTGATCTCTCCCTCCTCAATCCTATGTGCCGCCACCACCATGCGACCCTCCACCGCCGCCACCACTCACACACGCACACCACCCGCAGCGGCGCTGCTTCCCTGGAGGCCGCGCCCCAGTGAACTCCTCCGTCTCCCCTCTGTCGCCTCCCCTCCATGGCGCCCGCGCCTCCAGCAGAGCTGCGCCAACAGCGCCACCGGCGACCCCTTTCCTCTACCGTCGTGCCATCGTTCTGGCCAGCGAGCCCATTTCCTCGAGCTGCTTCATCGCCCGTAGCCGCCAGCCTCCCATGCCCGTCTCCGTGCTCGGGCCGCCACCTCGCCGCAAGGAGAGCGCCCCTGACCCTACCTTCGCGCCTCCCCGACCCGTGCTCGCTGTTTCCCGCTCCTCTGGCCACCTCCACCCGTTCCCCGTCTTCGGCACTACGCTAGACCTCCTCCACACCTCGCTAGCTTCTGCTGCGCTGCCGTGTTCCTGTTCGTCCTCTGCTCACACCTCCATCCAGGACCGCCTCTCTTTGTTGACCACCAAGACCCGAGGCCCTTGTTGGTGTTGCTTCGTTTTGGATGTGCCATTCTTTCCGACAAGTGTATGACAACACGGTGACGCGTCAAGTACCTCTACATTCGTCTTCGGAATCGCCAAGAACAGCAAGAACCTCGATGCCCGATGCCTAGAACGACTACCGTCACCGAAGACCCATGAACCAAAAACTTCAAGTTCGACTACCGTCACAAGGACAAGACCGGCAAGTCCAAAGACCCCAAGTACCACAACAACCTCGAAGGAATTCAAATCCGTCAAGTTCCTTTACCGATGACTCGAACACCTACGAAAATGTGTACCACTATGCTACGTCTTGAGCTTGCGTTGGTTTTCCCCGAAGAGGAAGGGATGATGCAGCAGAGTAGCGTAAGTATTTCCTTCAGTTTTTGAGAACCAAGGTATCAATCCAGTAGGAGCCCACGCTCATGTCCCTCGTACCTACACAAATCGATAGCTACTCGCAACCAACGCGATTAGGGGTTGTCAAGCCCTTCACGGTCACTTACGAGAGTGAGATCTGATAGATATAATATTTTTGGTATAAAGATGCAAAGTAAAAAGTAAAAGCAAAGTAAAAAGCAAAGCAAGATTAAAGTAATGGAGATTGATATGATGAGAATAGACCCGGGGGCCATAGGTTTCACTAGTGGCTTCTCTCAAGAGCATAAGTATTCTACGGTGGGTGAACAAATTACTGTTGAGCAATTGACAGAATTGAGGATAGTTATGAGAATATCTAGGCATGATCATGTATATAGGCATCACGTCCGTGACAAGTAGATCGAAACGATTCTGCATCTACTACTATTACTCCAATCATCGACCGCTATCCAGCATGCATCTAGAGTATTAAGTTAAAAACAGAGTAACGCCTTAAGCAAGATGACATGATGCAGAGAGATAAATTCATGCAATATGAAATAAACCCCATCTTGTTATCCTCGATGGCAACGAAACAATACGTGCCTTGCTGCCCCTTCTGTCACTAGGTAAGGGCACCGCAAGATCGAACCCAAAGCTAAGCACTTCTCCCATGGCAAGAACTACCAATCTAGTTGGCCAAACCAAACAGATAATTCGAAGAGACTTGCAAAGATAACCAATCATACATAAAAGAATTCCGAAAAGATTCAAATATTATTCATAGATAGACTTGATCATAAACCCACAATTCATCGGTCTCAACAAACACACCGCAAAAAGAAGATTACATTGAATAGATCTCCACAAGAGAGGGGGGAACTTTGTATTGAGATTCAAAGAGAGAGAAGAAGCCATCTAGCTACTAACTATGGACCCGAAGGTCTGAGGTAAACTACTCACACTTCATCGGAGGGGCTAGGATGATGTAGAAGCCCTCCGTGATGACGGCCCTCTTCCGGTGGAGCTCCGGAACAGGCCCCAAGATGGGATCTCGTGGATACAGAAAGTTGCGGCGGTGGAATTAGGTTTTTGTCTCATGTTCTGATCGTTTGGGGGTACGTGTGTGTATATAGGAGGAAGGAGTACGTCGGTGGAGCACCGAGGGGCCCACGAGGCAGGGGGCGCGCCCCCCACGCTCGTGACCTCCTCTTTGATCCCTTGTAGTAGGGTCCAAGTCTCCTGGATCACGTTCGGTGAGAAAATCACGTTCCCGAAGATTTTCTTCCCTTTGGACTCCGTTTGATATTCTGTTTATCCGAAACACTGAAATAGGCAAAACAGCAATTCTGGGCTGGGCCTCCGGTTAATAGGTTAGTCCCAAAAATAATATAAAAGTGGAAAATAAAGCCCAATATAGTCCAAAACAGTAGATAATATAGCATGGAGCAATCAAAAAATATAGATACGTTGGAGACGTATCTGGCATCCCCAAGCTTAATTCCTGCTCATCCTCGAGTAGGTAAATGATAAAAAGAGAATTTTTGATGCGGAGTGCTACTTGGCATAATTTCAATTCAAATATTCTTAATTGTGGTATGAATATTCAGATTAGAAAGATTCAAGACAAAAGTTTATATTGACATAGAAAATAATAATACTTCAAGCATACTAATAAAGAAATTATGTCTTCTCAAAATAACATGGCCAAAGAAAGTTATCCCTACAAAATCTATAGTCTGGCTATGCTCCATCTTCCCCACACAAAGTATTTAAATCATGCACAACCCCGATGACAAGCCAAGCAATTGTTTCATACTCTAACTTTTTCAAAACTTTTTCAATCTTCACACAATACATGAGCGTGAGCCATGGATATAACACTATAGGTGGAATAGAATGGTGGTTGTGGAGAAGACAAAAAAAGGAGAAGATAGTCTCACATCAACTAGGCGTATCAACGGGCTATGGAGATGCCCATCAATAGATATCAATGTGAGTGAGTAGGGATTGCCATGCAACGGATGCACTAGATCTATAAATGTATGAAAGCTCAACAAAAGAAACTAGTGGGTGTGCATCCAACTTGCTTGCTCATGAAGACCTAGGGCAATTTGAGGAAGCCCATCATTGGAATATACAAGCCAAGTTCTATAACGTAAAATTCCCACTAGTATATGAAAGTGACAACATATGAGACTCTCTATATGAAGAACATGGTGCTACTTTGAAGCACAATATATGAGACTCGCTATATCATGGTGCTACTTTGAAGCACAAGTGTGGAAAAAAAGGATAGTAGCATTGCCCCTTTTTTTGGGCCTTCTTTTTTTTCTTTGTCCTTTCTTTTTTTGGGACAATGCTCTATTGAATGATGATCATCACACTTCTATTTATTTATAACTCAATGATTACAACTCGATACTAAAACAAAGTATGACTCTATATGAATGCCTCCGGCGGTGTACTGGGATATGCAATGAATCAAGAGTGACAAGTATGAAAGAATTATGAACGGTGGCTTTGCCATAAATACTATGTCAACTGCATGATCATGATAAGCAATATGACAATGATGGATTGATAACCCAGAAGTATAGGGGATCGCAACAGTTTTCGATAAGTAAGAGTGTCGAACCCAACAAGGAGCTAAAGGTAGAACAAATATTCCCTCAAGTTCTATCGACCACCGATACAACTCTAAGCACACTTGACGTTCGCTTTACCTAGAACAAGTATGAAACTAGAAGTACTTTGTAGGTGTTTTCGGAAAGGCTTGCAAGAAAGTAAAGAGCACGAAAATAAAACTAGGGGCTGTTAAGGTAAAGAAGCAACTAAAGTAAATATAGCGAGTGTGGAAAAGTGGTGGTAGGAGTTGTGAAATTGCCCCTAAGCAATTGACTACTTTACTAGACCGATAGCAAGTATTATGTGGGAGAGGCCACTGCTAGCATGTCATCCCTGACTTGGAATTCTATGCACTTATGATTGGAACTATTAGCAAGCATCCGCAACTACTAATGTTCATTAAGGTAAAACCCAAGCATAGCATTAAGATATATTGGTCCCCCTTCAATCCAGTATGCATCAATTTCTATGCTAGGTTGAAGCTTCTGTCACTCTTGCCCTCCAATACATAGTCCTATCAACATACAACTAACCCTAGGGTGTGATCCATGCGCGCAATCATATGATGGGCAGGAAAGGACAGCAACATAACCACAAGCAAATTAAATCAATCATAGCAATTCATCAACCACCGATAGGACAACGAAAATCTACTCAGACATCATAGGATGGCAACACATCATTGGATAATAATATGAAGCATAAAGCACCATGTTCAAGTAGAGGGTACAGCGGGTTGCGGGAGAGTGGACCGCTGTAGATAGAGGGGGGAAGGTGATGGAGATGTTGGTGAAGATGGCAGAGGTGTTGGTGTAGATCGCGGTGATGATGATGGCCCCCGGTGGCACTCCGGTGCCACCGAAAGCGAGGGGGAGAGAGCCCCCCTCCTTCTTATTCTTCCTTGACCTCCTCCCTAGATGGGAGAAGGGTTTCCCCTCTGGTCCATGGCCTCCATGGCACGGGAGGGGCGAGAGCCCCTCCGAGATTGGATCTGTCTCTCTGTCTCTCTCTGTTTCTGTGTTCTCTTCTGGCTCTGTTTCACCGTTTCGTATATATATGGAGATCCGTAACTCCGATTGGCCTGAAACCTTCGCCGTGATTTTTTCCGAATATTAGCTTTCTTGCAGCAAAAGAAGAGCATCAACCGCCTTACGGTGGGCTCACGAGGGTAGGGGCGCGCCCCCCTGTCTCGTGACCACCTCGGGCACTGGTTCGCGTTGATTTTCCTTCCGAATTTTCCATATTTACCAAAAATAAGCTCCGTTTGTTTTTATCCCGTTTGGACTCCGTTTGATATGGATATTCTGCGAAACCAAAAACATGCAACAGACAGGAACTGGCACTGCACTAGATCAATATGTTAGTCCCAAAAATAATATAAAACGTTGCCAAAAAGTATATGAAAGTTGAATAATATTGGCATGGAACAATAAAAAATTATAGATACGACGGAGACGTATCAGCATCCCCAAGCTTAATTCCTGCTCGTCCTCGAGTAGGTAAATGATAAAAAAGATAATTTTTGATGTGGAATGCTACCTAGCATAATCTTTATCATATGTCTAATCATGGCATGAATATTAAGGCACGAGTGATTCAAAGAAATAGTATATCCTTTGACATTAAGACAATAATACTTCAAGCATACTAATAAAGCAATCATGTCTTTTCAAAATAACATGGCCAAAGAAAGTTATCCCTACAAAATCATATAGTCTGGCTATGCTCCATCTTCACCACACAAAATATTCAAATCATTCACAACCCCGATGACAAGCCAAGCAATTGTTTCATACTTTTGACGTTCTCAAACCTTTTCAACTTTCACGCAATACGTGAGCGTGAGCCATGGACATAGCACTATAGGTGGAATAGAATATGATGATGGGGGTTATGTGGAGAAGACAAAAAAAGGAGAAAGTCTCACATCAACTCGGTGTATCAACGGGCTATGGAGATGCCCATCAATAGATATCAATGTGGGTGAGTTGGGATTGCCATGCAACAGATGCACTAGAGCTATAAATGTATGAAAGCTCAACAAAAGAAACTAAGTGGGTGTGCATCCAACATTCTTGCTCACGAAGACCTAGCGCACTTGAGGAGGCCCATTGTTGGAATATACAAGCCAAGTTCGACAATGAAAATTCCCACTAGTATATGAAAGTGATAACTCAAGAGACTCTCTATATGAAGAACATGGTGCTATTTTGAAGCACAAGTGTGGGAAAAGGGAATAGTAGCATTACCCCTTTTTATTTATTTTCTTTTTTTATTTGGCCTTTCTCTTTTTTTTGGCCTTTCTTTTTTTTTGGGACAATGCTCTATTAATGATGATCATCACACTTCTATTTATTTACAACTCAATGATTACAACTCGATATCTAGAACAAAGATATGACTCTATATGAATGCCTCCGGTGGTATACCGGGATGTGCAATGATCTAGCATAGCAATGACATCAAAAAACGGACAAGCCATGAAAACATCATGCTAGCTATCTTACGATCCTGCAAGGCAATATGACAATGAATGCTCAAGTCATGTATATGATGATGATGGAAGTTGCATGGCAATATATCTCGGAATGGCTATGGAAATGCCATGATAGGTAGGTATGGTGGCTGTTTTGAGGAAGGTATATGGTGGGTTTATGGTACCGACGAAAGTTGCGCGGTACTAGAGAGGCTAGCAATGATGGAAGGGTGAGCGTGCGTATAATCCATGGACTCAACATTAGTCATAAAGAACTCACATACTTATTGCAAAAATCTATTAGTCATCGAAACAAAGTACTACGTGCATGCTCCTAGGGGGATAGATTGGTAGGAAAAGACCATCGCTCGTCCCCGACCGCCACTCATAAGGAAGACAATCAATAAATAAATCATGCTCCGACTTCGTTACATAACGGTTCACCATACGTGCATGCTACGGGAATCACAAACCTCAACACAAGTACTTCTACAATCCACAACTACCCACTAGCATGACTCTAATATCACCATCTTTATATCGCAAAACTATTGCAAAGAATCAAACATATCATATTCAGTGATCTACAAGTTTTATGTAGGATTTTATGACTAACCATGTGAATGACCAATTCCTGTCATCTCTCTAAACAGATATAAGTGAAGAAAGAGAGTTCAATTCTTTCTACAAAAGATATGCCCACGCTCTAACAATTATAAGTGAAGCAAAAGAGCATTCTACAAATGGTGGTTGTCTATGTAAAGAGAAACATGCAATCCAAACTTCAAATGATATAAGTGAAGCACAAGAAGCATTCTATAAAGCCATACTCAAAAAATATAAGTGAAGTGCATAGAGCATTCTATAAATCAACCAAGGACTATCTCATACTAGCATGGTGCATAAAATAAAAATAAAAACCTAAATGCAAAAGACTCTCCAAGACTTGCACATATCGCATGAACGAAACGAATCCGAAAACATATCAATATTTGTTGAAGAAAGAGGGGATGCCTCCCCAGCATCCCCAAGCTTAGACGCTTTAGTCTCCTTGAATATTTACTTGGGGTGCCTCGGGCATCCCCAAGCTTGAGCTCTTTCCTCTCTTCCTTCTTCTCACATCGAGACCTTCTCAATCATCGAACACTTCATGCACACAAAACTTCAACAGAAAACTCGGTAAGATCTGTTAGTATAATAAAGCAAATCACTACTCTAAGTACTATTGCAAACCAATTCATATTTTTTTTTGCATTGTGTCTACTGTAATATAACTTTTTCATGGCTTAATCCACTAATATAAATTGATAGTTTCATCAAAACAAGCAAACTATGCATCAAAAACAGAATCTGTCTAAAACAGAACAGTCTGTAATAATCTGAACATTCACCATAATTATTATACTTGAAAAATTCTACCAAAATTAGGAAAAATAAAAAATTTGTATAGGAAGACAGTGCAAAAATAATCAGAACCATTTGAAGTTCCAGCTAAAAATGTAAAATCGCACACTACAGCCAAAGTTTCTGTCCTGCACCGTACAAACCATCAAGCAAACGTAAACATCCTAAAGGCAAACCTTGGCACATTATTTTTATAATACAATGGAATTGTACAAGGGGATAATTATTTTTGTTGAAAAGTTTCCATAATCAAGATTCACAAAGTTGCCGTGAGCATGAACAAAGTTCAAGGAGCTATCCCACTTCAACAGTGCTTGTCTTTCTCACTTTCACTTTCCTTTTTGAGAAGTTTTGGGTTCCCCTCTTTATTTTTGTTGTTTTTAAACTATATGAAAGCACTCAACAGAAATAAATGACTCCCTAAAACTTCAAGGTTGTCTCCCTGGCAGCGCTTTCTTTAAAGCCATTAAGCCAGGCATATAGTGCTCAAGTAGTGAATCCACCCGGATCCCAAGGTATATCAAAGCCAATTTTAATTAACAATGATTTGTAATTTAGTAGTGAGCACAAAGCAACATATATCAAGCAATGACGGAGTCTAACTCTCTTCCTATGCATCGGCATGTCATAAAAGAACAATTCATGCACACCTAGTAATGGCCAATGCATAGTATAAACAGTTTCTTGCAATTTTATCATGTTGGAAACATAGAGATGTGGAACTATAGTTCCTCTCTCATAATAATTGCAAGTAGGAGCATCTAGCACATGCATATTATATTTATTGAAATCATCATGTGCAACGGTAAAAGGCAACCATCAATATAATCCTTAATAAGGGCAAACTTCTCCGATATAGTGTAGTTGGGAGAATTCAAAAAGATAATAGGACTATCATGCGTGGGTGCAATAGCAACAATTTCATGATTAACATAAGGAACTATAGCAAGTTCATCTCCATAAGCATAATTCATATTGGCATCTTGGCCACAAGCATAGCAAGCATCATCAAAAAGGGATATTTCAAAAGAATCAACGGGATCATAACGACCATCATAGCAATCATCCTCCGGTAAGCACGAAGGGGAATTAAACAATGTATGAGTTGAAGAGTTACTCTCATTAGAAGGTGGGCACGGGTGATCAATCCGCTCTTCCTCCTTTTGTTCTTCGCTCTCCTCCTCATCTTTTTCATCCAATGAGCTCACAGTGTCATCAACTTCTTCTTCCATAGATTCCTGCAAAATATTAGTCTCTTCTTGGACAGCGGAGACTTTCTTAATAAGTGCATTAATTTCATAATTGTATTCATAATTCTCATAGCAATATTTGAGGATAGCTAAATTTTTAGATCTATAACAAGCATCATCAATATCATCAAACTCTTTAAACATAGATTCAATTTCATAAGCACCCATAAAAGCAACAAATTCTTCTATTTGTTCCACATCATAGTAATCATATATACCTCTAGCATAAGAAGCCAAGGTTTCATTATCATTAAATTTGCATGAAAAGGGGAGGTGTGGAGAATTCATCCTAGAGCAACAAGTATAATCATATTCCGAGCATAGTTGTCTAGCATACCACTTCAATATATAAATTTGATCCCATAATAGTTTCCCTTTTGTGTCAAGCGGTAATCCCTAAAGTATTCACGTTGATCCAACGGTACTCCCATTACATAATTGAATGGGGTTTTCTCAAGATTATTAAAGTAGTACATAATATCTTTCACATAACCAGCATCGAGGGTTTTAGGAGGTTCCCCATCTCCATGAGCAGAAAGTACACCTATTTTTTTGGTATTTCGCATTCCATATCCATAACTAAAGATAGAGAACAACTAACAACAACAAATAAAAATTACTTAGTGATAAAGCAAACAAGCACACATGAGAATATTCACCCCACTCTATTGCTCCCCGGCAACGGCGCCAGAAAAAGGTCTTGATAACCCACAGGTATAGGGGATCACAATAGTTTTCGATAAGTAAGAGTGTCGAACCCAACGAGGAGCTAAAGGTAGAACAAATATTCCCTCAAGTTCTATCGACCACCGATACAACTCTACGCACACTTGACGTTCGCTTTACCTACAACAAGTATGAAACTAGAAGTACTTTGTAGGTGTTTTCGGAAAGGCTTGCAAGAAAGTAAAGAGCACGAAAATAAAACTAGGGGCTGTTAAGGTAAAGAAGCAACTAAAGTAAATATAGTGAGTGTGGAAAAGTGGTGGTAGGAGTTGCGAAATTGCCCCTAAGCAATTGACTACTTTACTAGATCGACAACAAGTATTATGTGGGAGAGGCCACTGCTAGCATGTCATCCCTGACTTGGAATTCTATGCACTTATGATTGGAACTATTAGCAAGCATCCGCAACTACTAATGTTCATTAAGGTAAAACCCAACCATAGCATTAAGATATATTGGTCCCCCTTCAATCCCGTATGCATCAATTTCTATGCTAGGTTGAAGCTTCTGTCACTCTTGCCCTCCAATACATAGTCCTATCAACATATAACTAACCCTAGGGTGTGATCCACACGCGCAATCATATGATGGGCACCAAAGGACAGCAACATAACCACAAGCAAATTAAATCAATCATAGCAATTCATCAACCACCGATAGGACAACGAAAATCTACTCAGACATCATAGGATGGCAACACATCATTGGATAATAATATGAAGCATAAAGCACCATGTTCAAGTAGAGGGTACAGCGGGTTGCGGGAGAGTGGACCGCTGTATATAGAGGGGGGAAGGTGATGGAGATGTTGGTGAAGATGGCAGAGGTGTTGGTGTAGATCGCGGTGATGATGATGGCCCCCGGTGGCACTCCTGTGCCACCGGAAGCAAGGGGGAGAGAGCCCCCCTCCTTCTTATTCTTCCTTGACCTCCTCCCTAGATGGGAGAAGGGTTTCCCCTCTGGTCCATGGCCTCCATGGCACGGGAGGGGCGAGAGCCCCTCCGAGATTGGATATGTCTCTCTGTCTCTCTCTGTTTCTGCGTTCTCTTCTGGCTCTGTTTCACCGTTTCGTATATATATGGAGATCCGTAACTCCGATTGGCCTGAAACCTTCACCGTGATTTTTTTTCTCCGAATATTAGCTTTCTTGTGGCAAAAGAAGAGCGTCAACCGCCTTACGGTGGGCTCACGAGGGTAGGGGCGCCCCTTGTCTCGTGACCACCTCGGGCACTGGTTCGCGTTGATTTTCCTTCCGAATTTTTCCATATTTTCCAAAAATAAGCTCCATCCGTTTTTATCCCGTTTGGACTCTGTTTGATATGGATATTCTGCGAAACCAAAAACATGCAACAGACAGGAACTAGCACTAGGCACTGGATCAATATGTTAGTCCCAAAAATAATATAAAAAGTTGCCAAAAAGTATATGAAAGTTGAATAATATTGGCATGGAACAATCAAAAATTATAGATACGACGGAGACGTATCATGGATGTGTCATGATGTACTAGATGGTGGAAAGTTGCATGGCAATATATCTCGGAATGGCTATGGAAATGCCATAATAGGTAGGTATGGTGGCTGTTTTGAGGAAGGTATATGGTAGGTGTATGATACCGGCGAAAGTTGCGCGGTATTAGAGAGGCTAGCAAGGGTGGAAGGGTGGGAGTGTGTATGATCCATGGACTCAACATTAGTCATAAAGAACTCATATACTTATTGCAAAAATCTAGAAGTAATCAAAGCAAAGTATTACGCGCATGCTCCTAGGGGGATAGATTGGTAGGAAAAGACCATCGCTCGTCCTCGACCGCCACTCATAAGGAAGACAATCAATAAATGAATCATGCTCCGACTTCATCACATAACGGTTCACCATACGTGCATGCTACGGGAATCACAAACTTCAACACAAGTATTCTTTAAATTCACAACTACTCAACTAGCATGACTTTAATATTATCACCTCCATATCTCAAAACAATTATCATGCTTCAATCTTTTCTTAGTATTCAACACACTCAAAAGAAAGTTTCACAAATCTTGAATACCAAGCATATTATTATTAGGCAAATTACCATGCTATTAAGAGACTCTCAAATTAATTTAAGTGAAGCATGAGAGATCAATAGTTTCTTTAAAACGAATCCACCAACGTGCTCTAAAAGATTTAAGTGAAGCACATAGAGAAAAATTATCTAGCTCGAAAGATATAAGTGAAGCACATAGAGCAAAACTATAACACTCAAAAGATATAAGTGAAGCACATAGAGCAAAACTACTACGCTCGAAAGATATAAGTGAAGCACATAGAGTATTCTATAAAATTTTAATTCATGTATGGCTCTCTCAAAAGGTGTGTACATCAAGGATGATTGTGGCATACTAACAAACAAAGACACAAATAATACAAGACGCTCCAAGCAAAACACTTATCATGTTGGTGAATAAAAATATAGCTCCAAGTAAATTACCGATGGAAGTGGACGAAAAGAGGGGATGCCTTCCGGGGCATCCCCAAGCTTTGGACTTTTGGTGTCCTTGGATTATCTTGGGGGTGCCATGGGCATCCACAAGCTTAGGCTCTTGCCACTCCTTGTTCCATGATCCATCAAAAGAATTCACCCAAAACTTGAAAACTTCACAACACAAAACTCAAAATAGAAAACTCGTGAGCTCCGTTAGCGAAAGAAAACAAAAGACCACTTCAAGGTACTGTAATGAACTCATTATTTATTTATATTGGTGTTAAACCTACTGTATTCCAACTTCTATATGGATTATAAACTATTTTACTAGCCATAGATTCATCAAAATAAGCAAACAACACACGAAAAACAGAATCTGTCAAAAACAGAACAGTCTGTAGTAATCTGTAGCTAGCGCAAGATCTGGAACCCCAAAAATTCTAAAATAAATTTATGGACGTGAGGAATTTGTCTATTAATCATCTTCAAAAAGAATTAACTAAATATCACTCTTAAAATAAAAATTACAGCAGTTCTTGTGAGCGCTAAAGTTTCTGTTTTTTACAGCAAGTTCAACAAGACTTTCCCCAAGTCTTCACAACGGTTCTACTTGGCACAAACACTAATTAAACACAAAAAACACAACCAAAACAGAGGCTAAATAATTTATTTATTACTAATCAGGAGCAAAAATCAAGGAATAAAAATAAAATTGGGTTGCCTCCCAACAAGCGCTATTGTTTAACGCCCCTAGCTAGGCATAACAAGCAAGGATAGATCTAGGTATTGCCATCTTTGGTAGCCAATCCATAAGTGGCTCCCATGATAGTTTCATATGGTAATTTAATTTTCTTTCTTGTAAAGTGTTCCATTCCCTTTTTAATGGAAATTGAAATGTAATATTCCCTTCCTTCATATCAATAATCGCACCAACCGTTCTAAGGAAAGGTCTACCAAGAATAATAGGGCAAGAAGGATTGCAATCTATATCAAGAACAATGAAATCTATGGGCACACAATTCCTATTTGCAACAATAAGAACATCATTAATTCTTCCCATAGGTTTCTTAATAGTGGAATCCGCAAGATGCAAGTTTAGAGAGCAATCATCAAAATTACGGAAATCTAGTGAATCACACAAAGTCTTGGGAATAGTAGAGACACTAGCACCCAAATCACTCAAATCATAAAACTCATGATCTTTAATTTTAATTTTAATAGTTGGTTCCCACTCATCATAGAGTTTTCTAGGGATAGAAACTTTCAACTCAAGTTTTTCTTCATAAGATTGCATCAAGGCATCAACAATATGTTCGGTGAAGGCTTTATTTTGACTATAAGCATGTGGAGAATTTAGCACGGATTGCAACAAGGAAATACAATCAATCAAAGAGAAACTTTCATAATTAAATTCCTTGAAATCCAATATAGTGGGTTTAGCAACATCTAGATTTTTATTTCTTTCAATCCCACGTTCATCAATTTCATCATTAAGATCTAAATACTCCGAATTTTTAGAACGCCTTCTAGGTAAAGGAAGATCATATTCAGTTTCATCAAGATTCATATTGCAAAATAAAGATTTAATTGGAGACACATCAATAACTTTTAGATCTTCGTCTTGATTTTCATAGGAATTGGAAGAACACGCTTTAACAAAGGCATCTTTGGAAGCACGCATCCTAGCGGTTCTTTCTTTACACTCATCAATTGAAATTCTCATGGCTTTTAGAGACTCATTGATATCATGCTTAGGTGGAATAGATCTAAGTTTCAAAGCATCAACATCAAGAGCAATTCTATCAACGTTCCTAGCCAAATCATCAATCTTAAGCAATTTTACTTCAATCATAGCATTAAAATTCTTTGGCGAAGAAATAAATTCTTTAATATTAGATTCAAAATCAGAGGGCATCTTATTATAATTTCCATAAGAGTTGTTGTAGGAATTCCCATAATTATTAGAAGGATTACAAGGATATGGCCTAGGATTAAAATTCCCTCTATAAGCGTTGTTACCAAAATTATTCCTACCAACAAAATTCACATCCATAGATTCATTGTTATTCTCAATCAAAGTAGACAAAGGCATATCATTAGGATCAGAAGAAACACTCTTAGTAGCAAATAATTTCATAAGTTCATCCATCTTTCCACTCAACACATTAATTTCTTCTATCGCATGCACTTTTTTTATTAGAAGTTCTTTCAGTATTGAGAATAATTAACCATAATATTATCTAGGAGTTTAGTAACATCTCATAAAGTGATTTCCATAAAAGTGCCTCCCGCGGCCAAATCTAAAAGATTTCTAGAAGCAAAATTCAATCCGGCATAAAAAATTTGTATAATCATCCACAAATTCAAACCATGAGTAGGGCAATTACGTATCATTAATTTCATTCTCTCCCAATCTTGTGCAACATGTTCATGATCAAGTTGTTTAAAGTTCATTATATCGTTTCTAAGAGAGATGATCTTAGCGGGAGGAAAATACTTAGAGATAAAAGCATCTTTGCACTTGTTCCATGAATCAATACTATTCTTAGGCAAAGACGAAAACCAAGATTTAGCACGATCTCTAAGCGAAAAAGGAAATAGCTTCAATTTAACGACATCATTATTGACATTTTTTTCTTTTGCATATCACATAAATCAACGAAGCTATTCAGATGAGTAGCGGCATCTTTGCTAGGAAGGCCAGCGAATTGATCTTTCATAACAAGATTCAGCAAAGCAATATTAATTTCACAAGATTCAGCATCGGTAAGAGGAGGAATCGGAGTGCTAAGGAAATCATTATTATTGGTATTGGTGAAGTCACACAATTTAGTAGTATCTTGAGCCATCGTGACAAACAAGCAATCTAACACACGAGCAAACAAAAAAGCAAACGGGCAAAAAGAGGCAAATAGAGAGGGAGGATAGAGAGAGAGGGCGAATAAAATGGCAAGGGTGAATTGGGGGGAGAGGAAAATGAGAGGCAAATGGCAAATAATGTAATGCAAGAGATAGGGATTGTGATGGGTACTTGGTATATTGACTTTTTGTGTAGACTCCCCGGCAAATGGCAAATCCTTCTTGTTACGTCTTGAGCTTGCGTTGGTTTTCCCCGAAGAGGAAGGGATGATGCAGCAGAGTAGCGTAAGTATTTCCCTCAGTTTTTGAGAACCAAGGTATCAATCCAGTAGGAGCCCACGCTCAAGTCCCTCGTACCTGCACGAAGCGATAGCTACTCGCAACCAACGCGATTAGGGGTTGTCAAGCCCTTCACGGTCACTTACGAGAGTGAGATCTGATAGATATAATATTTTTGGTATTTTTGGTATAAAGATGCAAAGTAAAAAGTAAAAGCAAAGTAAAAAGCAAAGCAAGATTAAAGTAATGGAGATTGATATGATGAGAATAGACTCGGGGGCCATAGGTTTCACTAGTGGCTTCTCTCAAGAGCATAAGTATTCTACGGTGGGTGAACAAATTACTGTTGAGCAATTGACAGAATTGAGGATAGTTATGAGAATATCTAGGCATGATCATGTATATAGGCATCACGTCCGTGACAAGTAGATCGAAACAATTCTGCATCTACTACTATTACTCCACTCATCGACCGCTATCCAGCATGCATCTGGAGTATTAAGTTAAAAACAGAGTAACGCCTTAAGCAAGATGACATGATGTAGAGAGATAAATTCATGCAATATGAAATAAACCACATCTTGTTATCCTCGATGGCAACGATACAATACGTGCCTTGCTGCCCCTTCTGTCACTGGGTAAGGACACCGCAAGATCGAACCCAAAGTTAACCACTTCTCCCATGGCAAGAACTACCAATCTAGTTAGCCAAACCAAACGGATAATTTGAAGAGACTTGCAAAGATAACCAATCATACATAAAAGAATTCAGAAAAGATTCAAATATTATTCATAGATAGACTTGATCATAAACCCACAATTCATCGGTCTCAACAAACACACCGCAAAAAGAAGATTACATCGAATAGATCTCCACAAGAGAGGGTGAGAACTTTGTATTGAGATTCAGAGAGAGAGAAGAAGCCATCTAGCTACTAACTATGGACCCGAAGGCCTGAGGTAAACTACTCACACTTCATCGGAGGGGCTAGGATGATGTAGAAGCCCTCCGTGATGACGACCCTCTTCCAGCGGAGCTCCGGAACACGCCCCAAGATGGGATCTCATGGATACAAAAAGTTGCGGCGGTGGAATTAGGTTTTTGGCTCCTGTTCTGATCATTTGTGGGTACGTGTGTATATAGGAGGAAGGAGTACGTCGGTGGAGCACCGAGGGGCCCACGAGGCAGGGGGCGCGCCCTAGGGGGGGCGCCCCCACCCTCGTGACCTCCTCTTTGATCCCTTGCAGTAGGGCCCAAGTCTCCTAGATCACGTTTGGTGAGAAAATCACGTTCCCGAAGATTTTATTCCGTTTGGACTCCGTTTGATATTCCGTTTATCCGAAACACTGAAATAGGCAAAAAAACAACAATTCTGGGCTGGGCCTCCGGTTAATAGGTTAGTCCCAAAAATAATATAAAAGTGGAAAATAAAGCCCAATATAGTCCAAAATAGTAGATAATATAGCATGGAGCAATCAAAAATTATAGATACGTTGGAGACGTATCACACTACCGTCGCCGAGATTGTGAGAACCTCTACTAACGACCTCGGAGCGTGTACGATGACCGTTGTCGAAGACCTGTGCCTCTACCGCTTCCCGAACATGAACGACTACCTCCACTACGCACATCCCGAGAACGTCTACTTCCTCTACTCTGCACCGAACCCGAACCACTCCGAGAATGCACCCTTCGATGGTATAACCGCCGAGACGATGACCCGTGGAACGAATGCATGTGTGTTGTATGAGATGCCCGTGTTTGCACCATGTCTGTTTTGTTCCTTGCACGTTCGCCATAAGCCATGCCCCCGACATGTGGGACACCCGGTATCTGGGATCACTCCCTGTCACTCTTGCACGTTTCGTGCACCCACACTTGTTCCTTTGCACCAGCATCTCAATTGAGTTGCCGGATCACCGGAATGTTGTTGTGGTAACATTTCCGTTTTGCCGTCGTGGCACCCCTTTTCCTTCCGCCATGGCGACAAATGCCTCATATCTTATCATGTCAACATTTCCATAAAACTTGCATAAACTTGCACATTTCATCCGCATCATGATAACAACATTTAAAATGGTTTAAATTGTTGTTTGCTTTAAATTGCTAAGTGCACATGGGGATTTTACGGAAATGTTGTTTGTTGTTTCCGGCCTCATTTAAACTTTCCTAGATGTGTAGTTTACTTATGTTTCACCATTTCCATGTTTAATAACATTATTTTTTGTTGAGTAGCATAACCGAGAGAGAACTAAATAATCAAATGTGGTGTTTCGTCAACATGCATCTTGTTACATGTTGAGCTCCACTTAACTTGTAGTTTTGTTTGTGCACTTTGCCATGCCATGCCTCTTTAAACCAGACATGCATCATACTTGGTTGTGCATCTTTAATGGAATGTGGTGTTTCGTCAACATGCATCTTGTTACATGTTGAGCTCCACTTAACTTGTAGTTTTGTTTGTGCACTTTGCCATGCCATGCCTCTTTAAACTAGACATGCATCATACTTGGTTGTGCATCATGCCATGTTTATGTGATGGTTGTTTATTATGTTGCTTACTTCTTTACGGGTTGCTTCTCTCGTTAGCTTCGGTTTCGTTCTGGAGTTGTGAGGATTCGTTCAACTACGTCTGTTTGTCTTCTTCATGGACTCGTTCTTCTTCCTTGCGGGATCTCATGCAAGATGACCATACCCTCAAAATCACTTCTATCTTTGCTTGCTAGTTGCTCGCTCTATCGCTTTGTCGCGCTACCTACCACTTGATATATCATGCCTCCCATATTGCCATGTCAAGCCTCTAACCCACCTTCCTAGCAAACCGTTGTTTAGCTATGTTACCGCTTTTGCTCAGCCCCTCTTATAGCGTTGCTAGTTGCAGGTGAAGTTGAAGTTTGTTCCATGTTGGAACATGGAAATGTTGGGATATCACATTATCTCTTATTTAATTAATGCATCTATATATTTGGTAAAGGGTGGAAGGCTCATCCTTATGCCTGGTGTTTTGTTCCACTCTTGCTGCCCTAGTTTCCGTCATACCGGTGTTATGTTCCTTGATTTTGCGTTCCTTACGCGGTTGGGTGTTATGGGAACCCCTTGACAGTTTGCCTTGAATAAAACTCCTCCAGCAAGGCCCAACCTTGGTTTTACATTTTCCACCTAAGCCTTTTCCCTTGGGTTCTGCAAACTCAAGGGTCATCTTTATTTTAAACCCCCGGGCCAGTGCTCCTCTGAGTGTTGGTCCAAACTAGAGCACTGTGCGGGACCGTCCCTTGGCAACTTGGGTTACGTTGGTACCTGTACACTTAGCTTATCTGGTGTGCCCTGAGAACGAGATATGTGCAGCTCCTATCGGGATTTGTCGGCACAGTGGGTGGTCTTGCTGGTCTTGTTTTACCATTGTCGGAAAGTCTTGTAACCGGGATTTCGAGACTGATCGGGTCTTCCCGGGAGAAGGAATATCCTTCATTGACCGTGAGAGCTTGTGATGGGCCAAGTTGGGACACCCCTGCAGGGTATAAACTTTCGAGAGCCGTGCCTGCGGTTATGTGGCAGATGGGAATTTTTTAATATCCGGTTGTAGAGAACTTGACACTTAACTTAATTAAAATGAATCAACCGCGTGTGTAGCCGTGATGGTCTCTTCTCGGTGGAGTCCGGGAAGTGAACACGGTTCTTGTGTTATGATTGTGCATAAGTAGTTTCAGGATCACTTCTTGATCATTTCTAGCTTCTCGACCACTGCGTTGCTTCTCTTCTCGCTCTCATTTGCTTATGTTAGTCACCATGTATGCTTAGTGCTTGCTGCAGCTCCACCTCATCACCCTGTCCTACCCATAAGCTTAAATAGTCTTGATCTCGCGGGTGAGATTGTTGGGTCCTTGTGGCTCGCAGATACTTCCAAACAGTTGTAGGTGCCGATGATACCAGTGCAGGTGGCGCAACCGAGCTCAAGTGGGAGCTCGATGAAGATATTGATCGTTGTTTTGTGTCTTTTCCGGTTAATCAGCAATGGAGCCTAGTTGGGACGATCAGGGATCTAGCATTTGGGGTTGTCTTCTTTTATTTTGGTTCCGTAGTCGGACCTTTGATTGTACTTTCAATGATGTATGAATTATTTATGTATTGTGTGAAGTGGCAATTGTAAGCCAACACTTTGTCCCTTTCTTATTCAGTACATGGGATGTGTGAAGATTACCCCTCTTGCGACAAGCCTACCATGCGGCTATGCCTCTAAGTCGTGCCCCGACACGTGGGAGATATAGCCGCATTGTGGGTGTAACACATAGCGACCTCGTGCGCACGTGCGGCCGCATGCTACTGAGCTCCACGTTATACTGCGTGCAAAATGGATGTGGGTGGCGCTTAATTGGAGGAGGGGGGCAGTGATTTCGGCAGAAGGTGTAGCACCATCGGTCGGGGCATGTGGGACGGGAAAGGAGGAGGATGGTGTGGGTGGGTGTGGACTACCTGACCATATCAACGAGGTCGCACAGCAAGAAGAAGGGTCGGCGGCAAGGAGGTCGCGTAGCAAGAAGGAGGATCGCTGTCGAGGAGGCAGCGCTGCAAGAGGAAGGGTCACGGACGAGGAGGCGGTGCTGCAAGAAGAAGGGTAGCCGGCTAGGAGGCGGCGCTTCAAGAAGAAGGGCCGCTGGCGAGGAGGCTGAGCTGCCAATAAGCACCAGTGAAGGTTTGAACTTGGAAAGCAAGGAGGAACAACGAAAATGTGGCTTTTGGTGGGAGGGAGGGGCGGGGAGATAGATATTTCCGCGGTGGCAAAAAAATTCACTCGGTCCCGCGAGAAAACAGCGCGCAAGTGTGGTTCAAGCGGGGGCGGTGGATTGTAGACAACGAAGCTTGCTGCGTAAGCCAGACAAGACGGTGCACCAACATATTTTATATCGCATCCCATACGATTCTTTCTAGTAAACTTTTTCTGGCATACCTGATTTTTTCAATATGTTTTGAAAGACAAAATGATGTTATGGAAGAAAAGGATGGTGTTTGAATAGCTAGAACATTTACGTACAGTGAACTTGCAACTAGTACATGAGTGTCGTGTTTAAATTTGGAATTATTTCGGGTTCGTTTGGCATTTGTATGCATTAATTGAGTTTTTGGGCATTTAATATGCATAATTCAAATTTGAAATACAAGCACATGCTCCAGTGCACCAAAGTTTGTTGAAAAATCACATGTGTGTCTTTGGGTGAATTTATAGGTCCCATGCAAGAAATGGGAATGAAATTCAAACATCTGAGCGTCGTGGCTCGGCCGGAAAGATTGAGAAACTTGGTTTTTTAATTCCTGTAAATCCAAAACACGCCTGAAAATCATGAAACTTGGCATGGTGTCATGACATGGCACCAACATGCTACGATAAATTTTTGGGCTGAATGGGGACAACCTTTGGTATAAGCTTATTGCAAACCGAGCTTCCCTCAAGAAGGCTTGTGGTTCCGAGAGGGAAGGTGTCACCTCCGTGTGCGAAACAACATACGTACACTGCCTTCTCCCGCCTTAATTTTTTACACAGGTAGATTAGACCAAATAGAAGTATCGTGCTAAAATTTGGAATTATTCTGGGTTCGTTTGGCATTTTTATACATTAATTGAGTTTCTGGGCATTTAATGTGCATAATTCAAATTTGAACTACAAGCACATGATCGAGTGCACCAAAGTTTGTTGAAAAATCACATGTGTGTCATTGGGTGATTTTCTAGGTCCCATGCAAGAAATGGGCATGAAATTCAAACATCTGGGCGTCGTGGCTCGGCTGAAAAGATTGAGAAACTTGGTTTTTTAATTCCTGTAAATCCAAAACACGCCAGAAAATCATGAAACTTGGCATGGTGTCATGCATGGCACCAACATGCTGTGGTAATTTTCTTGCCCAAATTGGGACAAGCTTTGGTGTAAACTTCTTACAAACCAGAGCTTCTCTTAAGAAGGCTCGTGGTTCCAAGAGGGAACGTGTCACCTCCATGTGCGAAACGACATACGTACACTGTCTTCTCCCGCCTTAATTTTTTTACACGGGCAGATTAGACCAAATAGAAG
Source organism: Triticum urartu (assembly GCF_003073215.2). NCBI lineage: Eukaryota > Viridiplantae > Streptophyta > Magnoliopsida > Poales > Poaceae > Triticum > Triticum urartu. Next base: position 461,069,283 of record NC_053027.1, read on the forward strand.
TATCGTGCTAAAATTTGGAATTATTTCGGGTTTGTTTGGCCTTTTTATACATTAATTGAGTTTCTGGGCATTTAATATGGATAATTCAAATTTGAACTACAAGCACATGCTCCAGTGCACCAAAATTGGTTGAAAAATCACATGTGTATCCTTGAGTGAATTTCTAGGTCCCATGCAAGAGATGTGAATGAAATTCAAACATTTGGGAATCATGGCTCGACCGGAAAGATTGAGAAACTTGGTTTTTCAATTCTTGTAAATCCAAAACACGCCTGAAAATCATGAAACTTGGCATGGTGTCATGACATGGCACCAACATGCTGCGGTAATTGTTTTGGCCAAATTGGGACAAGCTTTGGTGTAAGGTTCTTGCAAACCGGAGCTTCCCTCAAGAAGGCTCGTGGTTTCGAGAGGGAACGTGTCACCTACGTGTGCGAAACGACATACGTACACTGCGTTCTCCCGCCTTAATTTTTTACACAGGCAGATTAGACCAAATAGAAGTATCGTGCTAAATTTTGGAATTATTCCGGATTCGTTTGGCCTTTTTTGTACATTAATTGAGTTTCTAGGCATTTAATGTTCATAATTCAAATTTGAACTACAAGCACATGCTCTAGTGCACTAAAGTTGGTTGAAAAATCACATGTGTGTCCTTGGGTGAATTTCTAGGTCCCATGCAAGAAATGGGAATGAAATTCAAACATCTAGGCGTCGTGGCTCGACCGGAAAGATTGAGAAACTTGGTTTTTTAATTCCTGTAGATCCAAAACACGCCTAAAAATCATGACACTTGCATGGTGTCATGACATGGAACCAACAGGCTGTGGTAATTTTTCTGTCCGATTTGCGAAGGCGCACACATTAACAATCAACAAAGTCATTTTGGAATAAGTGTTGTCACGTTACAAATTGGAAACACAAGTATTATTGAAACCGTGGGCGTTCTACTTACCAATTATGTGCCGCCACGCGACCCCTTTTTTAATTGGTTAGGAGGTGTCATACGGGGTAGCTATTTGAGTACGGGAGGCGTGCGATCGGACCCGTGCGCGTGCTCATCGGGAGGAGAGCCTTTTGACCTCTACCCGCCACGCACCTCCCTCACAACGTCTCCATTAATGGTGCTCGAGCCCCTGTTCTACGATGTGGCTATATGTCTCACTAGACCGAGATTTAAGAGAGAAAATGAAAATCTAAAGAAAAAAGTTTTGCACGGATCTTGATGTAAGATCCAATGAACCTATATAGCATCAACTGCGACTTATAGCAAGCATGATGAATATAATGACGATGACAGTGGATAATAATTGTCTTACATATTTAGGAACATAATTAAAAAAAGCCACATGCGGCAACACCCAAAATACACAAGGGCAAAAGAAGAAGCAAGACAACGATCTGGCTCGCTGATCTCTACTTTCTTGATGCGCTGCTGCAGCCCGCGAGAACTAGTCTCCGTGGCGAGCGGCGATGAGATCTTTCTTGTCCTCAAGATGCTGCTTGAGAGCATCCACGGATTCCTCCACCAGCCTTCTGTGCTCGATGCGCAACATGGCATTCTCGTCCATAAGTTTCTCGATGATGATGCCGACCTCTTCAACAAGGCAATGGTCTCCTCCTGCTGCTCCGTACTTCAGGCGATCTTCGCCCTCAGCAGGTCGCGCTCGGCCAGGAGCTTTGCATTGCTCTCATTTAGTTGCCGGATGACGCCGGTAGCCTGTTCAAAAGAGGCTTTCATGTCGTCCTGCAACCTCTCCCAACCGGAGATCTGATCCATCTGGCTATGGACGATCGCATGCATGCGCCTGTAAGAGTCCTCGCCTGCCTGTGAGACATTTTCCTAGGTCGCCACAGCGCGGGAGGACATCTCTGCAGCATTCGCGGTGTGGTGGGACATCTCTTTTGCTTCTGCGGCGTGGTCGAACCAGTCTGCTGCATCGACGGCATGGCAAGACCTCCGTGCTGCTTCGGCGGCACGGCGGGACCTCTGCGCTGCTTTCGCGACGAGGCGGGACATCTCTCGAGCTTCCGCTTCCATGCTCGCATCTCCCTGGTGGCAATCTCTCGAGCCAGAACTCACGCTGGCCATAGCAGACGCAAGGGAATGATGATGAATGGCTTGTTTGTTTTTGTGGATGAGGAGTTGAGGAGGGATGTGCAGTCATCTTGGAGTAGTAGTATTTATAAATGATTACTAATATGCTGCTAAGTGTGAAACCGTTTAGGTTTTGATCGGTGTGAACAGGTTTGCAATTGAACATAGCGTGCCAATAATTTGGAATGTGACGGGACGCAGGCTCAAAATTTATTGACGGTTATAAGTGTGGCACTATTCCCGGAAGGCGTAATGTGGGCACGCCTTCTCGGCCATGTATGTGGCGTTTGCACCATAGGGTGCACTGCAATAGGCAATGTCAACACACGTCTTGTTCCAACAACCGTGCGTGCTCGTTATTACCATCGCACATGCTTCTTTTAATTAGAATGTGTGTGCCCGTCTAGCGCACACACATTGATCTATCTAACTGTTTCTGTTTGTTGTGGCTAATCGCGAACAGTTCATCCGTGTGAAGTGTATGCCATCAATAACAGACACTTTGATCTGGCTGACCCATTTCTGTTCCGTTGCCTAATCGCAAGCAGTTAATCCTTTTGAAGCGTATGCCCTCAATCGCACACACCTTTATCTAGCTGCCCATTTATATTGTTCCTTGATAACCCACAAGTATAGGGGATCAATTGTAGCCTCTTTCGATAAGTAAGAGTGTCAAACCCGACGAGGAGCTAAAGGTAGAACAAATATTCCCTCAAGTTCTATCGACTACCGATACAACTCTACGCACATTTGACGTTCGCTTTACCAGAAACAAGTATGAAACTAGAAGTACTTTGTAGGTGTTTTTGGGTAAGCTTGCAAGAAAGTAAAGAGCACGTAAATAAAAGCTAGGGGCTGTTTAGATGAAGACACAACTAAGTTAGGTTTAGTAGAGAGTTTGTTGTTACGAGAAAGTTATTTGTCCCTAGACAATCGATAACTAGACCGGTAATCATTATAGCAATTTTATTTGCGGGAGAGGCATAAGCTAACATACTTCCTCTAATTGGATCATATGCACTTATGATTGGAACTCTAGCAAGCATCCGCAACTACTAAAGATTCATTAAGGTAAAACCCAACCATAGCATTAAAGTATCAAGTCCCCTTTATCCCATACGCAAACAACCTACTTACTCGGGTCTGTGCTTCTGTCACTCACGCCACCCACCATAAGCAAATCATAAGCATATTGCAAACCCTACAGCGGGAATCCCTCACGCTTGCGCGACACGGAGAGCACCATAGGACAGCACCAATAATAAAACATACAACTCAAACCAATCACGATCATCAAATAGCCATTAGGACAAAACAGATCTACTCAAACATCATAGGATAGCCATACATCATTGGGAAATAATATATAGCGTTGAGCACCATGTTTAAGTAGAGATTACAGCGGGTAAGAGAGAGGTTACACCACTGCATAGAGGGGGGAAGAGTTGGTGATGATGGCGGTGAAGTTGTTGGTGAAGGTGGCGGTGATGATGATATCCCCGGCAGCGCTCCGGCGCCACCGGAAGCAAGGGGGAGAGGGCCCCCTTCTTCTTCTTCTTCCTTGACCTCCTCCCTAGATGGAAGAAGGGTTTCCCCTCTGGTCCTTGGCTCCCATGGCGTGGGAGGGGCGAGAGCCCCTCCGAGATTGGATCTATCTCTCTGTCTCTCTCTGGTTCTGCGTTCTCTTTTGGCTCTGTTTCACCGTTTCGTATATATATATATATGGAGATCCGTAACTCTGATTGGCCTGAAAGCTTCCCCGTGATTTTTTCCGAATATTAGCTTTCTTGCGGCAAAAGAAGAGCGTCAACCGCCTTACGGTGGGCTCACGAGGGTAGGGGGCGCGCCCTAAGGGGGGCGCGCCCCCCTGCCTCGTGACCACCTCGGGCACTGGTTCGCGTTGATTTTCCTTCCGAATTTTCCATATTTTCCAGAAATAAGCTCCGTCCGTTTTTATGCCGTTTGGACTCCGTTTGATATGGATATTCTGCGAAACCAAAAACATGCAACAGACAGGAACTGGCACTGGGCACTGGATCAATATGTTAGTCCCAAAAATAGTATAAAAAGTTGCCAAAAAGTATATGAAAGTTGAATAATATTGGCATGGCACAATCAAAAATTATAGATATGACGGAGACGTATCAGCATCCCCAAGCTTAATTCCTACTCGTCCTCGAGTAGGTAAATGATAAAAAAGATAATTTTTGATGTGGAATGCTACCTAGCATAATCTTGATCATATGTCTAATCATGGCATGAATATTAAGACACGAGTGATTCAAAGCAATAGTCTATCCTTTGACATAAAGACAATAATATTTCAAGCATACCAACCAAGCAATTATATCTTATTGAAATAACATAGCCAAATAAAGATCATCCCTACAAAATCATATAGTCTGGCTATGCTCCATCTTCACCACACAAAGCATTCACATCATGCACAACCCCGATGACAAGCCAAGCAATTGTTTCATACTTTTGACGTTCTCAAACCTTTTCAACTTTCACGCAATACATGAGCGTGACCCATGGACATAGCACTATAGGTGGAATAGAATATGATGATGGGGGTTATGTGGAGAAGACAAAAAAAGAAAGAAAGTCTCACATCAACTAGGCGTATCGACGGGCTATGGAGATGCCTATTAATAGATATCAATGTGAGGAGTAGGGATTGCCATGCAACGGATGCACTAGAGCTATAAGTATATGAAAGCTCAAACTGAAACTAAGTGGGTGTGCATCCAACTTGCTTGCTCATGAAGACCTAGGGCATTTGAGGAAGCCCATCGTTGGAATATACAAGCCAAGTTCTATAATGAAAATTCCCACTAGTATATGGAAGTGTTAACTCAAGAGACTCTCTATATGAAGAACATGGTGCTACTTTGAAGCACAAGTGTGGTAAAAGGATAGTAACATTGCCCCTTTTTTCTTTTTTTTGCGGGCTTCTTTGGCCCCCTTTTTTTATTTAGGCTTCTTTGGCCTCTCCTTTTTTTTGGCAATGCTCTAATAATGATGATCATCACACTTTTATTTACTTACAACTCAATATTGCAACTCGATACTAGAACAAAGATATGACTCTATATGAATGCCTCCGGCGGTGTACCGGGATGTGCAATGATCTATTGTAGCAATGACATCAAAAAATGGACAAGCCATGAAAACATCATGCTAGCTATCTTACGATCATGCAAAGCAATATGACAATGAATGCTCAAGTCATGTATATGATGATGATGAAAGTTGCATGGCAATATATCTCGGAATGGCTATGGAAATGCCATGATAGGTAGGTATGGTGGCTGTTTTGAGGAAGGTATATGGTGGGTTTATGGTACCGGCAAAAGTTGCACAGTACTAGAGAGGCTAGCAATGGTGGAAGGGTGAGAGTGCATATAATCCATGGACTCAACATTAGTCATAAAGAACTCACATACTTTTTGCAAAAATCTATTAGTCATCGAAACAAAGTACTATACGCATGCTCCTAGGGGGATAGATTGGTAGGAAAAGACCATCGCTCGTCCCCCACCGCCACTCATAAGGAAGATAATCAATAAACACCTCATGCTCCGACTTTGTTACATAACGGTTCACCATACGTGCATGCTACGGGACTTGCAAACCTCAACACAAGTATTTCTCAATTTCACAATTACTCGACTATCATGACTCTAATATCACCATCTTTATATCGCAAAACTATTGCAAGGAATCAAACATATCATATTCAGTGATCTACAAGTTTTATGTAGGATTTTATGACTAACCATGTGAATGACCAATTCCTGTCATCTCTCTAAACAGATATAAGTGAAGAAAGAGAGTTTAATTCTTTCTACAAAAGATATGCCCATGCTCTAACAATTATAAGTGAAGCAAAAGAGCATTCTACAAATGGTGGTTGTCTATGTAAAGAGAAACATGCAATCCAAACTTCAAATGATATAAGTGAAGCACAAGAAGCATTCTATAAAGCCATACTCAAAAAATATAAGTGAAGTGCATAGAGCATTCTATAAATCAACCAAGGACTATCTCATACTAGCATGGTGCATAAAATAAAAGTAAAAACCTAAATGCAAAAGACGCTCCAAGACTTGCACATATCGCATGAATGAAACGAATCCGAAAACATACCGATACTTGTTGAAGAAAGAGGGGATGCCTCCCCAGCATCCCCAAGCTTAGACGCTTGAGTCTCCTTGAATATTTACTTGGGGTGCCTCGGGAATCCCCAAGCTTGATCTCTTGCCTCTCTTCCTTCTTCTCACATCGAGACCTTCTCGATCATCGAACACTTCATTCACACAAAACTTCAACAGAAAACTCGGTAAGATCCGTTAGTATAATAAAGCAAATCACTACTCTAAGTACTGTTGCAAACCAATTCATTTTTTTGCATTGTGTCTACTGTAATATAAATTTTTCATGGCTTAATCCACTTATATGAATTGATAGTTTCATCAAAACAAGCAAACTATGCATCAAAAACAGAATCTGTCTAAAACAGAACAGTCTGTAGCAATCTGAACATTCACCATACTTATGATACTTGAACAATTCTACCAAAATTAGGAAAAATAAACAATTTGTATAAGAAGACAGTGCAAAAAGAATAAGAACCATTTGACGTTCCAGCTAAAAATGTAAAATCGCGCACTACAGCCAAAGTTTCTGTCCTGCACCGTACAAACCATCAAGCAAATGTAAACATCCTAAAGGCAAACCTTGGCACAATATTTTTATAATACAATGGAATTGTACAAGGGGATAATTATTTTTGTTGAAAGGTTTCTGTAATTAAGATTCACAAAGTTCCCATGGGCATGAACAAAGTTCAAGGACGTCCCCCATTTTCACAATGCTCGTCTCTATCACTTTCACTTTCCTTTTTGAAAAAGTTTTGGGTTCCCCTCTTTATTTTTGTTGTTTTTAAACTATATGAAATCACTCAACAGAAATAAATGAATCTCTAAAACTTCCGGGTTGTCTCCCTCGCAGCGCTTTCTTTAAAGCCATTCAGCTAGGCATATAGTGCTCAAGTAGTGAATCCACCCGGATCCCAAGGTATTTCAAAGCCAATTTTAATTAGCAATGATTTGGCATTTAGTAGTGAGCACAAAGCAACATATATCATGCAACGACGAAGTCTAACTCTCTTCCTATGCATCGGCATGTCATAAAAGAACAATTCATGTACACAAAGTAAAGGCCAATGCATAGTATAAACAATTTCTTGCAATTTTACCATGTTGGAAATATAGAGAGGTGGAGATATAGTTCCTCTCTCATAATAATTGCAAGTAGGAGCAGCAAGCACATGCATATTATGTCTATCAAAATCATCATGTGCAACGGTAAAAGGCAACCCATCAATATAATCCTTATTAAAAGCAAACTTCTCCGATATAGTGTAATTGGGAGAATTCAAAAAGATAATAGGACTATCATGCGTGAGTGCAATAGAAACAATTTCATGTTTAACATAAGGAACTATAGCAAGTTCATCTCCATAAGCATAATTCATATTGGCATCTTGGCCACAAGCATAGCAAGCATCATCAAAAAGGGATATTTCAAAAGAATCAACGGGATCATAACAATCATCATAGCAATCATCCTTCGGTAAGAACGAAGGGGAATTAAACAATGTATGAGTTGAAGAGTTACTCTCATTAGAAGGTGGGCAAGGGTAGCTAATCCACTCTTCCTCCTTTTGTTCTTCGCTCTCTTCCTCATCTTTTTCATCCAATGAGCTCACAGTTTCATCAATTTCTTCTTCCATAGACTCCTGCAAAATATTAGTCTCTTCTTGGACAGCGGAGTATTCCTCAATATATGGTTTAACATAAGCATTAGAAGCATAATTATCAACGCAATACTTAAGTATGACAAAATTTTCAGATTTGTGAAAAGTAGCATCATACTTTTCAATCAAAGAAGCAATTTCATATGCACCCTTAAAAGCAACAAATTCTTCAATTTGTTGAACATCATAGTAACTATAAACACCTTTAGAATACGAAGATACGATTCCATTATCACTAAACTCACATTGGTAGGGAAGGTGTTTCTTAGGGTTTTCAGAACAACAAGTAAAATCATATATTTCACATAAATTCCAAGCATAGCATTGCAAACGATGAATTTGACCCAATAGAATTTTCCCTTTTTCAGATATTCGGTGTCGCACATAACAAGCATGCTCATCTAAGGATTTGCCCTCAACCAAGCTAGTTGGGCTTTCAGCACGAGCACAAAGGGATCGAAGATGATCCAAGTAAAAAGCTTCAGGAGTGTGATAGATTTTGAGTGGTTCTTCAACCATTGGTTCAGTAGGTACAACTAATTTTTTTTGGTATTTTGCGTTTCCTACCCATAACTAAAGATAGAAAACAACTAAGAACAGCAAATAAAAATTACTTAGTGATAAAGCAAACAAGCACACATGAGAATATTCACCCCACGTTATTGCTCCCTGGCAACGGCACCAGAAAAAGGTCTTGATAACCCACAAGTATAGGCGATCAATTGTACCTCTTTCGATAAGTAAGAGTGTCGAACCCAACGAGGAGCTAAAGGTAGAACAAATATTCCCTCAAGTTCTATTGACCACCGATACAACTCTACGCACACTTGACATTCGCTTTACCGGAAACAAGTATGAAACTAAAAGTACTTTGTAGGTGTTTTTGGGTAAGCTTGCAAGAAAGTAAAGAGCACGTAAATAAAAGGTAGGGGCTGCTTAGATGAAGACACAACTAAGTTAGGTTTAGTAGAGAGTTTGTTGTTATGAGAAAGTTATTTGTCCCTAGACAATCGATAACTAGACCGGTAATCATTATTGCAATTTTATTTGAGGGAGAGGCATAAGCTAACATACTTTCTCTACTTGGATCATATGCACTTATGATTGGAACTCTAGCAAGCATCCGCAACTACTAAAGATTCATTAAGGTAAAACCCAACCATAGCATTAAAGTATCAAGTCCCCTTTATCCCATACGCAAACAACCTACTTACTCGAGTATGTGCTTCTGTCACTCACGCCACCTACCATAAGTAAATCATAAGCATATTGCAAACCCTACAGCGGGAATCCCTCACGCTTGCGCGACACGGAGAGCACCATAGGACAGCACCAATAATAAAACATACAACTCAAACCAATCACGATCATCAAATAGCCATTAGGACAAAACAGATCTACTCAAACATCATAGGACAACCATACATCATTGGGAAATAATATATAGCGTTGAGCACCATGTTTAAGTAGAGATTACAGCGGGTAAGAGAGAGGTTACATCGCTGCATAGAGGGGGGAAGAGTTGGTGATGATGGCGGTGAAGTTGTTGGTGAAGATGGCGGTGATGATGATGGCCCCGGCAGCGCTTTGGCGCCACCGGAAGCAAGGGGGAGAGGCCCCCCTTCTTCTTCTTCTTCCTTGACCTCCTCCCTAGATGGGAGAAGGGTTTCCCCTCTGGTCCTTGGCTCCCATGGCGTGGGAGGGATGAGAGCCCCTCCAAGATTGGATCTATCTCTCTGGTTTTGCGTTCTCTTCTGGTTCTGTTTCACCGTTTCGTATATATATGGAGATCCGTAACTCCGATTGGCCTAAAACCTTCGCCGTTATTTTTTTCCGAATATTAACTTTCTTGCGGCAAAACAAGAGCGTCAACCGCCTTACAGTGGGCTCACAAGGGTAGGGGGCGCGCCCCCTGCCTCGTGACCACCTCGGGCACTGGTTCGCGTTGATTTTCCTTTCGAATTTTCCATATTTTCCAAAAATAAGCTCCGTCCGTTTTTATCCCGTTTGGACTCCGTTTGATATGGATATTCTGCGAAACCAAAAACATGCAACGGACAGGAACTGGCACTGGGCACTGGATCAATATGTTAGTCCCAAAAATAGTATAAAAAGTTGCCAAAAAGTATATGAAAGTTGAATAATATTGGCATGGAACAATCAAAAATTATAGATACGACGGAGACGTATCATTACTCCTCATCACAAATAGTTCATCCGAGTGAATCGTATGCTGTATATCACACACGCCTTCATCTGGCTGCCCATTTCTTTTGTTCCGCCTCATCGCAAACAGTTCATCAAACTTAACCGTATGCCATGCATCGCACACATAATTAAAATCAGAACCGTGTTTGATGCATCTGGCATCGCAAATGTTTTGCACCTTTTTTGACGGTTCTTTTACACCACTGTTTGCGATTATTGCATCGCACACAGTTTCGTCGAAGGGTCTCTGATCGTAGTGTCGCGTTAGAAGCAACCTGCAGTAGTGCAATTTCAATCGGTTGTAGTTCCATGATCCAATATCATCCAATAGACTATACCATGTAAATGCTTTTCCCTTCAAAGATAAAGGGAAGACCTTCTTCTTGACAACATCCTCAGGCATACCTGCAAGCTTAAATAATCCACAGACTTCATCCACATAGATTAGGTGCAAATCGGGATGTAATGTTCCAACTCCTGCATAAGGATTAGCTAGCAGTTTCTCTATCATACCCAAAGGAATTTCATAATAAATATTTAGTAGGTGTAGAAGGTTGAGGAGTAGCTATTCGTGGTCCCGGTCAAGGTGAAGATACCCCGAACAAACCCATCGAAGGATTGTTTTCCATAGTAACAAGTGACAGTAAATTTCAACACACTATATAAATGTTTCCTTACCAAATTCCAATTACCAAAGGCACTTCACTCCCCGGCAACGGCGCTAGAAAAGAGTCTTGATGACCCACAAGTATAGGGGATCTATCATAGTCCTTTCAATAAGTAAGAGTGTTGGATCCAACGAGGAGCATAAGGAAATGACAAGCAGTTTTCAGCAAGGTATTCTCTGCAAGCACTGAAATTATCATTAAGGATCTGAAATTCTAATCTTCCACCGGATAAACCAACTAGAATCAACTACAAGGAGTAATCCACACCACTAGCAACCCACAGGTACCAATCTGAGGTTTTGGGACCAAGATCGAATACAAGAGATGAACTAGGGTTTGAGAGGAGATGGTGCTGGTGAAGACACTACAAAAAAATACACTTCCGTGATGATACGTGTTTGTCACAGTAGGTCCCATTTTCTGTCATGCATGTACATCCATGACAAATTTATGACAAAATCAAGATAGTCATACCTATGCTGTCGTAGAAGTGTTCCATGACATTACCAAAATTATCATCACGGAAGTGTCCACTTCCATGACGATAAATCGCGCGTCATAGAAGTGCTTTCGTCAAGGGTGACCGACACATGGCATCCACCGTAACGGAACGCCGTTAAGTTATCGGGTCGGGTTTTCGATCCGATAACCCGTTAACAGCCCCGACCAATTGGGATTTTCCACGTGTAAAATCATCATTGGCTGGAGGAAACACGTGTCGGCTCATCGCTGGGACAGGTGTCATCCACTCATTGGATAGAAGGCGCCTATGATACGTCGACACATGGCACGACCCAATAGAGACCCATTCCTGTGAAAAAGCTGGCCCGTTTGACTTGGTCAAAAGGTGGCGGGCCGGCCCATGGAAAGCCTGTTAACGACACGTTCGCATATAGCCCATTTACAGCCCGCTAACCCAAGGCCCATTACGTCCTATTCGAATTAGGCCCAGTAGCGTCATCTGGGCCATCCAATATGATTCCAGCCCGTTTTCACTTCTGGCCCATGCATGGCCCATGACGTGCTTCGGCCCATATGAGGCCCTATGTAACTCTTGGCCTATTAACGGCCCGTGGTGAAACTGGCCCGTAATGAACAGTGTATAACTTTACACCCATTAACGGCCCGTGGTGAAACTGGCCTGTAAAGAACAGTGTATCACTTTATACCCATTAACGGCCCGTTATTCCGTTGGGCCGTTTCCAGCCCATGTTATCTTTCGGCCTTCTCAGAGCCCATTTATTCTTGGGCTATTTTCCAGCATTCTTTTACTTACGGCATGTTACTGTCATTTTCTGCTTGTGGGCCAAATTCAGCCCGTGGTTACAATCGGCCCGTTTGTGGTCCGTTAATACGTTGGGCTGTTTTCATAGCGTCATCAAATACGGCCTATTAACGGTGGCCCATTATGGTTGGCCCATGAACGGGTGATTCCAACTCTAGCCCGTTTACGGCCAAAATGCGGTCTGTTTGGCCCATGTTTGGCCAATCGATCATACGACCCATATAAGGCCCATTGATGATACGGCCCGTAGAAGGCCCATTGTTTCTACGACCCGTAGAAGGCCCATTGTTTCTACGGCCGGTAGAAGGCCCACTGTTTCTACGGCCCGTAGAAGGCCCACTATTTATACGGCCCATAGAAGGCTCACTGTTTCTACGGCCCGTAGGAGGCCCAGTGTCACTACAGTAAATATTAGCCCATGGTTATTGTTGGCTAGTTTTAAAAAATAGGTTATTGCAGCCACTAGCAAACCGCAAAAAAAGAACTGCATAGACTACAAGCAAACAAATAAACAAGACAACAAGGAAATAAATAAGCAAGCAACTTACACTAGGCTATCACGGCTATTACACATATTACATCCACTGGGCATCAAAGTTCGCCACCAGTGCAAATATAGGGAACACAGCAGCATATAAACGCCGCAGCAAAACAAGTCCAGAACTGAAACCACTTCAGAAGAGCTCAAGAAACAATATCCTAGGTACCCATAATGCTGGCAAGATGCTTAGCAAGCTTATTAACTTTCTCTTGTTTGGCGCTTAAGTCCTCCAGCGCTTGCTGTTGCAGCAGAAAGTATGCATCTGAATTCTGCAGGGACTTCCTCACTCCTTCGGCTTCCTGTCGCATAACATCCTATCGATGTCTTTCAACTTGAAGTTGAGACTCAAGAAGCCGAACTGATTCAGGCAACGAGTTCGAAGAGCTGGTGCCAGCAGTGGTAGCCAGTAACTCAAACACTACATCAAGACAAGACTTTGGGGTTGTCTTAGTGTCTTCAATATAGTTTTTATCAGCTTTCTTGGAGACCAACAGGGATGTCTCACTATCTTGAACCTTATCTGCATTACTTCCTTTACCATTGCATAACAGGGTACTCTTCTCCAATATTTTATCCGCGTTCTAAAAGAGAAACAAACAAACACATCTCTGGTTTACAAGGTAGTATATGAAACTCATTTTGGTAAACCAGTTCAGTAGTAAGGTGGACAGGATAACAACATGAAACAAACATATATCTATGTAGTATGGTCACTGTATGGTCTATATCATTCTAGTTTATGTTGCCAAATCAAGATAGATACAGTTCGAATCATATCTATTTAAGACAAAGCAGCATAGACAGAATATAAGTGTGGGAAACTACATAGCAATAACAACACTTGTAATGTGCATGGCATGAGAACATAACTGTTTATTCAATTGAAACTGAAATCAACATAGAGCAAGTTACAATAGCAAACAGCCAAACACGTTGAAGAAACAGGTTTAAAACATACCTGTTGCGCCATTGGAGTTTCAATTGCATCCTTCAAATTTGAAATTAGTTGGTATCAGTAAATACAGTGATGCAAGAGCAAAGTAGTATGAACCATAGCTAAGGAACCTGACCTGAGAACAATTCTTCTTCTGCTTCAAGCGTTGACTTCGGGTTCGGAGTGGTGGTCCTCGTGATTTGGGCACTGCAGTTGCCTTACTAACTGCTCGTGTTTGGGTGCTCTGTGGTGGAGACGGTGCTGTGTCAATGGGAACTGGGTGTCTATCTGCTGGGTTGGGGTTAGAAGGGGTGTAGCTGGTTCTCTGTCCAACTGGGTAGGGGTACAATCTGCATGAGTGTGGGTTATGTGTGGTGGGGCTGGTTCTTGGGCAAGTACAATCGTGGTTCTATCTGCATCGACAGGTAGCACGATCTTTTCTGAAGACCGTGTTTTTACTCCCACAGATACTGCCATCACTCCCTCCAATTGAAATGGCTGATAAACAAGAAAAGTAATTGAATGTACAGACATTGTAAGATAGACAGGTGCAATGGATAGTAGGGAAGAAAACAGGGCATGAAATAATTCACATTTATGTTGTCTAAGCAAACAGAATAGCAGGACATAATGCCACATATATGATGGCTAATTAAACAGGATAGCATGACACAATTTCACATGTATGATGGCTAACTAAACAGGATAGAATGACATACTTCAAAATATGATGACTATGTAAACAAGATGACATGATATAACTATACGATGTGTCTATTAAAGTGGTTGGCATCCCATAAATCACAAACATGCCGTCGATGGAAACATGATGGCATGATATAATTCACGGATAGAATGACATAATTTAAAATATGATGACTTTGTAAACAGGATGAGATGATATAACTATATTACGTCTTTAGAAAATGGGTTGGCATGCCATAATTCAGATACATGCTGTCTATGTAAACATCATGGCATGACATAATTCAAATATATGATTTATATACTAAGGAAGTAAGCAGAGGGAAATCGCATATATGATGTGTCAACTAAGGAGATGGCATTCAATATTGTGTATATGATGTAAAAACTAAGCATTGCAATACAACATATGCATTATATGAGTAATATAACCCTGCCAAGTTTGAGCATACACCTCAGGGGGATAATAGGACTAGTCATCTGCCTCTGAATCATCCTCTGAAGAGCTATCTGTAACTAGCAAGATATCTGCTTCAGCAGGTAGCATTGTCTACTCTGAAGACCTTGTTTTCACTTCAGATTTCTCCATCACCAATTCAAATGGCTGATGCACAGGAAGAGCAGTTGAATATACAAACATTGTCGACAAAAGCAATGAGAAATATAAAAAAAGGACGGCATGATATAATTCACATATATGACGCTTGCGTAAACAGCATGGCATTGCATAATTCACATACATAGTGCCTTGCAACAAGATAACATTGCATAATTCACATATATAATGTCTTGCAACAAGATGGCATTGCATAATTCACATATATGGTAATTAGACACTAAACAGGTGGCATTCACACAAAGCATGTCTAAACTAAGCAAATGACATAGCAATGCAAGATACCATACGCACGATATGAGCAACATAACCCTGCCAAGTTAGGGCATGCACCTCAGGGGGGGGATATGACCGGTCATCTATCTCTGAATCCTCCTCTGAGGAGCTATCGGTAACCAGCAAGACATGCGCTTCATCAGATAGCATTGTCTGCTCTGAAGACCTTGTTTCCACTCCAGATTTTTCCATGACCGTGCCGAATGGCTGATGCACGGGAAGAGTAATTGAATGTACTAAAATTGTTGACAAATTTAACACGTAATAAAAAATGATGGCATGATATAATTCACATATAAGATGACTGGCTAACCAGGGTGGCATTGCAAAATTCACATATATGATGCCTGGCTAGACAAGATGGCATTGCATGATTCACATATAGGATAAAGAAACTAAACAGATGGCATTGACACAAAGCATGTCTAAACTAAGTAGATGACATCTTTAATGTATACAGTAAGCAATGCAAGGCACCATATGCATGATATTACCAACATCAGCATGCCAAGTTAGAGCGAAGACCTCATGGGGTAAATAGGAGTGGTCTTCTCCTTCTGAATCCCCCTTAGAACAGTTATCTTCCTCTTGATTACGATCCAAAATGGGTGGAGGGGGGCTGCCTTTGCGCCCACCATGGAACGACGTCTGCATGAAATTTTATTGCCACGCAAGGCTCGTCTCTTTTGCTCTACATGATCAGTTCCATTGTGTACAATAACTGGCATGCATGGGAATAAAACATAGTGAGATTATGTAAGGAGTGCATGCACAAATCTAGAGTGATGGTAGCAAACTGTGGATAGATCCAAAACCAATGATAGCAAGCAGATAATAGCTTTAGTTAAAAAATACAGATAATGGCTCCTTTAATGTTTGTTTGCACCCAACATGAAACTCATAGTAGACACCGGAGATTAACCAGATAGTAGACAGATAGTACCGATTGCTGCCCCAATATGTACCCCACAACCATTTAAAAACTCAAGTTTCAGCATTAGTTTGGACCTGACTCGGAGTCTAATAGGTGAACACGACGATAATGTAGTATGTCATCATATTAAGCGACACATAACTTAAGCAGACACGGAAGAGTGCGACCTCTCTTGCGGACCCGTGTAGTCCTCAAGGTCATCTGCTCAGTTGCTGTGGCTGCCGGCGGCGGGGAAGAAGATCTGAGGCGGCGAAAGACAGTCTGGAGAGTGGATCCCTACTGTGGTGAACCCGTCTGTCGTTGGAGCAGCTGAGCTGGGGTGGAACACAACGCCGCAGAAGCAGGACAAACCACACAAGGTTTTCTTTGACACATATCTGTAACATAAGTAATTGAGTAAGGGCTTGTTTGAATTTGAGGATTCTAACAATGCAGGGATTGGAAATAGATAGGAATAGGATAGGAATGCACATGCAAAACAGAGAATTTAAAAACACAGGATTTTTGCCAATCTGGGTGTTTGATTCACAACAATTGGAAGATCACAGGATGCAAAAAAGCATGGTGAGATTAAGTCAAACCACATGAAAATGTACGGTTATAATGCTATTATGCTACTATCTCTTAGTCTTGTGCTTGATGAATAGGAATATGAAAAGGAGGAGAAGTGGAAATTAGAATTCCTACGGTTTTTCTTTCAAGGAGACACTAAAGGAACAAATCCTATAGTTTTCCTATGCTCCATTCCTTTGCACCAAATTCATGAGAAGTAGTACCATAGGAAACTTTCCAATTCCTATGTTTTTCATTCACTTTTCCTTTCAAGCACTGGCGATTCTAGTAGGCAGGCTTGAGCAAGGAAAATCCTACACTAAAAAAATGATTTTATGCTACTTCTATTACTTTGGACCCAGGCCACTGCCATACTAGCTCAACTCCCGGTCCCATCAACAAATGCACAGCTCAAACGCGCAGAGATAAATAATGATGGTGTTCAAGAGAGTCCATCACGGATAGCTAAGTTGCCTAGTACCTCACTGCTTGTCATATAGTAGGATAAAATAATCGTATTTCCCGTTACTACGAGTGCTCAGTGGACAATATATATAACATCTAGAGTAAAAAAGAGATGCAACAAGTGTACAACCTCTTTGGCGAAGCCATGTCGATCTCAGCGTGATTGGGTTGGCCGGTGAGGATGCTCTGGGTGACTTGGCTGTCGGAGGAGGGGAAGAAGATCTTAGGCGTCTGGAGATGGAGCCCGAGGTACTGCTCCGCTGTGATGGAGGGTTTCGTCGCTGGAGCAGCTCCAGTGAGTTGCACGACGCCAAGGCTGAAGCAGGACAAGAGAGATAACGAACAACGTTAACCCGAGTGGAGTTCTAATAACATCACCAATACATGACGTAAAATACATAACCACAAAGTGCTAGATGTAAAATACATTAGTCGCTCATCTCTCAACTTAACTGTCGAAACTGAATTTAACTGTCGAAACTGAACTTAACTGTCGAAACTGAACTTAACTGTCGAAACTGAATTTTGCTGTCGAAACTGAACGCACTAGCAAGGTGAGGCTACACGTCGGTCGACTGACTTTTTCATCTCTGGTCAGTCGATTTTGCAGCCGTTGGATACGAAATCAAGGGCCTGCGGTTCATCTTCAACCTCCACCCCCCTGAGCCGCCAGCCATCACCGGCCTCGCCGCCAGCCCCAGCGCCGCCTCGCCGCCCCAAAACAACTCGCCACCGCTGCCCGGCCAACCCTCTAGGCCCCCGCCCCACCCTGAACCCTAAGATAGATAGTGGTATACCTCTCCGGCGAGCCCCCCCCCCCGCTGCGGCTAGTTCTTCCTTCACCCCCGGGCGAGCCCCCCCCCCACCCCTGAAAATCGACTGACCCAAAAGTTGATTCAGTCGACTGAAGTGTAGCTAAATCAGAGCAGCATCACAAGCAAGAGCAAGAGAGAGAGCAGCAGCGCGAGCAAGAGCAATAGCCAGAGCAGACCAGGCAGGGGACCGAGAGCAAGAGCAGAGCAGCAGCACGAGTGAGAGCTAAAGCAGCGGCAGCTCCTACTGATGTGGACGTCGCCGCTGAGGGAGTGACGCCTTGGAGGAAGTGGCCGGCGACGCCGCCGTGGATGGAGCCGCGCCGTGTCGGCTCGGGACCGAGCGCCGGCAGCACCGTGAGATCGAATCAAGAAGAAAATGCGGTGATTAGTGTACAACCTCTTTGGTGGCGCCGATTAGGCCGCAGCTTCATCCGAGGAAACGGTGATGATGATGCTCTTCCGGTGGTGCAGGTGAAGATGGCGGTGTGGGAATGGAGGTGGTGCGAAAGACGAGGGGAACGTCGGGGCAGCTCCTTGGAGGTGGAGGACGGGGTGGCTGAATCGGCGGGACATGAGATCGACAATGGATCTTCATCCGGTACGATGGATGAGAGACGTCGAGGTGTTGATGTGGACGACGTCGTCGGGGAAGAGGCTCCGGCTGGGTGGCGGGCGGAGCAGGGTGTGGGGTTTCGTCACGGGTTTTCGCGGCCTCGGTGTACGAATGGGTGGGCGGATGGGATGGCAGTGGGGAACCATGGCTTAGAGACGCACTTGTCCGAAATGTGGGGTAAGTTACGAAAGTACCCCCACCGATTTGAGGCGGTTCTTTCGGTTCAGGGGTACCACGGGCATTTCGCGTGTCGGGATTTCACAGGAGGTGGGAGTTTTCGCGCGCGTTGTAATTTCAAAATAGCAAGGTGCGGGTTGAGATGGAGGGAGTTGTCGGAGCACAACGAGACAAAGATATATCTTAAATATTTCGGGCTAACAAGGCGCGGGTTGAAGAGGCGGGAGTTTCACAGCACGATAGACAGAGACGCTAGCTTGAATTTTGGCATAACAAGGCGCGGCTTGAAATTTCAGAAGAACAAGCTTAACGTGTACCCACAAAAATAGACAATTTGCACCTCAACAGGCACAACACACACACAAACACCATTTAGACTAGAATAAGGTACACGTGCATTACACACATGAGATTTGGCAACCAAATTATGAATAAATACCACATTATAGCATGCAAGATTTGAGTCATATATGCATGATGTAGATGTTCGTTTAATTCTTATAGTTCATTTCATTCAAAATCATCTAGTTTTTATAAGAAAGCTAATCTATTTTAAGATTCATGGAATTGTGCGTCGTAAGACATAAAGTAAAAACAAATAATGGCAAATCATGTAGAAAAACATTTGGGAAATTCTGATACGAAAGATTCTAGAACAAATAAGAAGTGCTTGTGTTTTGATGTTTGTGCATTATGCTTAAGTTCAACCATGGAGTCTTCTAGATTATACATGTGGCGAAATCTGGTGGAATCTAGATGATATCCAGCGGCCAGTAGTGCTCAAATTTGCCATCTTTGGACCATCAGATTCGCCTCATCCAATGACCATCTTTCAAAGTTAAAGTTACCTGCACACAATATAAAAAAATATAAAAAATAATGGCCAAATGATGTCTGCCCATCATCTCCAATTAGAATAGTGTGTCCATGCACGGATGCGACGTGGCCAAATGATGTCTGCCATCGTTATCTCAAATTCAAATCAGTCTGACCTTGTTCAATGTGTATACATTACAACATGCTCGTTTCCAAACCACA
Source organism: Triticum urartu (assembly GCF_003073215.2). Classification (NCBI taxonomy): domain Eukaryota; kingdom Viridiplantae; phylum Streptophyta; class Magnoliopsida; order Poales; family Poaceae; genus Triticum; species Triticum urartu. Next base: position 461,089,032 of record NC_053027.1, read on the forward strand.
CCGTGCAGATCTCCGTTATATTCATGCATGCATGGGTTTCAAACATCAGGATCTCTTATTCAAATATTTGAATTCAACTTTACATTGATTATGACCTCACCTATTCTTTTACACCCACACAGTAGTCTTCTCTTTATAATTGTACCACTAACTTTCTCTCATGCATCCATGCACACACACTACCAGTCGGCATTATCCATCGCACGCATGCAATCTTTTTCTTCAGGTCGGTCTCCCATGAAGGCACACACCCACACACATCCCCCTCTCCATCATATCGGGCATTCTTTATCTCTCACGCGTGCATGCGCAACTATCGATGTTCCTCTATGTATGTGTGTATATAGCTAGGTCTTTCATAGTTTTCCACACAAACCGATCAATCAATATATCCAGTGAGGTCTCACCCTCTTTCCCACGTCCACATCGATCAATCTATACCTCTCTATATAGGATTAACATATATAGCTAATACACCCACATTAATTATATATCCAACGTCCCCCTCTCATCATCCATGCCTTCCGCTTCATCTCTCAGACGCGTGCACAATGGCGAAGACAGGGGCAGTAAGGGCCCTGCCCCCCTCCCCCTAACATCACTATATATCGAGGCTAATAAGAATGTGATCATTAGACAACTGCTGCTAAAAATGGTTTAAGTTCATGAATTGACCCTCCTCGTAAAGGATTAGCAATGCTTGGCCCCCTAGCTCATTTATTTTTCATGGCTCCGCCACTGCGCGCAACAGCGCACGTGTTCGCCCCCTCTCTCTAAATATAGATCTCGCACTTATGCATTCCTTCGTAGTCTCCCTCCACTCGGCCCCTCACACCATCTTCTAGCCCCCACCGGATTTTGCCACATGTACAATCCAGCAGACTCCATGGTTGAACTTAAGCATAATGCACAAACCTCAAAACAACAGTGGTTCTCTTTTGTTCTAGAATCTTCCGTATCATAACTGCCCAAACTTTTTTCTAGTTGAATTGCCATTATTTGTTTTTACTTTATCCTTTATAACGCACAATTCCATGAATCATAAAATAGATTAAGGGCTTCTTTGATTCAAAGGATTCTCAAAGGAATTTTGGAGGATTCTAATCATTAGGAATTTTCCTATCTTGGTTGTTTGATTTGTAGGATTGTAAACTATAGGAATTTTTTCATATGATTCATTTGCACTAGATTTCATAGGAAACATCCCATCCACTCAAACCTCTTTGAAAGAATTCTGCGTTTTTTCTATGCACAATCAAACACTCGTACAATCCTGTAGGATTCAAGACGACATTCCACTATAATCCCATGTTTTTCCTATTCCCGTGTTCTTAGCTTTTTTATAAAAACTAATTGATTTTGAATGATATGAACTATAAGAATTAAATGAAGGGCTACATCAGGCATATATGACTCAGATCTTACATGCTATAGTGTGGTATTTATTCATAATTTGGTTGCAAAATCTGATGCGTGTAATGCACGTGTACCTTACTAGTACTTCGAGTATGTGCAAAACACGTAAATTAGAATACCAATGGCACGCTACACAGTGTCTCTCTTACAGTTCATGAAGCCATGTGGCACATGTGGAGGCGTTGTCGCGACCTCCTTGCGTGGATTGATCACAGTGACGTGCTGCTGGTTCCAGAAGAATGTACTCGTCCTCCCTGAGCCATACTGGCGATACATGCACGAAGCGAAGATGTGCACGCACGCCACGCATGCACTCATTCCCTCGCACGCACATGCGGGTACACGGGCGGACGCAATTTTGTACCAAGATCCACCCCATGTGATAATTTGACGCGTGTAAAGTCGTTCACTTCATTGATGGTCAATTAATACAGCGCATGCAAATTGAGTGGACGTGAGGGCGAAAGAAAGACATTATTACTCCACTGCGCGCATGTGAGTAGTTAAATCGTGGGTTGCTAGTAGTACCTTCATTGGTCTCCTTCGTATTTTGTGCCAATTTTTAACAGTAATATAATATTTACGCATTTGAGCAGTGTAGTATTTGAAATTTATGTTCCGCTAAACTCATCGGGGGCCGTTTCGGGCCTCGAAATCAAAACCATCAATTAATCTTTACCTTGTTCCCATCACATAGTACGTACTAGTACGTACCAAACCTGAACGTGTTCCCACTATGCAGGTATTAGTACTAGTGCTAGTACTTAGGTTATAAAAAGGGGAACTACCTAACCGAAAATTACTCTACCTTTCCTCCTCATAAGTGCTTCTTCTCCGTCCGTCGTTGCCATGGCCGGTGAGCACAGCTCTAGGTTGAGAACTACTCGTAACAAGGGAGCGGCAACCAAGGTTGCGGAAAAAAGACAGGGCTCGCCGCCACGCAGAGACCTCGAAAGATCTCTCACGGGCAGGCGATGGCTCCCAGGAGCGCCCTAGTCGCGGAGGCGAACATGCCGAGCTGGCGGAGCTGGAGTCATTATCCCTCGACGGCATGCCCGATCAGCTCAATAAGCACCTCAATAAGCAGAAGGAGTTCATCTAAGGCTTGATGGAGTTGCTGAAGGAGAGCCTCGACGACATGCCCGCTGAGCTCAATCAGTAGGGGGAGTTGACCGCCGGCTTGGTGATGCTGCTGAAGAAGAGCATTGCCTCGGAGAAGAAGGCGATCGGCAAAATCCTGCGACTTCAGGAGGACAAGGCGAAGCTCTGCCACGAGATCGACCTTGGAACAGAAGGAGGAGTTGGCGAAGCTCCGCATCGAGCACCCGGCTGCTGTCAAGGTACGTAATGCGGCCGTGGAACAGATGATGAAGGCTTGCGTCGAGAAATCCTGCATCATGGATAGAATGAAGAAGATGGCGGAGGAGATGCGCAAGGAGATGGGGGTCGTGGAGGAGATGAAGAAGTAGTTACGACTCTGTGGTGAATTAGATCATTTGGGGTGATAATCTTCCTTCTTCTTTTGCTCCTGTGTTTCATCTTTTGCTTCGGGTGTTTCGCCGCACGTGTCACGTTCTCTGTGAGGCATGAATAGAACAATGGTTTTTTTGAGGGAATGAATAGAACAATGCTAACAATGAGATGACTAGCAAATTAGATCATTTTTTATCGCCATATGGCACTGGGATGCCGTGTTTCGTGCTCCTCCATCGCAGTACTACTCTATTGGAAAACTTGAGTATATCGCACGGTTCTTTGCTCCTCCTCGATCAGGTCATCAGCGCATTTATACGAGCAGTCAAATCACAAGGCCCCGCCTTCCAGCAGTAATGAGCCGCCAAATCACAAAGGCACTCGCCTCTCGTGAAACCGGCCAAGCTAGACTGCCCCGCCCTCTAGCCTATTAAAAAATGTATACTTTTGTACAGCAGTAGTATCAATGGATTGCGCCATGGAGCAAAACTTGAAATTAAAAAAAAAGGTGGTACATATAGAGAGCGCTCGTCGCCAAATTATGCATATAGTACTATTAAAAAGGCTAGTCACAATAATGGTGTCCAGCACAACCCACCCCTCAAATAAAACTAAGAGGGTGCTTGGATACGTTTTAGTCCCATGACTAAAAGTAGTGGGACTAAAACATGCTAGCCTCACCCATGCTTGGATCCAAATACTAAAAAGGCTAAAATCAAGTTAATGAGCATTTATTATCCTCCAAACCCTCCAATCCAGAACTCGCATGTGTTAAAGGAGAGGAGTTAAATGAGTAGAGAGAGGACTAATCCACATTTTAGTAGGGGTACCCCTGACTAAAATTTTTTAGTCTCAAGACTAGTTTTAGCCCCTCTTTAGTCAGGGGTGCTTGGAACTTTAGCCTCTTAAAGAGACTATTTTTAGTCAGACTAAAATAAGTCCCTTGGATCCAAGCACCCTCTAAGCATCCTGGAATTCTTTAACAAAACTAAGCACCCTGAAATTCTTTGACAACTAAATTGTTGGCTATATGATGTTGGCCATATATATTGTACGTATATAATGTGAAGAAACGAGTGGTAGTACTATACCAACTACAAGATGAAATGTAAGAAATACTAGTATGTACGTACTGAAGAGTTAAAGTAACGAGAAGAAACATAACATAGTTCTGCTGGGGGCTCAGCACAACACATCCCTCAAATTAAATTAAGCACACCTGAAATTAAACTTCGCAACTATTCCGGTAGACACTGCATTAGAACCACCATGAGCAACGACACTGCCACCTTACTCGGAGTCCTCGTCCACGTCCTCGACTTCGTCCTTGTCCCTCTTCCTCTTGGTCGATACTTCTTTGCTTGAACCGCACACTTGGCTGTTGCTCTTCATCCAACCCTTGTAGATATTGAAGCAAAGGTAGCCATCCATTGCAGTGTAGTGGACGCGGTCTATATCTAGTACATTCCGCTGCCATGCATGACGATGAAACGTGTATGGAGGTTTCTCCATTTTACCGTATGAAGGATGAACCATGGCTCCTGCCAGGGTCAGCATTGAAGGCTGACGAGAGGACACCAGCCAATTCTTCTGGAGGTCGAAGGGGTTGCCTACAACGAGACCTATCTGACGCAGGACATCCCTGTCGTTCTTAAAGTCTACAGTAACGAATTTCACTAGTTTGTCCTTGAGGAAGTTCTTAAAATCCTGGCACTCAACGTCGGCATGGCATATGTGGTAGACCAAGCAAACGTTATGTACGCAAACCTGGATCACGGCGGGCTTCTTCCTCTCTTCATCCTTTAGATCCTTCTCTGGTCCCAGGACTGTGGTGTACTCAACATCTAGCCCAGCGAACCACTCATCATCTGAGTTTTCGAACATGCGTCTGAAGCGAGAAAGGCATCCTTTCACCGTCGCAGAAGAACGGGTGTAGATGATGTCGAACTCATCACCGGTGATGGTTCTAACCTTGTAATCACCGCCGATCATGGAGATTTGGGGCGCCATGGATTTGGGAGGAGGGTTAGGATTAGTGGAACTACCGTAATGTGAATGGACGGGACGACTAGGAGCGAACCGCCGTAGTATTGAAGGACGTGCGGAGACGAGTAGGAGCGAACTGCCAGCATGCGAACGGCAGGGTAGTGGCTTTCCATTCTCCCATGATACGGGCTTCCGAGAGCCCTTGGATCTGAGATCGAATGGTTGCATGGCGTGATTCTAGACCTATGGGTGAATATCCTATCCTGGAGGGTTATTCTGCAAATTTTCAGCAACTTAGCATGCGACCGTTTGATCTCAGATCCAAGGGCTGCCAGCAGCCCGTATCATGGTCGCGCCTACCACGACCGTCGCGTCGCTCGCGCGGTCGCGCCCTTGGAGATTTAACACGGCACGTTAGGCTATCTGATGTTGGCATGTCATACATAGTCATCACTTAGTCACTCATACGACAACAAGGTTGGCTATAAGGTTGGCTATAAGTGTATTTTTTACTCCTCTCTATCTCTTTCTTCGTACTCCCTCCGTCCCATAATATAAGAATGTTTTTGACACTAGTGTAGTGCCAAAAATGTTCTTATATTATGGGACACAGGGAGTACTAGTATTTATTGCATTTGCCAAGGAGTGACCTCTTCCAATGAAATGGTGTTGCTAAGGTTGCTTCATTTAATTAGCTATAGACTCAAAATTGTCTTTTCACCTAGGTACACGCGCTTAGCACCATTTCTTCCTTGGGTCACAAAACTAGTCTCTCTCTTCTTGATTAACTTGCCACATCAGACTTTATGCCTATGTGGCAAGCTTAAGCACCTGTAGGAGCAAGTAAAAGTAAGTACAATAGTGCGCTTTACATGGCATTTTTGCATATGTGGAGGAAAGAGAGGCAAGGAAAAAGTGGAGAAGTGGGCTCTCATGCAAGAGCCAGCCTCTACTACATGGTGGAGCATTGGGAGAGGCACTTGTACGGAGGTGGTCAGGAATCGGGAGACTCACGCCGGTCGTAGCACCGCAGTTAAAATGATAATGGCAAGTCAAATCATGGGGCCCCACCTGTCCAGCAGTAACTCGCTGTCAAATCACACAGCCCTACGTTTGTAGCAGCCTACTCCCTCGTCTTCTCGCGTCTTTGTCGAACCAACTAGGCGGAACTGCCCCGCTGCCTACCGCGCAGGAAAAGCCCCGCCCTCGACTTTTAAATAGTATATAGTATACTAATTTTCTATCCATGGATTGCGCCCGCGCCATGGAGCAAAGTGTCTAGAAAACGGAGGAGAGATGGTGGTCTTGCAATAGAGAAGAGGGAGAGGTGAGACGGTGGTTTTGGAATGGAGATGATGGAGAGGATAGGAGGTGGTTTTGCAATGGAGAAGATCAGAAGAGTGAGAGGCGAGTCGGTGGTTTTGGAATGGAGATGATGGAGAGGAGAGGAGGTGGTTTTGCAATGGAGAAGAGGGAGAGGAGCGTGCGACAGCGATATAGGATTGGACGAGAGGGCCGGCGCGCTGTGACTGGATCAAAATCAAAATCAATTTACCCTTCAATTATGAAAGCGACCCCACATTAACTAGTCTCCCTTTTATTCTGGGTCATAATTGACCATGATTTTCGCACATAAAATATATGTTATACATTGCAAAAATAATATAATTTGAAAGTACATTTAGATACGAACCAAACGATACAATTTTTGGTGACATGCATTCACATTTTGCTTGTCAAATACGGTATGTGGTCAAACATTGACCCAAAATATGCAAAACAACAAAAAAATACTTCCAAGACCAGCGCCGCTCTTCCGCTCTTCTCCTCTTAAACCACCGCTGCTCCTCTCTTGTTCCAATCTAAATGCAGCGCCGCTCCTCTCCTCTTCCATTTCAAAACCACCGCCCCTCCTCTCCTGTTCTAGTCCAAAACCAGCATCGCTCCTCTCCCATTCTAATCCAAAACTAGCGCTGCTCCTCTCCTCTTCCATTCAAAAACCACCGCCGGCGAGTGAAGGTGCTGCGGAGAAGTAGATCGATGGAGGAGTACAACCGATACGTGAGGATCGCAGATGGCGACCCTATGAAGCTAGCTAGGATGTTGGAGATACAGTCTTGGTTTGACAACAAGGACCAACTAGCGGCGACGGTGACATCCATGGCCAAATATCTGCAACAGAGCGAAAAGGCGGCGATACTCCCGAAGGGAGTCGCGCCGGAGTACATAGAGCTGCTCCTATGGGCCATGGATCAAACAGATTCACCGAATCCGATCGTGAGGGAGCGGTGGTGGGAGTATCGATCCCAGATGGAGCATCCACCAGAGATTGAAGGATCGAGCATCCACAGGGTACCGTTTGTGAGGGTGTCCTGCCAGAGCGAGCTGGTGGAGTCTTCGTCGACCGAACCCAACTGCAAGAGGAGAAAAGCAGTTGGCCCGATGACGCTTCCCCGCCATTGTCTCCCTCGTTGTTCACATCGTCTCACGGGGTGACTGTCTACCGCCGAGGAATAGGAGGGGGCTGCCCCCCCAGCCCAATAGTCGGGCAGGTTGTGAATTGTCAGGAGGAGCTTAGGGTTGTCAGTATTTGCAGGTTGTGAATTGTGTTTTGTGTTGTGTATTTTGAGAGTACTTTCAGATATGAATGTCTTTTGAATTTCAGATTTGCAGTATTGAGCATATGAAGTATTTTATGAATTCTAGATATCTATTTTTAGCACTTAAAAAATGTAGTTTCATAGGAGTATAAAAGTGCAGACAATGTGCTTCTCAGAGAAGAAACTGCAAGTTTCAGTTTCAGATAAGAAACTGCAACTTTCAGAGGCAGAGCATTTATATTAACACGGCCTTTTCAAACAGGGTTAACATCATGTTGGAAGTTTTATTCATGGTCGAAAATGGAACTACCAGGCAGTTAACATCATGCTGATCAACATTCATGCATAGCACATCTTCATATGATGCACAGTCACAATGCCCACACAATGTCGAGTGTGCGAAACACAGAGAAAACGAGGGACGAAGTTTTGGCAAGTGTTGGACGTGGTTTTGGGCTGCCCCGTCTAGGCTTTCATTTTTAACATGCGCAGCCCACGACCTCGGATGGGAGGTCCATAGGCCTATTTGTATTTTCTTAGGGCCGTCATGTATCGACCGGCCTATGGACCTCCCATCCGAGGTTTTATTTTTGGCAGCCCAATTTATGTTTTTTTTTGAAGAAAACGCAGTGGTCTGTTCTATTTTTCTATATAAGAATAGGAACGCCAGGTCCAACTTATGTTTCCCTTCTACTATATTATATATATTTAAATTATTTTATATGTTTACTATTTAGTTCACATAATTGGCAAATAGATGACCGCTCTCGCGATCCCCTTCGCCCCCGCCACCACCTCCACCCTTGCCGCCGCCCCCGCCATAGATCTCGCCGCCACCCCCACCTCCTGACTCCGGGCGCGCCTGTCCCCCTCAGCAAGTCCGCTCGCGCGCCCCATGGAGTCGCCGGCCATATCCACGGGGGAACTGGAAGACAGGCAGATGTACAAGATGCATCTCCCACATGTCTACAAAGCCTTCCCGCGGATGCTCCAGCCGCTCAACTCCGTCGCGCCGGCAGTGCTGCGGGAGACTCGAGGGAGGAGATGGAGGGAGCGGGCGATGCGGATCCGCGATGACGCTCTCTCCTGGACCCAGTGCACGCGCGAATGGAGGGAAGCAGAGGAGGTAGCTACGAGGGAGGAAGCCGAGGAGGGACCGAATCCGTTCTCTCACTTGCGCAGGTATGCTCGGATGTGCAAGGATCATGTGGATTGGGAGCTGCTGAATCTAGCCCTGCAGATCTACTTCGAAAGAGATTTCTCGGAGAAGCACAGGATGCCCCACCCCAGGGAGCCGCCGATTGCGTTCGTTCGATGGGCGAAAGGAGAAGTGAATTCAGGAGATCCACGCCGTGCTGCGAGATGGGAATGCTTGACTGGACTCATGCCCACTAGCACGCCACCGGAGCCGGAGCAGGTGGATCCCCTACCTTACCTCTCCCCAAACCTGCAGAAGATTGAAATTAGGCTTGCAATCTGCTTCAATTGAGTTGTCTGGTGGTTATTTCTGCTTCCTGAGAGACAACATCTGGATGGAGGATGAGAAGGAACCAGGAACTCCGATGAATTTCCCCTATCACAATGGGGGGAGCGCCGGTTGGGCAGTGGTACGGCCCACCTCCGCCCCAAATGGGGGCACAATGTGGGCAGGCTCCTGTAATTGCCCAAGATCAATCTACTGGTGGTTCTGACTCTCAGATCAGTGAGAAATCTCAAGGCAAGAAACAGCAAAAGAAGAGACATGACATCTAGAAAACTACTCCTGCCCCTGCTTCAGCCCTTATGGCATACTCTGAGGTGATCTTCTACAACTGTGAGGAACCAGGGCATCATTTGGATAAATGTGTCAAGCCCAAGAGTTGTTTTATCTGCAAAATGGTTACCCATAAAGTTGAGAATTGCCCTGTCAGAAGGAAAACCCACAGTTCTGCTAGATATGTTGGAAGTGCTGCTCCAGGATTAGGGTTCTACCACATAGACCCACCTGATGAAAATGCTCAGTATCATGGCTCCCTGAAGAATGCGGGGATTGTTCTGGTAGAAGCTGGTGAAGTGACCAAGCAGGAACTTGCCACTGAGTTTGCAGACATTTACAAAACCAACTGGCCCTGGCCAATCAATGCCCTAGATGAGTGGACATTCTTGGTCAAATTCCCTCCTGAAATAGATGTAGTTCAAGTTGCTGGATACCCCTGTTTTGGTCTAAAAAAACAATGTTGTAGTCAATGTTGAAGTCTGGAAAGGCAGGATTGAGGCTGAAGAGGACCTCCGGGAAACTTGGATCAAGATCAGGAAATTGAACCCCCAAGTGGTGTGACTGGACTATGCTGGATCAAATCACTTCCACTCTGGGGGTCTTACTGGATGTGGATTGGCAGCATAATTTCAAGTCATTCTATGAAACTGTTAGGGTCAAAATCTTATGTAAAGATCCCTCCAAAATCTCTGCTGAAAGGCTTTTTGGAGTTGGGAACAAAATCTACAGGCTACTCATTGAGGTGGAGTCCTTAACCCCCACTAAAACTGGCACCTCCACCAACCTCTCTGCTGGTACATATGTCTCTGCAACTGAAACTGGTACCAATCTTACTAAAGATGCTGAATCCAATAGGAGCTCTAGATCTGAATCAGATAAAGGGCCTGCTGCCAATTCTGGGGCCCCTAACATTAGAGGACAGTCTTTTGGACACAATCAGATGCTTGGAGAAACTACACCCACTTCAGTCCTTAAGACACACCTCCCTGATTCTCCATACACTCCTCAACTCAGCATCCAGGAAAAGATCTTGGATTCTATGCTTGATGAAACCAATGGATTCAACCTCCTCATGGAAATGGAGCTCCTGGAAGATGATGATCTGATGGAATTAGAAGGTTCTATAGATCTACAAGAGGATCAAGAGGCACTTGTTGAAACAACTGAACTCCCAGACAATTTGGACTCAAAATACAACTCTGACTTCCCTGCCCTTCCTAAGGAGAAGCACCTTCCCAAATGGGGTCCTGTTCAAGCCACTAGAACTAGTGCCAGGGTAGCTGGTGACAAGAGAACCATTATTGAAAAGGCTCAACGGCTCAAAGAGGTTCAGAACCTGGAAGTGCAAAAACCCCAGGGTATGAAACACACTTCCTTCTCCAACTTCAATGATCCTTCCTTCAATTTCATTGCTGCTAAGATTGGTGTAGATGTTACTTCTATTAATGATGGCATTGAATGCACTTCCTTTATTTACCCTCACCAAAACAGATCTGAAGGCTCTGTTTGTGAGATTTTTTCTCTAGATGGTAGTTCTAGTTTAGACTGCCTTCGATAAAGTTGACCTTGATTTCCTTATGGAACTCCTGGAGCTTAGAGGTTTTGGGGATAAATGGACTAGTTGGATCCAGCAACTTACTCATGGGGGGTCTGTTGGGGTCAAGTTAAATAACTGTTAAAGTGATTTTTTCCTTGCTGGTAAAGGCCTTAGGCAAGGTGACCCCATCTCCCTGCTTTTGTTTAATTTAGTAGTGGACGTTCTTACTAAAATATTGAGCAAAGCTGCTGACCATAGTCTGATTGCAGGGCTCTATCCTGAGGTCTGCCCTGGTGGCATCATCTGCCTTCAATATGCAGATGATACCATCCTTTTCTTAGACAATGACTCCACACATGCTAGCATTCTGAACACTGTTCTAACCTATTTTGAACAAGTCTCAGGCATGAGAATCAACTACTCTAAAAGTGAACTCATCCCTATCAACATGGATGATCAGGAGTTAGCTGACTTCCTCTCTATTCTAGTCTGTAATAAAGGTAACTTCCCCATTAAGTACCTAGGTATCCCTCTCCACTATGATAAACTGAGGAGAGAGGATATCCAACACCTTCTGGATAAAATCATTAAAAGGATTGCTGGGTGGAGGGGCAAACTTCTCTCTTACAAAGGTAGATTGATCCTCATACAAGCTTGTTTGGCTAGCATTCCAGTGTATCTCCTCTCCTTCTTCAAGTTCCCTAAATGGGTAGTGAACCTCATCAATTCTCAGATGTCTCATTGCTTATGGAATGATTTTGAGGGAAATAGGAAGCTACACCTTGCTAATTGGGCCCTAGTCTCTATGGAAAAAGATTTTGGAGGCCTGGGCATACCTAACCTCCAAGAAATTAACATTTGTCTTCTAGGGTCTTGGATTAAAAGATTCTACAAGGAAGACCTGAAACCCTAGAAACTTCTTATTGCCCATAAATACCTAGGAAATAAACCTAATATTTTTGTCCCTTCCTCCAACCCTAAGACCTCTAGATTCTGGAAAGGATTAAAATCTATTATGCATGCTGTGAAATTTGGCTACAGATGGAACATAGGGAATGGGAACAGAACCAGGTTCTAGGAAGATACTTGGTTTGGCACATCCCCCCTAGCAGTCCAATTTTGGCCTATTTACTCTGTCTGCAATGAGGCTTAACAAAAGTGTCAATGAAGTTTGGGACGGTCAATGCCTAAAACTCTCTTTTAGAAGGAACTTTAGTGATAGTCTCATGGAACAATGGTTCCAGTTGGAGGAAATTGCCAAAAGCATTACCTTTACTGCCGAGCCGGATGCCCTGATTTGGCAGCTGGACAATAAGGGGAAGTATTCCTCCAGCTCCCTCTATCATGTTATCAACTTTAGAGGGGTTCAACCCGTGTTTATTCCTGTTGTCTGGAAATTGAGAGTTCCCCCTAAAATTCATGTATTTCTCTGACTTCTCTCCAAAAACAAATTGATGACTAGGGATAACCTTAGGAAGAGACACATCATCAAACCCCTTGATTGTGTTTACTGCTTGGAACAAGAGTCTTCTTCTCACCTATTTTTTGAATGTATAGTTGCTAAACATCTCTGGGCCCACATTGAGGAATATTTCTCTAGTCAGATTGGCTCATCCTTCGAATCTGTCGCCAGATTCTGGATTGCTACCAAAAAGTGCTCAGTTTTAAATACTGTTAGCTCAGCTATCCTTTGGTGCCTCTGGAAATATAGAAATGCTATGATTTTCAGTAACAGCTCCTGGATTTCCATTCCGCAGATCTTGAGGTTGATCAGGAACATGGTGAGGAACTGGGCGATTCTCTCCTCCGGATCGGACAAGGACAAGTTGATGAGCTTCGTGCAAACCCTAACAAGATCCCTCCAAAAACCGTTGGCGATAACTTGTGGCTGAACAAGGCTCGACCTGCTCTGGGGCTGGACCCGTGGGCTCGTCTCAAGATCTCTGATGAAGATGATGGGCACCTGGCGCCGAAAAAGAGGGACATCCACCATGCTACGCCTTCTAGGCTGGTGTCTCCGCTTGCTTACTGGTCGCCGCAGGCTGACACGGCCCCTCGGCTGAAGACCATGAAGGCTTCGCTGGACCCTCCTTGTGTCATTTGAGTGCTCTATCCGCTCTGCCTTTGGCACCACTCGGGTGATTTGTGTTATTTAGAGAACTTGTTCATCCACCCCCCCTAGTTTGTAGCTTTTCTACCTTTACTTTCGAACTGCTCCTTGAGCTGCTGTATCAGAATATGTTGTGGTTTCGTTCTCAGCAATGGAACCGGGGAGATGCTCCCTGTTTTTTCTAAAAATATATTTTATATGTTATGATATATTATTTTTATTGTCATCATATATTTAACAGATACTTACATATGTAAGAAAACAATATCCCACATCTTATTAACTTATAAAAATAATTTCTTAACAAATAAAATCCTGGATTGTTTTGGCACGAAAATCCTAGTGATTGTGTACAAAAGCTTGGTAAGATTTAAGGAAGAATGTAATAATATCACTTATTATTTAAATATATTTATAACAAAATGCTCAGCCCCTTTTTATTTTTTGATAACATTGCTGGCCCAACCCAACATTATAATTAGAATCAACCCAGCAAAATCGTGTATTTTGAGAAAGTGCAAATGGCCTGTAATTTTTTAGGAAATAAAATAAATGGGCCGCATGGACGCTATATTATTTGTTCACCCAGCCCAGCTAATGGCTGTAATTCAAAAAAAGATCAAATTGATTGTAAATTCTACCGCGCAAAAAAAGACTGTAAATTCTGAAAAATGGGTTGAATACGTGCCACATTTTTGGAGGCTGAAATGTGGGCCAATAAGTCGAAGCCAACGCAAGTCATTGTCAATTTAGTCAACAAATGATTCTGACATGTTAGACGTTGGATTTACATCCAACGATCGGCATCCATCTTCAATCTCTCGTCTTCTTCCTCCAGCGCCGCCGGGACCACCTCCCGCCTCCTGCTGCTAGCAGCTCTGCTTAGCACGCTTCGCTATGAAGTGCTACTCCACCGTTGGCCAGGCCATCCCTCCACCCCTCCACACCTCCTGTTCTTCTCCACCGACTGCCGAACCACACCGCACTAGAACCAGTTAACCCTCGTACACCTCTCTGTTTGCGACTCTACTCCCGCATCTTCCCATCTCCGGCTCGTTGCTGTCCGGGGCCTCGACGTCGTCCACCACCTTGGATGCGCTCGGCGCAGTGTGGTCAACGTGGTCAACGGACGACACCATCGGAAGTAGACTGTGCGTGGAGAGGCTGACAGCTAGGTCCACAGCCGCACACAAGGAAATGCCTCCTTATTACGCGCAAAATAATGATTCCTCCACCTGACATCTGGGACCCACCAGAAGGGCCTCTGTATTTCGTGAAAATAACGTGCCCCCCGCTGACATGTCGAACCCACCAACTATCTTCGCACGCAAGGAAGTGCCTCCTTATTACGCACAAAAAATGAATATTCCCCCTGCCAACTGGAACCCAGCATAGTGGGAGGCTGACTTGTGGGCCTACCAAGTTGACGGGGACGGAGGGCTTTGTCAACTTAGTCAATATGAACGATTATAGCTCCTGTTACCGTACGATGTTCATCCAACGGCCGTAGTGCTTCTTCAACCTCTGGTCTTCTTGCTCCAGCCGCCCAAACCAGCGCCGGTCGTCCAGCGTGCTCCTGCCTCCCGTGGCCGGCTATGATGCCGCGGAGGCCTCACCGCCCCCTACTACTCCCACCACTGGCTAGGCCATCCCTCTACTTACCCACACCCCTGTTATTCTGCGGCGACAGTAGCCTCACACCGCAGCCGAACCAGTGAACCCTCGTACTCCTCTTCGCGTGGGCATCCACTGCTGCGTCTTCCCCGGCTCCGAGTCGTCCCCTTCCTAGTCCTCGCCGTCGTCCACCGCCGTGGTGCTATCGGCGCGGCGTGGTTAACGTGGTCAAGGAACGACTTCCATCGGACGTGGACTGTACGTGGAGAGGCTGACAGCTGGGTCCACGGCCGCAGTAAGGAAGTGCCTCCTTATTACGCGCAAAATAATGATTCCTCCACCTGACAGCGGGGACCCACCGAACGGGCCACCGTATTTCGCAAAAAAAACGTTTCCCCCTGACTGTTGGGACCCACCAGCTACATCTTCGCATGCAAGGAAGTGCGTCCGGGCAAAAAAACGATTCGCCCCCTGACTACTAGGACCCACCAGCTACATCTTCGCACGCAAGGAAGTGCGTCCGGGCAAAAAAAAATGATTCGCCCCCCTGACTGCTGGGACCCACCAGCTACATCTTCGCATGCAAGGAAGTGCCTGACAGTCGGGACCCACCTGGTCGAAGCGTACATAGCATTGTTATTCTGGTCGCGAATGTGTACGTACATATATACTGGTGGATGTAGAGGCATGCACGTGTCGTAGTAGAGGCGCATACGTGTCGTAGTAGAGGCGCGCACGTAGCATGTACACGTACGTACATCGGCCAGGGTGCAAGAAAGAAAATACGGCCATGTATGTGTACATACGGGCGGGGTCTCGAACGCCTACTCGCGCATACGTACGGCCAGGGCTCGTGCACATGGCTGGGTCGGAACGGAGAAACAACGTCGTCGTCGTGTTCATGGGGAGGCAACGGAATGCGTCGTTTTCATGGGGAGGCAACGGAATGCGTCGTGTTCATCAGGAGGCAACGGAACGTGTGGGAGCCAACCGGCTGGGTCGGAACGGAATGCGTGGTCGTGTTCATCGGGAGGGCTTGGACGGAACAGGCGATGGAAACGAGGCCTGGCGTATCTCAAAACGGAGGAAACAGCCTTGTGTTCGACCGGCCACGTTCGAAACGGGATCCCGTTCATCGGGAGGGGTCTGGCGTACCGCAAAACGGAGGAAACGGACCTCCTACGGTCGAAACGGGGGTCCTGTTGATCGAGAGGGGTGTGGCGTACCGCAAAACGGAGGAAACGGACCTCCTACAGTCGAAACATGGTCCTGTTGATCGGGAGGGGTGTGGCGCACCGCAAAATGGACGAACCGGACTTGTGTTGGAGCGCTACGGTTGAAACGGGGGTCCTGTTCATCGGGAGGGGTGTGGCGTACCGCAAAACGGGACTCCACGGGATGCTGTTCATCTCCACCGTCGACCTCCTCCAGCCTCCACGGGCTACCGTCGACCTCCTCCAGCCTCCACGAGCTCCTGTTCATCCAGCCTCCACCGCGCGCTACTCCACCGGCTACTGTTCAACCACCCCTCTACGGGCACCCCTCCACCGTCTACTGTTCATCCAGCCCTCCACACCACGGGGTGCTGTTCAACCACCCCTCCACGGGCACCCCTCCACCGTCTACTATTCATCCAGCCCTCCACCACACCACGGGGTCCTGTTCATCCAGAGGCAACGCCACCGCTCACTGTTCATCCAAACCCCCTGCAACGCTCACTGTTCATCCCAGAGGTAGCATCGATCGGCTTCAGTTAGCAGCAGCAGCGAAGCAATCGCTCGATCGGGTTCAGTTAACAGCCATCGATTGATCGCTCGGGTTCAGTAACGCGTAGCCTGCAGTGCAATCGCTCGGGTTCAGTTAGAGCCCAACGCCTCGCTCGGGTTCAGTTAGAGCCAACGCCTCGCACACACGCGCGTATGTGTACGAGAGAAACACGCATCGCTCGGCCCCCGACCTCCCACCGTAACCGGGAACTCCCCGAAATTTTCCTCCCCCTCGCTTCTACCATGGTTTTTTCTGTCATGGACGGCCCAAAGAATGTCATGCAGCTGCGTCTCCGGCCCGCCCAGGACGAAAAGCCCATTTTCTGTCATGATTTTTTGTCATCGAAGTAGGAGCCCACCACATCTATGATGATATCGGGTTTTGTCACAATTATCGTCATAGAAGTGTCATATGTATGACAGAAAAAAAATTCGTTCGGGCCAAAATGTCACGATGTGTCATTTTTTGTAGTGAGATGTTGATGGAGATTGACCCCCTCTCGATGAGAGGATCGATGGTGATGATGATGGCGATGATTTCCCCTCCCGGGGGGAAGTTTCCTCGGCAGAACAGCTTGGCCAAAGCCCTAGATTGGTTCTGCCCAGGTTCCGCCTCGAGACGGCGGCGCTTTGCCTGAAAGCTTCTTCTTGATTTTTTTTCTGGGGTAAAAGACACCATATAGCCAAAGATGGGCACTGGAGGCCTGCCAGGGGGCCCACAAGGTCGGTGGGCGCGCCCAGGGGGGTAGGGCGCACCCTCCACCCTTGTGGCTGGCTGGTGGCCCCCCTCTGGTACTTTCTTCGCCCAATATTTTTTTATTCCAAAAACATGCTCTGTGAAGTTTCGGGACTTTTGGAGTTGTGCAGAATAGGTATCTAATATTTGCTCCTTTTCCAGCCCAGAATTCCAGCTGCTGGCATTCTCCCTCTTCATGTAAACCTTGTAAAATAAGAGAGGCTAGGCATAAGTATTGTGATATAATGTGTAATAACAGCCCATAATGCATTAAATATCAATATGAAATCATGATGCAAAATGGATGTATCAGGAGGTGGCGCTGATGTCTACTACGCAACTTTATTCTTGTAGACCCTACATCAACAACGAACGTTAAGCGCGCGGACCCTATGGGTTCGATGAGGGAGTCCTGGTCGCCGAAGAATATGGCCTCAGTGGCCTATCCAAAAGCTACCCAAAGCATACATCGCTCTACCAGTCCGATGACGGGGCGTTGGATCCCATACCATCGTCACACAACGCGGCAGGTCGCCGGCAACTCTGTCCGGATAAAGAGGCAACTCAAGCCGAACACCAGACCGCCCCACCTCACCATAATGGCAGGAACAACGCAGGTCGCAATTACCCAAACAACCTGTGGAGGTACTTGGACAATAGAGCAGGACACGCAAGACCAATCTACGAATCGTGAAAGCATGCTTCGACACGTGAGGATGGCTACCTATTCGGACGTGTCACACCTCGCCACGACCAAGCCGAAAACCGCAGGGGGGATGCCTTCAGAGTTACGTCGCAGTGTGGCCCAACATAGAGGCACCGCACACCCGCTTTGCTTCATCGATGAAGTAATGGATCACGAATTCCCCGAAGGATTCAAACCCGTCAATATTGAATCATACGACGGGACAACCGATCCCGCAGTATGGATAGAGGATTTCAGCCTCCACATCCATATGGCCCGTGGGGATGATCTCCACGCCATTAAATACCTCCTACTAAACCTAAAAGGACCAGCTCGGTAATGGTTAAACAGCCTGCCTGAAAACTCCATAAGCAGCTAGGGGACTTGGAAGAGACCTTCCTTGATAACTTCCGATGAACACATGTCCGGCCACCGGATGCCGATGACCTAAGTCACATGGTCCAACAGCCCGGAGAATCAGCCAGGGAGCTCTGGACTCGGTTCTTAGTCGGAAAGAACCGAATCTTCGACTGCCCAAATGCGGAAGCCCTTACGGCTTTCAGACATAGCGTCCGAGATGAATGGCTTGCATGCCACCTCGGCCAAGAAGGACCTAAATCCAGGACAACCCTCACTGCTCTGATGACCCGCTTTTGTGCAAGAGAAGACAGTTGGCTCACTCATAGAAGCAATAGCGCCAGCAACCAGGGCACCTCCGAAATCCGAGACGGCAACGGCAAGCCACGAGGAAGCAAAAACAACAGTCGCAATGACAATGAAAGATCAGGCGACAACGGTCGACACTGGATTCAGCAACCCCAAGCACGGTCACCGGAAAAAGCCGTTTAAGGTGAACCGAGACGAACCATCCAACCTGGACAGGATATTGGACTGACCCTCTCAGATTCATGGCCACCCCGATAAACCAGCTAATCATACCAACAGAAATTGCTGGGTCTTTAAACAGGCTGGCAAGCTCAATGCCGAACACAAGGGGAGGAGGCCGCCAAGCGACAAGGATGACGGCAAGGTTCACCAACGAAATACCGGGGGTCAGAAGCAGTCTCCACTCGAGGATCAACTACTCCCAGAACGGAAATAGCAACCGGGCTTCCGCCGCCCACTCCGTACACCTACAAAGTTTGTACCACGCATACATCATTACGCACTCAAGATACCATGGGCATTGGCGGAAGCACAATACGGACAAGCCTGCAAGCACTCTAGTAACCTTTTTATTATTATTTATTTTCTTTTTATTTCTTCCTTCGCTATCCTTAAAAAAATAGGTGATGAACAGGATAAAAATCGGAAACTGGCTCTATCGAAGTCCGGATCCGTACACTCACCTAAGGGGCTATGTCCATCAAGGATTCCCCCCACCGAGGACTGGCGGCGCAGACGTGTGACAGGAGGTCCAAAATAACTTTTTGTAGACCACACTCTCTAATTTTCGAGCCTGTACTATGCATGTTCCTCCGCCTCCAGCCCCGAGCATGTCAAATAGCCAGGGGGATGGCTTATACACACACACACACACACACACATATATATATATATCATAAGTAATCATCGGCATATCGCTCAGTTACCAGTAAACAATATCCGAAATAATCATCCGTATGGTTTCCCCGATAAATATGGCTCCTACGGTTATTTCATAGAAATACCTTGGCCTAACCTTCCAGGGGCTCGGTGTGGGAACAAATGAGTTGCCAGTAAAAGTCCGAACAGCTCTATAGCATACTTCCGCATCACAAGTTTGGCCTTATATGCATCAGCTCCGAATCATTGTCTTGGGTTAATAGTTGGGTTGCCCGGCTCCTGTGCTTGCTACCCTACGTTCCGCTCTATTAACTAGGGTAGTAAAGCACTACTAGGGAAAAGGCTAGCGGCAGCGCGGGTTTTAGGTGTATCAGCAGCGCGGGGACCGGCGCTACTAATAAGGCGCTACAGCTAATAGTTAGCAGTAGCGTGGGAGAAACCCGCGCTACTACTAACTTTGTTAGTAGTAGCATGTGCCACCCACACTACTGCTATTACAGACTCGCGCTACTACTAATGAAGTAGTAGTAGCGTGCCTACAATACCAGCGCTACTAGTATCCTAAATACTAGTAGCGCACAGTTTTTTCCCATGCTACTACTAACCTATTAGGAATTAAAAAATCAACCAATTCCATTCCATCACACAATTCCTCATTGCAGCGGCAACTCATGTATAATTCAAATCACACAGTGTTGTGCGTAGCAACTTGGTAAGCAACTACCTAAGTAAGCTCTACTGCTATTAACTTGGTAAGCAACTACCTAAGTAAGCTCTACTGCTATTACACATCGGGCAGCCTCAATGAGCCGCACCTGACCGACGGCAGCCGCCGTCGTGACTTGCGACACCATCATGTCCCTCTCCCTGGCCCTCGGCTCCAGCTGGCCTCGATCGATGTCGTCCTTGTGCCTGCCTTGCCACTAGCGGGCTGCTTCTCCTCTGCTCGCCTAGGTACCCTACTTCTCCTCAGCGCTCCCGGGCCCAGGTCCCCTGCTTCTCCTCGCGTCTCCAGCATCAGTGATCCGGAGGCGGATCCAGCAGCACGCCTAGGTCCCAGATCCAAGGTCCTCAGTGCTCCAGCAGCAGTGATCTAGGGCCTTCTTCTCCTACTCGTTCTTCTCCTGAGCATGCTCCTACTTCTCCTACAACAAAAGCAACATCAGGTAAATGACAACAACAGTAGGTCAATAACAACAGCAGCAACTCCTGGGAATGCTTCAATTTAAGTCCATTTCTTTGATCAACAACTTATGCTAAGGACGACGTGCTATCGAACTTTGGAAAGTACAGTATGAATATGACAATAGCAGCAGCAGTTTTACAACAAAAACTAAACTACTAAAATTACAGCAAATGCAAGTTAACTGAACATTTTGATCTACTGCAAGTTCATTGATCTCCATTACCTACTGGAGTACTCCATTTTAAGCTACTGAAGCTACTCTAACTATCCTATTTTACTCTAACGGAAACTAAACTAAGCAAGCACTACTGCTTGCAAGTCCTACACTAAACTAAACAATCATGATTTCTAGCAACAGCAATCATCATCTTCAAGTCCTAACTTAACAGTAGCAAAGTGAAGAAGAGAAGAAGAGAAAAGAGGAGAAGAGAAGAAAAGAGATGAGAAGTTTCTGTTAAGGAAAAATAATTACTCCTCTCTTCAAATGAATCAAATGGGTAGCTCTATACTGCATGTTTAATTAAAGTAACTGAAAATGTTTCTGTTAACTTAAATTAACAGAAAAAGGTTTTATTTGAAGTAACTGAAAAAGGTTTTGGTTAAATTGACTAAAAAAGGTTTCAGTTAACTGAAGAGAGGTTCCATTTAATCCATTTACAGTACTCCTAATGCTTGTGCTGTAGTAAAACTACTCCTAATGCTACAACAGTTAACAACAACTGAAATTACTGTAATGTTCAAATATTATAGTACATACTCCACTGAATATTACTGAAACTTAATAGAGGTCGGAAAATATGCTTCGTTTCAGATAAATTTTGACAAATCCAGTGTGACAACTTCATTTCAGTCAAATTTTGTCAAATCCATTGTTATAGGCTAGCAGTAGCTTAGTTACAGAATTGGGAGTAGAAGTTGTTACAGGCTAGTAGTAGTAGCTACAAATTTACAACTTCATTTCAGACAAATTTATAACTTCATTTCAGAATTAGGAGTACAACTTGATTTCACTAAATCCAGTGTTACAGGTTAGCAGTAGTAGCAAGGGAACTGTAAGATTAACAAAGCTACAGAAAATCAACAAGCTATTTCAAAGGATGATTCATGACTAACAAAGGTTGGCCTTGGCGAAGCTGCACATTCATGACTAAGCTACAGAAGTTGGAGTAACAGAAGCTACAGAAGCTTCACAAGAAGATTAACAAAGATGTGCAAGATTAACAAATCAACTACGGTGTTGGATGGATGGATGGACGATAAGGAGATTACCATGAGGATGACGACGCCGTGGCGCCGTGGCGGGGCAGGGCCCGCGCTACCAAGGTGGGGGCACCATTAGGACGACGACGCTGCTCCCCTGGTCCGGCGCTCTGCTACTCCGGCGTTGCTCTAGATCCGCCGCTTGGGCCACACTCCAGGTCCGCTGCTCCACATCCAACGCCTCCATCGCTCACATACAGCACGGGCGCAAGCCTCCGTCGCATAGAAGCTCATCACCGGCGCAAAAAAAACTCAATATTTTCACCTAAGTACGTTGGTGGACACCTTCAGACAGATGTGGGAATTAATCCCTGCAGCATTAATCAAGGATACAACAAAAAGTTGTCAAGGGGAAATCTCGGTGCAGTAGCACGACAAAAACTGAACTTGAGTAAAGTAAACCTGGTTGCGTAATCACTTATTAGATTGACCGAACTTATTCTTTGCACAAATGAGAAATCTAAAGCCCTTCTTGTACTTTTGCCGCTGCTACTAGTACAACCTAAGCACTAACAACCAATGAGCAAGAAATATAATGCAGGAAGAAAAGAATACATCCATCTGAAGCCCTTCACATGAACCAGATCCTCTTACACGTGCAGAATATCAACATTGGCCAACTAAAATCAGTCACAAACATGGATTTCACATGCAGGTCAGCAGTAAATCACGCATCTACGCAGGTCAACTAGGATAAGCAGGTGAACAAAATCTTCATCTAACGAGGAAACTCTGATGAAAGATACCATCTCTTGCTCTGTATCTTCTGTAGACATTCTTACACTGAATTTATGAACACATTCTTCTACTATCCACTACTTACTAGTCACAGGGATTGAATGCTAAAATCAAGGTACTACAACAATCTAGTCTAGATAAACAACACAGGGCGCAGGGGGAAGTCCTCTTCGTAACAAAATCTCACGGAAACCGCCTCATTAGTTGGAATTAGGATGCCATGGCAAGACGAACTGAAAAAGGAAAAAAGGTGTCCGCACTGACCTTGATGAACTCGGCGGGGACGCCGTGGACGCGCTCGACGAGCAGGCCGGCGCCCTCGAGCTCGCGCACCAGGCGCGCCACGCTGTCCTTCCCCGCTTGCACAAGGCCTGCCAAATCGAATCCAAGGGGGTCAGGGGCTGCCTGTGGTGAAGAGAAAGAGAGGATAATGGGGAACCTCACCTCCATGGCGTCGGTCCGCACTAGCAGCAGGAGGAGGAGGGTCGGAGGAGCAAGTAGTAGGACCACCGGCGGGCCGTCTGCATCGGCGGCGGGCAAGAGGGAGCCCTCCCCGCGCTACGCCGCACCCGGAGAAGGGGGCCCCTAGCTAGGGTTTGGGGCCGACACAAGGGCACGGCGAGGAGGAGGATCCGCATGTGAGGTGGGGGCGCCGGTGGTGGGGTTAGGGGAGAGGAGGTCATCGGCGTCGGTGGTGGCGGCGGGGTTGGTTGGGGGAAACGTGGGGAGTGGAGGACGAGGAGAGGCGTTGTGGGAGAGAAAGGCAGAGCAGGGGTGAGAGGCTGAGGTGGGGCGGCAAGGAGATAACTTAACAGTAGCGTTGGGTTTATACCCCACGCTAATCCAATGCTACTACTATGGTATGTCTTGGGTGCACGGTTGAGACCATTTAGTAATAGCGTGGGATTTATAACCCACGCTGCTACTATCAACTTAGTTGTAGCGTGGGTTTATAACCCGCGCTACTACTATGGCTGGTCCGGAGGGGCACGGTGAAAATCACTTAGTAGTAGCGAGGGTTATAAAACTGCGCTACTACTATCAACTTATTAGTAGTGCGGTTCCTTTAAGCTCGCTACTGCTAGTTAGCAGTAGCGCCTGTTTTTAAACCGCGCTGCTGCTAAGATTCTGTGTATAACGTTTTCCCTAGTAGTGAAGGGAGAACTGTTGCGATTGTGCCCTGGTCTAAACCGGACGAGCACCTCAGTAGAGAAAGCCGAAAACCGACTGTCATGATGCGGCGTGAGCTGGTCAACTACTTGATGACTTATTGGAATCTTTAGCAATTCTCCGTGTCACACGAGGGATCTTTTTCAGAACAAATATGTAAGGCACCATATGCCGCATACATACCAGGGGCTATGTCGTAGCTCCACCATAAAATTCCTATGGCTAAGTGAAAGTGTTAACGCCTTATGGTCCGATTGCCTGGTTCGCCGCATTATCACCTCCTTCATGGACCAAGACATTGGATAAAGAGTGGTTAAATGCTTTTCTGAACACCCCCGTACTTCCTACGAGGGGGCTGAAGCCGACGACTGGAAAACTTTCAGATTTTATCAAAACAGGCGCACAGGAGGAATTCAAGCTTTCAAGCAAAACATAAATAGATTAACTATAAAATTGTTTTTTACAATTTTCATACACCTCACTCGAACATTATGTCTTTTGAGCACTGACCCTCTACAAAGCGGGCGGCCTCTAGGATGTCTTCAAAATAATGCTCTGGTTCCGGACGGTCCTTGCCTTTGGGTGGACCCTTCGTCGCAACATCGATGGCCTTCATCTTCCCCCAGAATGTCTTGACTCGGGCAAAAGCCATCCGTGCACCCTCAATGCACGTTGACCGCTTCACAGCATCGATACGCGACACCACATCAACAAGCCTTTGCACTAAATCGAAATAGCTATTCGAAACAGGCTCTGTTGGCCACAACCAGACTACGACGTCCTTCATGGCAGCGCCGGACATCCTATGAAGTTCGGCCCATTGGGACATCTGTCCATTGAGCAACAAAGGGCGCTTTGATGCGCCAAACTGCGACAAAAAAAGCTTCTCCGTTGCATATCCATCCTGCGCTTGGTAATACTGCGCCGCATCGGCAGAACTCTTCGGCAAGTCCAAGAACTCGTCCGGAGAACTCCATACTTGGTTGAGCTGGGCATAGTTTGGGTTGCCGAACTTAGTTTGCAGCAGAAAGGGCTTTCCAGCCGCAATCTCCCTCGCCTATCGAACCTCCTCACGGGCCGCTCTGCATTCCGATTGCGCTCCTCTCGCCTCTTGCAAGGCCTTCTCCAGATCAGCCGTTAAGGCTTCACTCTCCTTTTCCAGAAATTCACAGCGGTCGGTAGCATTCTCCAGCTCGAGCGTCATCGTGGATATCTTCTCTTCATCTTGGCGCCGTGCAGCTCGTTCGGCTTTTAATTCGGCCGATGCCTTTTCGGCAGCAGCATTGCTATGTCGGGCCTGCTCCTTGGCCCAGTCCAGCTCTGCTCGAAGAACTTCAACAGCGGCAGTACCATCTACAGCTAAATTTCAGCATCATGCTTATACCAAAAAAATGTATGAGGATTGCCCTGAATACATACCTTGCGACTCGTCAAGACGCATATTGATTAATGCAAGATCATCCCCTGCCACATCAAGCTTCCGCTGCAAATCGGCAATTCCATAGTCCACGAAGCGGCCAAGGGAGAAGAAGCCTGTGTTAAAAGTTGATCAGGTTAGTCCTCAAACGATCCTTTTCGATCCTCCATTTTGCTTCCCAGCGGAAGCCAACCTGAGTATCAGGGGCTACTACCTATACACAAGCGCATCTTTGCAAATGAAACATAGCTGAAAACATTAGGTTACAAACCTCGAAGCCCTTCAGTAGGCTCATGAAGGCTTCATTTAATCCGCTCTTCGCGGATGAAATCTTCTCAATCACTGTACCCATCAAGGTACGCTGTTCCCCCGAGACAGATGCTTTCCGCAACATGTCCTGCAATCCGGAGTCTCCGGGTTCCCCAAGGCTGCCCTAAAAGCACAATCATCCTTTGAAGGAATCGACTCACCCATCTTCAAAATCACTGTCGGCTGTGAGCCAGACAGTCCGGGGCCTTGGTTATCATCAACCCCGGAGTCCCAGATGGTCGGAGATCCACCTTTGGGTACTGCCTCTTCTGTCCCCCGGTCTAAAGGGACCCTCCGCGATGACACTTTAGAGTCATCCGCCTTATTGGACGAGGAGGTCAGAGGAGGTGTCTCGCTCTCCATCATCTCTGGGAGGAGACTCCCCGAAGAAGAGGATCACCCCGAAAAATTCCGTGCCGACCTGTAAAAATGCATAAATGCATTATGTGTATCTTCGGTAACAATAACGGAGTGCGACGCTATCAAAGTACCCCAGATTCTCTTACGGTTTGGCCGAGGGCTTGTCCCCTTGTTGGAGCTTCTCAACGGCATCACTTTCCAAACCCAAGCCGGTTGACGGTGGCATCTTGCCCTTCTTGGGAGACCGCCCCTCCTTGATACGTCTCCAACATATCTATAATTTTTTATTGCTGCATGCTATATTATCTACTGTTTTGGACATTATAGGGCTTTATTATCCACTTTTATATTATTTTTGGGACTAACCTATTAACCGGAGGCCCAACCCAGAATTGTTGTTTTTTGCCTGTTTTAGGGTTTCGAAGAAAAGGAATATCAAACGGAGTCCAAACAGAATGAAACCTTCGGGAACGTGATTTTCTCACCGAATACAACTCAGGAGACTTGGATCCTACGTCAAGCCAATCAACAGGAGGCCACGAGGTAGGGGGGCGTGCGTGCCCCCCCCCCCCAGGCGCGCCCTCCACCCTCGTGGGCCCCTTGTTGCTCCACCGACGTAGTTCTTCCTCCTATATATACCCACGTACCCCCAAACGATCAGATACGGAGCCAAAACCCTAATTCCACCGCCGTAACTTTCTCTATCCACGAGATCCCATCTCGGGGCATGTTCCGGAGCTCCGCCGGAGGGGGCATCGATCACGGAGGGCTTCTACATCAACACCATAGCCTCTCCGATGAAGTGTGAGTAGTTTACTTCAGACCTACGGGTCCATAGTTAGTAGCTAGATGGCTTCTTCTCTCTTTTTGGATCTCAATACAATATTCTCCCCCTCTCTTGTGGAGATCTATTCAATGTAATCTTCTTTTTGCGGTGTGTTTGTTGAGACCGATGAATTGTGGGTTTATGATCAAGTCTATCTATGAATAATAATTGAATCTTCTCTGAATTCTTTTATGTATGATTAGTTATCTTTGCAAGTCTCTTTGAATTATCAGTTTGGTTTGGCCTACTAGATTGATCTTTCTTGCAACAGGAGAAGTGCTTAGCTTTGGGTTCAATCTTGCGGTGTCCTTTCCCGGTGACAGTAAGGGCAGCAAGGCACGTATTGTATTGTTGCCATCGAGGATAACAAGATGGGGTTTTCTTCATATTGCATGAGTCTATCCCTCTACATCATGTCATCTTGCTTAAGGCGTTACTCTATTTTTACTTAATACTCTAGATGCATGCTGGATAGCGGTCGATGAGTGGAGTAATAGTAGTAGATGCAGGCGGGAGTGGGTCTACTTGTCTCGAACGTGATGCCTATATACATGATCATACCTAGATATTCTCATAACTATGCTCAATTCTGTCAATTGCTCAACAGTAGTTTGTTCACCCACCATAGAATACTTATGCTCTCGAGAGAAGCCACTAGTGAAACCTATGGCCCCCGGGTCTATCTTTATCATATCAATCTCCTACTACTTAGTTATTTACTTTGCTATTTTACTTTGCCTTTATTTTACTTTGTATCTTATCATAAAAATACCAAAAATATTATCTTATCATATCTATCAGATCTCACTCTCGTAAGTGGCCCTATAGGGATTGACAACCCCTATTTGCGTTGGTTGCGAGGATTTATTTGTTTTGTGCAGGTACGAGGGACTTGCGTGTAGCCTCCAACTAGATTGATACCTTGGTTCTCAAAAAATGAGGGAAATACTTACGCTACTTTGCTACATCATCCCTTCCTCTTCGGGGAAAACCAACGCAGTGCTAAAAGAGGTAGCAAGAAGTATTCCGTGCGCCGTTGCTGGGGAGGTCTACACAAAAGTCAACATACCAAGTACCCATCAGATACCCTTATCTCCCGCATTTCATTATTTTCCATTTGCCTCTCATTTTCCTCTCCCCCCAATTCACCCTTGCCGTTTTATTCGCCCTCTCTCTCTATCCTCCCTCTCTTTCTCTATTTGCCCTTTTGTCCGCTTGCTTTTTGTTTGCTTGTGTGTTAGTTTGCTTGTTTGTCGTGATGGCTCAAGATAATACTAAATTGTGTGACTTCACCAATACCAACAACAATGATTTTATTAGCACTCCGATTGCTCCTCTTACCGATGTTGAATCTTGTGAAATTAATACTGCTTTGCTGAATCTTGTCATGAAAGATCTGTTCTCCGGCCTTCCTAGTGAAGATGCTGCTACCCATCTAAATAGCTTCGTTGATTTATGTGACATGCAAAATAAGAAAGATGTGGATAATGATATTGTTAAATTGAAGCTATTTCCTTTTTCGCTTAGAGATCGTGCTAAAGCTTGGTTTTCGTCTTTGCCTAAAAATAGTATTGATTCATGGAACAAGTGCAAAGATGCTTTTATCTCTAAGTATTTTCCTCCCGCTAAGATCATCTCTCTTAGAAACGATATTATGAACTTTAAGCAACTTGATCATGAACATGTTGCACAATCTTGGGAGAGAATGAAATTAATGATACGTAATTGCCCTACTCATGGTTTAAATTTATGGATGATTATACAAAACTTTTATGCCGGATTGAATTTTGCTTCCAGAAATCTTTTGGATTCGGCCGCGGGAGGCACTTTTATGGAAATCACTTTAGGAGAAGCTACTAAACTCCTAGATAATATTATGGTTAATTATTCTCAATGGCATACTGAAAGATCTACTAATAAAAAGGTGCATGCGATAGAAGAAATTAATGTTTTGAGTGGAAAGATGGATGAACTTATGAAATTATTTGCTAATAAGAGTGTTTCTTCTGATCCTAATGATATGCCCTTGTCTACTTTGATTGAGAATAATAATGAATCTATGGATGTGAATTTTGTTGGTAGGAACAATTTTGGTAACAACGCGTATAGAGGAAATTTCAATCCTAGGCCTTATCCTAGTAATTCCTCTAATAATTATGGTAATTCCTACAACAATTCTTATGGAAATTATAATAAGATGCCCTCTGATTTTGATTCTAATATTAAAGAATTTATTACTTCACAAAAGAATTTGTCAGGACCCCGATTCCAAGTCACATCGATCTAGCCGGTAACACCTCATATCACTTTGCGGCCTCACGCACGGTATTCCCACGGGTGTCGCCTTACCATGGCCCGGGACCGTTTGCGCCTTTTGGCTCACTTATATGATAGTGTCGCTAGCATCCATATGACAGAGAACCCAGGCCGACATGGCTAGTCGTGAACCCAAAACGGCATCAACCTATGGGGACAGGCATACATGAATCACATCGAGCATGTCGGTCAGCAGCGTGTGAATCCGGGGTGTAGCACTGGGCTAACAGGACTCCAGGAACCCGGGCTGTAGCAGGCTAGGCAGGACTCCGGATGTCACCGCGTGACATTTCCCCGAAGGGACAGACATAGGAACGAAGTGAAACACATGCCGGCCAGTCAAGTGTCCTGAGCAGTAGTGCTGGGCTAGCAGGACTCCGGTGAACCGGGCTGTAGCGGACTACTATGGCTCATGGAAGCACTAGACTACATTTCCCCATAAGAGAGGCTGCCAAGGATAAACAACTAGATTGTCGGATCCCACACATACCAAGCATTTCAATCATACATACAATATGCTCGATATGTGTAAATACAACATGGCATCACAACATAACTCTACGACTCAAATATTTATTCATTAGGCTCCAAGGAGCGAGATATTACAAACATGGGTCTCATGACCCAACAATCATAGCATACAAAGCAAAGCACATGCGGAAGCTTAACATGTCTGAGTATAAACATCTACAAATGAAAAAGGCTAAGAAGCCTGACTATCTACCGGATCCTGCCGAGGGCACAAGATCGTAGCTGAGGTATCAAGCTAAACGTCGAAGTCCACACGGAACTACTAGCGAGACTGACGTCTCTCTGCAAAACATAGAATAGGCAAACGTGAGTACAAATGTACCTAGCAAGACTTACATCAGAACTAACTACATATGCATCGGTATCAACAAAGGGGGAGTGGAGTTTAACTGCAGCAAGCCAGCTTTGACTCAGTGGCTAACCTGAACTACGACAGCAAGCAACTCTTTGAGGTGGCGCACACGAGTCCACATATTCACCATATCAATACACCACTATGGATCCGCTCCCGTCTCCCTACGAGAACGCCATCCATAGCACTCACGCTTATCTTGCACATTTTAGAGTATCCACTTTCACTTGTCTATGAACTATGCAAGGGGTCCAAGTTTCCATATCCGAGGAATCCGGCTATTCGAATAGATAATGATAACCCTGCAGGGGTGTACTTCTTCACACACGCTCCCACCACTTACCATCGTTTACACGACATGTACTCGGCAACCTTCAAGCGGAAGCCCAACGAGGGTGTCGGCCACGGCCTACCTAAACACTCAAGTCTCTAGTCCAGGTTTATCGCCTATCCAGGTTCCATCTGCAGGGAGTCCGGCCCCGAACGATGTGAACAGGGTTCCCGAGACACCAAACGGGCGCCCGGTACACCGTGCCACGGTGTATCTACCGCATCATAGCCCACCCCTAGGGTCAGCGCTACGCACGGCCGCCAACACATAACCTACAAACACCAGAAACTAGTTGCAACTCCTGGACAGAGTACTAGGGTGATTAAGAAGCTGAGAGGGTCAATTAAGGATCCTAATGAGTGGTAGTAGCTGTTCATGGATCACAGACACAGAACTCAGTTCCTAAGAACGGTTTCAATGAGATAACCCACCATGTACTCCTACATGGCCTCTCACCGCTACCTTTACCAAATCGTGTTCACACACTTAGCTCACACACAGTAGGACATGTTCATCACCGTTCCAATTCATTCCCGATGAATCAGACCCGACACAACTCTATGCAATAGCAGGCATGACAAACAAGCATGAATGAGTAGGCACATCAGGGCTCAAACAACTCCTACTCATGCTAGTGGGTTTCATCTATTTACTGTGGCAATGACAGGTCATGCAGAGGATAAGGGGTTCAACTACCGCAACAGGTAACAGATGAATCGTTGTTGTCCTAATGCAGTAAAAGAGAGAAGGAGCGAGAGAGTGGGCTTGTATCGGAATGAACAAGGGGGTTGTGCTTGCCTGACACTTCTGAAGATAGTATTGGGTCTTCATCAGTGTCAACGATCACATCGTCGAAGCAACGTCTACTGAGAGGGGACAATTACCGGCAACAAAGAGAAAACACAATCAATGCAATGCAACAATATGATGCATGAACATGACATGTCAATATGTTGTGATTTGAGCTAATGCAACTAAAACCAGATTAAATGAAGTTGGTTTGAACCAAAGATTCAAATTCAACTCCATATGTGATTATTTAAATGCCACTTATTTGATTTGACCTGATCAGTACGCATAAGTTGTTCAAACATGCATGATAATGCCATAAACAGATTCCTTGAATTTTTCTAATAATTTTTCATATATAATTTATTTGGTTTGGAGTTACGGATAATTTTCTATGATTTTTAGAAGTTTTGGGCATTTTTTGGAATTTCCTGAATAAACTTAAATCCAGAAAATTATTTATAGCGTCAGCATGACGACTGCACGATGTCAGCAGGTCAACAGTGCCAGTCCAGGTCAAACCTGACGGCTGGGACCCACACGTCAGTGTCTCAAGGCTGCTTTGGGTGGATGACAGGTGGGCCCAGTCAACGCTAACTGGGCCATGGTCAGAGCTGACACGTGGGGTCCACGGCATTAGCACTAATCTAACAGAAAAATTAGACTAACCTAATTAGGCTCAGGGGCCCACATGGCAGTGGCTCAAGGGGGTGTTTAGAGTGGTCATTAGCAGTTAATGAGACTGCCATGGCAGCATCGCCGGAGCTCAACGCCGGCGACCTGGGAACGCGGCGGTGATGATCGAGACGGCGGCTCCGGCGACCAAATCGATGGCCGAGCCCATCTATGAGGAGCTGGGGCTCGTGCGAATCCAACGGTGGGAGGGGGAGGGCACGAGGTGGCCGGAGTTGACGACGGCGAGCACTTGGGCGGCGGCCGGAGATCGGGCGTCGGCGGAAACGATGCTACAGCGAACGGCAGGAGCAGTGGGTGGGGGTTTTGGGCTTTTGGCATCGCGCTGAGCATGGTGGTATGCTCAGACGCGACGTGCGTGAGCTCTAGCCACGGCGGCGACACGGTCGGCGGCGACGGGTTCTCGGGATCGACAGAGGCGACGGCTGCGCGGCGAAATCAAGCACGGGGAGCGAGAGGGGAGGCGTAGGAGCTCACAGTGGAGAGGAAGAGGTGGTCAGCGAGCTCGGAGGCGACCAGAGTTCAACGAATCGGGCGACGGCGACCGGCGGGTCCGAGGTAGGAGACGAGCTCGAAGGCGTCTCTTCATGGCGTCTGGGCTCGTGGGACTGGGCGTAGAGGTGCGCCGCGGCGAGGCGGTGCTCGTGGGCTAGCTGGCTTGGCGTGGGGAGGTCGGTGGCCACGACGAACGGCGAGGTGGCGACGGCTCCATTCAGTGGTGCTGCGGGAGAGAGCAGAGGAGGGGGAGGGGGTCTAGGGAGAGAGCGAGGGGGTCGAGAGGGAGTGTGTGGCATCGCGGAGGGAGTCCAGGGCGACGAGGGGGCAGCCAGGCAGGCAGCTGCCAGCGTGGCACGCCGCGGCGCCGTGGCTGTCTTCTCATCTGCCTTCTGGCAAGAAGAAGAAGACGCCCCTACCCTCGGTGGGCCGACCAGGTGGCTGGGCTGCCAGGTGGGCTGGGCCTGCAGGTAACACAGGTAGTCTCTCTCTCTCTCTGTTTTATTTCTGTTTTTTTGTTCTGTTTGTTTTTATTTTATCTTTGCCACTGCTTTTAAAATTCAAAACAGTTTCAAAAACAGTGTCAATTATCCTCTAATAATTTCATGTTGCAAAATGGACTTTTCCAAATGCACATAAAATATATCAGAGGTATTTGGAGATATATCCTATATATATTTGGGTATATTTCCAAATTCAAATAGGATAGTGATTTAAATTCAGTGCCCAAAATATTCCACAAAAATGTTCCCTATTTTTGGTTTGGTCTCAAAGCCTTGCCAAAATTAACAAACGTTTATGAAGGCATTTTGGAAACAATGAATGCAATTTAAAGGGTTCTTGCCCTTCTTTTAAATTGATTTCTGAGGCTTTCACTTTCCTCATTTCAAGTTTTCTTGAAATTAACAGGATGCATGATGCTCACTGGTGCAACTATCTCCAAAAAATTCTAGGGCTGTGACAGAATTTTAATGCTATGATTGAAGAAAAATTGCTTAATATTGATGATTTGGCTAGGAACGTTGATAGAATTGCTCTTGATGTTGATTCTTTGAAACTTAGATCTATTCCACCTAAGCATGATATCAATGAGTCTCTCAAAGCCATGAGAATTTCCATTGATGAGTGCAAAGAAAGAACTACTAGGATGCGTGCTAAGAAAGATGCCTTTATAAAAGTGTGTTCTTCTAGTTCCTATGAAAATAATGATGAAGATCTAAAAGTTATTGATGTGTCCCCTATTAAATCTTTGTTTTGCAATGTGAATCTTGATAATGATGGGACTGAATATGATCCACCTTTACCTAGAAGGCGTTCCAAGAATTATGAATCTTTTGATCTTGATGCTAAATTTGATAAAAGTGGGATTGAAGAAATTAAATCCCTAGATGTTGCTAAACCCACTATTATGGATTTCAAGGAATTTAACTATGAAAATTGCTCTTTGATTGATTGTATTTCCTTGTTGCAATATGTGCTAAATTCTCCTCATGCTTATAGTCAAAATAAAGCGTTTACTAAACATATCGTTGATGCCTTGATGCAATCTTATGAAGAAAAACTTGAATTGGAAGTTTCTATCCCTAGAAAACTTTATGATGAGTGGGAACCAACTATTAAAATTAAAATTAAAGATCATGAATGCTATGCTTTATGTGATTTGGGTGCTAGTGTTTCCACGGTTCCAAAGACTTTGTGTGATTTGTTAGGTTTCCGTGATTTTGATGATTGCTCTCTAAATTTACACCTTGCGGATTCCACTATTAAGAAACCTATGGGAAGAATTAATGATGTTCTTATTGTTGCAAATAGGAATTATGTGCCCGTAGATTTTATTGTTCTTGACATAGATTGCAATCCTTCATGTCCTATTATTTTTGGTAGACCTTTCCTTAGAACGATTGGTGCAATTATTGATATGAAGGAAGGAAATGTTAGATTCCAATTTCCGTTAAGGAAAGGCATGGAACACTTTCCTAAAAAGAAAATTAAATTACCTTATGAATCTATTATGATATCCACTTATGGATTGCCTACCAAAGATGGCAATACCTAGATCTATTCTTGCTTGTTATGCCTAGCTAGGGGCGTTAAACGATAGCGCTTGTTGGGAGGCAACCAAATTTTATTTTTATTCCTTGCTTTTCTCTCCTGCTTAGTAATAAATAAATTATTAGCCTCTGGTTTGGTTGTGTTTTTTGTGTTTAATTAGTGTTTGTGCCAAGTAGAACCGTTGGGAAGACTTGGGGAAAGTCTTGTTGAACTTGCTGTAAAAAACAGAAACTTTAGCACTCACGAGAACTGCTGTAATTTTTATTTGGAAAGTGCTATTTAGTTAATTCTTTTTGAAGATGATTAATAGATAAATTACTCACGTCCAGCAATTTATTTTAGAATTTTGGGGTTCCACAGCTTGCGCTAGCTACAGATTACTACAGACTGTTCTGTTTTTGACAGATTCTGTTTTGCGTGTGTTGTTTGCTTATTTTGATGAATCTATGGCTAGTAAAATAGTTTATAAACCATAGAGAAGTTGGAATACAGTAGGTATAACACCCATATAAATAAAGAATGAGTTCATTACAGTACCTTGAAGTGGTCTTTTGTTTTCTTTCGCTAACGGAGCTCATGAGATTTTCTACTTTAAGTTTTGTGTTGTGAAGTTTTCAAGTTTTGGGTAAAGATTTGATGGATTATGGAACAAGGAGTGGCAAGAGCCTAAGCTTGGGGATGCCCATGGCACCCCCAAGATAATCTAAGTACACCTAAAAGCCAAAGCTTGGGGATGCCCCGGAAGGCATCCCCTCTTTCGTCTACTTCTATCGGTAACTTTACTTGGAGCTATATTTTTATTTACCACATGTTATGTGTTTTGCTTGGAGCGTCTTGTATGATTTGAGTATTTGCTTATTAGTTTGCCACAATCATCCTTTCTGTACACACCTTTTGAGAGAGCCATACATGACTTGGAATTTGTTAGAATACTCTATGTGCTTCGCTTATATCTTTTGAGTTATATAATTTTGCTCTAGTGCTTCACTTATATCTTTTAGAGGACGGTGGTGGATTTGTTTTATAGAAACTATTGATCTATCATGCTTCACTTAAAATCCTAATATGCTTGGTATGCAAGATTAATAATAAAAATTCTCTTATGAGTGTGTTGAATACTATGATAAGTTTGATACTTGATAATTGTTTCGAGACATGGAGATGGTGATATTAAAGTCATGCTAGTTGATTAGTTGTGAATTTGAGAAATACTTGTGTTGAAGCTTGTGATTCCCATAGCATGCACGTATGGTGAACCGTTATGTGATGAAGTCAGAGCATGATTTATTTATTGATTGTCTTCCTTATGAGTGGCGGTCGGGGACGAGCGATGGTCTTTTCCTACCAATCTATCCCCCTAGGAGCATGCGTGTAATACTTTGCTTCGATAACTTGTAGATTTTTGCAATAAGTATATGAGTTCTTTATGACTAATGTTGAGTCCATGGATTATACGCACTCTCACCCTTCCACCTTTGCTAGCCTCTCTAATACCACGCACCTTTCGCCGGCATCATACACCCACCATATACCTTCCTCAAAACAGCCACCATACCTACCTATTATGGCATTTCCATAGCCATTCCGAGATATATTGCCATGCAACTTTCCACTGTTCCGTTTATGACACACTCCATCATTGTCATATTGCTTAGCATGATCATGTAGTTGACATAGTATTTGTGGCAAAGCCACCGTTCATAATTCTTTCATACTTGTCACTCATGCATCATTGCATATCCCGGTACACCGCCGGAGGCATTCATATAGAGTCATATCTTGTTCTAAGTATCGAGTTGTAATTATTGAGTTGTAAGAAAAATAAAAGTGTGATGATCATCATTATTAGAGCATTTTCCCAAGTGAGGAAAGGATGATGGAGACTATGATTCCCCCACAAGTTGGGATGAGACTCCGGACGAAAAAAAAAAGAAAAGAGGCCAAAAAAGAGAAAAGGCCCAAATAAAAAAAAGAAGAAAAAAATGAGAGAAAAAGAGAGAACGGGCAATGTTACTATCCTTTTACCACACTTGTGCTTCAAAGTAGCACTATGATCTTCATAGTAGAGAGTCTCTCATGTTATCACTTTCATATACTAGTGGGAATTTTTCATTATAGAACTTGGCTTGTATATTCCAATGATGGGCTTCCTCAAAATTGCCCTAGGTATTCATGAGCAAGCAAGTTGGATGCACACCCACTTAGTTTCTTTTTGAGCTTTCATATACTTATAGCTCTAGTGCATCCGTTGCATGGCAATCCCTACTCACTCACATTGATATCTATTGATGGGCATTTCCATAGCCCGTTGATACGCCTAGTTGATGTGAGACTACCTTCCCCTTTTTGTCTTCTCCACAACCACCACTCTATCCCACCTATAGTGCTATATCCATGGCTCACGCTCATGTATTGCGTGAAAATTGAAAAAGGTTTGAGAATGTCAAAAGTATGAAACAATTGCTTGACTTGTCATCGGGGTTGTGCATGATTTAAATATTTTGTGTGGTGAAGATAGAACATAGCTAGACTATATGATTTTGTAGGGATAACTTTCTTTAGCCATGTTATTTTGAGAAGACATAATTGCTTTGTTAGTATGCTTGAAGTATTATTATTTTCTATGTCAATATGAACTTTTGTCTTGAATCTTTCGGATCTGAATATTCATACCACAATTAAGAAGAATTACATTAGAATTATGCCAAGTAGCACTCTGCATCAAAAATTCTGTTTTTATCATTTACCTACTCGAGGACGAGCAGGAATTAAGCTTGGGGATGCTTGATACATCTCCAACGTATCTATAATTTTTGTTTGCTCCATGCTATATTATCTACTGCTTTGGACATTATCGGGCTTTATTATCCACTTTTATATTATTTTCGGGACTAACCTATTCACCGGAGGCCTAGCCCAGAATTGATGTTTTTTGCTTGTTTTAGGGTTTCGAAGAAAAGGAATATCAAACGTAGTCCAAACGGAATGAAACCTTCGGGAACGTGATTTTCTCACCAAATACAACTCAGGAGACTTGGACCCTACGTCAAGCCAATCAACAGGAGGCCACGGGGTAGGGGGGCGCGCGTGCCCCCCACCCCAGGCGCGCCCTCCACCCTCGTGGGCCCCCTGTTGCTCCACCGACGTACTTCTTCCTCCTATATATACCCACGTACCCCCAAACGATCAGATACGGAGCCAAAACCCTAATTCCACCGCCATAAGTTTCTGTATCCACGAGATCCCATCTTGGGGCATGTTCCGGAGCTCCGCCGGAGGGGGCATCGATCACGGAGGGCTTCTACATCAACACCATAGCCTCTCCGATGAAGTGTGAGTAGTTTACTTCAGACCTACGGGCCCATAGTTAGTAGCTAGATGGCTTCTTCTCTCTTTTTGGATCTCAATACAATGTTCTCCCCCTCTCTTGTGGAGATCTATTCGACGTAATCTTATTTTTGCGGTGTGTTTGTTGAGACCGATGAATTGTGGGTTTATGATCAAGTCTATCTATGAATAATATTTGAATTTTCTCTGAATTCTTTTATGTATGATTAGTTATCTTTGCAAGTCTCTTCGAATTATCAGTTTGGTTTGGCCTACTAGATTGATCTTTCTTGCAATGGGAGAAGTGCTTAGCTTTGGGTTCAATCTTGCGGTGTCCTTTCCCGGTGACAGTAAGGGCAGCAAGGCACGTATTGTATTGTTGCCATCGAGGATAACAAGATGGGGTTTTCTTCATATTGCATGAGTCTATCCCTCTACATCATGTCATCTTGCTTAAGGCGTTACTCTATTTTTACTTAATACTCTAGATGCATGCTGGATAGCGGTCGATGAGTGGAGTAATAGTAGTAGATGCAGGCGGGAGTTGGTCTACTTG
The DNA here is from genome assembly GCF_003073215.2 of Triticum urartu. Lineage (NCBI taxonomy): Eukaryota > Viridiplantae > Streptophyta > Magnoliopsida > Poales > Poaceae > Triticum > Triticum urartu. The sequence goes on from NC_053027.1 coordinate 461,126,964, forward strand.
TCTCGAACGTGATGCCTATATACATGATCATACCTAGATATTCTCATAACTATGCTCAATTCTGTCAATTGCTCAACAGTAATTTGTTCACCCACCGTAGAATACTTATGCTCTCGAGAGAAGCCACTAGTGAAACCTATGGCCCCCGGGTCTATCTTTATCATATCAATCTCCTACTACTTAGTTATTTACTTTGCTATTTTACTTTGCCTTTATTTTACTTTGCATCTTATCATAAAAATACCAAAAATATTATCTTATCATATCTATCAGATCTCACTCTCGTAAGTGGCCCTATAGGGATTGACAACCCCTATTTGCGTTGGTTGCGAGGATTTATTTGTTTTGTGCAGGTACGAGGGACTTGCGTGTAGCCTCCTACTGGATTGATACCGAGGCCAGCATCCTTGTTAACACAGGAGTAGCTGAGTCCTCGGGAAGGGGAGCCGGACACCTAATCAATTCCACCTTCTTTATCCAGCCCTAAAAAAGGATGATATTGTTGGTGTCTTGCCACTGGGTATCTGATTATGAAGTATTCGGTAAATGAGTAGTTATTGGGGTGTCCGGATGGTTACAGTCAAGGCCGACATCTTCGGTGGTGTCCGGCCATTGCCTTCATTTCCCGAAGACTAATCTCCACATTCCTTCGTGTGTTGTGCCGAAGAAGTTCTAAAGAGTCCGCGACCCTTCTGGATTGAATTCCCATAGGCGGAGAGGCCGTCGCTGGCACGGCAGGGTCCGACAAACTAGCATTATATGAATGACGCTGGCTATGTCGATGTCCCTCTCAATGAGGCTTCGGATGCGACTGAAAGCACAAGTGCTCCCTAGGTGTTTTTGGTAATTAATGTTAACATATCTCTTGTTGGACTAACACTTTTACCTAGTATGTTTTAGATAAGTTCAACAATGAAGTGGCATGGACTAGGGGATGTGGAACCCCTTCAAGACGCTAAGGACAAAGGATTGGCTCAAGCTCATTTTCTATTTTAGTAAACCAAGATCACATTGAGTCTATAGGAAAAGCCAATACTATCAAGGAGGGATGAGGTGTTGCTTAATGAGGCTCTTGCTCAAAATGCTTATTGATATGCTCCAAAGCCCTCAACTACTTTATCACATCCACATATGACCTAAACCAAAAGTCAAACTCGGTCCCACCGATTCTTTCTATCCGGCGCCACCGAGTTCAGATGTCGTAGCTACTGCCACAAACCCTAAGCAAATCAGTCTCACCGATAGGGATCTCGGTCTCACCAAGATGGGATTGCAATCTCTCTGTATGGATCTATTACCAAAATCGGTCTCACCGATTTTGCGTAATCGGTCCTACCGAAATTGCAATGTAAACTCTCTGTTTCCTTTTCATAACATTTTGGTCTCACCGAAATGAGCGAATCGGTCCCACTGAGTTTACCTGACCAACTCTCTGGTTAGCTAATTACCAAAATCGGTCTCACCGAGTTTGTGTAATCGATCTCACCGAGATTACGTTATGCCCTAACCCTAACCATATCGGTCCTACCGAGTTGCATGTCGGTCCCACCGAAAATCCTAATGGTCACTAGATTTGCTGAATCGGTCCGACCGAGTTTATCAATTCGGTCCCACCGAGATTGGCAAGTTGTGTGTAACGGTTGGATTTTGTGTGGAGGCTATATATACCCCTCCACCTCCCCTTCATTCGTGGAGAGAGCCATCAGAATGAACCTACACTTCCAACTTACCTTTTCTGAGAGAGAACCACCTACACTTGTGTTGAGGCCAAGATATTCCATTCTTACCATATGAATCTTGATCTCTAGCCTTCCCCAAGTTGCTTTCCACTCAAATCTTCTTTCCACCAAATCCATATCCTGTGTGAGAGAGTTGAGTGTTGGGGAGACTATCATTTGAAACACAAGAGCAAGGAGTTCATCATCAACACACCATTTGTTACTTCTTGGAGAGTGGTGTCTCCTAGATTGGCTAGATGTCACTTGGGATCCTCCGAAAAGATTGTGGAGTTGAACCAAGGAGTTTGTAAGGGCAAGGAGAACGCCTACTTCGTGAAGATCTACCGCTAGTGAGGCAAGTGTTGGGGAACGTAGCAGAAATTAAAAATTTTCCTACGTATCACCAAGATCTATCTATGGAGAAACCAGCAACGAGGGGAAGGAGAGTGCATCTACATCCCCTTGTAGATCGCTAAGCGGAAGCGTTCAAGTGAACGGGGTTGATGGAGTCGTACTCGTCGTGATTCAAATCACCGATGATCAAGTGCCGAACGCACGGCACCTCCGCGTTCAACACACGTACAGCCCGGTGACGTCTCCCACGCCTTGATCCAGCAAGGAGAGAGGGAGAGGTTGAGGAAGACTCCATCCAGCAGCAGCACAACGGCGTGGTGGTGATGGAGGAGCGTGGCAATCCTGCAGGGCTTCGCCAAGCACCGCAGAAGAGGAGGAATAGAGAGGGAGGGCTGCACCAAGAGGTGATCTCAAATCGCCTGTGTTATGGGCAGCCCTAGGCCTCATATATATAGGGGAAGGGGAGGGGCTGCGCCCCCTCTAGGGTTCCCACCCCTAGGGGGGCGGCAGCCCTAGATGGGGAGCAAGGGGGCGGCCAAGAGGGGATGGGAGAGGGAGGCGCACCAATATGGGCCCTAAGGCCCATATCCCATTAGGGTTTGCCCCCTCTCCATCTCTTAGGCGCATGGGCCTTAGTGGGGCTGGTGCCCTTGGCCCATGTAGGCCAAGGAACACTCCCTACAGCCCATGTGGCCCCCGGGGCTGGTGGCCCCACTTGGTGGACCCCCGGGACCCTCCCGGTGGTCCCGGTACGTTACCGATAAACCCCGAAACTCTTCCGGTGACCAAAACAGGACTTCCCATATATAAATCTTTACCTCCGGACCATTCCGGAACTCCTCGTGACGTTCGGGATCTCATCCGGGACTCCGAACAACATGCGGTAACCACATACAAGCTTCCTTTATAACCCTAGCGTCATCGAACCTTAAGTGTGTAGACCCTACGGGTTCGAGAGACATGCAGACATGACCGAGATGACTCTCCGGTCAATAACCAACAGCGGGATCTGGATACCCATGTTGGCTCCCACATGTTCCACGATGATCTCATCGGATGAACCACGATGTCAAGGACTTAATCAATCCCGTATACAATTCCCTTTGTCTAGCGGTATGACACTTGCCCGAGATTCGATCGTCGGTATCCCGATACCTTGTTCAATCTCGTTACCGGCAAGTCTCTTTTACTCGTTCCGTAACACATCATCCCGTGATCAAATCCTTGGTCACATTGCGCATATTATGATGATGTCCTACCGAGTGGGCCCAGAGATACTTCTCCGTTTACACGGAGTGACAAATCCCAGTCTCGATTCGTGCCAACCCAACAGACACTTTCGGAGATACCTGTAGTGCACCTTTATAGTCACCCAGTTACGTTGTGACGTTTGATACACCCAAAGCATTCCTACGGTATCCGGGAGTTGCACAATCTCATGGTCTAAGGAAATGATACTTGACATTAGAAAAGCTTTAGCATACGAACTACACGATCTTTGTGCTAGGCTTAGGATTGGGTCTTGTCCATCACATCATTCTCCTAATGATGTGATCCCGTTATCAACGACATCCAATTTCCATGGTTAGGAAACCGTAACCATCTATTGATCAACGAGCTAGTCAACTAGAGGCTCACTAGGGACATGGTGTTGTCTATGTATCCACACATGTATCTGAGTTTCCTATCAATACAATTATAGCATGGATAATAAACGATTATCATGAACAAGGAAATATAATATTAATCAATTTATTATTGCCTCTAGGGCATATTTCCAATAGTCTCCCACTTGCACTAGAGTCAATAATCTAGTTCACATCGCCATGTGATTAACACTCACAGGTCACATCGCCATGTGACTAACACCCAAAGAGTTCTGGGTTTGATCATGTTGCTTGTGAGAGAGGTTTTAGTCAACGGGTCTGAACCTTTCAGATCCGTGTGTGCTTCACAAATCTCTATGTCATCTCCTAGATGCAGCTACCACGTTCTATTTGGAGCTATTCCAAATAACTGTTCTACTATACGAATCCAGTTTACTACTCAGAATAATCTGGATTAGTGTCAAAGTTTGCATCGGCGTAACCCTTTACGATGAACTCTTTTACCACCTCCATAATCGAGAAAATTCCTTAGTCCACTAGTTACTAAGGATAACTTTGACCACTGTCCTATGATCCGTTCTTGGATCACTCTTGTACCCCTTGACTGATTCATGGCAAGGCACACTTCAGGTGCGGCACACAGCATAGCATGCTGTAGAGCCTATGTCTTAAGCATAGGGGACGACCTTCGTCCTTTCTCTCTATTCTGCCGTGGTCGAGCTTTAAGTCTTAACTTCATACCTTACAACTCAGGCAAGAACTCCTTCTTTGACTGATCCATCTTGAACAACTTCAAGATCATGTCAAGGTATGTGCTCATTTGAAAGTACCATTAAGCGTTTTGATCTATCCTTATAGATCTTGATGCTCAATGTTCAAGTGGCTTAATCCAGGCTTTCCATTGAAAAACACTTTCCAAATAACCCTATATGCTTTCCAGAAATTCTACGTCATTTCCGATCAACAATATGTTAACATATACTTATCAGAAATTCTATAGTGCTCCCACTCACTTCTTTGGAAATACAAGTTTCTCATAAACTTCGTATACACCAAAATCTTTGATCATCTCATCAAAGCATACATTCCAACTCCGAGATGCTTACTCCAGTCCTTAGAAGGATTGCTGGAGCTTTGCATACTTATTAGCATCTTTCAGGATTGACAAAACCTTCCGGTTGTATCACATACAACCTTTCCTCAAGAAAATCGTCGAGGAAACAATGTTTTGACATCCTATCTGCAAGATTTCATAAATAATGCAGTAATCGCTAATATAATTCCAATAGACTCTCAGCATCGCTACGAGTGAGAAAATCTCACCGTAGTCAACTCCTTGAACTTGTCGGGAAACACCTTAACGACAAGTCGAGCCTTCTCAGTGGTGACACTTACCATCATTGTCTGTCTTCCTTTTAAAATCCATCTGTACTCAACAGCCTTACGACCATCGAGTCGTTCTGCGAAAGTCTACACTTTGTTTTCATATATGGATCCTCTCTCGGATTTTATGGCCTCGAGCCATTTATCAGAATCCCGGCCCACCATCGCTTCTCCATAGCTCGTAGGTTCATTGTTGTCTAGCAACATGACTTCCAAGACAGGATTATGCACCACTCTGAAGTAGTACGCATCCTTGTCGTCCTACAAGGTTTGGGAGTGACTTGATCCGAAGTCTCATCATCAATATCATAAGCTTCCACTTCAATTGGTGTAGGTGCCACAGGAACAACTCTTTGTACCCTGCTATACACTAGTTGAAGTGACGGTTCAATAACCTCATCAAGTCTCCACCATCCTCCCACTCAATTCCTTCGAGAGAAACTTTTCCTCAAGAAAGGACCCGATTCTATAAACAATCCCTTATTGCTTTCGGATCTGAGACAGGAGGTATACCCAACTATTTTGGGTGTCCTATGAAGATGCATTTATCCGCTTTGGGTTCGAGCTTATCAGCCTGAAACTTTTTCACATAAGCATCGCTGCCCCAAACTTTTAAGAAATGACAGCTTAGGTTTCTCTAAACCATAGTTCATACGGTGTCGTCTCAACGGAATTACGTGGTGCCCTATTTAAAGTGAATGTGGTTGTCTCTAATGCTTAACCCATAAACTATTGTGGTAATTCGATAAGAGACATCATGGTATGCATCATATCCAATAGGGTGCAGTTATGATGTTCGGACACACCATCACACTATGGTGTTCCAGGCTGTATTAGTTGTGAAACGATTTCCACAATGTCTTAATTTTGTGCCAAACTCGTAATTCAGATATTCATCTCTATGATCATATCATAGATCTTTTATCCTCTTGTCATGACGATCTTTCAACTTCACACTGAAATTACTTGAACCTTTCAATAATTCAGACTCGTGATTCATCAAGTAAATGTACTCAACATCTACTCAAATCATCTGTGAAGAAAGAACATAACGATATCCACTAAATGCCTCAACACTCATTGGACTGCACACATCAAAATGTATTACTTCCAACAATTTGCTTTCTAGTTCCATTTTACTGAAACCGAGGCTTTCAGTCATCTTGCCCATGTGGTATGATTTGCATGCCTCAAGTGATTCAAAATCAAGTGAGTCCAAATGGTCCATTTGCATGGAGTTTCTTCATGCATACACACCAATAGACATGGTTCGCATGTCTCAAACTTTTCAAAAATGAGTGAGTCCAAAGATCCATCAACATGGAGCTTCTTCATGCGTTTTATACCGATATGACTTACGTGGCTGTGCCACAAGTAGGTGGTACTATCATTACTATCTTTTGGCATGAACATGTGTATCACTACGATCGAGATTCAATAAACCATTCATTTTAGGTGTAAGACCATTGAAGGTATTATTCAAATAAACAGAGTAACCATTATTCTCCTTAAATGAATAACCGTATTGCGATAGACATAATCCAATCATGTCTATGCTCAACACAAACACCAATCTCGATGGTAGAAGGAGCGTACGATATTTGATTATATCAACATTGGAAACACTTCCAACACATATCATCAGCTCACCTTTAGCTAGTCTCCGTTTATTCCGTAGCTTTTATTTCGAGTTACTAACACTTAGCAACCGAACCGGTATCTAATACCCTGGTGCTACTAGGAGTACTAGTAAAGTACACATTAACACAATGTATATCCAATATACTTCCATCGACCTTGCCAGCCTTCTAATCTACCAAGTATCTAGGGTAATTCTGCTCCAGTGGTTGTTCCCCTTTTTTACAGAAGCACTTAGTCTTGGGTTTGGGTTCAACCTTGGGTTTCTTCACTAGAGCAGCAGCTGAATTGCTGTTTCATGAAGTATCCCTTTGTTCCCTTGCCCTTCTTGAAACTAGTGGTTTCACTAACCATCAACAATTGATGCTCCTTCTTGATTTCTACTTTCGCGGTGTCAAACATCGCGAATATCTCAAGGATCATCATATATGTCCCTGATACATTATAGTTCACCACGAAGCTCTAGCAGCTTGGTGGTAATGACTTCGGAGAAACATCACTATCTTATCTGGAAGATCAACTCCCACTTGATTCAAATGATTGTTGTACTCAGACAATCCGAGCACAAGCTCAACAATTGAGCTTTTCTCCTTAGTTTGCAGGTTAAGAAAATCGTCGGAGGTCTTATACCTCTTGACGTGGGCACGAGCCTGAAATTCCAATTTCAGCCCTCAAAACATCTCATATGTTTCGTGACGTTTCAAAAAAAACGTCTTTGGTGCCTCAACTCTAAACCGTTTAACTGAACTATCATGTAGTTATCAAAAACGTGTATGTCAGATGTTCGCAACATCCACAGACAATGTTTGAGGTTTAGCACACTGAGCGGTGCATTAAGGACATAAGCCTTCTAAGAAGCAATGAGGACAATCCTCAGTTTACGGACCTAGTCCACATAATTGCTACTATCAACTTTCAACTAATTTTTCTCTAGGAACATAACTAAACAGTAGAACTAAAGCGCGAGCTACGACATAATTTGCAAAATCCTTTTGACTATGTTCAGGATAATTAAGTTCATCTTATGAACTCCCACTTAGATAGACATCCCTCTAGTCATCTAAGTGATTACATGATCCGAGTCAACTAGGCCGTGTCCGATCATCACATTAGACGGACTAGTCAACGTCGGTGAACATCTTCATGTTGATCGTATCTTCTATACGACTCATGCTCGACCTTTCGGTCTTCTGTGTTCCGAGGCCATGTCTGTACATGCTAGGCTCGTCAAGTTAACCCTAAGTGTTTTTGCATGTGTAAAACTGTCTTACACCCGTTGTATGTGAACGTAAGGATCCATCACACCCGATCATCACGGCGTGCTTAGAAACGACGAACTGTAGCAACGGTGCACAGTTAGGGGAGAACACTTCTTGAAATTTTAATGAGGGATCATCTTATTTACTACCGTCGTTCTAAGCAAATAAGATGTATAAACATGATAAACATCACATGCAATCAAATAGTGACATGATATGGCCAATATCATATTGCTCCTTTTGATCTCCATCTTCGGGGCTCCATGATCATCATCGTCACCGGCATGACACCATGATCTTCATCATCATGATCTCCATCATCGTGTCTTCATGAAGTTGTCACGTCATCTATTACTTCTACTACTACAGCTAACGGTTAGCAATAAAGTAAAGTAATTACATGACGTTTATGTTGACACGCAGGTCATAAATAAATAAAGACAACTCCTATGGCTCCTGCCGGTTGTCATACTCATCGACATGCAAGTCGTGATTCCTATTACAAGAACATGATCAATCTCATACATCACATATATCATTCATCACATCCTTTTGGCCATATCACATCACATAGCATACCCTGCAAAAACAAGTTAGACGTCCTCTAATTGTTGTTTGCATGTTTTACGTGGCTGCTATGGGTTTCTAGCAAGAACGTTTCTTACCTACGCAAAGACCACAACGTGATATGCCAATTTCTATTTACCCATCATAAGGACCCTGTTCATCGAATCCGATCCGACTAAAGTGGGAGAGACAGACACCCGCCAGCCACCTTATGCAACTAGTGCATGTTTGTCGGTGGAACCTGTCTCACGTAAGAGTACGTGTAAGGTCGGTCCAGGCCGCTTCATCCCACGATGCCACCGAATCAAGATAAGACTAGTAACGGCAAGCATATTGAACAAAATCAACGCCCACAACTACTTTGTGTTCTACTCGTGCATAGTAACTACGCAATAGACCTAGCTCTGATACCACTGTTGGGGAACGTAGCAGAAATTCAAAATTTTCCTACGTATCACCAAGATCTATCTATGGAGAAACCAGCAACGAGGGGAAGGAGAGTGCATCTACATACCCTTGTAGATCGCTAAGCGGAAGCGTTCAAGTGAACGGGGTTGATGGAGTCGTACTCGTCGTGATTCAAATCACCGATGATCAAGTGCCGAACGCACGGCACCTCCGCGTTCAACACACGTACAGCCCGGTGACGTCTCCCACGCCTTGATCCAGCAAGGAGAGAGGGAGAGGTTGAGGAAGACTCCATCCAGCAGCAGCACAACGGCATGGTGGTGATGGAGGAGCGTGGCAATCCTGCAGGGCTTCGCCAAGCACCGCAGAAGAGGAGGAATAGAGAGGGAGGGCCGCACCAAGAGGTGATCTCAAATCGCCTGTGTTATGGGCAGCCCTAGGCCTCATATATATAGGGGAAGGGGAGGGGCTGCGCCCCCTCTAGGGTTCCCACCCCTAGGGGGGCGGCAGCCCTAGATGGGGAGCAAGGGGTGGCCAAGAGGGGATGGGAGAGGGAGGCGCACCAATATGGGCCCTAAGGCCCATATCCCATTAGGGTTTGCCCCCTCTCCATCTCTTAGGCGCATGGGCCTTAGTGGGGCTGGTGCCCTTGGCCCATGTAGGCCAAGGAACACTCCCTACAGCCCATGTGGCCCCCCGGGGCTGGTGGCCCCACTTGGTGGACCCCCGGGACCCTCCCGGTGGTCCCGGTACGTTACCGATAAACCCCAAAACTCTTCCGGTGACCAAAACAGGACTTCCCATATATAAATCTTTACCTCCGGACCATTCCGGAACTCCTCATGACGTCCGGGATCTCATCCGGGACTCCGAACAACATTCGGTAACCACATACAAGCTTCCTTTATAACCCTAGCGTCATCGAACCTTAAGTGTGTAGACCCTACGGGTTCGGGAGACATGCAGACATGACCGAGATGACTCTCCGGTCAATAACCAACAGCGGGATCTGGCTCCCACATGTTCCACGATGATCTCATCGGATGAACCACGATGTCAAGGACTTAATCAATCCCGTATACAATTCCCTTTGTCTAGCGGTACGATACTTGCCCAAGATTCGATCGTCGGTATCCCGATACCTTGTTCAATCTCGTTACCGGCAAGTCTCTTTTACTCGTTCCGTAACACATCATCCCGTGATCAAATCCTTGGTCACATTGCGCATATGATGATGTCCTACCGAGTGGGCCCAGAGATACCTCTCCGCTTACACGGAGTGACAAATCCCAGTCTCGATTCGTGCCAACCCAACAGACACTTTCGGAGATACCTGTAGTGCACCTTTATAGTCACCCAGTTACGTTGTGACGTTTGATACACCCAAAGCATTCCTACGGTATCCGGGAGTTGCACAATCTCATGGTCTAAGGAAATGATACTTGACATTAGAAAAGCTTTAGCATACGAACTACACGATCTTTGTGCTAGGCTTAGGATTGCGTCTTGTCCATCACATCATTCTCCTAATGATGTGATCCCGTTATCAACGACATCCAATGTCCATGGTTAGGAAACCGTAACCATCTATTGATCAACGAGCTAGTCAACTAGAGGCTCACTAGGGACATGGTGTTGTCTATGTATCCACACATGTATCTGAGTTTCCTATCAATACAATTATAGCATGGATAATAAACGATTATCATGAACAAGGAAATATAATAATAATCAATTTATTATTGCCTCTAGGGCATATTTCCAACAGCAAGTCCTTCGTGGGCGACGGCCATGGTGGGATAGACAAGGTTGCTTCTTCGTGGACCCTTCGTGGGTGGAGCCCTCCGTGGACTCGCACAGTCGTTACCCTTCGTGGGTTGAAGTCTCCATCAACGTGGATGTACGATAGCACCACCTATCGGAACCACGACAAAAACATCCGTGTCTCCTATTGCGTTTGAATCCTCCAAACCCTTCCCTTTACATTCTTGCAAGTTGCATGCTTTACTTTGCATTGCTCATATACTCTTTGCATGCTTGCTTGATATGTATTGTGTTTGTTAAACTTGTGCCAAAACTCCACTTCAACTTAAAGAAATTAAAAACTGCAACTTTTGGCACTTAGTGTCTAATCACCCCCCTCTAGACACCTCTTCTCGATCCTTTCAGCGACTTTGCAGAGTTCGCACATTATTCGTTGATCCCCAATCTAGCCCCTTATTAATCCACGATGCAAGTTGAGTTGGAGGGCTGGGTCGAAATGCATGTGCGGTCGCCCACTTGGAGCTGTGGGGCTCAGTGATATAGAACCACCCTTGCTGCCACAGATCGGAAGATTTGGCGAAGGATCGTTTTGCCAAACGGCGCTAGCAAGTTTGCTCACTGTAGCGTCGCCACACTCGGCCTGCTCCCCCTCTACCACTCGCGGCTTCACATCAAAGGTCTTGAGCCACAAGCCGAAGTGCGGAGGAGTTCGGAGGAGGGCTTCACACGTAACGATAAATGTCGAGATAAGAAGAATAGAGTCCGGGGCCAAATCGTGGAAGTATAGCCCGTAATAGAACATGATCCCTTGGACGAAGGGGTTAAGTGCAAACCCCAACCCGCGGAGGAAGTGGGACACGAACACGACCCTCTCGCCGGATCTGGGGCTGGGAATAACCTACCCCTTGGCAGGAAGCCGATGATGGATTTTAGCGGTCAGGTACCTCACCGCCCGAAGCTTTGCAATGTCTTCCTCCTTAACAGAAGAAGCTACCCACCGGCCTTGATGGCTAGATCCGGACATGATTGGGGCTGGTGGCGACTGAAACCCGGGTGTTGGAACTCGGGGTAGCAGGGGTTGAGGAAGAGGCAAGCGTGGAAGAAAAAGACGGGTCCGTACCCCTATATAAAGGCTGCAAATATCAAACGTCTCCTCTCGGGCCTCAAAAACTTGCTTGTTTCCAAGGAGTTGTACCTAAGCGACGGTTGGGTTACCCACGTTCGGGTCGACATGAATCCCTTAAAAAAGGGAGGCACGATCTCCATTTGGATAAGATGCGCCAATAAGGCCATGTCCTGGGACGTGAGGCGACGGGCCGGCTAAAACGGTTCGCAAGCAAAGGCCGGGCAGGCGTGGTGTCATATTACCAAAAAGTGGTCGGTGGGTTTAACCCATGAAATATTATATCCTCTATGGCTGTGCATACAAATCCGGATACAATCATTACATGTGAAGATCAACTAGGAGTTTGGAAGGGGGAACCCGTCTTGCAATGCCAAAGACAATCTGCGTGCCGGACTCCTCGTCATTGAAGCCAGGTTCAGGGGCTACTGAGGGAGTCCTGGACTAAGGGGTCCTCGGGCGTCCGGCCTGTTATTTATTGGGCCGGACTGATGGGCTGTGAAGACATGAAGGCCGAAGACTGTACCTATGTCCGGATTGGACTCTCCTTGGCGTGGAAGGCAAGCTTGGCGACCGACTATGAAGATTTCTTCTCATGTAACTGACTCTATGTAAACCCTAGACCCCCCCCCCCCGGTATCTATATAAACCGAAGGGGTTAGTCCGGAAATGACATACTCATTACCATAGTCATATAGGCTAGGCTTCTAGGGTTTAGCCATCACGATCTCGTGGTAGATCAACTCTTGTAACACTCATATTCATCAATATCAATCAAGCAGGACGTAGGATATTACCTCCATAGAGAGGGCCCGAACCTGGTTAAACATCTTGTCCCCTATCTCCTGTTACCATCGATCCTAGACGCACAGTTCGGGACCCCCTACCCGAGATCCGCCGGTTTTGACACCGACATTCGAGAACTATGGACATGACCGAGACACTTCTCTAGTCAATAACCAATAGCAGAACCTAGATGCCCATATTGGTTCCTATATATTCTACGAAGATCTTTATCGGTTGAACCTTATGACAACATACGTAATTCCCTTTGTCTATCGGTATGTTACTTGCCCGAGATTCGATCGTCGGTATCTTCATACCTAGTTCAATCTCGTTACCGGAAAGTCTCTTTACTCGTTCCGTAATACATCATCTCGTAACTAACTCCTTAGTCACTTTGCTTGCAAGCTTCTTGTGATGTGTATTATTGAGAGGGCCCAGAGATACTTCTGCGATACTCAGAGTGACAAATCCTAATCTCGATCCATGCCAACTCAACAAACACCTTCGAAGATACATGTAGAGCATCTTTATGATCACCTAGTTATGTTATGACGTTTGATAGCACACAAGGTATTCCTCTGATATCCGGGAGTTTCATGATCTCATAGTTGAAGGAATATGTATTTGACATTAAGAAAGCAATAGCAATAAACTGAACGATCATATGTTAAGCTAACGGATGGGTCTTGTCCATCAGATCATTCTCCTAATGATGTGATCCTATTATCAAATGACAACACATGTCTATGGTTAGGAAACCTTAACCATCTTTGATCAACGAGCTAGTCTAGTAGAGGCTCACTAGGGACACAGTTTTTGTTTACGTATCCACACATGCATCTAAGTTTCCGATCAATACAATTCTAGCATGAATAATAAAAATTTATCATCAATAAGGAAATATAATAACAACAACTTTATTATTGCCTCTAGGGCATATTTTCATCAACATTTTAATATACCCATTAGGCATGATGATGAAGAGGAGATGTTGTTACCCACTAAATATTTAAACTATGCTAGTATGGTAGCACATGATTTTTTTAAAAAGACGATGACAAGCGACTCCTCTACAACCTAGTATTTAGTCAGGGTACTTATGAGATTATTACTTTGCGTGCACCTTCTTTGTTCGATATTCGTTCAGGCAGGTACACTATTATGCCCGAGGACATCTACAGGTTTTGGGGTCTTTCGCAACCTCCAGCACCAGTTCTTGACCCATATCAGGAGCCTGTTTATCAGTGGGAGCCATAGGAGCTCGCCAACCAGTGGAACCCTTAGGATCCTCCGTAGTATCTAGGAGAAGTTTGTTTCAAGTTGTGTCCCTAGACCAACTTAGGCCAAAAGCCTAAGCTTGGGGGAGTACGTATTTCTCACCGACATTACATTCATGTTCACACACTTATTCCAGTTGTCGGTGTTTATACTTTTTCATCATATTATCCATGTTAGTTTATTTTTCTTGCTTTCTTCTTGTGTGTTTGAAAAACTTTGAGAAAATAAAAAAAGTCAATTCTCACTTCTTTTTAGTTTTTCTTTCTAGTTTATTTAGTAGTAGTATTAAAAGAAACCCCCAAAAGATTTCTTGTTCTTCTTTTGCTCGTTGGGAGATTTCCCGTGTAAATAGTTTTTCTCGTTTTCATTTTACTTTCTTCAGAAAAACAAAAATTCCAAAAATATTTCAGTGTGTTTCTTTGAATTTTTTTTCCTTTTCTTTGGGTTGTACGGAGAAGACCACGATGAAAATGTTGAGTGGCTCTCATATGCATTATTGTTGATCTAACAAATAGCCCATATTACCTTGTCGTCTCCTTTGAATAAATGTTTGTAGATTCCAGCTTAGTCCAATGCATGTGCACTCTTATTATTATCCACATCGTTCAGTCGTGCAAATGAAAGGCAATAATGACGATATATGATGAAATGATTGAGATGGAGAAAAACTGGTACGGACTCGACCTATTTTGTTTTTGTAAATATGATTAGCTCATCGTTCCTGATTCAACCCATTATGAATGAAACATATTTGCAATGACAATTAGAGATTATAGTTACTCATGCCATGCTTAATTAGCTAGGAGTGGATAATGGTTTGTCTTGCGTGCCAACATGCATTTTAAAATGGTTATGATGTAGTATGATAGGATGGTATCCTCCTTTGAATGATTCAAGTGGCTTGACTTGACGCACGTTCACGCATTTAGTTGAATCAAAACCAACATAGCCTCCATGATATTTATGTTCATGGTGATTTATATCCTACTCATGCTTGTATTCAATGTTGATTAATCTTAATGTATGTTTATGACCATTGTCTCTCTCTAGTTGGTTGCTCCTCAATCTTTTTGCTAGCCTTAACTTGTACTAAGCGGTAATACTGCTTGTGCAATCACTTCCTCAAACCCAAAGGTATTCCATATGAGTCCAACATACCTACCTATATGCGGTATTTACCTACCGTTCCAAGTAAATTTGCATGTGCCAAACTCTAAACCTTCAAATAAATCTGTTTTGTATGCCCGAGTCGTTCATGTAGCAACCGGGGGCCGTCAGTATCTTCCATGCTAGGTGGGTTATTCTCATGATGAGTGTTTATTCACTTGTCATTCATGAGAAAGTGGCTGATAATCGGGATGCCCAGTTCCATGCTCAAAATCAAATCAAAATATAGTAATAAAACAAAACTCCCCCAGGACTGTTGTTGGTATGGATGGTACCCGTGGATTCGGCTAGCCATGGAGTGTGATTGTTGGTGGAGGGGGAGTAAAAACTTTACCATTCTGTTTGGGAACCGCCTATAATGTATCTAGCATAGAAGATAGTGATATATCTTCGTTGTTATGTTTGACAATGAAAGCATACCGCTCAAAATTATATTCATCTATGTTTTAAAAGCTTTGAGCTCTAGCACCTCTGCAAATCCCTACTTCCCTCTGTGAAGGGCCTATCTGTTTACTTTTATTGGTGAGTCATCATCTTCTTATAAAAAGCACCAGTTAGAGAGTACCACTGTCATTTATATGCTTTGTTATTAATTGATATTGAGTATGAGTGTGACTGGACCTCTTTTGCCATGAATTATAATGTCTAGTCAGTCCTTGGTCTTCAGGGGTGCTCTACATTTATGTTTTGCGGTCTCAGAAAGGGCTAGGGGATACCATTTTGTTATATTATATCGTGATTGTTTTAAAAAAGTCTTGTCATCCAAGATTTATTATTATCACTGCTAGTTGATTATGCTATTGATATGAGTAAATGTGAGACCTAAATGTTATTGTGAATATGGTTAGTTCATAATCTTTGTTGAAAACCTGAATATTGGCTAGACATATTTGCAACAACAAGATCAAACAGAGTTTGTAAAAGTTTTTCTTTGTCACTTTCAGTTTGTCAACTGAATTGCCTGAGGACAAGCAATGGGTTAAGCTTGGGGGAGTTGATACGTCTCCATCGTATCTACTTTTCCAAACTCTTTTGACTTTATTTTGGACTCTAATTTGCATGATTTGAATGGAACTAACCCGGATTGACGTTGTTTTCAGCAGAATTGTCATGGTGTTATTTTTGTGCAGAAATCAAAGTTCTCGGATTGACCTGCAAATTTACGGAGAATTTTTGTGGCATATATAAAAAATACTGGCGTAAGAAGTTACGAGAGGGGGGCCACCTAGAGGCCACAAGCCCTGGGGCGTGCCCTGTAGTCTTGTGGGCCCCCTGGACCTCCTCCGACCCTAACTCCACCTCTATAAGTATCTATTCTGGGAGAAAAAATAGAGAGAAGGAATCATCACGTTTTACGATACGTAGCCACCGCCGCCTCCTGTTCTTCATCGGGAGGGCTAATCTGGAGTCCGTTCGGGGCTCCGGAGAGGTGGATTCGTCGCCATCATCATCACCAACCTTCCTCCATCACCAATTTCATGATGCTCACCGTCGTGCGTGAGTAATTCCATCGTATGCTTGCTGGACAGTGATGGGTTAGGTGAAATTTATCATGTAATCAAGTTAGTTTTGTTAGGGTTTGATCCCTAGTACCCACTATGTTTTGAGATTGATGTTGCTATGACTTTGCTATGCTTAATGCTTGTCACTAGGGCCCGGGTGCCATGATTTTAGATCTGAACCTATTATGTTTTCGTGAATATATTTGTGTTTTTGATCCTATCTTGCAAATTTTAGACACCTATTACGAGTTATGATCGGCATACCCCAAGGTGACAATAATTGGGATTCTTTCCGGTGATTACCGTAGTTTGAGGAGTTCATGTATTCATTAAGTGCTAATGCTTTGGTCTGGTTCTCTATGAAAATGAGGCCTTAATATCCCTTGGTTTCCATTAGGACCCCGCTGCCACGGGAGGGTAGGACAAAAGATGTTATGCAAGTTCTTTTTCATAAGCATGTATGACTATATACGGAATATATGCCTACACTATATTGATGAATTGGAGCTAGTTCTGTGTTACCCTAGGTTATGACTGCTACATGATGAATATTATCCAACACAATTATCATCGCCGATCCATTGCCTATGAGCTTTTCACATATTGATCTTTGCTAAGTTACTTTCGTTGCTACTGCTATTACAATCACTACAAAACCGCTACTGTTACTTTTGCCACAGTTACCGTTACTTCCATACTAGTTTGCTACTAAATACTTTGCTGCAGATATTAAGTCTTTTAGGTGTGGTTGAATTGACAACTCAACTGCTAATACTCGCGAATATTCTTTGGCCCTCCTTGTGTCGAATCGATAAATTTGGGTTGAATACTCTACCCTCGAAAACTGATGCGATTCCTATACTTGTGGGTTATCAGGCTCGTTTTCATGTAATTCTCCCTTCAAGCCTTGGTTTTAAGTTTAATTTTTTAGCAAACCCGGTCAGGCATTGGTTTGCCGCCTGTGGATCTGTAACATGCTACCTTAAGGCACAAGTTCGACCGGGCATTTCCTATATGGCATTTAAGGCACATGTTATATTATAGTTCGCAAACAGACGCACACCCTCCCCGCCAGTCCAGCCCATCTACATTTTTTCTTCTACTTTTAAACACCAAGAAAGCACGCGCGAGTGCTACGACTCGAACACACCTCTGTCTCAAGTGCTAGCTACAGTAGCCAACCAGGCAACACACCCGAATGTGTTTAGTTACTTCTTTTCATTTCTTTCTTTTTCTTTCTTTTAAATGCATGAACCTTTTCTTATCAAAATTGATGAACTTTTCAAATCGATGTTGTTTTTCAAATGTGATGATTTTTTTTCAAATTTGTGATTTTTTTATAAACCATGAACATTTTTTAATTTGATAAATTTTTATTGAAGTTTCATGATTTTTTTTCAAAAATGATAAACTTTTTTTCCAATCAATGATTTTTTTTCAAAAGCGATGACATTTTTATAAAATCAATGAACTTTTTTCAAATATGTGTACCTTTTTCAAACTTTAAGTTTTATATACTTTTTTTGAATTTTTTAGCTTCATTTTTTTACAAAGGCAAAGCAGTCAACGGTTGAGCTGACGAGCGACCAGCCTTTGTTGGTCCAGGCCGAGGAAGCTTTCGCGTGAGCGCCGCAATATAGAGACCTCCCGTTCGACCGGGCCGTTTCGCTACGGGACTTGATGGGCTCTACTTGCGCCTCGTTTTTGTCTCAAAAGAAAAAAAAACTTGCGCCTCGTAGGCGGAATGGACGGTTCGTCGACTTGTGACGGCGGCGGGTTTTACTGGAGCGGAGGCGCATTTCCTTTTCGTCTCTTCGCTCGTGGGAAGGCGCAGCAGGTCAGAGGAGGAAGCCGTGAGCGTGACAAGTTGGCGAGAGAGGAGATGGGGAAGGGCGGCGAGCTGTGGGACGACTCGGCGCTGGTGGACGCCTTCGACCACGCCGTCGCCACCTACAAGGTATGCGCCCTCGCCCCCCTTTGATCCTCTGGCCCTTTCCGGATTTGGTACCCCGTCGCCGCCGCTAGGGTTTAGGGTTTAGGGAGCTTATTCGCGGTCCGGGCTGGAGCATCTGGAGTAGGTCCGCGCGTTGGTTTGGTGGCTGGGGTTGGGGTCGGATGGATTGCTCTGTCGAATTTCTTCGCCGCTGTGCAGTAGTATGAGTACAGCATAACTGTACATGATAGATTTACTAGTTTTCAGTGCGTTTCTCTCTGGTTAGATGAATAGCTCGATTAAGTTTCCCCCTTTACTTGTTATGTGGAAGAACGCAGGGGTTCTCCCACATTTATGCGAATAGTTGGACTGCTCGTTTGCATTGTGCTAATTCATTGTGGTGGCTTGTAGGCAATGCATGGCAAGAACAACCAAGGTGCTCCATCCGAGAAACAAGAGTCAGAAGATGTAGCTGCCGCTGCCGATTCCGCTGCCGCGTACGCTGCCGCTGCTGTTGCAGAAGAACCTGTCTCTACTGAAGTGGCAGATGAGTAAGTAGACTGATGCTTGTGGCTTCAGATAATATCTTGTCCTGTTTTACTGGTATGACAGTGGTTATCCTATGCAAAGATAGCAATTCTATAAGTTACTCAGCTTGTTTATGGAAACTAGAAAGGACGGTGCTATGTTCCTCTGTCTAACTGTCTTTCTCTGAATGTTTCGTTTAGAACTTGACTTTTATTAGTGGGAAGAGTTTAAGTGTGGGATTCATGTTATGGAACCGTCAACCAGTTCTACATGTGTGGTTAGAATTAACGATTTAAGCTAGTACTAATGCTGGTTGAACCTGTCGCTGGAGTTTTACTGGTACTATTTCTGGCTACATATCTAGTGATTCCTTGCTAAATTCTCCAGTCTGTTGTTCAACCTGTGAAATGCTCACTGTGAATCTATTTCAGCTAAGTGAGAACTTCAAACTTCAAATTTTCCTTTTGCTTTAAAATGTATCAAGTGGTGTAATGGCCTAATGCTTACCTGCTTATTTTACCTGAACTTGTTTTATCCTTTCCATTCACATTTGTCAATAATTTACACAATTTTAAATTCTTGTTTTATTGTCCTAGAATTGATGAAGTATTGCTTTGTTTGTAAAGGCAAACAGAGAAAAATGACAGCTGCACTAACTTACCCATTGGTCCAGTGGAGACACCACAGCAGCCCTGTGAAGAAAGAAAGACCGATAAGCAAGCTCCTCTTCGAGAAACAAATCTGGGCAAAGAGACAAATATCTCTGAATCTAAGACATGCTTCTCAGATGTCACCAATACTGAGGGAAAGGATAGCTCAAACCAGCAGACAGAGGACTATAATGAATTACTCAGGAAGTACTATGAACTTGAGGTGCAAAGCCAGAAAGTTCTTGAGCAATTACATCAGACAAATTATTGGAATTATCAAACCCCTGAACAATCTTCAGCATACCAACAGCAGCAAGTTCCTGCTTACATTGTCACAGCACCAGACCCAAACTCTTCAACCACTCAAACCTCATGCTGCTCCTTGAATGCTCCCATGGTTTCAATCTCCTGCTGTTCAACTGGGCAACAAAGTGGCGATTCCTCTGGTATGCTACCTAATGGAGGCTGCAGCGTATCGTTCACTTGTAAGTGCCTAGTTTGGTTAACCCTATATTCTTGTTTTCTTCGCCTATTACAGAGCTTTTAACCCTGTTCCTATCGCTATGGACTACATGATTTGCAGGTGATCATTGCCCTGGAGCAAGCACCACATATCCTACTGGTGCAGCCTTCACGCAGCTACCAACTAAGGTATCTAGTGACGATGATCAAGTTGCTAAGGCTGCTATGATGACTGCTGAAGGTGCCATGAATTTCATGAGAAATACAATATCTGGAAGTGCTGCCTCCTTTCCAAGTAAGCATTTTCCCTCGTATGAATGGTTGGTAGTTCTACTGTGCTTGTTCTGTGGATATCTTAAAGTTCTATCTTAAAAGAATGCAATAGCTAGTTTCTCCTCTAGCACTCCCAATTTCCACTTTTCAACTGTATATCTGATTGGTAGGACATTTTGTGCATGTTTCTTCAATGTAAAGGCTGACATTTAATTTCGTGAATGTTCATCAACTTGAGATCATAACATGCTAATACGTTTCATAGCACATATATATTTAATTTATCTCACCAGACACCTCTTCTCTTGATTAGACATAGGAAATGAAGGTGGAATTGGAAAGGAGAATAACACAACTTTGGGCATGAACCTGAATTTAGACACCACAGGAGCAGACAGTGATCTTGCTGTCGTACTGAATGCATGGTATACAGCAGGGTTTTACACTGGCAGGTAACCCTTGACCTCTCAATCCATAGTCCTCAGATTGCAAAGCAGCAATTTACTTTGTGGTTGTCTACATTTACTTTGTGATTCTCTTTTACTTCCTCCGTTCCTAAATATAAGCCCCTTTAGAGATTTCAATACGGACTACATACGGAGCAAAATGAGTGAATCTACACTCTAAAATATGTCTATATGCATCCGTATGTAGTCCACATTGAAATCTCTAAAAAGGCTTATATTTAGAAACGGAGGAAGTAGCACTTAGTTATTCTCCTTCCATAATGCATTGAAACATGTGGCTCGCTCTGTTGGCTTAGCACATATTGTATTGGGTTCCAACTAACAAGAGCTGAATTAAGTGAAGAACTTTCATGCTTGTACTTCACAGTTTTTCTTGCACCTGCAACTCAACCAATTGTCTTTAGTTCTTGTACACTTGAGTTGTCATCTCCGCAGTGGCTCATGCCATTTTGCCCCATGTTTTCTCATTAATCTCAAGTCTTTTTTTCTACAGGTACCTCATGCAGCAATCGATGAAAAATCCCCGAGAAAATTGAGTGCCAAAAGCCATATAGAGGCTCACCAAGGATCCCTTTCACTTCGGGAAGAACTGAAATATGCACTCAAATTATGATGGAACTGAACATGCTGATGGAGTTCTGCAACCACTGTTTTATGCCAGCCAGCACTTTTTCAAGCAAGTATTAGGGTATGCTTACATATGAATTATGAATTTGCTGTGACTTGCAGTAAATGCTTGTCTGGATAGTTAAGGATTGGCTCAACCCCTTCAGATTGGCAGGAATTGTTGCCTGTCTATTCAACTAAGTTCCAAGTGGGTAAAGATGACGTATTCATGACCGTGTCGCCCAAATTTGTGAAATTCAGTACTACCCAGTATGAATATATATTAGCTGAATCCACTTCTCCAATGTAATGAAAATCGTAATGTGTAAACTACTTTCTTCAGGTAGCCATTTGTGCCATGTGCATAGCTTTCCTCAGCGCCTGCACTTGGCAGCTTCCAATCTTGACAGTTGGCCGCAGAAGTCAGCCAAATTCGACAAGAAAAGTTTTGGCTTTGACGATCTGTCCATGTAATGTGGCGGTCGCAGGACGGCACCTTTGGAATGTCGTGACTTGTGTTCTTGTATGACCTGCCACCCCACGAGGCACGGGAGAAAAATATAGAATTATGTATATCCCGGTGAGAAGCAAACCCACCCCCAACTCGAACGCACATAAAACAACAACGCGCGTAAGAGCATCTATGGTCATCTAATTTTGGGCCCCTATATGGCCGTGGGTGCTTCCGTAGGAGGTGACCGGGCAAACCGCATTTCTCACGCCCCACAACCACATCCCTCATATGTCCTACCACAAATTCATATAAACCCATGCAAATGACGTACCTACATAGATCAACATATAAACATAGCAATTCGGCATTGAGAACATATAAACACAATCCGATCCGACATAGATACAACATAGAAACTTAACGCAATCCGAGTAGATCCAGAAGGGCATGCTACCGGAATTCATCACCTAACTTAGATACTAATTAAAACTAAGAGATGGCGCAATCAGATTTACCACTTGTCGGACGCTTCCCCTTGCGGTCTCGGCGGTTGTCCTTGGTGTATGCACTGTTGGCATCAGGAGCATCGTTGTCTGAGGGGAGTGGAAAGGACGAGATGATGATGCCCGCCATGCGGTTCTGCTCTGCCGCGAGCTGTGTGGCTCTCTTCGCCGCCGTCACCCGTTGTATCGCCGGCCGCTAGGACTCCTCGAGCCCCATGCGGAGCGCCGCCGCATTTTGCGGCGACGGCGGTCTCCGTGGATGTGTAGGAGCGGTAGATGGCGTCGTGGAGGGCGTCGTCGTCGTCGTTTGCCTGGGACGCGTCTCTGACGCAGATCTGCAAGATTCACACATGGAGCGGCTGGCAACCGTCGCCTTTGCTGCCTGCTTCCTCGTGCGCCGATACGTGCGCCCCTCTGACTCCGGCTGCGTTTCAGCCAACATGAGCACTCAGCGGCACCTCAGAGGAGCAGGTGCTGGCAGTGTTGGGTGCCACCTGGCAGGGAACGGTGGGGACCGCATCGGGCGGTCCAGGGGCACCATGGAGCTACAGCTGCACACCGAGCCCACCAGCGATGCCGCGGAAGAGGAGCTTCCGCCTCGGTCCATCCATGAGCAACGGAGCGCAAGCTCCTCCTCGTCGTGCGCCGATGAGCTAGAGGACTCCGCGGCGAGCTCCCAATGGATGGAGTCAGAGTAGAAGTCTCTGTCGGCCATGATGAGACGGTCGAGGAGCGGAGAGGTTGAGCGACTGCGGTTTGACTAGGGTTTGCTCGTCCGTCTTATGATATTTGTGGGGGCAGAAGTGCAGTCGGTGCGAGCCACAGTGGGTTGGGTTGACGTGGCTGACATGCTCAGGCCTCCCCATATCCGCCTCAGATTTGGGATTGATATGAGGGGTGCCGGACAACCCGGGCATTTGGGACCGGTTTGAGGAGCCCTGTTGGGTCGGTTTTTTCACTGGTTAGTGATCGGGCCGTCCGCTCGGACGTATAAGGAGGGAGGGGGTGTTGGGGCGGCCGGCTATAGATGCTCTAAGAGTCTATCCTATACTAACCAATAAAGTCGTTTCTGGACCAATGACAGACACTTCTGAAGAGCAACAACTCCAAAGACCCCTCCTTGCAGATGCAACAACCATCCTTGAGTGCCTAAAAGAGTTGGAAGGTGTGTAGCGGGACTTACACAACCCTGAGAAATTCATTGTCTTGGACTCACCTACGACGGCGTACATAGCGCCCTTTAGCACAATCCAGTACATTGACGAGCACCAAAGAAACGCAACATAGAACCTCCAAGAAGTGTCTACAAAATGATGCTCCCGACAAAGGAACGAAGCCGTGTACACTGTCATTGCCAATCCACATCCAAACCTATGATTTCGCCCCGAGACAACAAACCAAGTGAGTGAGATCAAGATACCGACACACCACAACGACACCTCCAATGAGGGGAACGACACCCATGGGCGTCGCCGCCACTAGCTGTTGGAAAACGTAGTAGAAGACAAAAAAATCACCCTACGAACACCCAGGAACAATATGAAGATGCATATCGGGTTTGGATCAACGATCGTTACTGACTCTGGAGTGCAGGGGAAGTAGACGAGTCAGTGCAGATCGAACTTGGAGTCCCTCGAACATCGATGACGATCCCGCGAACCGCCCTCGAAGGGAAGACCGAAAGCACAGCCTCTCTACTTGGTTGCAAGCGTATGGTCTTCACGATCCGGCAGCGCTTCGCCGTCCAGAGCTAATCGTCGCTGAAGAATTAGAGGGAGGAGATTAGAACCACATGGGGCTTCTAATTATGAGGATTAGAGGTGGCTAAGGCTAGCTCTAATTAGTCAACTAGGACCAACTAGAAGTAGAACTTGATCAACTAGAGGAGGCTCCAAAACTTGTGTTGCATAGGGTGGAAATCCTCTAGTATATACAGGTTTAGGGGAAAGGAGGGGGGTCACAAAGGGGGAAAGGAATCCCCTCCCCTTGCACCTACCAAGGGGGGAAGGAGGAGTCCTTCCCCCACTAGGATTCGGCCTCCCCACAGGGGAAAGGGGGGCGCCTCCCCTATTGGGCCCTTGTGGCCCAATTCCTTCTCCACCTATTGGCCTTATTAGGCCCACTGATATTAAATTAAATATATATTTGTTCCAAACATTTTTAGACCATTATATATAATTTAACATTCCTGAAAACATTTTCCACCTACATATATTAATCGATAATACCCTGTATTACCCAATATTCACCGAAACCCTTCAGGTGACCCCAAAACGTTTCCGGAACCTCTAGGAGCTATTCCCGACATTAATGAAACAATTCCACAAATATATTCTCATTACTCCTGTCCCACTAATACTCAGCAGATCGTGATTAGCTTAAGCTTGTGCCCCCGTAGGTTCGGTAAATCTTAGACATGAACAAAACCCGTTCGTTCAATGACCGATAGCGGAACCGTGGACATCCATATCGGTCCCTATGATTACACGCATGATATTCGAGTGAACCTTTGGTTATCATGTGATGTTCCCTTTGCTTCACGATACTTTACAAAACTCGGTGTGCATCGGTATCATTCCGAGTCATCACCATGCTCACTATACTGTTGTTCCCTTTACCAGTTTTGTTCTTGTTTCTCGTTGGCGTGTTCTGACATCCCCGTGATGTAGTCACCTGTGTATGGCCAGAAGATGATGGATGTGTCACACCGAGAGGGACCTAAGAATATCTCTCCATCGTCGAAGGAGCAAATCCCACTCTCGAGCTATCCGGTCACTTGTCAAACTTTCCGGCGAGCCTGAAAGTTGTCATTATGATCACCATGTTACAGATGACATTTGAGAAACCCCAAAGTCCACCGTCTGGTAGGAAGTGACACTCTCATGGTCCGAGGGACTAAAACACATGCTAACACTCTGTGTTATAACAAATGATTTCAAACGATATAACCCCAAAGTATGATAGACAAGTTTGGGTCAATTCAATATGATCATTCTTCTAACGCCATACCATCAATGTTGTTTTAGCACTATCGTTACACTTAACGATATCCTAAGATTCAGAAAACGTGATCACCAACAACACTTGAGCCAGTCTTAGAGGTGAGACTAGGAACTTGTTGTTTACCATTTATCATTTCACACGTGCATATGAGTTTTCCACCGAATAACATATTCCAGGATCATAGCAGTTATAGCATGAAATATAAACTCTTAATTATGAATAATGGAAATAAAATAATACAATATTATTACATCTAGGGCATATTCCAACAGTCTCCCACTTGCACTAGAGCCAATAATCTAGTTTACATAGTCTCTTTAACACCTATGGCTATCCGGTGTTGCTCATGCTTTGCTTGTGGTAGAGCCTTTATTATCGGGTCTGACACATTAAAATTCGTGTGAACCTTGAGGACCTTCACAAAACCCTTCTCGACATACTGTTGGATAATGTGATACTTGTGCTTGATATGTCTGGTCTTCATGTAGGATCTTGGTTCCTTTGCTTGAGCAATGACACCACTATTATCACAATAGAGTGCCATTG
This sequence comes from Triticum urartu, assembly GCF_003073215.2. NCBI lineage: Eukaryota > Viridiplantae > Streptophyta > Magnoliopsida > Poales > Poaceae > Triticum > Triticum urartu. Next base: position 461,152,943 of record NC_053027.1, read on the forward strand.
GGTTCATCGCACTTGGGACCACACCAACTTCTTCAAGAAACTTGTTGATCCAAACTGCCTCCTTTGAAGCTTCTGAAGCCACGATGTATTTTGCTTCCGTCGTAGAATCCGCAACAGTGTTTTGTTTGAAACTTGCTACTTCTTGAGCTTCCGTTGGTTTTTCCCTTGAAGAGGAAAGGGTGATGCAGCAAATTAGAGATAAGTATTTCCCTTAGTTAAGAACCAAGGTATCAATCCAGTAGGAGGAACACAAAAGTCTCCAATGATAGCACCTACACAAACAAACAAATACTTGCACCCAACGCGATAAAGGGGTTGTCAATCCCTCACGGTTACTTGCAAGGATGAGATTTGATAAACATGGGTATAAAAAATAAATAAAAGTGCAAAATAAAGTAAAGGTAAATAAATTGCAGCAATGTATTTTTGGGTTTTTGGATTTATAGATCTGGAAATAATATGATAAAAGATAGACCTGGGGGCCATAGTTTTCACTAGAGGCTTCTCTCTTGAAAGAACACATAAGATGGGTAAACAAATTACTGTTGAGAAATTGCTAGAAAAGCGCAAAATTATGACGATATCTAAGGCAATGATCTGAATATAAGCATTGATGTCTACTATGCAACTTTATCCTTGTAGACATTGTTGGGCCTCCAAGTGCAGAGTTTTGTAGGACAGCAGCAAATTTCCCTCAAGTGGATGACCTAAGGTTTATCAATCCGTGGGAGATGTAGGATGAAGATGGTCTCTCTCAAATAACCCTGCAACCAAATAACAAAGAGTCTCTTGTGTCCCCAACACACCCAATACAATGGTAAATTGTATAGGTGCACCGGTTCGACGAAGAGATGGTGATACAAGTGCAATATGGATGGTAGATATAGGTTTTTGTAATCTGAAAATATAAAAACAGCAAGGTAGCAAGTGATAAAAGTGAGCGAATACGGTATTGCAATGCTTCGAAACAAGGCCTAGGGTTCATACCTTCACTAGTACAAGTTCTCTCAACAATGATAACATAATTAGATCATATAATAATCCCTCAACATGCAACGAAGAGTCACTCCAAAGTCACTAATAGCGGAGAGCAAACGAAGAGATTATTGTAGGGTATGAAACCACCTCAAAGTTATTCTTTCTGATCGATCTATTGGGCTATTCCTATAAGTGTCACAAACAACCCTAGAGTTCATACTAAAATGACACCTTATGACACACATCAACCAAAACCCTAATGTTACCTAGATACTCCAATGTCACCACAAGTATCCGCGGGTTTGATTATACGATATGCATCACACAATCTCAGATTCATCTATTCAAACCAACACAAAGAACTTCAAAGAGTGCCCCAAAGTTTCTACCGGAGAGTCAAGACGAAAACGTGTGCCAACCCTTATGCATAAGTTCACAAGGTCACAGAACCCGCAAGTTGATCACCAAAACATACATCAAGTAGATCACGTGAATATCCCATTGTCACCACAGATAAGAACATGCAAGACATACATCAAGTGTTCTCAAGTCCTTAAAGACTCAATCGATAAGATAACTTCAAAGAGAAAACTCAATCCACTACAAGAAGGTAGAGGGGGAGAAACATCATAAGATCCAACTATAATAGCAAAGCTCGCGGTACATCAAGATCGTGCCAAATCAAGAACACGAGAGAGAGAGAGAGATTAAACACATAGCTACTGGGTGTCGGAATAGGGTCCCGATTGGTTTTTGGTGGCTACAGAGGCTTGCGGTGGCGGAACTCCCCATCTTGGTTCTGTTATGGAGGTTTGGGGATATATAAGAGGTGTTGGCATGGAGAACAAGTCAGGAGAGTCCACGAGGGGCCCACAAGATCGGGGGGCGCGCCCTAGGGGGGCCGCGCGCCCCCACCCTTGTGGTGGCCTCAGGACTCCTCTGGTACATCTCCGGTACTCCGTGGGCTTCTTTTGGTCCATAAATAATTGTCGTAAAGTTTGAGGTCAATTGGACTCCGTTTGATATTCCTTTTCTGTGAAACTCAAAAACAACGAAAAAGCACAAACTGGCACTGGGCTCTAGGTTAATAGGTTAGTCCCAAAAATCATATAAAGTAACATATAAAACATCCAAGATAGATAATATAATAGCATGGAAAATCAAAAATTATAGATACGTTGGAGACGTATCAAGCATCCCCAAGCTTAATTGCTGCTCGTCCTCAAGTAGGTAAATGATAAAAACCGAATTTTTGATGTGGAATGCTACCTAACATATTTATCCATGTAATTTTCTTTACTGTGGCATGAATGTTCAGATCCACAAGATTCAATACAAAAGTTTAATACTGACATAAAATAAATGATACTTCAAGCATACTAATAAAGCAATCATGTCTTCTCAAAATAACAAGGCCAAAGAAAGTTATCCCTACAAAATCATATAGTCTGGCTATGGTCCATCTTCATCACACAAAATATTCAAATTATGCACAACCCTGATGACAAGCCAAGCAATTGTTTCATACTTTTGATGTTCTCAAAACTTTTCAACTTTCACGCAATACATGAGCGTGAGCCATGGACATAGCACTATAGGTGGAATAGAAGGTGGTTGTGGAGAAGACAAAAGAAGGAGATAGCTCACATCAACTAGGCATATCAACGGGCTATGGAGATGCCCATCAATAGATATCGATATGAGTGAGTAGGGATTGCCATGCAACGGATGCACTAGAGCTATAAGTTTATGAAAGCTCAAAAAGAAACTAAGTGGGGGTGCATCCAACTTGCTTGCTCACGAAGACCTAGGGCAATTTGAGGAAGCCCATCGTTGGAATATACAAGCCAAGTTCTATAATGAAAAATTCCCACTAGTATATGAAAGTGACAACATAGGAGACTCTCTATCATGAAGATCATGGTGCTACTTTGAAGCACAAGTGTGGTAAAAGGATAGTAGCATTGCCCCTTCTCTCTTTTCCTCTCATTTTTTTTGTTTTTTTGGCCTTCTATTTTTTTGGCCTTTTCTTTTTTTCCTCACATGGGACAATGCTCTAATAATGTCGTGGTGGGCGCACGACAGATGCCAAGGGATGGCTAAAGAGAGGAGGAGGCTGGAGGGCACCGGCGGGCTCCAGAGGCGAGGTCGGCATGAGTGAGCGAGGAACGCAAGACATACCCAGGTTCAGGGCTCTCCGGAGAGATAACACCCCTAGTCCTGCCGAGTGTGGTTTATACGTAACAGTACATAGTTGCTCCTTGAGATGTATGGAGGAAGAAGGAAGGCATGCCAAGGCTTAGGCTGCTCCCTCTCCTGGTGTATGTAAGTGGTCTGATCGAGTGTTCTCATGTGTGAGTTGCTTACCCTCATGTGATAACCCACAAGTATAGGGGATCGCAATAATTTTCGAGGGTAGAGTATTCAACCCAAATTTATAGATTTGACACAAGGGGAGTCAAAGAATATTTGAAGGTATTAGCAGCTGAGTTGTCAATTCAACTAAACCTAGAGATTAATTATCTACAACAAAGTGATCAGTAGCACGGTTGTATGATAGTTTTGATAATGGTAGCATCAGCAATATTAAAGTAACAGTGATAGCAATAGTTTTGTAGCAAGTGTAACAATGATGATAGCAGTAGTAACTTAGCAGAAACAATATAGGATAAATTCGTAGGCATTGGATCGGTGAATTGTTGGATAATATTCATCATGAGACAGTTATAACCTAGGGCGATACGGCACTAGCTCCAGTTCATCGATATAATGTAGGCATGTATTCTGTAAATAGTCATACATGCTTTATTAAAAGAACTTGCATGACATCTTTTGTCCTACCCTCCTGTGGCAGCGGGGTCCATATTGGAAACTAAGGGATATGAAGGCCTCCTTTTAATATAGAACCAGAACAAAGCATTAACACATAGTGAATACATGAACTCCTCAAACTACGGTAAGCACTGGAAGAAGTCCCGGTTATTGTCACTCCGGGGTTACCAAATCATAACATGTAGTAGGTGACTATAACTTGCAATATTGGATCTAGAACATGAATATAATGGTGGTAACATAAACGGTTCAGATCTGAAATCATGGCACCCGGACCCAAAGTGACAAGCATTAAGCATGGCAAAGTCATAGTAACATCAATCTAAGAACATAGTGGATACTAGGGATCAAGCCCTAACAAAACTAACTCGATTACATGATGAATCTCATCCAACTCCTCACCGACCAGTGAGCCTACGAAGGAATTACTCACTCCCGGTGGGGAGCATCATGGAATTGGCGATGGAGAAGGGTTGGTGGTGACGAAGAATGAAGGTCCCCCTCTCCGGAGCCCCAAACGGACTCGAGATCTGCCCTCCCGAGGAAGAACTGGGCTTGGCGGCGGCTCCGTCTCGTGAATCATGATAATTCTTTCTCCTTTATTTTTTTCCTTCGAAAATAGGATTTTATAGTGTTGGTTTCAGGGTCTGCGGGGCCACCAGGTGGCAACAACCCACCTGGGCGCGCTTGGTGAGGGGGGCACACCCTGGTGGGTTGTGCCCACCCAAGTGCCCCCTTCGGTAGGTCTTGGCTCCAGAAATTCTTATATATTATATAAAAATTCCACGCAAAGTTTCATCCATTCCGAGAACTTTTATTTCTGTACAAAAACAACACCATGGTAGTTCTGCTGAAAACAGCGTCAGTCCGGGGTTAGTTTCATTCAAATCATGCAAATTAGAGTCCAAAACAAGAGAAAAAGCATTAGGAAAAGTAGATACGTTGGAGACGTATCAGCATGCATGAGGGCTCTTAGGAGTTTTATAGGTCAACCCCCAGGGGTACAATGGTGATGTTACAAGGCCATGGGGTCGGGTTGTCATTGTCCGGGAAGCCAGAGCTGGGACCCGCCGGTTGTCAGGGCTCGCCAGGTTCTCCGGGTGCGGGCCCCATGCACCGAGGGGCACCGTTTGCCGTCTTGTCGATCATCACAGAGTGGCTGGGTTGAGTCCGCTACAGTGGCACACCGTTAGGTCACCGCTTGCTAGCGTCAGCAGTGACGATGGGTGCACTGTAGCCACGCTGGCCCTGGTCAGCAGGAAGGTGGGGCACTGTTGCCACGCCTCGGCTGACCAGAGGCGTTGGTGGGGCACTGTTGCCTCGCTCACCCTTGAATGGAGACTCGTCCCATCGTACAGCTAGGATGGGACGGGAGATGAGCCGTGGTTGGGTTAAGGAACATGCCAAAGGGGGAGTTGTCTTGTTAGAGAAGTCTTGATATGCCGGGTTCGGCCGTCCTGCGCCAGCCGTTGGGGCTGGGTTGAGCAGTTCGGCCGGGTCATGGAGCTTGGCCGGGTTGAGCAACCTGGCCAAGCGCGAGCTGGATTGAGGGGCGTTGCTGGCCCCAAAGTTTTCGAAAAGGATCCGGGTCCCATTGCCTGTCCGGGCTTCATCCCCCGACAGTAGTCCCCGAAGCTGTGAAGGGCCGCCGTCTTCGAGTGGGGGGGCCTTTGCAGCCCCCCCCGAGGAGGCGAAGTTGTGACCGCCAAGTCCGGCAACACCCACTGTGTGTCGGCTTCCGGAAGCCGGATCGCAGCATCCCGGTGCGGGCGGGAAACCGAGGAGTCCGTCGAATCTTGAGGCAATCTTTTGGGCTCTGCACGGGCACCACGTGGCGCTCGGGAGCCGGAGGGGCCTGACAGGCCACATGCGCGATGGGGTACGGCGACGGGCGGGGGCCCGCCACTACATGCCCTTGGCCCACGTGCGTGGATTTATTGCAGCGTCCGCGAGTCGGTTTCCGTTCTCGAGGCAGTTATTGCGTGCGTACGTGCGCACTTATTGCGTGGAAGTGGGAGGGGCGAGCTCAAACGATCCCACTTCCCCATGTTTCGAACCGTGGCTTATAAATTGGGAGGAGGGGGCGGCGGAAATCATTCTCGCTCGTGCTCCCCTGTCTCTTCGTCCTCCCTCTGCTTCATGTGACCGCCACGTGCTGCGACTCCCGCGGCCTCGAGCAGAGCTCCACCGCCACTCTTCTCTTTTCTTCCTCCGCTCCGTCTTGCCGATGGCACTCCCTTCGGGCTCGTGGATGGGCTCGTCCATCACTGCAGAGGACATCACATACCTCCTCTCCACCAGGGGCTTGCCGGGGGAGACGGAGGTCGCCGTGCGCCTGCCGGAGGGTGAGCGGGAGCCGCGGCCGGAGGGGAAGGAGCGCGTGGTCTTCTACCCGCACTTCAAGCGCGGGGTTGGCCTTCCTGCGAGTCGTTTCTTCCGCACCTTCCTGGAGTTCTTTGGGCTCCAGACCCATCATCTTGGCGCGGGCGCCATCTTGCAGCTCTCCGGCTTCGTCACCCTCTACAAGGGGTACCTGGGGGTCGAGCCCACGATCAATCTCTAGGTGCGCTTATTCGCCTTGAAGCAGCAGGGCCCGAAGGCCGGGGAGATGTCCTCCTGCGGGGCCGCTGTCATCTACAAGCGATCGGGCGGGGGCTTCCCCAAGATGCCGCTGGAGGATTCTGCCAAGAAGTGGTAGAACTCTTTCTTCTACGTCCGCAACCTTGGCGCGGATCACATCAACCTGCCGCCCTTCGTCGATGCGCCGCCGTGGGCGAAGCGGAACTAGAACTACTTCCCCTGGAATCCATCGCAGGAGGTGCTCAACCTATGCCAGCGCGTGTCAGAGATGAGGGAGCGGGAGGGGCTCATCGGCACCGACCTTATCGCTGCTTTCATCAGGCGTCGGGTGCTACCGCTGCAGCGGCGCACCCACATCATCGGTCTGATGACCAGTCTCCAGGACCCCAACCGGTTGTCGAATCTGCGCCTGGGAGCGGACCAGGTCGCCCGCCGGGTCAACGATATTTCCAAGGCCAGGCTGCAGGAGGATTGGGAGATCGGGAAACCCCCGTTCAGCCAGGCGAACCCGGCACTCGTGGTGAGTCCTTGGTCTTCATATTTTTCCGCTGCCCATCTTCTTGTTTGTCCCGACGCGATGCGGGAGGTGCTTCTAAACGCCATCCGGCATCCATATGACCGGGTGCCGACGCAGGTGGTGCGGGCCGGCTCGGAGGAGCCTGGGTCCCACGGCGAGGGGGCGAAGGAGGCGAACACCGATGCCGGCGCAGGGCACCGCGTGGGTAAGTTTGTCTTCTATACTTCTTGAGTTGCCGGGCGCGAGGTGGCGTGGGGGTTGTTGACGCGAGTTGTTGGTGCAGTGGCGCTGGGTGGAGGAGGCGGCGACGCGGCTGGAGCCAGGTCGTCTCGGGGGACGGCGGTGGCAAGCCGACCGCACGGGAAGGACAACGTTGCACCCCGAGGCCCGGCCGTGAAGCGCGCGGCGAACCCGGCTGCTCGCGCGAAGCCGCCTGGCAAGAGGAGTCGCGACCCTCCATAGGCAAAGCCGGCGAGACCCGCCATCCCAGTGGTGCCCGGGTGAGTTCTCTTTCTATTGAATTTTAATCGCCGAGCGGCTTCACTTGGTTCTTGTCCGTTTACTTCGTTGAGCTTCAAGTCACCGATCTCATTGGTGCTGGCGGCGGCGGATGCCGCGTCCATCGAGGGCGCCGTGTTCCGGAAGACCCAAACCAGCGCCATCGATCGGGACGTGGCGATGGCCGACCCAGACCTCGGCCTGGACCCGGCCGACACCGTGTCCTTGGCCTGGCGGGACTGGAATAGGGCCGAGGCGGATCTGGAGGCGGAGTCGTCCCAGGCTTGGGTCAACGCCGCAGCGGCGTGGGCGTGAGCCGGCGTGTTCCGAGATGCCGGCGGGGATGGAGCCGACGATGATGGTCTTCATGCCTTCTTCGGAGGGAGAGCGTGGCCAGAGCAGCCACACAGACATGGTGGACCTCGACCGGGAGGTCGTGGTGGTTCAGGAAGACACCCTGCCGCGGACCGACATGGTCGCGTGGACGGGGGTTGAGGGAGGCGGCGGTGATGCTGTCTTGGAGGAGGCGCCACGGACGGCGCCAGATGGAGCGCCTCGGGCGCCGGTGGGCAGGGCACCGCTGGTGGTGGCACCGCAGGCTACTCCGGCCGTCGTGCCGGAGAGGGTGCTGGATAGGGCGCCGACGTAGAGGAGGCGGTCAGTGGAGAGTACGCCCTGGTTCCCGGGCCAGGGGGTCGCCGGGTCATCGGGTCGCAGCCGGCTCGGGCTGGGCCCCACGAGATCTTCTTCGAGCCCTTGACCCAGGAGGAGGCGGCGATGGCCGCCCTGAGCCGGCGCCTTCGAGGGCGAACGGACAGGATCCAGGCCTTCACCTAGGCCGAGGCAAAGCAGATGCGAGAGCTGGAGCGTGTCGTGTTCGTAAGTTCTCCATTGTCTTCTCTTTTGTTTTTGTTGCTTCTTTTTGGTGGGGGCACGCTAGCGCACCCGCTGGGTGTAGCCCCCGAGATTCGGGCCAACTACCACTACAAAAAAAATACACTTCCGTGATGATACGTGTTTGTCACGGTAGGTCGCTTTTTTTGTCATGCATGTACATCCATGACAAATTTATGACAGAATCAAGATAGTCATACCTGTGCTGTCGTAGAAGTGTTCCATGACATTACCAAAATTATCATCACGGAAGTGTCCACTTCCATGACGATAAATTGCTTGTCACAGAAGTGCTTTCGTCAAGGGTGACTGACACGTGGCATCCATCGTAACGGAACGCCATTAAGCTATCGGGTCGGGTTTTGGATCCGATAACCCGTTAACAGCCCCGACCAATGGGAAATTTCCACGTGTGAAATTCTTATTGGCCGGACGAAACACGTGTCAGCTCATCAGTGGGTCAGATAGGCGCCTATGATACGTCGACACGTGGCACGGCCCAACAGAGGCCCATTCCTGTGAAAAGGCCAGCCCGTTTGACCTGGTCAAAAGGTGGCGGGCCGGCCCATGGAAAGCCTGTTAACGGCATGTTCGCATATAGCCCATTTACAGCCGCTAACCCAAGGCCCATTACGCCCTATCCGAATTAGGCCCAGTAGCGTCATCTAGGTCATCCAATATGATTCCAGCCTGTTTTCACTTCTGGCCCATGTATGGCCCATGACGTCTTTCGGCCCATATGAGGTCCTATGTAACTCTTGGCCTATTAACGTCCCGTGGTGAAACTGGCCCGTAATGAACAGTGTATCACTTTACACCCATTAACGGCCCGTGGTGAAACTGACCCGTAATGAACAGTGTATCACTTTATACCCATTAACGGCCCGTTATTCCGTTGGGCCGTTTCCATCCCATGTTATCTTTCGGCCTTCTCAGAGCCCATTTATTCTTGGGCTCATTTCCAGCATTCGTTTACTTACGACCCGTTACTGTCATTTTCTGCTTGTGGGCCAAATTCAGCCCGTGGTTACAGTCGGCCCGTTTGTGGTCCGTTAATACGTTGGGCCATTTTCATAGCGTCATCAAATACGACCTATTAATGATGGCCCGTTACGGTTGGCCCATGAACGGACGATTCCAACTCTAGCCCATTTATGGCCATAATGCGGCCTGTTATTGGCCCATGTTTGGCCAATCGATCATACGGCCCGTATAAGGCCCATTGATGATATGACCCGTAGAAGGCCCATTGTTTCTACGGCCCGTAGAAGGCCTACTGTTTCTACGGCCCGTAGAAGGCCCACTGTTTCTACGGCCCGTAGAAGGCCCACTGTTTCTACGGCCCATAGAAGGCCCACTGTTTCTACGGACCGTAGGAGGCCTAGTGTCACTACAGTAAATATTAGCCCATGGTTATTGTGGCCTAGTTTTAAAAAATAGGTTATTGCAGCCACTAGTTAACCGCGGAAAAAGAACTGTAATGACTACAAGCAAACAAATAAACAAGACAACAAGGAAATAAATAAGCAAGCAACTAACGCTAGGCTATCACGGCTATTACACATATTACATCCACTGGGCATCAAAGTTCGCCACCAGTGCAAATATAGGGAACAAAGCAGCATATCATATACACTGGCCATCAAAATTGGCCACCAGTGCAAATAAACGCGGCAGCAAAACAAGAGCATAACTGAAACAACTTCAGAAGAGCTCAAGAAACGTTATCCTGGGTATCCACCATGCTGGCAATAAGCTTAGCAAGCTGATTAGCTTTGTCCTGTTTGGCGCTAAAATCCTCCAACGCTTGCTGTTGCACCAGAAAGTATGCATCTGAATGCTCCAGGGACTTTTGCAGTCCTTCCGCTTCTTGTCGTAGCACAACTGATCGATGTCTTTCAGCTTGTAGTTGAGACTCAAGAAACCGAACTGATTCAGACAGTGAGTTTGAATAGCTTGTGCAAGCAGTAGTGGCTAGTAACTCCAACACTAAACCAAGACAGGATGTGTCACTATCCTGAACCTTATCTGCATTACTTCCTTTACCGTTGCTTAATAAGGCACTCTTCCCCAATATTCTGTCAGCATTCTAAAAGAAGAAACAAGCAGACACATAACAAGTTTAGCATGTACTAGTATATGAAACTCATTTCGGTGAACCAGTTCATTAGTAAGGTGGACAGGATTAAACTACCAAGTCTTCTATTGCCAAGTACTAGTACATAATAAAAGCATCAAACAAACATATATCTATGTCCTATGGTAGCAATGGAATCTTAAATTAGAACAGTTGTTCTTCAGGTTTAGGCACTTGTTCTACATGAACAGAGTAAAGTAAGACACAAGAATATAATACTTAAAAATAGAAAATGAGCTCATAGACCTTACCACATTCTTGGTTCGGGACCAGTACAGAACAAGGCGTTCCCAGTCATTGTCCAGTAAATGTGTCTCAGGAGAACGTAAGGGAATTTGATGAGTTTCTTTGCCGGTGAAGTACGTTTTCTTTAGGTAATTCCGATACTGCCACCAAGCATTCTTGAAGATAGCAGAGGTATTAGCACAGGTTACCTCATCCCGAGTTTCCAAATCGGTCCTTCTCTATAGAGAAAAATGGGAAATTTGCTGTATTATAACCATCATGGAGGTAGGATGTATGGGACGAAGCAAAGTAATTGCCATGAATAACATTACTTACACATAACTCCTAGACAAACACTTGCAACTGGCATTTTCCTTCATCTTCAGTATAATATTTCCAAGATGGGAAGATACGCACATACGATTTAACAACATCAAATGCGATAGATGCTAAACTATGACTAGCTGGTTGTGCTTCCTCCACAGGAATAAGCGTACTAACTGGTGGAGTTGGGGTTCGCCGTGATAGTACTGGCCCTTTGGGCACTGGAGCTGCCTTACTAACTGCTCTTGTTTGGGAGCTCTGTGGTGGAGATGGTGTTGTGTCAACAGGAACTGGGTTACTATCGGCTGGGGTTGGGGTTAGATTGGGTGAAGCTGGTTCTCTATCCATCGTAGTAGGGGTACAATCTGCGAGAGTTTGGGTTATGTGTGGTAGGGCTGGTTCTTGTGCATGTACAACCGGGGTGCTACCTCCACCAAGAGGTAGCACTGTTTTATTTGAAGACCGTGTTTTTAGTCCGCTAGATACTGGCATCACCCGCTCCAATTCAAATGGCTGATAAACAGGAAACATAGTTGAATGTACAGACATTGTATGAGAGACAGATGCAATAGATGTTGTGGAAAAAAGAGGGCATGAAATAGTTGACATGTATATTGTTTAACTAAAACGGATAGCATGACATAATTTCACATATATGATGTCTATCTAAACTGGATAGCATAGCATAACATAATTCAAAGATATGATGAATAACTAAACATGATCGCATGACATAATTCACCTACATATTATCTAAGTAATCAGGATCGCATCATTTAATTCACATATGTGATTTATATGCTAAATAGAGGGCATTCGATATGATTTCTGAACTAAGAACATGGTGTTGAATATTGTGTATATGATGTCTAAACTATGCAACGCAAGACACCGTATGCATGATATGAGCAGTATAACCGTGCCAAGTTAGAGCATACACCTCAGTGGGGGAATAGGACTGGTCATCTGTCTCTGAATCCATCTCTGAGGAGCTATCGGGACCCAATAAGAGATCTGCTTCGACAGGTAGCACTGTCTGCTCTGAAGGCCTTGTTTTCACTCCAAATTTTTCCATCTCCCACCCAAATGGCTGATTCACAGGAAGAGTATTTTAATGTACAAACATTGTCGACAAATGGAAATGTAATGAAGAAAAGGATGGGCAAGATATCATTGAAATATATGATGCCTGGTTAAACAGGATGGCATTGCACATTTCACATATATTATGGCTGGCTAAAAGACATGAGACTGCAAAATTCCCATATATGATATAGAAACTAAACAGGTGGCATTACATAACATGTCTAAACTAAGCAGATGACATATATGATGTCAAAAGTAGGCACTGCAAGGCAACATATGCATGATATGACTAACATCATCATGCCAAGGTAGAGCAAACACCTTGGGGGGTAAATAGGAGTGGTCAGCGGCGTCCGAATCCGCCTCAGAACAGATATCTTCCTTTGGATTACAATCTGGAGAGGGGTGGGGAGGGTTTGCCATTGAACCCACCATGGAGCGATGTCTGCATGACATTGTATTGCCGCGCAAAACTCTTCTCTTTTTCTCTACATGTTCAGCATGACTGTGTACAATATCTGACATGCATACGAAAAAAATATGGTGAGATTATGTAAGGAGAGCATGCAGAAATTTAGAGTGATGGTAACAACCAGTGGATCAATGTTTTTCTGTTGAACCAAAATAGCCCTAATGGATCGACGTGAATGTATAGTAATAAGTGATGCAACAAGTGTACAACCTCTTTGCCGTAGCCGTGTCGACCTCAGCATCATTGGGTTGGTCGCTGAAGCAGTTGAGGCAGAGGTGGCTATCGGAGGTGTGGAGGAAGATCTAAGGAATCTGTAGAGGGCGTCCAGGGCACTGCTCTGTTGTGACGGATCGTTCTGTCGTTGGAGCAGCTCCGGTGAGCCGTAAGACGTCAAGGCTGAAGCAGCACAAGACAGACGTCGTCAATATCAAGTGGGATTCTAATAGCATCTCCAATAGATGATGTAAAATGGATGTAAAATTAACATCACCAAAAACCACCTGACTACAACAGATGAGGTAAAAACTATTGACTCTGAACTTAACTGTCGAAACTGAAATTTACTGTGGAATCTGAATGCTACTGTCGAAACTAAACGCAATGGTAGCAGAGAGGCACTTGACATGTAGTTTAGGGAGGGCCTGCAGTTCATCTTCAACCTGCACCCCCCTGAGCCGCCAGCCATCACCGGCCTCGCCGCCAGCCCCAGCGCCGCCTCGCCGCCCCAAAACAACTCGCCACCGCTGCCCGGCCAACCCTCTAGGCCCCCGCCCCACCCTGAACCCTAAGATAGATAGTGGGGTACCTCTCCGGTGAGCCCCCGTCCCCGCTGCGGGTGGTTCTTCCTTAACTCCGGCGAGCCCCCCAACCCCTAAAAATTGACTGACCCAAAAGTCGATTCAGTCGACTGAAGTGTGGCTTAATCGGAGCAGAGCAGCAGCACAAGCAAGGGGGAGAGCAGCAGCAGCAGCTAGGCGAGCGAGCGATCGAGCGAGAGCCGGAGCAGCAGCAGCAGATCCGGCTGGTATGGCCGCCGCCGCCGAAGGGGCCTCGCGCTGGGGGGAGCCGTCGTGGAGATGTCGCCCACGGCGCCGGCTTCAAGGTAGCTGCTCCATGGGGCTACGGGATGGAGCACCGTCGGCACCGGGAGGTCGAGTTAAGGAGAAGGTGCGATGCGATGAGTGTACAACCTCTTTGGTGGCACCGAGTAGGCCTCGGCTTCGTCCGAGGAGTAGGTGAGGATGATGCGGTTCCGATGGAGCAGGTTAAGGCGGCGTTGTGGGGATGGAGCAGCCGTGATAGACGAGGCGATCGTCGGAGCAGCTCCTTGGAGGTGGAGGACGGGGCGGCTGAACCGGCGGGACGACGAGATGGACGACGGATCCTCATCCAGGGAGGTGGACGAGGGACGTCGAGCTGTTGCGCTGGACGACGTCGTCGGGGAAGAGGCTCCTGCTGGGCAGTGGTGACATGGCGGACAGCGGAGGGTGGGGTTTCGCGGCTGGAGCAGAGAGGTTATGGCGGCCTGGGATTTCGAATGGCGAAAAGGGGGCGATGGGAAGGGGTGAAGCATGACTTAAGAACACGCTTGTCCAAAATGTAGGGTGTGTTACAAAAGTACCCCCCCCACCGATTTGAACTAGCGGCCCTTTCGGCTCAGGGTTAGAAGGGGGATTCCGTGTGTCGGGATTTGGCAGCTGGAGGGAGTTTTCGCGCGTGTTGTAATTTCGGGATAGCAAGGCGTGGGTTGTGAAGGCGCCAGTTTTGGGAGCACGATATCTGAATTTTCGGGATATAACAAGATGCGGGTTGAATTTTAGGGACAAGCCTAACGTGTAGTAATATTGTACTTGTACGTACCAAATCAATTCGCACTTCCCTCAACCAAAAAGAAAACGAAAAAAATAAAACTATTCACACCACACAAAGAGAGAGTCTTGCCCCATTTTACTATACAAATGCTATTCAAAGCTACTCCCTCCTTCCATCTATATAGGGCCTAATGCGTTTTTCGATGCTAACTTTGACCAAATATTAGAGCAATGATATATGACATGCAACTTACACAAAGCACACCATTAAATTCGTCTGTGAAAGGTTCTTTCTATGATATAATTTTCACATTGTGCATGTCATGTACTATTAATCTTGTCAATAGTCAAAGGCGGTCTTAAAAATCTCATTACGCCCTATATAGATGGAAGGAGGGAGTATGAATCCATGTTTTGTCCGATTAAATTTTTCCGCTTGCTGTATAATGCATGTAACCTACTCATACCAACATTTTAGTGCATTCCAAATGTCTATACTACCGCTGCAATTCGAACTAAATTTGAATTCGTTTCTCTATTTCAATAAGAATCTACAATCATGATTGTTGCCAACTTCAACCATCATAGTTTCCTTGCTATCCGCCAGATATAAATCAGACTGCCTATAATGCAGGATGGCAGGCACACCATCATCAACAACTCCGTTTTTTATAAGAGTAGAGATAAAACATATTAAATGTAGTATACCATGTTCATAACCACACCATGTGTATCACCGTTATATATATTCACACATCCATCGGTTTGAAACACTATGATAAATTCTTCAAATATCCGAATTCGCTTTTTATAATGAAGTATATATGATCTCTATTCGTCTTTTACACCCACACAACCCTCTTATCTTTGTAGGTAGTGCTAAGTTTTTCTTGTGCATGCACACGCCCGCATCCCTCTCACCCTCCCTCAGCATTCTCTAGCTCCATCACGCAAATTCGTCTTTTCACTTTAGGTCGTTCACCCATGGTGTGTGTAGGCCCCCCAGATCCTTCTTTACGGCACACATCGATCGATATGCCTCTCTAGCCAGGTGTGCCTAGCACAAACACAAGCTTCCCCTCTTCTCTTGTCACCGTCCATGCCTCACTCCCACCACTCTTTTCATCGTTCTCGTACTCGCACACTCCTCCCCCTCGATATAGTATGCCTCTCGTACCACCTCCTACATGCATCCCTCTCTCTCTATCCTTCTCCTCGTGCCTCATTTGCTTCTAACACACACATGCATGTATACCGATCGATCTCCCAACATATACCTAGATCGACTTTAACTACCCCCCCATCGATCGACGTACCTCACAAGTTATGTCTCTCCTTTATCTTACAAAGGGCGATTGATCTTCCTATGTAGTTACGTCTGCTTACCACAGCCACATCGCCCCCCTCATCATTCGTGCATGCCTCCTGACCCGTCTCTCACACGCACGTGCACAGACAATAAGCAGCCATCTCCTCTCTTATTGATATTGAGGGCGTGCCCTCCGTTTGTCTAGCAAGCCTATCCCACCATTTGTTAGAAGCAACTCCACTACCACCCCCTCCAACACTCTAGCTCTGTCTCTCTCCCAACCTTATTCATCTCCTGCACATATGCATGGATGCCGATCGATCTCCCTTAATACATGAGGCAGATCGATCTCCTTAATACATGAGGTAGGCCTCTCTCCTCCTCCACACATATACCAGCCATTGTACCTCTATAGTTAATTGGGCCTCCCTCTTCCCCCACCACACACCGATAGAAGAGCGCTGCAGGTAGGTATCCATGCAACAGAGACAAACTGCACATGTCCCATCTCACGTTCCAGTAGGCCAGCCACTCTATATCTTTGACGTGGGCACACACAAATTCGATGGCACTCTTTATCGATCGCGTGCGCGCGCACACACACACATCATCCCTCTCCTCGATTCTATGGACACCTCAAGTCGATGATACCTCCACTCTCTTTTCGTGGATCACCCCCTCTATATATATGTTATATCCAGGACTCTATTTCACACACATTGCATATGTTAAATTTTTTGATTGACCCCCCCACAAAAAAAACTCTCAAGAACCCACACACTATATCTTTCTAGGTTTGTATCTCTCACACACAACCCCACATAGGTGGTGTACGTATACAAGAAGAGAATAGGTGCACCGTGCATGTACTCACGCTTCATGCCCAGCCACACCCGCGCGGGTACACGGTGGAGCTCATTTCTCCGCAGAAGCTGAATTTGTTTTTGAAACATCAAGTGCCCAGAGACTCGAAAACTTATTTGCCCATTAGTGACTTGTCAGGGCGGTGGATTTTAGTTTGTATGATAATGCTGCATCCACCTAAAGTAACGAAAGTTCATACGTAAACTTCCTAGTAATTCCCTCTTCGTAGGTGCAGCATTACTCCTAACATTTGTAATATCAGTTTGAAACTTGTAATATTGCCGTGTCCTATTCCTGCGTTTTCAAAGTCCTGTGAATCAAACAGGCCCTGAGTTGGTGATGATGTTGTGCCTCCCATCTTTCACCAATAGCCGTCGGATCTAGATCTGATGCATACAAACCAAGCTTCTCCATTTTTGCAAAAAGATGCCCGCACTTGTTCCCTATTTACAAACAACTCCTTGTCTCTCACAATCTAGGAGTAGAAGGCCGTGGAAAAATCTGGCGCGATGGCCGCTGCCGGAGCCGTCCACCCCCAGTCTTGGTGTTCCGTGCAATGCACGGGCATCTACGCATGGGAAATTATGTCGAACAAGGCTAGCTGTAAGCAGGCTAGCTCTACAGCCATGATGATAGTGACTGCAGATGGTGAGGCTGACTATGGTATGCCGAACACGACGCCTATACTCAGGTGTCATCTCCGGCGCAGGGTCTTGTCACTTCACTGTGAGGAGCAGCACGTAATAATTTGACCAGCGGGTAGTACAGTGCTAGTACTCCTACTACTACATTGGTAGTACTACTACTAGTACTAGTAGCACCACCGTTTGGATTTAGGAGTACTACCATGTCCACCGGCACCGAGGAACGTCTCCAGGTAGTATTGCTTGAGGCCGCCAGGGCGAGGGGCCGCTTGGACGACAACTTTGTCTCCTTGTTCGACGAGGTCCTCGTCGGTTTCCTTGACAAGTTCACCATCGTCAAGAAGCTTGCGGACGACTTTGACGTAAGCCTCCAGCCGACGCGCCCAGGCTCTGCGATGGCCACCACCCTCAACGGCCACTATGGTAACAACCTCTTCGACGCACTGGTGGCCCTGCGACTGCCCGCCGTCGCGCCGGAGAATGTCCACCTCGAGGTCGCGCTCGCCACATAGCGCCTGGCGCAGTAAGACACCATTGACATAATCACCCACGTCTACGCGCAAATCGTCCACAAGGACTACTACATGCAAGAGGAGGACGATAGGACGCTGGCCTTCTTGGAGCGCAGGGCAACCTTCGACGGCACTGTTCAGAAGCACGTTGAGCTTGCCGCCAACGCCGCTGCTCCTCACACGTCGGTTGGTGACCCGGCGCACTAGGGCGTGAGGTTGTCGTTGAACGTTGATGGATCCGCATGTATTTTTATCTTTCCGTCAAATCCATGTAGTAGTATATGATACTACAGTAATTATCTTGTCGGATGGCTGAGAAAACAGGAG
This sequence comes from Triticum urartu, assembly GCF_003073215.2. Classification (NCBI taxonomy): domain Eukaryota; kingdom Viridiplantae; phylum Streptophyta; class Magnoliopsida; order Poales; family Poaceae; genus Triticum; species Triticum urartu. Next base: position 461,170,953 of record NC_053027.1, read on the forward strand.
GGAGAAGAGATGGCTGTAGCATGGACTCCAAGAAAATTGGTGTCGGATGGGACTCGTGTGGGTGGCGTGTGCCGTACTGCTAGACGTGAATGCTACTGAGTTATGGCCCATGCCACCCCACTATATCGAGCCTACGGCCCTGTTTGGATACTCTAACACAGTTAGAGTTAGAGTAATTTTCTAACCCACTCTAACCCAAATAAGCACCTCTCCACCGGGATAGTTGGGTTAGATGAAACTAACCCACTCTAACCCTCCCTGTTTGAATACTTTTTGGTTATTTGAGCCTTCAACTAACCCAAACTAGCTCTAACCCCATGATCCAAACAGGGCCATATCGAGGTACGTAGAACAAATTTCCTGCAGTCCGTGCTCAGCCCTCCTCTATCTCTCTTCTCAGCCAGCCAGCGGACGTGCGGAGCCCATCGTCTGTTTGCTCACATGCGGCCCCGCATGTCAGTGAAAACGTAAGAGGACCCACTGAACCTTCACATCTTTCACCTCGACGTGCTGGTGATGAAAAACAAATCCAATAAAGATCTTCGGTGGCCTCTTTTGGAGTTACTGAAGAGTAGTAAGATTCTATTTGCAGTTTAACCCAAGATGCACATCTCGTGGCTTCAACTACCACTCTATTTTCTTTCATGACATGACCTGGATGCTGGATGTCCCACATGTCGGCAAAAGGAGGAAGAACCCGACCAAATCTTCGGTTCTGCTATCGGATGAGATTAGTGCACTTGTTGATACTCCTACTAGAATAGAGGCTAGACATGAGACTAGATGCGAGGAAGCAACGTCTACTTATTTACACTCGAAGAAGAAAGAAGCACGCAAGATCGAGCCTCCGCAGATCAACAATGAATGCATCGAGAAGGCACTAATCCAACTTACAAGAGTAGTAAAATGTATTCTTGTGGTTCTTGTTTTCTTTGGTCTTGCTTTTCTAGTCAAAATTATCGTTGGAGTTCGTGCAAAACGGAGGTCCGTTTGGGGTCGTGCGTTGGAGTTGGCCTTACAAGTGGGACCGCAGTTAAGGAAACCGACTATCGACAAACCCCCACCTCGCCCGCCGCGCGATGGCTGAAGTTAGAGAAACGATGAGGTTGAAGAGATTGCTCTAGCACAGACTCCAAGAAATAATATGGTGTCAGATGGATGTCGTGGTGGCGGCGTGTGCCGTACTCCTGGACGTGAATGCTTGTTCTGGCCCATGCCACCCTACTACTCCTACTACTTACTCCTACTAGTATATAGTATACTAGTATCGAGGATTCGAGGTGCTGGTTACGTACAACAAACACATTAACATATGGCTACAGTAAAAACACCCGCCCGACGCGCGAAGCATGTGAAGCTAGTACAAATTTAGAGAAGCGACTCGAAAGCCATTCATAAATTTAGTAAGTTTATCACAGGCATATCATTTTATTACATACAACAGGTCATCAACCCACATCGACAACGAGGATACATTATAAATACTAAAGTTTTCACCACACAACAAATAACAAGCCATGAAATGAACTTCAACTCAACCATTCCGCGGTGTTGGAAATGCTTGCTTTGAACCATAAGTGATTCTCTGGGATGGGCCATCTGTTGTCGATCTGGAGACCAATGCAGGACCGATCATCCAGGCTGAAGCGGCCTACTATATCAGTATGAGGGTAGGGAACCACCCAAATGTCCGAGGTATAGACACAGTTGCTTCTCATAAATGTGTCAACAGTAGTTGGATCGCCTTTCACCATCACGGATAGTTTTGTCCAAGGAAGAGCGAGTTTTCTCCAAGACTATCAATTCTGTGCCAGGGAGAAGGAGTTGGCGCTAGCACACTAGTATCCATCCCGAATACCATGCAACGGGTGTTGGAATAGGTCCAGAGAGTGCGACCATGGGAGACACCTGCTTCCTTAGCAGTAACATCATCAGTGGGTTGTATACACACAAGAAGAGGTGATCCATGGGAATTAGTTGCCAGGCGCCACAGAGTATATCGGCGCTGCTCGTCCTCATGCTCTTGATCATCACCATCGTCATCCCCCCTTGGTTATAAATTTTTTCAAGTATAGGTGGTGGGATGCTCACAGGACCTTGGAAACACAAGAAGAAGGTTAATTAGTAAAGGGAAACTTGCTAACCCGCATGCATGTGGATGAAACAATTATAATTATGGTGGAAGACAAACGTAACGAAACTACTAGGATGCCATGCAAAAATAGTGCCACGAGTGGTGGCAGCAAACACAAGGCCCTCGTATTGAATTGCATCACAGTACTCATCCGTGTACATAAACCGATTTTTGAGCAATATCCATCAAGTCGAACCACGAAGGACGGCAACAAGCTTGTCGAAGATAGCAACAACTTGATAGTTGTTGTAATTCCAAGAGCGGTTGGGAACTCGACAAATTGCTATCTTCCATAGAAGACAACCACCATGATCGTATTTGAACGTGCGTACATTACCGGTGTGCTCAACCTCTGGGCAGTGTGCTGAGATTTTTGGAAGTGGAACCCGGTGACGAGTGTACACATTCACAAGTTCCCACTCGCAGTTGGACCCAATGTAAACAACCCAATCTCCATTTGCGCCCGCCCAAGCCTTGCCCTCGAGCGATGGCATCTTAACATCATACGTATCATTATCAAGCGGCATCAACTGGCACAGGGCGAGGCCTCTGTCATGCCGGCGCCAGTCATCAGGGTCACGGCGAAGAAGATAGGGGAGATCAAACCGCTCCTTAACTCTTGGGTTCTTTGTAATGATGTTATTAGTTGAGTCGACAATGGTCTTGAACGAACCTGCCATGCTAGCCGAGGTGATGACGTCGCACAGATCAATGAGTTCCTCCACCACGTCATCTTTCAGATCGGGGCAAGAATAACGGGGTCCTTTCCGGCCTGTTCCCTCCATGGAGAAGACGATCGAACAATGGCAGAAGAAGGGTGAAGGGCTGAAGGAAAATGGAGGAGGGAGAGGAAGAGCGTGCGACATCAGTTCCAAATCGAGAAGGAAAGGCGAAGAGTCGGTGGACGGTTGCGAGTTTGCCACGGTTCACGAAGAGGCGCCCCGGCCTACACGCCCGTTCGGAAATACTCCTACTACTCGCCATCGTCTCACTGATATGTTGGAACGAGACCACATGTCAACGAAGCATGGTGTGTAATTTCTCGTGCAAAATTCGATCTGGCCGCGTTGAACCGAGGTGCCGCATTAGTTATTGACCTTTATTTTTTTAATGGCGTGCCGATCAGTTTTGAAGCACGACTAACTGGTACTGTACGTGGAGAGGATGATAGCAGGGACCCGCCAAGGTCATGGCAGTATGCAAGCAAGTGCCTCCTTATTTCAAGCTAATAAAAAAATGGCTCCTCCTAGTGGATTTCTGACATCTGGGTCCCATGCCATTGTCAACGTAGTCAATAAACGAGAGAATTGCACAACGAGCGGCTGACACCAGGGACCCAGCAGCTCGTCCAGTTATTTTTGTTTTGGGTTAATTTGATAAATGCCACTCCAAATCTGGTGTATCCGAGAAATGCCACTGCAATTTCCAAACTTTGAAAAATGCCATTTCATGCCATTTCTAGTGGCATTTTTCAAAGTCTGGAGTGGCGTTTTTCAAAGTTTGCAAATTGCAGTGGCGTTTTTCAAAGTTTGCAAAAATTGCAGTGGCATTTTTCAAAGTTTGGAAATTGCAGTGGCATTTTTATGAATCGCCATAATTGGAGTGGCATTTATCTAATTTGTTTTTGAGACGGAAGCAGGGTGTCAACTGGGCTGTGCGGGACACTCTGGCCTGTCTAGACAGCCTTTTCTTTTATGTTTACCACAGACCAGCCCAGTAGTTTTTTTCTTTCTGAAAATGGCTAGCCCAGTTCTTTTGTAATTTGTCAAGTAAGTCGCTTTATCAGGCCTGCTGGGCTGCAAATCTTTCAAGACGAGGAGAGATTCATTCGGCTGGCCGAGAAAATGGCCTATCAGTAATGAGAAATGGGATGTACATTTTTAAAACACATCAAACCGGCAATTATTTTCAAATATCTTTTTTTCATTTTGAGATTTTAAATTGCATTGATTTTTATGCGTGGACAATTTATTGGATTTTATATTGATATACATTTATTTTTAAAATCAGTCTGAATGTGACTCGAAATTTCGGGATTAAAAATAGTTCAGACCGCACCGACATATGCAAAATTTTGTATAATTTTTTAACCGTGGCCACAATATGGGCTGTAATGCTAACATAAAGAATATGGGCTCCAAAAAAACCCGTAAGAATTAGCAAATGGGCTGTAAATTATTTGAAATAATGGCAGATGGGCTGTATGCTGTTTTCCACAGATTTGAGGCTTTCCACAGATGGCCTGTATACTGTTGGATGTCCATCCAACGGCCGTCGTGCTTCTTCAATCTCTGCTCTTCCTGCTCCAGCCGCTCAAACAAGCGCCGGCGGGACTGCCTGCTCCCTCCTCCCCGCGGCCGGCTGTGCTGCCGCGCAGGCCTCACCGCCCCACCATACTCCCACCGCTGGCCTAGCCATCCCTCTACTCACCCACACCTGCTGTTATTCTCCGGCGACGGCAGACGAACAAGTAAACCCTCGTATAGTCGTACTCCCCTCCGCGTGGGAAACAAAAACAACGGCCTAGTCTTCCCTGCCTCCGTGTCGTTCCCTTCCTAGGCCTCGCCGTCGTCCACCGCCCTGGTGCTATCGGCGTGGCGTGGTCAGCGTGGCCAACGACCGACATGCATCTGAAGTGGACTGTACGAGGAGAGGCTGACAGCTGGGTCCAAGGCCGCACACAAGGAAATGATTCCTTATTACGCGCAAAATAATGATTTCCTCCACCTGACATCTGGGACCCACCGAAACAGCCTCTGTATTTCACAAAAAAAAACGTTACCGCCGTTGACAGATCGGACCCACCAGCTATATCTTCGCACGCAAGGAAGTGCCTCCTTATTACGCACAAAAAAAATGAATACTCCCCCTGCTAGCTGGGACCCAGTATAGTGGGCCTACTAAGTTGACGGGGACGAAGGGCTTTGCCAACTTAGTCAATATGCACGATTCTAGGTCGACTGACCGTACGATGTCCATACAACGGCCGTAGTGCTTCTTCAACCTCTGGTCTTCTTGCTCCAGCCGCCCAAAGCAGCGCCGGTCGTGCCGCCTGCTCCTGCCTCCCGTGGCCGTCTGTGCTGCCGCGGAGGCCTCACCACCCCCATACTACTCCCACCGCTGGCCAGGCCATCCCTCCACTCCACTCACCCACACCCCCTATTATTCTGCGGCGACGGCAGCGCAGCCGAACCAGTGAATCCTCGTACTCCTCTCCGCGTGGGCATCCATTGCCGCGTCTTCCCCGGCTCCGCGTCGTCCCCTTCCTAGGCCTCGCCGTCATCCACCGCCGTGGTGCTGTCAGCGTGGCGTGGTCAATGTGGTCAACGACCGAATTCCCTCGGAAGAATACTATACGTGGAGAGGCTGACAGCTGGGTCCATGGCAGCCGCAAGGAAGTGCCTCCATATTACGCGGAAAATAAGTATTCCTCCACCTCACAGCAGGGACCCACCGGACGCCCACCAGTATATCGCGAAAAAAACGTTTGCCCCGACTGCTGGGACCCACCCGACGGGCCATCCTATTTCACGAAAAAAACATTCCCCCTGCTGTCAGCTTGGACCCACCGGAAGTGCCTCCTTATTACGCACAAAAAAAATGAATACCCCCTGCTAGCTGGGACCCACCTTAGTGGCAGGCTGACTTGTGGGCCTACTAAGTTGACGGGGACGGAGGGCTTTGTCAACTTAGTCAATATGCACGATTCTAGCTCCAGTGACCGTACGATGTCCATCCAACGGCTGTAGTGCTTCTTCAACCTCTGGTCTTCTTGCTCCAACCGCCCAAACCAGCGCCGGTCGTGCCTCGTGCTCCTGCCTCCCATGGCCGGCTGCGATGCGGCAGAGGCCTCACCGCCCCCTACTACTCCCACCGCTGGACAGGCCATCCCTCAACTCACCCACACCCCCTGTTATTCTGCGGCAACGGCAGCCTCACACCGCAGCGAACCAGTGAACCCTCGTACTCCTCTACGCGTGGGCATCCACTGCCACGTCTTCCCCGGCTCCACGTCATCCCCTTCCTAGGCCTCGCCGTCGTCCACCGCCCTGGTGCTCTCGGCGCGGCGTGGCCAACATTGTCAAGGAACGACTTCCATCAGACATGGACTGTACGTGGAGAGGCTGACAGCTGGGTCCACGGCCGCAGCAAGGAAGTGCCTCCTTATTACGTGCAAAATAATTATTCCTCCACCTGACTGCTAGGACCCACCGGACGGGCCACCGTATTTCGCGAAAAAAACGCCCCGCCCCGCTGTCAGCTTGGACCCACCAGAAGTGCCTCCTTATTACGCACAAAAAAATGAATACTCCCCTGGCTAGCTGGGACCCACCTTGCTGGGAGGTTGACTTGTGGGCCTACTAAGTTGACGGGGACGAAGGGCTTTGTCAACTTAGTCAATATGAACGATTCTAGCTCCAATGACCATACGATGTCCATCCAACGGCCGTAGTGCTTCTTCAACCTCTGGTCTTCTTGCTCCAGCCGCCCAAAGCAGCGCCGGTCGTGCCGCATGCTCCTGCCTCCCGTGGTCGGCTGTGCTGCCGCAGAGGCCTCACCGCCCGCTACTATTCCCACCGCTGGCCAGGCCCTGCGACGACGGCAGCCTCACACCGCAGCCAAACTAGTGAACCCTCGTAGTCCTATCCGCGCGGGCTTCCACTGCCGCGTCGTCCCCTTACTAGGCCTCACCATCGTCCACCGCCGTGGTGCTCTCCGCGCGGCGTGGTCAACGTGGTCAAGGAACGACTTCCATCGGAAGAGTACTGTACGTGGAGAGGCTGATAGCTGGGTCCACGACCACATCCCAGTTTTTTTTGTGATTTGCCAAGTAAGTCGCTTTGTCAGGCCTGTTGGGCTGCAAATCTTTCAAGATGAGGAGAGCTTTCATTCGGCTGGCCAAGAAAATGGCCCATCAGTAATGAGAAATGGGTTGTACATTTTTAAAACACATCAAACCGGCAATTAGTTTCAAATATCTTTTTTTGTCATTTCAAGATTTTAAATTACATTAATTATTATGCATGGAGAATTTGTTGGATTTTATATTGATATACATTTATTTTTAGAATCAGTTTGAATGTGAGTCAAAATTTCGGGATTAAAAATAGTTCGGACCGCACCGAAATATGCAAAATTTCGTATAATTTTTAATCGTTGCCACAATATGGGCTGTAATGCTAAAAAATAGAATATGGGCTCCAAAAAAAACCTTAAGAATTAGCAAATGGGCTGTAAATTATTAGAAATAATGGCCGATGGGCTGTATGCTGTTTTCCACAGATTTGAGGCTTTCCTAAAAAAAGGTTGACGCACAAGCACTGACTGTTGGATGTCCATCCAACGGCCGTCGTGCTTCTTCAATCTCTTCTCTTCCTGCTCCAGCCGCTCAAACAAGCACCGGTGGGACTGCCTGCTCCCTCCTCCTCGCGGCCGGCTGTGCTGCCGCACAGGCCTCACCGCCCGATCGTACTCCCATCGCTGGCCTAGCCATCCCTCTACTCACCCACACCTGCTGTTATTCTCCGGCGACGGCAGACGAACCACTAAACCCTCATACAGTCATACTACCCTCCGTGTGGGAAACAACTGCCAAGTCTTCCCTGCCTCCGTGTCATCCCCTTCCTAGGCCTCGCCGTCGTCCACTGCCCTGGTGCTCTCGGCGCGGCGTGGTCAACATGGTCAAGGAATGACTTCCATCAGGCGTGGACTGTACGTGGAGAGGCTGACAGCTGGGTCCACGGCCGCAGCAAGGAAGTGCCTCCTTATTACGCGGAAAATAATGATTCCTACACCTGACAGCTGGGACCCACCAGACGTACGAGCCACTGTATTTCGCGAAAAAAACGTTTCCCCCTGACTGCTGGGACCCACCAGCTACATCTTCGCACACAAGGAAGTGCGTCCGGGCAAAAAAAGAAATGATTCGCCCCCTGACTGCTGGGACCCACCAGCTACATCTTCACAGGCAAGGAAGTGCCTGACAGTCAGGACCCACCTGGTCGAAGCGTACGTAGCATTGTCATTCTGGTCGCGAACGTGTACGTACATACTGATCGATGTAGAGGCGCGCACGTGTCGTAGTAGAGGCGCGCACGTAGCATGTACACGTACGTACAACGGCCAGGGTGCAAGAAAGAAAATACGGCCATGTATGTGCACATACGGGCGGGGTCTCGAACGCCTACTCGCGCATACGTACGGTGAGGGCTCGTGTACATGGCTGGGTCGGAACAGAGAAACAACGTCTTCGTCGTGTTCATGGGGAGGCAACGGAATGCGTCGTGTTCATGGGGAGGCAACGAAATGCGTCGTGTTCATGGGGAGGCAACGGAATGCGTCGTGTTCATGGGGAGGCAACGGAATGCGTCGTGTTCATTGGGAGGCAACGGAACGCGTGGGAGCCAACCGGCTGGGTCGGAACGAAATGCGTGGTCGTGTTCATCGGGAGGTCTTGGATGGAACTGGCGATGGAAACGAGGCCTGGCGTACCGCACAACGGAGGAAATGGACCACCTACGTTTGCAACGGGGTCCTGTTGATCGGGAGGGGTCTGGCGTACCGAAAACGGAGGAAATAGACCTCCTACAGTCGAAACGGGGGTCCTGTTCATCGGGAAGGGTGTGGCGTACCGCAAAACAGAGGAAACGGACTTGCGTTGGAGCGCTACGGTCGAAACGGGGGTCCTGTTCATCGGGAGGGGTGTGGCGTACCGCAAAACAGGAGTCCACGGGATACTGTTCATCTCCACCATCGACCCCCTCCAGCCTCCACGAGCTACTGTTCATCCACCGTCGACCTCCTCCAGCCTCCACGTGTGACTGTTCATCCACGTGCTCCTGTTCATCCAGCCTCCACCGTGCGCCACTCCACCGGCTACTGTTCAACCAACCCTCTCCACGGGCTCCTGTTCAACCACCCCTCCATGGGCTACTGTTCATCCTGCCCTCCACCGTCTACTGTTCATCCTGCCCTCCACGGGGTGGTCCTGTTCATCCAGCCCTCCACGAGGTCCTGTTCATCCAGCCCCAACCGGCTCGATCGATCGGGGTCCTGTTCATCCAAAGGCAACACCACGGGGTCCTGTTCATCCACCCCCACCGGGAACTGATCATCCAAACCCCCCCGCAACGCTCACTGTTCATCCAGAGGCAGCATCGATCGGCTTCAGCTAGCAGCAGTAGAGAAGGAATCGCTCGATCGGGTTCAGTTAACAGCCATCGATCGATTTCTTGGGTTCAGTAACGCGTAGCCTGCAGTGCAATCGCTCGGGTTCAGTTAGAGCCCAACGCCTCGCTCGGGTTCAGTTAGAGCCAACGCCTCGCACACACGCGCATACGTGTACGAGAGAAACGCACATCGCTCGGCCCCCGACCTCCCACTGTAACTGGGAACTCCCCGAAATTCCCCCCTCGCTTCTACCACGGTTTTTTCCGTCATGGACGGCCCAAAGAATGTCATGCATCTGCGTCTCCGGCCCGCCTAGGACGAAAAGCCCATTTTCTGTCATGATTTTTTGTCATAGAAGTAGGAGCCCACCACATCTATGATGATACCGGGTTTTGCTACAAAGGAGCAGCTAGCAGGTGACAAGTGCCAGCACGAGGCCGAGGTGGACCTTCTCAAGGCGGAGGCGGCCAAGGTCGTGGAGGCACAACGAGCCCTTGCCGAGTCCGACCAGCAACGCGACAAGCTAGTCGACGACAAGGGCTAGCTCCAGGTTGAGGTGGAACGCCTGAAGGCACTAGGGACCATGGCGGAGGAGGCCCGTTAGGTGGAAACCCGTCGCCGCGAGGAGTCCTAGAGGGTGGCCGAGGCCAAGGACGCCGAGCTGAAGGCGGCCCTTGCCAAGGTTGCCGACTTGGAGAAGATGCTTCAGGAGCGTGACCGTGCCATTGCCAGGGAGCGGTGCGGTACGTTGCTTGAAGCGCAGCACCTTGAAGAGTCCTCAAGTAAGTGCTTATTTTGGGTTTTGCGAAGTCGGGAAGCCGTCTTGCCTTCCCTTGGTTATTGATTTGTCTTGCTCTTCTTTTTGATAGGGCACTTCCTGGAGACGCGCCGGCTGGCGGAGGAGGCCGTCCGCTTTCAGCGAGACCCGCAGGGAGTCGTGGGCTCCGGGACCGACCCCTGGATGGCTTGGACCCTCTCGGAGATCGTGACCGCCTGCGAAGCCCATCTGTGAGTCTTGGGCGAGCAGATGGGGCGGCTCTCCGAGGCCGGCGCGGCGATGACGGCGACACTTTGGCCTGGCTCCATTGCGCCGAACAGCTTCACGCGGCTAGCGCGGTGGTTGGAGGTGGGCCCGGAGCGGCTCCACATGTGGCGTGTTTCCGCCGCCCGTGCCGGCGCCGAGATGGCGCTTAGGTTCTTGATGTCTTGGCATCCGGATCTGTTGCTGGATGCGCTCATGGGCCAGTGAGCCGGCGTGGAGCGCCAGCTGCAGGCGGGGGCCGGACGGATCGCCGCTCAGGCCAGCTACATCGGCGGGTTCGCCATTCATGACGAGTTTCAGCCGGAGCGGACCGATGACGGTGGAGTCGTCCCTGTTGACAACTACGGCCTACTTCTGGACGACCTGGAGGGCAGCTCCGAGGAGACGGGCGTATATGGTGATGGGGACGCCGAGGAGGGAAACACCGGCGCCTCGGTGAACCTGGAGGCCACCGAGGGGGAGCCGCCGGCTGCGCAGCCCGCCGCTGGAGATGCCTGAAGCTGAGGCCGTCCTGCCTTATCTTAGTAAAAAATTATGTTAGGTAGCAGGTCCACCCGCCCACTGGGGGTGTTTGGGTGTAATGTAATGAACTCTGGCCTTGGGCCTGTTTAATTTATGACTTAAATATTTCGTGAATGTTTGCGCTTTTGCTTTTCGTCTTTTGAGTAATTTTCTTGTTTGCTTCCCCTCTTGGACCTCCCCCCGGCGAGTCAAACGGCCGGGCTCCGTTCCGTGACAAGGAGTTCGGCCTTTGAGAGGAATGCATGGTACTTAGGCTTTTCAAACGTTGAGCGTGAGCAAAACACCCACTGGGCCGGTTGGCGGCAATCCAGCAAAGCTAGTTGGTGAGCAGCCGATCGTGCGGCAACTTAAAGTGACGGGGCCGGGTTGGGAAATCCGGCGGTCTCCACTTATTATTCGTGGCATGTTGGCGCTTTGGTCCCTTTTTCTTGCCGGCCGACAGCCGAAGCCAGTTTTGTGGCGTAGGGCGAAGTGGGGGGCCGCGGCGACCCGAACACGCCAAGAGTTGCTAAGGAAGGCGACGGGTGGTGACCAAGCCGGCCAGCCCCCGAGCCCCCAGGTCGAGTGAGTCGAGTCGGCGGTGGGGGTTTTCAAGAGAAATTTGCATAAGTGTAGGAGACTCAATAATTTTGGTCGGAAAGGGTAGCCCCTGAGCGTCGTTCGGGGACTCCGTAGTTTCATGTAGTTCGCAAAAGGCAGTGATACATATGTGCACATAGACATAGCTAATTGTAAAACAGGAGGAGGAGTTCTGCATTTCACGTCGGGTTGTTTCTTCGCCGATAGTGTCTCTCTTGCGCTTGTTTGACTTGCGGGCGTCGATGAGGTAGTAGGCATTGCGGTCGCACAAGGCCTTGTTGACGATGAAGGACCCATGGGGAGGACAGCTTGCTGCTGGACGAGTCGGAGGACTAGGTCTTCCGCGCGGAATGCGAGGGGCCTGGTCTTCTTGTTGTGGTAGTGCCTTAGGCCTTGCTGATAGATGGCTGACCGGCTGAGCGCCAAGATCCGTGCTTCTTCGAGTAGGTCGATGCTGTCTTCGTGGGCTTCCTCGGCTTCGGCTTTAGTGTACATCGCGACACGCGGCGAGTCGAACTCGACATCAGTCGGGATGACGGATTCGGCTCCGTAAACGAGGAAGAATGGGGTGAACCCGGTCGACTAGTTTGGCATTGTGCGGAGACTCCAGAGGACGGCTGGCAACTCGTCGAGCCAGGAATGGACGAGCGGCTCGACAAGCCGTGGCTTGATGCCGGATAGGATGAGGCCATTGGCCTGCTCGACCTGGCCGTTGGACTGCGGGTGTGCCACGGAAGCCAGGTCGAGGCGGATGCCAGAGACGGAGCAGTATTGCGTGAGCGCCCTTGGCGAAGTTGGTGTCGTTGTCCGTGATGATGCTATTCAGCATGCCGTAGCACACCACAATATCCTTGACGAACCAGACGGCTATTGGCCCGTCCAGCTTCTCTATCGGCCATGCTTTGATCCACTTGGTGAACTTGTCCACTGCCACCAGCAAATGCGTCATGCTGCCTCGAGCGGTCTTGAAGGGCCCCACCATGTTGAGTCCCTAGACCGTGAAAGGCCAGGCGATCGGGATGGTTCGTGGTGCTGAGGCCGGCTGGTGGCTGCGCTTGCTGAAGCACTATCATCCCTCACACTTAAGGACAAGTGACTCGGCGTCTTGGAGGGCCGTGGGCCAGTAGAAACCATGGTGAAAAGCCTTGGCCACCAGGGACCTCGAGGCGGCGTGGTGCCCACACTCGCCCTGGTGTATGTCGAGGAGGATCTCAATGCCCTTGTCTTGCTCGACGCAACGCTGAAAAATGCCGGTGGAGCTGCGCTTGATGAGCTCGTTGTTGATGATGTTGTAGGCGGACGCCCGGCGCTGCACTTGCCGGGCATCAGTCTCGTCCGTGGGGAGAACCCCGTTCTCCAGGAACTCCGAGATGGGCAGGGCCCACGATGGGGCCGTCACCACAGCAAAGACGACCACCATGGCGGGTTCCGGGACGGCAGCCCCCGGGCTGGGTTCAGCATCCCCCGGGCCGGGTTCGACAGTCCTCAAGCCGGGTAGAGGCGCGGCCGGGTTGTCCGGGACGAAGATGGACTCGGAGTCCGGAGACGGCTTGACGGATGGCTTATGCACGTGCTCGAGCAAGATGCCAGACGGGACGGACTGCCGGGACGAGCCGATCTTGGCTAGCGCATCAACGGCTTCGTTTCCACGCGCGGGACATGGAGGAACTCGCAGCCATCGAAGAAGCCGGACAACTACTGGACGAGGAAGTGGTAGCTCGCCATGTTGGAGTCACGGGCGTCCCACTCGTCAGAGTACTGTTGTACCACCAAATCCGAGTCGCCATATGATAGGATGCGTCGGATCCCAAATTCCTTGGCAAGCCAAAGGCCACGCACAAGGGCTTCGTACTAGGCGACATTGTTGGAGGCGACAAAGTGGATCTAGAGCGCGTACCGAAGCCGGTCGCCCTTCCGGGAAGACAACATGATGCCGGCCCCCAGGCCGAGGCGCATCTTGGAGCCGTCGAGTGCATGCGCCAGTGCGTTGAATCCGGCAGCGGTGGCAGGTACTGGGTCTCGGTCCAGTCGACGAGGAAGTCGGCCAGTGCTTGGGACTTGATCGTGGTGCGGGGTTTGTAGAGGATGGTGTGGCTGGCTAGCTCGAGCGCCCACTTGGCAACCCGACAGCCAATGATTGATACGTCTCCAACGTATCTATAATTTTTGATTGTTCCATGCTATTATATTATCAACCTTGGATGTTTTATATGCATTTATATACTATTTTATATGATTTTTGGGACTAACCTATTAACCTAGAGCCCAGTGCCAGTTTCTATTTTTTCCTTGTTTTTGAGTATCGCAGAAAAGGAAAACCAAACGGAGTCCAATTGACCTGAAATTTCACGAAGATCATTTTTGGACCAGAAGAAGCCCACGGAGTACCGGAGATGGGCCAGAAGAGTCCCGAGGTCACCACGAGGGTGGGTGATACGTCTCCAACATATCTATAATTTTTTATTGTTCCATGCTATTATATTATCAACCTTGGATGTTTTATATGCATTTATATGCTATTTTATATGATTTTTCGGACTAACCTATTAACCTAGAGCCCAGTGCCAGTTTCTGTTTTTTCCTTGTTTTTGAGTTTTGCAGAAAAGGAATACCAAACGGAGTCCAATTGGCGTGCCATTTTTTGATGATTTTTTATGGACCAAAAGAAGACCCCGGAGTAAAAGAGTTGGGCCAGAAGAGTCTCGGGCCATCCACGAGGGTGGGGGCGCGCGCACTTCCCCCTGGGCGTGTGGGCCTGCCTCGTGGATGACTTGGGCACCTTCTTGACGTCATACCGACGCCAAAAATTCCTATAAATACAGAAACCTTTAGAAAATAACCTAGATCGGGAGTTCCACCGCCAGAAGCCTTCGTAGCCACCGATAACCAATCTAGACCCGTTCCGGCACCCTGCCAGAGGGGGAATCCCTCTTCGGTGGCCATCTTCATCATCCCGGCGCTCTCCATGACGAGGAGGGAGTAGTTCTCCCTCAGGGCTGAGGGTATGTACCAGTAGCTATGGGTTTGATCTCTCTCTCTCTCTCGTGTTCTTGAGTCGGCACGATCTTGATGTATCGTGAGCTTTGCTATTATATTTGGATCTTATGATGTTTCTCCCCCTCTAATCTCTTGTGATGAATTGAGTTTTCCCTTTGAAGTTATCTTATCGAATTGAGTCTTTAAGGATTTGAGAACACTTGATGTATGTCTTGCATGTGCTTATCTGTGGTGACAATGGGGTATCACGTGATGCACTTGATGTATGTTTTGGTGATCAACTTGCGAGTTCTGTGACCTCGTGAACTTATGCATAGGGGTTGGCACACATTTTCGTCTTGACTCTCCGGTAGAAACTTTGGGGCACTCTTCGAAGTTCTTTGCGTTGGTTGAATAGATGAATCTAAGATTGTGTGATGCATATCGTATAATCATACTGTCGGTTGAAATCGACACCTATGGGATCGTTGGGATCCCTTCTACGGTTGGCGGGCGCGGGGTTGTGGAAAGAGCGGGTCTGACAGGAAGAACACGGATCGTTTACCCAGGTTTGGGCCGCAAAGATGTGTAATACCCTAGTCCTGCTTTGGTGGATGTATTTGAGTGTTTTTGTGTTCTTGAGCTAGCTACGGGGTGCAACTTTGCCCAAAAGATCCGAATCCTGGACGCCTCAGGCCTCCTTTTATAGGTGAAAAGGGGTTGCCACAATGGCACACGGGAGGTGGAAAGGTCTACAGTAGGTGAGTCTATCCTCCGCCCCGTCGGACAAACGCATTTAATGCGCTGTCGATGTGCCCCTCTCACTTTATCGGGGACGGCAAGGAAGCACATCCCAGCTATCGCCGCCATGCCTGGCTTCCACACGCGTCTGAGCTGACGAGGCGTCGTGGCACCATGTTGGCTGGCTGCTTGGCTGGCACGGTGGTGTAGCTTTCACGAAGATCTGCATGTCTCCACGCAAGTGCTTGCTGAGTCGGTGTAGAGGCCGCTCGTCACCACGCAGGTGCTTGCCCAGCTGGTTGAGCTGGCAGCTGCTTGAGGACAGCGGTGTAGTCTTGGCAGACGTGGGCCTGGCTGCGGCCCTGCTGGTGTCCTCGGCAAGGGTCTTGCTGGGCCCCCAGCAAGGGTCTTGCCGTGGCGTCGTGGTCATCCCCGGCAAGGATCTCGCCGGGGGTCGTCTCTTCTGGTCCTCATTTGATCTTGCGTATCTAAGATCTCTACAAATATCTGCATGCCGCCACGGAAGTGCCTCCCGAGCCTTGGTTCCAACATGGTGTTGGAATCCCTTGGGCTCAAGGATGGTGTGCTCTGCTACCGTCAGGCAAGTTGCCCCGGCAAGGATCTTGCCAAGGCTGCGGAAGCCACCCCGGCAAGGGTCTTGCCGGGAAAGTCGACCTCGCCCTCTTGCTCTGTTTGCGCCTTGGGCTTGGCGTTGCTTTGGTTGTCTTATGCTTCATTTTCCCTCCGGCTTCCCTCCTCTTCCTTGTTAAGTGTGGCCGCGGGCGCGGCTATGACTGCCCGTGCACAAGTAAAGGGGTCAAAAGGAGAGCCCCTACTTTTGTACACCGACAGGAGCCCCCGGGCCTGGGCCACACATAAGCACGCCGCGTTGTTGGGCTAGGCCCAGAATGGTGCGCGGGCAGGTGGGGCGGATTTTACTGCAGTAACTTCTCGTCCGATGCGCTTCCCCATGACCTGCGTCGAACGCGCGACGTGGAGGGTCGTGCGTGATGTGGGGTTCATGTGTGGGGCGGTTCCTGCACGCATGCATCACATCATGGTAAAGAGGCAGCTCGTGCCTTCCCCATAAAAAGAGGGAGGCGCAGAGGCGCGGCTCATTTACTTGGGCGGACTTGGGTCGTGGTCTTTAAGGCTACAGTGCCCCACGATCACGGGGTGGGGAACGGTCGCCCCACCCGTCCCTTCGATTCTGCTTGCTTGCCACGTGTCCCCCATGCAGGTGGCAGGTGGCAGAGGCAAGAAACTGGGCCGTCGCTGATTTGGGCAACGGGTCAGTCCCGATCCCCTGCGCCCCCGATGGCCGGATTGGCCGAGTGGGGCGGCCAAGCCCCGATCCCGCACCTTTATAAGAAGGGGGAGGGGGATGGCATACCACATCCTTTCATCATCCATCTCCATTCACTTTGGCTCCTTTCTTCCATCTGCCATGGCTAGAGGAGGCGCCGACCCTTAAACGGTGGCGGCGAGGGTCGCTGCTCGACAGCGCGTCCCTCCTTCCCAAGAGCTCGTGTGGCGGAGTCGGCCACGAGAGGAAGGGGGAGGGGGCGAGGCCGAGGTCACCGTGGTGCTCGGGGGAGAGGGGGACGGGGCGGCGCACCGGCCTTGCCTCCGCCAGTGATGCCTCCCCCGATGGAGGGCCACATCGGGGATCAGCCCCGCGAGTTCTTCATCAGGCTGCGCCGGCCACCGCATCACCGCCTCCGTCTCCCTACCCCATTTTCTCGGGAGATGGAGCTCGATCCAACCCAGACCCTCAGGTTGCACATGAGGGGTTGTGGGAATGGCGGCACGCGGGTCGACGTCGACTTCCCCGCTCCTCACGTCATGTACCTCCGTCGCGGATGGAAGATGTTCACTCGTGTCCACAGCCTGACGGCGGGGCTTGTCCTCTACTTCAAGTTAATGGAGGGTGACCTGCTCTCCGTCAAGGTCTTTGGAGATCTTGGAACTCGCCTGAAGTGCTGCGTGGAGAGCTCCTCCGACGATGAAGATTCCTCTTCAAGCGGGAGTGACGAGGAGGGTAGCGACAGCGATGACGAGAGCGTCGAGCGAGGTCACGTCGACCTCATCTCCGACTGACCGCGTCGCCCCTCCCTACATCGTGTGGCCTGCCGAGGGCCTTCCTCGTCAAGCTCTCCATCGGCGCGTCCCTCGTCGCCTCCTTGGGTGGCTGGTGTAGGAGGGTTGGAGAAGGCGAAGAAGGCGGGTGGCGGCTGTCAAGTCAGAGTACGCGGGCACCGACACCTTCGTCGCGTATTGCCGGCCCGCTGCCTCATCTTCCAGTTCCCCTCCCGGCACCGGGACGTTCTCTTGGTGCCTTCTGCTCCTCACACCTCGCCTAGGTGCTCCTTTTTCCCTCCTGCTATCTTGTTCCACCTTCTGAGGAGAGGGACAAGAAAGGGATTACGGGCACCTTATCTCTTTTTAGTTTGTAAGCCCATGGGTACTTGTTAGATTTAAAATTTGTAATCCCCTTGCTCATGTTTTTATCCCGTATGAACTGTACCTGTATGGGACGTTTTTAATGAAAAGGGGTGCCTGCCGGGTTCTTTGTGCGTGAGCGAGGCTCATGCCAAGGAATGAATCCTTGTTATTTTTAAGATAAATACTGACGCTCAGTAACATGCCTTGTCGTCCTCTTGCTTCAGCCGACCATCCTCACGCTCTTGGCGGAGGCAGGGGAAGTAGAGTTAGGCCCCTTGTTCATTTCCTCGCCGTCGCGGCTACGACCTGGTTCTGACCCAGGGACTTGGGTACACGGAAAAAGGGGGAGCACGGTGGTCAAGGGGCAAAACAAGGTTTCATACTCCCCAATCTTCATACGAAAATACACAATAGAGGATGAAAGACTTATCTGAATCTGCAGCCCCCGGCAGCCTTGGCTCACCGCAGTTGGATTCTTGTATCTGCAGCCCCCGGCAACCTTGGCTTGCCGAGGCTGGAGCGCCAGCTCGTTCTCTTTCTTCCAAACAGCTCAGCAGAAACGTCCAAGTAGCCTGCGAACCTAAGAGGATGGAAAGGAACGGAGGAACGCACACTCGACCTCTATGCTAGGGGTTAGTCGCTGCTAAGCACTATCAACCCTAACCGGGGGAGAGACTTAACCTAGCATGCATGCTAAAACTTAGGGCGCCAGAGCTTCATTTATTTATGCTCAGGGTCTGCGCCTGGCTTTGTACAAAGGGTTACATGCCTTGTCGGCAAGGCTTGTACAAAAGGTGGTTTGTCGGGAGGCCCGGCAACCGCGCCTTATGGGTAAAACTTGAGAAGATGTTCAATGTTCCAGGAGTTACTCGCTGGAACAGCATCTTCGGTCTCCAGGCGGACTGCGCCGGGCCTGGTCACTCGTATTACCTGATAAGGGCCTTCCCACTTCGGCGTCAACTTGTTGGAATTCTTGGCCGATTGAACGCGCCAAAGAACAAGGTCGCCTTCCTCAAAGTTCTAGGCATGAAACCTGCGGCTATGGTAGCAGCGCAAGGCTTGCTAGTAGCGTGCTGCTCTCACAGCCGCCCGAAGACGATCTTCCTCAAGGAGCGTTGCGTCATCTTGCCGCAATTGCTCTTGCTCAAGCTTGTCATAAGCGAGCACTCGAGGTGACCCATATGTGAGTTCCATGGGGAGAACTGCTTCTGCCCCATATACCAGGGCATAGGGTGTCTGGCCGGTGGCTCGATTTGGTGTCGTTCTGATCGACCAAAGAACCGCCAGCAACTCATCAATCCAGCGCCTTCCGCTCTTGTGCAGCTTGTCAAAAGTCTTTGTTCTCAGGCCTCGCAGTACTTCAGTATTTGCCCTCTCCGCTTGGTCGTTGCTCCGTGGGTGTGCCACGAAAGCAAAACAGACCTTGCTGCCGAGGTCTTGGATGTACCGCATGAAGGTGTGGCTTGTGAACTGCATGTCGTTGTCGGTGATGACCCTGTTGGGCACACCAAAATGACAGACTAGCCCCTTGAAGAACTTGACGGCTGATTGTGTTATCACCTTTCTCATTGCCTCCATCTCCGGCCACTTTGTGAACTTGTCGATTGCGACGTACAAGTACTCAAAGCCCCCGACAGCGCGGGGGAAAGGCCTAGTATATCGAGCCCCCAGACCGAGAATGGCCAGGAGAGGGGAATTGTTTGAAGGGCTTGAGCTAGGTGATGAAGCTTCTTTGAATGGAATTGACACGCTTCACACTTGGTTACTAGTGCCGTTGCATCCTGGAGGGTAGTGGGCCCGAAGAACTTGGTGCTGGTTGCGGTGGGTCTGTGGATCGGATGATGCTATGGAAATGTTATCACAAACATCATCACGACGGATCGACACCCGCGGCGGCTGGCGTGGAGGAGGAGAGTGCACTGTGGCCGCGGCACCTCCGCTCCCCCCGCTAGCGTGTGATGGTTCGACAGAGCGCCGGCCTGAGGGCCTTGCTGGCCATGGCTCGTCTTTGTTGGCGACGCCGACGAGGCTCCGGATGGTGGCTCTCCACTCGTTAAGCTTTTCCGCAGCAGGAGGGAAGTCGAGGACCAGTTGTGCGCCAGCCAAAGCTTCTACTGGCATGGGTGGCGGCGAAAGCTGCGTGGACCGTGGCGCGCTTCGACTTCTTACCTGTTAGAAGGAGCTCTATCATGGCCCAGCGGCTGTGTGCCATTTTCGCCAGCACTTCGGCGGGCATGCTGGCTTCCTCCATCCCGCGAGTGATTCACGGGACTCTTCCCATGGCGGCGCCCGGGGTCCCCAGCATGGTGGCACTGCTCGTTGCGCGCATCCTGAGAAGAGCGCGTCGTGGGCGCCGACGTAAGTGACTTGGAGGTCGTCGCGCCGCCCATAGGTGGCACGGTGCTGCCCTTGGAGGGCCCCGCACCGCCTGCGAGGGGCCCGGCTCCGTCTTTGTATTTGGCGGCGTGTGGCTCGTCGTCTCACGCGCGAACGACGTCGCTCGCTAGGCTCTGGTTGCCAGAGCGATGTTCGTGCTCGCGGGCCGCGCCTCGGGTTTTGTCCGTGACTGGCCCGCTGCTCACCCGCACCTGTATGGGTCGTCCAGCTCCCGACAAACTGATCACTATGACTGCCTTCTTCTTGGGATCCATGACGATGAAGAACTGCTAGGCTGACTATTAGACCAGATTTTCACAACTGCGCCCCCTACCTGGCGCGCCAAAGATGTCGGGGGAAATCGACACATATGGGATCACTTGGATCCCTTCTATGGTTGGCGGGCACGGGGTTGTGCAAAGAGCGGGTCTGACAGGAAGCACATGGATTGTATACCCAGGTTTGGGCCGCAAAGATGCATAATACCCTAGTCCTGCTTTGGTGGATGTATTTGAGTGTTTTTGTGTTCTTGAGCTAGCTATGGGGTGCAACTTTGCCCAAAAGATGCGAATCCCCCTCCTGGATGCCTCGGGCCTCCTTTTATAGGCAAAAAGGGGTTGCCACAGTGGCACACAGGAGGTGGAAAGGTCTACAGTAGGTGAGTCTATCCTATGGCCCTGTCAGACAAACACATTTAATGCGCTGCCGACGTGCTCCTCTCACTTTATCGGGGACGACAAGGAAGCACGTCCCAGCTGTCGCCGCCACACCTGGCTTCGACACGCGTCCGAGCTAACGAGGCATCGTGGAGCTACGTTGGCTAGCTGCTGGGTTGGCGCGGTGGTGGATCTTTCACGAAGATCTACATGTCACCACGCAGGTGCTTGCTAAGTCGGTGTAGAGGCCGCTCGTCGCCACGCAGGTGCTTGCCCAGCTGGTTGAGCTCGCAGCTGCTTGAGGACGACGGTGTAGTCTTGGCAGACATGGGCCTGGCTGCGGCCCTGCTGGTGTCCTCGGCGAGGGTCTTGCCGGGCCCCCGGCAAGGGTCTTACCGTGGTGTCGTGGTCGTCCCCGACAAGGATCTCGCCGGGGGTCGTCGTCTTCTGGTCCTCATCTGATCTTGCGTATCTAAGATCTCTACAAAGATCTGCATGCCGCCACGGAAGTGCCTCCCGAGCCTTGGTTCCAACATGGTGTTGGAATCCCTTAGGCTCAAGGGTGGCGTGCTTTGCAGGCGTCAGGCAAGTTGCCCCGGCAAGGATCTTGCCGAGGCTGTGGAAGCCACCCCGACAAGGGTCTTGCCGGGGAAGTCCACCTCGCCCTCTTTCTCTCTTTGTGCCTTGGGCCTTGGTGTTGCTTTGGTCATCTAATGCTTCGGTTTCCCTCCGGCTTCCCACCTCTGCCATGTTAAGTGTGGTCGCGAGCACGGCTCTGACTACCCGTGCACAAGTAAAGGGGTCAAAAGGAGAGCCCCTACTTTTGTACACCGACACATACCCACGGATACTTGAGGTGACTTTAGGGTTTTGGTTGATTTGCTTCTTAAGGTTTTATTTTACTACGAACTCTAGGGCTGTTTGTGGCACTTACAAGAATAGCCCAATAGATTGATCGGAAAGAATAACTTTGAGGTGGTTTCGTACCCTACACTAATCTCTTCGTTTGTTCTCCGCTATTAGTGACTTTGGAGTGACTCTTTGTTGCATGTTGAGGGATAGTTATTTGATACAATTATGTTATTATTGTTGAGAGAACTTGCACTAGTGAAAGTATGAACCCTAGGCCTTGTTTCCTAGCATTACAATACCGTTTGTGCTCACTTTTACCACTTGCTACCTTGCTGTTTTTATATTTTCAGATTACAAAACCATTATCTAGTATCCATATTGCACTTGTATCAACATCTCTTTGCCGAACTAGTGCACCTATACAATTTACCATTGTATTGGGTGTGTTGGGGACACAAGAGACTCTTTGTTATTTGGTTGCAGGGTTGCTTGAGAGAGACCATCTTCATTCTACGCCTCCCATGGATTGATAAACCTTAGATCATCCACTTGAGGGAAATTTGCTACTGTCCCACAAACCTCTGCACTTGGAGGCCCAACAACGTCTACAAGAAGAAGGTTGTGTAGTATACATCAGTGGGGGCGCGGCCCCCTACCTCGTGGCCGCCTCGGGGACTCCCCTGACTTGTTCCCGACTCCAACACCTCTTATATAACCCCAAACTTCCAGAAAGAAACCTAGATCGGGAGTTCCGCTGCCGCAAGCCTCTGTAGCCACCCAAAACCAATCGAGACCCTGTTCTGGCACCCTGCCGGTGGGGGAATCCCTCTCCGGTGGACATCTTCATCATCCCGGTGCTCTCCATGACGAGGGAGTAGTTCACCCTCGGGGCTGAGGGTATGTACCAGTAGCTATGTGTTTGATCTCTCTCTCTCTCTCTCTCTCTCGTGTTCTTGATTCGCACGGTCTTGATGTATCGCGAGCTTTGCTATTATAGTTGGATCTTATGATGTTTCTCTCCCTCTACTCTCTTGTGATGAATTGAGTTTTACCTTTGAAGTTATCTTATCGGATTGGGTCTTTAAGGATTTGAGAACACTTGATGTATGTCTTGCATGTGCTTATCTGTGGTGACAATGGGATATCACGTGATCCACTTTATGTATGTTTTGGTAATCAACTTCCGAGTTCCGTGACCTCGTGAACTTATGCATATGGGTTGGCACACATTTTCGTCTTGACTCTCTGGTAGAAACTTTGGGGCACTCTTTGAAGTTCTTTGTGTTGGTTGAATAGATGAATCTGAGATTGTGTGATGCATATCGTATAATCATACCCACGGATACTTGAGGTGACATTGGAGTATCTAGGTGACATTAGGGTTTTGGTTGATTTGCGTCTTAAGGTGTTATTCTAGTATGAACTCTAGGATAGATTGAACGGAAAGAATAGCTTTGTGTTATCTTACTACGGACTCTTGAATAGATCGATCAGAAAGGATAACTTTGAGGTGGTTTCGTACCCTACAATAATCTCTTTGTTTGTCTCCGCTATCAGTGACTTTGGAATGACTCTTTGTTGCATGTTGAGGGATAGTTATATGATCCAATTATGTTATTATTGTTGAGAGAACTTGCACTAGTGAAAGTATGAACCCTAGGACTTGTTTCAACACATTGCAATACCGTTTTCACTCACTTTTATCATTAGTTACCTTGCTGTTTTTATATTTTCAGATTACAAAAACCTATATCTACCATCCATATTGCACTTGTATCACCATCTCTTTGCCGAACTTGTGCACCTATACAATTTACCATTGTATTGGGTGTGTTGGGGACACAAGAGACTCTTTGTTATTTGGTTGCAGGGTTGTTTGAGAGAGACCATCTTCATCCTACGCCTCCCACGAATTGATAAACCTTAGGTCATACACTTGAGGGAAATTTGCTACTGTCCTACAAACCTCTGCACTTGGAGGCCCAACAATGTCTACAAGAAGAAGGTTGTGTAGTAGACATCAAGCTCTTTTCTGGCGCCATTGTCGGGGAGGTTAGCGCTTGAAGGTATATCTTTCGATCTTGCAATCGAATCTTTTTGTTTCTTGTTTTATCACTAGTTTAGTCTATAAAAGAAAATTATAAAAAATGGAATTGAGGATACCTCATATGCTTCATATTTTTAATGTCTTTCATGAAAATAAGGATTCCGATAATTGTGCCAAATTGTTAGAAGAAGAATGCATTAGAATGTTTGGCATTAAATCTTTGGATGATGATGAGCATGATTGCAATGTTGTTAGTATGAATTCTTTGAATATCCATGATCCTAATGATATGCAAAGCCACAAGCTTGGGGATGCTATGTTTGATGAAGATGATATTTTTTGTCCCCCAAGTTTTGATGAGCAAATTTATTTTGATGATAGCATGCCTCCTATTTATGATGATTATATTGATGAAAGTGGGTTTGGAAGAGTGCCAACTTTAGGAAATAATGATCCCCCTATTTTGGATGGTGTTGAATCCTATTGTGATGATTATGAAAGTGGGTTTGGAGAGGTCATGGCTTTAGTTAATGTAAATCCCACTATTTTGGAAGAGTGTCAACTTTGCATACATGTGGATCGTGTTAAGAATATGTTTTGTGATAAATATATTGTTAAATTTGCTTATGATCCTACATGTAATTATTATGAGGGAGGAATATATGCTTGTAGGAATTGCAATAATATCAAGTTTCCTCTCTATGCACTTAAAATCTTGAAGTTATGCTTGTTTTGCTTTCCTATGCTAATTGATTATTGTTCCCATAAATTGTTTGCTCACAAAATCCCTATGCATAGGAAGTGGATTAGACTTAAATGTGCTAGTCATATTCTTCATGATGCTCTCTTTATGTTTCAATTCTTATCTTTTATGTGAGCATCATTGAAATCATCATGCCTAGCTAGGGGCGTTAAAGGATAGCGCTTGTTGGGAGGCAACCCAATTTTATTTTTGTTCCTGTTTAGTAATAAATAATTCATCTAGCCTCTGTTTAGATGTGGTTTTATGTTTTAATTAGTGTTTGTGCCAAGTAGAACCTTTGGGAAGACTTGGGTGAAGTCTTTGCGATCTTGCTGTAAAAAACAGAAACTTTTGCGCTCACGAGATTAGCTTCCATGTTTTACTCCAGAGTGAATTTAGGTTGATTCCTTTTGAAGAGGATTAATAGACAAATTCCTCATGTCCACCAATTTATTTAAGAATTTTTGGAGTGACCAATGTATTCGAAACCTCCAGATTGCTACAGACTGTTCTGTTTTTGACAGATTCTGTCTTCTATGTGTTGTTTGCTTATTTTGATGAATCTATGAGTAGTATCGGTGGGTATGAACCATATAGAAGTTGGAATACAGTAGATATTACACCAATATGAATTTAGAATGAGTTAACAATAGTACCTAAGTGGTGATTTATTTTCTTATACTAACGGAGCTTACAAGTTTTCTGTTAAGTTTTGTGTCCTGAAGTTTTCAAGTTTTGGGTAAAGATTCGATAGACTATGGAATAAGGAGTGGCAAGAGCCTAAGCTTGGGGATTCCCAAGGAAACCCAAGGTAATATTCAAGGACAACCAAGAGCCTAAGCTTGGGGATGCCCCGGATGACATGCCCTCTTTCGTCTTCATTCATCGGTAACTTTACTTGGAGCTATATTTTTATTCACCACATGATATGTGTTTTGCTTGGAGCGTCATTTTATTTTCTTTTGCTTTACTCATTGATCTTCACTTATATCTTTCGGAGTAGTTTGTCATTTGCTCTAGTGCTTCACTTATATCTTTATAGAGCACGGAGGTAGTTTTATTTTGGAGAAATAGATGAACTCTCGTGCTTCACTTATATTATTTTGAGAGTATTTAGAACAGCATGGTAGTTTGCTTTGGTTATGAAACTAGTCCTAATATGATGGGCATTCAAGATGGGTAGAATAAAAACTTTAATATAGAGTGCATTGAATACTATGAGAAGTTTGATACTTGATGATTGTTTTGAGATATGAACATGGTAATTCATTCGAGTATCTATTAGAAATGAATTCTCCAGCATTTGATTCCTTACTAACAAAGAACTTTTTTGTACACTTGAAAGGTACCCCATAAAATCGAAGCAAGAGTTTAGAGTCGTGCTAGTTGAGTAATTGTGAAACTGAGAAATATTTGTGTTGAGGTTTGCAAGTCCCGTAGCATGCACGTATGGTAACCGTTGTGTGACAAATTTGAAGCATGAGGTGTTCTTTGATTGCCTTCCTTATGAGTGGTGGTCGGGGACGAGCGATGGTCTTTTCCTACCAATCTATCCCCCCTAGGAGCATGCGCGTAATGCTTGGTTTTTGATGACTTGTAGATTTTTGCAATAAGTATGTGAGTTTATATGACTAATGTTGAGTCCATGGATTATACGCACTCTCACCTTTCCATCATTGCTAGCCTCTTCGGTACCGTGCATTGCCCTTTCTCACCTTGAGAGTTGGTGCAAACTTCGCCGATGCATCCAAACCTCGTGATATGATACGCTCTGTCACACATAAACCTCCTTATATCTTCTTTAAAACAGCCACCATACCTACCTATTATGGCATTTCCATAGCCATTCCAAGATATATTGCCATGCAACATTCCACCGTTCCGTTCATCATGACACACATCATCATTGTCATATTGCCTTGCATGATCATGTAGTTGACATCGTATTTGTGGCCAAGCCACCATGCATAAGTTATCATACATGTCACTCTTGATTCATTGCCCATCCCGGTACACCGCCGGAGGCATTCATATAGAGTCATACTTTGTTCTAATATAGAGTTGTAATCTTTGAGTTGTAAATAAATAGAAGTGTGATGATCATCATTAATAGAGCATTGTCCCAAAAAAGGCCAAAAAGGGGGAAAAGGAAAAAAGAAAGGCCAAATAAAAAAAGAAATAAAAGGGACAATGCTACTATCCTTTTACCACACTTGTGCTTCAAAGTAGCACCATGATCTTCATGATAGAGAGTCTCTTATGTTGTCACTTTCATATACTAAGTGGGAAATTTTCATTATAGAACTTGGCTTGTATATTCCAACAATGGGCTTCCTCAAATGCCCTAGGTCTTCGTGAGCAAGCAAGTTGGATGCACACCCACTTAGTTTCTTTTGTTGAGCTTTCATACATTTATAGCTCTAGTGCATCCGTTGCATGGCAACCCCTACTCCTCGCATTATCATCAGCTGATGGGCATCTCCATAGCCCGTTGATTAGCCGCGTCAATGTGAGACTTTCTCCTTTTTTGTCTTCTCCACACAACCCCCATCATTATATTCTATTCCTCCCATAGTGATGTGTCCATGGCTCACGCTCATGTATTGCGTGAAAGTTGAAAAAAGTTTGAGATTACTAAAGTATGAAACAATTGATTGGCTTGTCATCGGGGTTGTGCATGATGGGAGCATTTTTGTGTGACGAAAATGAAGCATAGCCAAACTATATGATTTTGTAGGGATAAGCTTTCTTTGGCCATGTTATTTTGATAAGACATGACTGCTTAGTTAGTATGCTAGAAGTATTATTATTTTTATGTCAATATTAAACTTTTATCTTGAATCTTATGGATCTGAATATTCTTGCCACAATAAAGAGGATTACATTGATAAATATGTTAGGTAGCATTCCACATCAAAACTCCTATTTTTATCATTTACTTACTCGAGGACAAGCAGGAATTAAGCTTGGGGATACCTGATACGTCTCCAATGTATCTATAATTTTTGATTGTTCCATGCTATTATATTATCAACCTTGGATGTTCTATATGCATTTATATGCTATTTTATATGATTTTTGGGACTAACCTATTAACCTAGAGCCCAATGCCAGTTTCTGTTTTTTCCTTGTTTTTGAGTATCGCTGAAAAGGAAAACCAAACGGAGTCCAATTGACCTGAAATTTCACGGAGATCATTTTTGGACCAGAAGAAGCCCATGGAGTACCAGAGATGGGCCAGAAGAGTCCCGAGGCCACCACGAGGGTGGGGGGCGTGCCCTACCCCCTGGGCGCGCCCCCTACCTTGTGGCCGCCTCGGGGACCCCCCCTGACTTGTTCCCGACCCCAACACCTCTTATATAACCCCAAACTTCCAGAAAGAAACCTAGATCGGGAGTTCCGCCGCCGCAAGCCTCTGTAGCCACCAAAAACCAATCGGGACCCTGTTCCGGCACCCTGCCGGAGGCGGAATCCCTCTCCGATGGCCATATTCATCATCCCGACGCTCTCCATGACGAGGAGGGAGTAGTTAACCCTCGGGGCTGAGGGTATGTACCAGTAGCTATGTGTTTAATCTCTCTCTCTCGTGTTCTTGATTCGCACGATCTTGGTGTATCGCGAGCTTTGCGATTATAGTTGGATCTTATGATGTTTCTCTCCCTCTACTCTCTTGTGATGAATTGAGTTTTCCCTTTGAAGTTATCTTATCGGATTGAGTCTTTAAGGATTTGAGAACACTTGATGTATGTCTTGCATGTGCTTATCTGTGGTGACAATGGGATATCACATGATCCACTTGATGTATGTTTTGGTGATCAACTTGTGAGTTCCGTGACCTCGTGAACTTATGCATAGGGGTTGGCACACGTTTTCATCTTGACTCTCCGGTAGAAACTTTGGGGCACTCTTTGAAATTCTTTGTGTTGGTTGAATAGATGAATCTGAGATTGTGTGATGCATATCATATAATCGTATCCACGGATACCTGAGGTGACATTGGAGTATCTAGGTGACATTAGGGTTTTGGTTGATTTGCGTCTTAAGGTGTTATTCTAGTGCGAACTCTAGGATAGATTGAACGGAAAGAATAGCTTCGTGTTATTTTACTACAGACTCTTGAATAGATCGATAAGAAAGGATAACTTTGAGGTGGTTTCATAGCCTACAATAATCTCTTCGTTTGTTCTCCGCTATTAGTGACTTTGGATGACTCTTTCTTGCATGCTGAGGGGTAGTTATATGATCCAATTATGTTATTATTGTTGAGGGAACTTGCACTAGTGAAAGTATGAACCCTAGGCCTTGTTTCAACACATTGCAATACCGTTTTCACTCACTTTTATATTTTCAGATTAAAAAAACTATATGTACCATCCATATTGCACTTGTATCACCATCTCTTCGCCGAACTAGTGCACCTATACAATTTACCATTGTATTGGGTGTGTTGGGGACATAAGAGACTCTTTGTTATTTGGTTGCAGGGTTGTTTGAGAGAGACTATCTTCATCCTATGCCTCCCACAGATTGATATACCTTAGGTCATCCACTTGAGGGAAATTTGCTACTGTCCTACAAACCTCTTCACTTGGAGGCCCAACAACGTCTACAAGAAGAAGGTTGTGTAGTAGACATCAATGATCTCGCCGAGAGGGGCCGTGCTGACCACGGTAACGACATGCTCTTGGAGTACTGCTTCAACTTCTTGGTGGTAAAATACACGTTGTAACACATCTTCTGGTAGTGCGGGTAGTTCTTCTTCGAGGCGGAGAGCACCTCGCTTAGGTAGTAGACCGGGAGCTGGACTGCTTGGATCTTGCCCTTCTCTGGTCACTCGACCACCATCATCGTGCTGACCGACCGCGAGGTGGTGGCAATGTAGAGCAACATCGGCTCCTTCTCGGCCGGTGCGGTCAGGTTGGGTGCGGTGGAGAGCATGCCCTTGAGGTCCCGGAAGGCTTTGTCCGCCTGGTTGTTCCATTCGAACGATATTGTCTTCTTCATCAGCTGATACAGGGGCAAGGCCCTCTCGCCCAGTCGGCTGAGAAACCGGCTGACCGAGGCCAAGCAGCCGGTGAACTTATGGACATCGTGCAGCCGAGCCGGCTTGCGCATGCGCTCGATGGCCTTGATCTTCTCCGGGTTCGACTCAATACCGCGCTCCGAGACAAGGAAGCCGAGTAGCTTTCCGGCTGGGACGCCGAAAACGCATTTCTCCGGGTTGATCTTAACTCGGTACTCGCGCAGGTTGGCAAAAGTTTCCTTCAGGTCGTCAAGGAGCGTGAGGTGCTGCTTGTTCTTCACCACGATGTCGTCCACGTAGACATGGATGTTGCGACCGAGTTGTGGCAGCAGGCATTTTTGCATGCAGTGCTAGAATGTGGCGCCGGCGTTCCTCACGCCAAATGACATGGTGATGTAGCAATACGCCCAAAAGGGTGTGATGAAGGACGTCTTCAGGGCGTCGGCCGGGTCCAGCTTTATCTGTTGATAGCCGGAGTAAGCATCCAGGAAGCACAGAAGTTCGCAGACGGCGGTGGAGTCGATGACTTGATCGATCCGCGGGAGGGCGAATGGATCCTTGGGGCAGGCCTTGTTCAGGCTGGTGTAGTCGATACACATGCGCCAGGTATTGTTTTTCTTCAGGACGAGGACTGGGTTGGCTAGCCACTCGGGGTGGAACACCTGCATGATGAAGCCGGCCACCAAAAGCTTGGCAACCTCTTCACCAATGGTTCTTCTCTTCTCCTCAGAGAAACGTCGTAGGGGTTGGCGGACAGGCTTGGCGTCCTTATGGACGTGGAGTTTGTGCTTGGCGTACTTCCTTGGGATACCCGGCATGTCCTTTGGGGTCCATGCGAAGATATCCCGATGCTCACGGAGGTAGTCGACGAGCTCACCTTCCTATTTGCTGTCGAGGCGGGTGCCCACGACAACATACTTGCTGCAGCTGGGGTCTTTCGGGTTCAGCTTGACTTTCTTGGTCTCCTTGGAGGGCTTGAACGAGGCCTCGTCGGCCAGCTCCTCGGCCGGAACCGGCACGAATGACATCTCGCTGGCCAGGGCGACGATCCGGTCGAGCTGGCGCCACTCCTCGGCTATGACCAGCGACTCGACCAGTTTGGCACTGTCTCGAGCACACTCCAGGGGCTTGCGGTAATCGCCGGTGATAGTGATGAGGCCTTTTGTACACGACAGCTTCATCTTTAGATAAGCGTAGTGGGGGACCGCCGTGAACTTGGCGAGTGCGGGCCGGCCCAACAACGCATGATACACGGTGGATTGATTCACGGTGGATAGATCCACCACCTCGAACCAGAGCGGCTCGCGTCGGAAGTGGTCACTGGTGCCGAACATGACGTCGAGCCAGATCCGGTCGATCGGGGAGCAGGAGAGGCCGGGAACGATGCTGTGGAAGATCGTCTAAGTCGGCTCCAGGTCTTTGGCCTCGAGGCCGAGCTTGGTCATGGTGCCATGATAGAGGATGTTGATATTGATGCCGCCGTCGATGAGGACCCAGGAGAACTTGCATGTGCACCGAGGTGAGACAATGGTGGGGTTTAGGATGAGGGCGTAGCCACCCGGGTTCGGCATGACGGCCAGGTGGTCTTCCCGGGTCCAGGTGACCGGGCACTTCGACCAGTGCATGTACTCCGGCTTGGTCGGGACGACGGTGTTTACCTCCTGCCGAAGCAGGCGCTCGCTACGCTTGTCGTCTCCGAGGCTGGTGAAGACGACGTAGGCCGCGTTCTGGTTGAGGTAGATGCCGGCGGCTGCCCCGCTCCTAGAGCCGGAGCCGGAGGGGCGGGATGTCGCCCCACATGATGCGCTTGGTGATAGCGCACTGCCGAAGCATGTGTGTGGATGGCCTCGTGCCGCTGTGGTGCTTGCAGGGAGCGTCAAGCATCTCCTTGAAGCTCATGGCGGGTTGCCATGTCGTCTTGCCGGTTTGCCGGTGTTTAGCGGCCGGCTTAGCCGCGGGTACCTGTTCGGCGGCCGCGACGAGCTGGTTGTCGTAGCGCTGAGCCAACTCGTCAACCTTGCGCTTGTTGTTCTGCTCGTTGTGTTGCTGTCGGCTGCTTTCGCCGTCTGGCTTGGGATGGGGAACCGGCTTTGCCTTGCCGACTTCGTCCAGCGCCACCTGGATCTTCATGGCGGAGTCGGCATTGGCGTATTTGTCCGCCGTCACCATGAGCGCGGCCATGGTGGACGGCTCGGAGCACAAGAGCTTGTGCTTGAGGAGGGTGCCATCCCGGCACCCATTGATGAAGTACTGGATGTCCTGGACTTCGTGGACACCCTCTTAGCTATTGCGGAGCTCGGTC
Organism: Triticum urartu; assembly: GCF_003073215.2. Taxonomy (NCBI): domain Eukaryota; kingdom Viridiplantae; phylum Streptophyta; class Magnoliopsida; order Poales; family Poaceae; genus Triticum; species Triticum urartu. The sequence goes on from NC_053027.1 coordinate 461,202,560, forward strand.
CAGCGTGCGAGGTACTCGTGGCCGGTCTCCGTCGGTCCCTGCACGCACATGGCGAGCTGGCTAGGGTGACCGGGTCGCTTCTAGGTCCCAGTGAAGTTCCACACGAAGGCTTGCTCGAAGTCGACCCACGCGTTGATGTTGTCCGCCGGTAGGCTGTTCAACCACGTGCGGGCCGAACCCTGGAGCATCAGCGGCGCACAGCGCACGGAAAGACGACGGTTGCCGCTCGCGATGCCGATGGCGGTGGTGTAGTCAATGAGCTAGTACTCCAGCTTGACAGTGCCGTTGTACTTGGGGGTGTCGCAGGGGAGCGTGAACCCTTTGTGGAAGGGCTCATCCCGGATAAGATGGCCGAAGCACGCCGGCCCGATGGCATTGTTCTCCTCCAACTCTAGGGAGAGGGCAAGCTGGTCGAGGCGGTGGCGAGCATCGGTGTCGTCGATGGCGCGCGGGCCCAGCCGGCTGGCGACCACGCCACAGGGTCCAGGTCGGCCGAAGTTGGACGCCGTCCGGGTTGCAGGGAAGGATCACGCTGGCGCCGGTCTTCCGGGGCCGGCGCGTTGCCCAAGCCGCCGACAGTCATCGGGGCGGGGTTACGCCAGGTCCGGGTGTGGCCAGAGTGCGCTTCGCCGGGTGGTGAAGACGTCGTGTTCTGTTGGTCCTTGGGATCGCTGGTCTGGATGGAGCCGGATCCCGCTGGCTTGGCGAGTTGGTTGAGGCGGTCCTGCTGCACTTTGGCCGCGTTGAGGAGGTCATTCACTCGCTTCAGGTGATCCTTCACCTCTTCGCCTGCGAGCTAATCCAGGCTGACTGCGGTCGCCTAGGCGGCGCGCATATTCTTCACGGGAGTCTCATAGATGGGAGGGATCGCACCGAAGGCGCGGCCGATTGCACCGCCCCGGGCCCGCACATCGGCGACCCGGCGGGCGTGAGGCCGTAGGCGGCGTTGCACTCCAGCTGAGCGGAGTCCAGGCGGCGCTACGTGGCCGCAAGCGTCTCGGACAGATCCAACAGGTGCTGGCGGTTTTCCTCGAGCCGAGTCCGGGTCTCGGCGATGTTGGTGGCTTCGATGTTTTCTACCTCTTGAGCAAGCGTTGGTTTTCCCTTGAAGAGGAAAGGGTGATGTAGCAAAGTAGCATAAGTATTTCCCTCCGTTTTTGAGAACCAAGGTATCAATCCAGTAGGAGACAACACACAAGTCACCTAGTACCTGCACAAACAATCAAGAACCTTGCAACCAACGCAATAAAGGGGTTGTCAATCCCTTCACGGACACTCGCAAAAGTGAGATTTGATAAAGATAGTAAAGTAAATATTTTTGGTATTTTTGTTGTATAGATTGGAAAGTAAAGATTGCAAAATAGTAAACGAGATGTGATGTAAATAAAAGAGATGCAATATAATAAGAAAGAGACCCGGGGGGCCATAGGTTTCACTAGTGGCTTCTCTCAAGATAGCATGTATTACGATGGGTGAACAAATTACTGTCGAGTAATTGATAGAAAAGCGCATAATTATGAAGATATCTAAGGCAATGATAATGAATATAGGCATCATGCCCGTGTCAAGTAGATCGAAACTATTCTGCATCTACTACTATTACTCCACACATCGACCGCTATCCAGCATGCATCTAGAGTATTAAGTTCACAAGAACAGAGTAACGCATTAAGCAAGATGACATGATGTAGAGGGATAAACTCAAGCAATATGATATAAACCCCATCCTCTTATCCTCGATGGCAACAATACAATACGTGCCTTGCTGCCCCTACTGTCACTGGGAAAGGACACCACAAGATTGAACCCAAGGTGAGCACTTCTCCCATTGCAAGAAAGATCAATCTAGTAGGCCAAACTAAGCTGATAATACGAAGATACTTGCAAAGATATCAAATCTTGCATATAAGAATTCAGAGAAGAACCAAACAATATTCATAGAGTAGTACATCGAATAGATCTCCAAGAACATCAAGGAGAACTTTGTATTGAGAATCAAAGAGAGATAAGAAGCCATCTAGCTAATAACTATGGACCCGAAGGTCTGCGGTAAACTACTCACGCTTCATCGGAGAGGCAATGGTGTTGATGTAGAAGCCCTCCGTGATCGATTCCCCCTTCGGCAGATCGCTGGAAAAGGCCCCAAGATGGGATCTCATGGGTACAGAAGGTTGCAGCGGTGGAAAAGTGGTTTCGTGGCTCTCTGCGATGTTTCTAGAGTGTAAGAGTATATATAGGCAGAAGAAGTACATCGATGGAGCTACGAGGTTCCCACGATGGTGGGGGCGCGCCCTCCTGCCTCGTGGCCACCTCGTGGCATTCTAGACTTCAACTCCAAGTTTTCTGGTTTGCTTTCGGTCTAAGAAAGATCATCGTGAAGGTTTCATTCCGTTTGGATTCCGTTTGGTATTCCTTTTCCGCGAAACTCTAAAATAGGCAAAAAAACAAAAACTGGCACTCGGCCTCCAGTTAATAGGTTAGTCCCAAAAATAATACAAAAGAGCATATTAAAGTCCATTAGACATCCAAAACAGATAATATAATAGCATGGAACAATAAAAAATTATAGATACGTTGGAGACATATCAAGCATCCCCAAGCTTAATTCCTGCTCGTCCTCGAGTAGGTAAATGATAAAAACAGATTTTTTGATGTGGAATGCTACCTAACATAATTATCAATGTAATTTTCTTTCTTGTGGCATGAATTTTCAGATCCAAAAGATTCAAAACAAAAGTTTAATATTGACATAAAAATAATAATACTTCAAGCATACTAACAAAGTAATCATGTCTTCTCAAAATAACATGGCCAAAGAAAGCTATCCCTACAAAATCATATAGTCTGGCTATGCTCTATCTTCATCACACAAAATATTTAAATCATGCACAACCTCGATGACAAGCCAAGCAATTGTTTCATACTTTTGATGTTCTCATACTTTTTTAATCTTCACGCAATACATGAGCGTGGGCCATGGACATAGCACTATAGGTGTAATAGAATGGTGGTTGTGGAGAAGACAAAAAGTAGAAGATAGTCTCACATCAACTAGGCGTACCAACGGGCTATGGAGATGCCCATCAATAGATATCAATGTGAGTGAGTAGGGATTTCCATGCAACGGATGCACTAGAGCTATAAATGTATGAAATCTCAAAAAGAAACTAAGTGGGTGTGCATCCAACTCGCTTGCAATGAAGACCTAAGGCATTTTGAGGAAGCCCGTCATTGAAATATACAAGCCAAATTCTATAATGTAAAATTCCCACTAGTATATGAAAGTGACAACATAGGAGACTCTCTATCATGATGATCATGGTGCTACTTTGAAGCACAAGTGTGCAAAAAGGAGAGTAGCATTGTCCCTTCTCTCTTTTTCTCTCATTTTTTTTATTTGGGCCTTTTTATGGCCTCTTTTTTCTTCCTTTTCTCGTCTGGAGTCTCATCCCGACTTGTGGGGGAATCATAGTCTCCATCAACCTTTCCTCACTCGGACAACGCTCTAATAATGATGACCATCACACTTTTATTTACTTACAACTCAAGAATTATAACTCGATACTTAGAACAAAATATGACTCTATGTGAATGCCTCCGGCGGTGTACCAGGATGTGCAATGATTCAAGAGTGGCATGTATGAAAAATTAAGAATGATGGCTTTGCCACAAATACTATGTCAACTACATGATCATGCAGGGCAATATGACAATGATGGAGCGTGTCATAATAAACGGAACGGTGGAAAGTTGCATGGCAATATATCTCAGAATGCTATGGAAATGCTAATAGGCAGGTATGGTGGCTGTTTTGAGGAAGGTAAATGGTGGGTTTATGGTACCGGTGAAAGTTGCGCGGTACTAGAGAGGCTAGCAATGGTGGAAGGGTGAGAGTGCGTATAATCCACGGACTCAACATTAGTCATAAAGAACTCACATACTCATTGAAAAAATCTATTAGTTATCAAAACAAAGTACTACGTGCATGCTCCTAGGGGAATAGATTGGTAGGAAAATACTATCGCTCGTCCCGACCGCCACTCATAAGGAAGACAATCGATAAATAAATCATGCTCCGACTTCATCACATAACGGTTCACTATACATGCATGCTACGGGAATCACAAACTTTAACACAAGTATCTCTCAAATTCACAACTACTCAACTAGCATGACTCTAATATCACCATCTTCATATCTCAAAACAATCATAAAGAATCAAACTTCTCATAGTATTCAACGCACTTTACATGAAAGTTTTTATTATACCCATCTTGGATGCCCATCATATTAGGACTAATTTTATAGCCAAAGCAAATTACCATGTGATACGTCTCCAACGTATCTATAATTTTTGATTGCTCCATGCTATATTATCTACTGTTTTGGACTATATTGGGCTTTATTTTCCACTTTTATATTATTTTTGGGACTAACCTATTAACCGGAGGCCCAGCCTAGAATTGTTGTTTTGTTGCCTATTTCAGTGTTTCGAAGAAACGGAATATCAAACGGAGTGCAAACGGAATAAAACCTTCGGGAACGTGATTTTCTCACCGAACGTGATCCAGGAGACTTCGACCCTACTCCAAGGAGTCAAAGAGGCGGTCATGAGGGTGGGGGGCGCCCCCCCTAGGGCGCGCCCCCTGCTTCATGGGCCCCTCGATGCTCCACCGATGTACTCCTTCCTCCTATATATACCTACGTACCCCCAAATGATTAGAAGAGGAGCAAAAAAACCTAATTCCACCGCCGCAACTTTCTGTATCCACGAGATCCCATCTTGGGGCCTGTTCCGGAGCTCCGCCGGAGAGGGCCGTCATCACGGAGGGCTTCTACATCATCATAGCCTCTCTGATGAAGTGTGAGTAGTTTACCTCAGACCTTCGGGTCCATAGTTAGTAGCTAGATGGCTTCTTCTCTCTTTTTGGATCTCAATACAAAGTTCTCCCCCCCCTCTTGTGGAGACCTATTCGATGTAATCTTCTTTTTGCGGTGTGTTTGTTGAGATCGATGAATTGTGGGTTTATGATCAAGTCTATCCATGAATAATATTTGAATCTTCTCTAAATTCTTTTATGTATGATTGGTTATCTTTGCAAGTCTCTTCGAATTATCTGTTTGGTTTGGCCAACTAGATTGGTAGTTCTTGCCATGGGAGAAGTGCTTAGCTTTGGGTTTGATCTTGCGGTGTTCTTTCCCAGTGACAGAAGGGGCAGCAAGGCACGTATTGCATCGTTGCCATCGAGGATAACAAGATGGGGTTTATTTCATATTGCATGAATTTATCTCTCTACATCATGTCATCTTGCTTAAGGCGTTACTCTATTTTTAACTTAATACTCTAGATGCATGCTGGATACGGTCGATGAGTGGAGTAATAGTAGTAGATGCAGAATCGTTTCGGTCTACTTGTCACGGACGTTGTCAGTGTCAAAACCGGCGGATCTCGGGTAGGGGGTCCCGAACTGTGCGTCTAGGCCGGATGGTAACAGGAGGCAGGGAACACGATGTTTTACCCAGGTTCGGGCCCTCTTGATGGAGGTAAAACCCTACGTCTTGCTTGATTAATATTGATGATATGGGCAGTACAAGAGTAGATCAACCACGAGATCAAAGAGGCTAAACCGTTAGGGTTACACAAGGTCGGTTACGAAGGAGGAGATATCCATATCCATATTACCTAGCTTGCCTTCCAAGCCAAGTAGAGTCCCATCCGGACACGAGACGAAGTCTTCAATCTTGTGTCTTCATAGTCTAATAGTCCGGCCAATGGAGATAGTTCGGCTGTCTGGAGACCCCCTAATCCAAGACTAGCACAGTAGCCCCTAAACCAGGCTTCAATGATGATGTGTCCGGCGCGCAGTATTGTCTTCGGCATTACAAGGTGGGTTCCTCCTCCGAATACACCACGGAAGGATTTGAATACAAGGATAGTGTCCGACCCTGCAAAATAAGTTCCACATACCACCGTAGAGAGAATAATATTTTCGCAAATCTAATTTGCTGACTTGTTTTGGCAGCATGACGTTATGTCATGGCCCGGTGATTATTCGAACCGTTTTTCTTCAACCAGCTCCACACATAACGCGAGGCGGTTTCTTGACACGTCTTGTCAAAGCAGAGATCGTGTTCCCCCAATTACGGGATTCTCATTAATACGGTCGTGGGTAACCCAACCGTGTCTAGGACTCCTAGATTATAGGCAAGTCCCAAACGGCTACGGAGAGGACGCTTGATATTCACCCTCTTTATAAAGGGACAAGGTTTTCGCTTTTTCCCTCTCGTGCTCAATCGAACCCCTCACTCGCCTCGAGTTCTAACACCCAAAGCCCAGGTCAGGTGCTCCGGATCCTCAATCATGTCTGGATCCAGCCTTCAAGGCCGATGGATGCCCTCCTCCGTCACAGAAGAGGACATCAAGAAGTTGAGGGAGGCCAGATACCTGACCGCCGGGGTTTCGCATCGGCTGCCTACTCGAGGGCAGGTCGTCCCCACTCCCGAACCCAACGAGAACGTCGTGTTCGTCTCCCACTTCCTCCGAGGCCTAGGCCTCACTCTGGATCCCTTCGTCAGTGGTTTGATGTTCTATTACGGGCTAGATTTCCACGATCTAGCTCCGGACTCCTTTCTCCACATCTCAACATTTATTGTCGTGTGTGAGGCCTTCCTCCGCACTACCCCTCACTTCGGTCTGTGGCTCAAGACCTTTGAAGTGAAGCCGAAGATGATCGAGGGGCAACATGCAGCGTGCAGAGGTGCGTCAATAAGCAAGATGGCAGGAACTCCGTGGCCGAAAGGTTCCTTTCCAGAGGTGTCCGGATTATGGCAACGGGAGTGGTTTTACATCATGGCTCCCAGAAGTGCCAAGTGGGTGGCTGCCCCCGCTTTCTGCTCGGGCCCCCACCACAACTGATGCCATGGATTAGCAGAGGACTGAGTTGGGGTCCAGCCAAGGATGTGCCTATACTGCAAAGCCGCATTCAAGATATCTTCGAGGGAGACTTTAATTTGGTTGTGGTAGTGCAAGTTATGCTGGTTCATCGAGTCCAGCCCTGCAAATGCCGGCCCCTTCGCTTGTGGGAGTTCAACCCAGAAGGACCGCGTTCCATTCAAAGTTTCCTCGGCCTGACGCACGAGGAGATGTACAAGTCATTCTTCAGACCTCAAATAGAGTGTCCGGATACTACCGAGGACGTGGGCCTGAGCAGTAACCGCGACGTCGAACAAGTAAGTGATCCTCTAGCCGAACACACTGTCTTTTATTCATCATGAAGTTATTTCTGCGAGATCGCTCTTTGACCAGGATTGGCTAACAAAGGCGAAGATGATTCGGTGTTCGACCCCCCTCCCTGAGGGTTTGGAAAATCCGGTATTGGAGAAGATGCTCGAGCTCGCATCTTGCCCGGAGCCCTCGAAGGAAGATACAGGGGGGAATAATATGGGCGGAAGCAGGGCCCCATCGCTACCAGTTCCAACCGAGGGAATGAGCGCCTCCATAAAGGAGGATAACCGGGGGAGGAAGAGGACTGCTTCCGAGGATCCGGAAGCCGAGGCCTCCAAACGAGAGAAGAAGTCTCCAACAGAGGGTCCTGCCTCGGGGGGTGCTCTTGCCACACAAAGTCCGCGGGGGGATCAGCCCTCCAATGAGTCGTAAGTGATCCAAAAAATACTTTAATAGTGAAGGTATACTACCTTTCCTCTGAAGAGAATAACCGCCGCATATATCATGCAGTTCAGGTCTTAGCCCTTCTCAGCTAAGCTCGTCTTCGAGGGATCTTCTTCCGGAGATGATGGAGAGCGAAACGCCTCCCCCGGACTCCTCCGCTCAAGAAGCGGGCGACCCCGAAGTGTCGTCACGGAGGGCCTCTCCAGATCCGGTGAGGCCAGAAGATAGTCCCATAGTCACCCGAAGTCCCCAACGTCCGGCTCTTGAAGAGAGCAAACAAAAGAGTCCGGCACCATCTGGTATGCGGTCGGACATTCTGAGGGAGCTGTTGGGGCGAGCGGCCATCTCAGAAGAACACCATACGCTGATGGGTACGGTGATGGAAAGAATTTCGTCCGTCGAAAGCGGATTACATGAAGCCTTTATGAGTCTACTGACAGGCTTTGAGGTACATGAAATAATATTTGATAGTACCACACATGTTAGGTGTGCCCTGTGTAGTTAGTAGCCCCTGAGACTCTGGTTGTCGTCGAGAACGGCGGCGAACAGAGGATCATAGTCCCAGGCAATAACCAGACTGCCTTTATGTGCAGGTGGTGGAAACTCCGGTGGCTAGCCGGACTAGTGAGTTTGCCGAATTAAAGCGGCAACCGGATGCGGCAGACGCCGACATCAAGCTTGTGAACAAGCGGCTTGACGAATCACAGGGTAAGTAATGTTTTCTGGTGAATGTCACATAATAAGAGCATCATGATGCCAGTATCTTTAATATGTTGTGACTGCAGATGGAGCTGCCACCGTGGAGACCCTTCGGGCGGAACTCGCCCGAGCCAAGGAACAAGCGAGGGTTAGTAATGCGGCTGCTTTGAAGGCGGCCGAAGAGTTAAGAGCCGAGAAGGCCGCCCATTGCGAAAGCAAAGGAAGGATGGCCAAGATGGCCATAGAATTAAAAGGCACTACCAACCTTTGCCAGTTCCTTGAAGAAGAGAACCGAGTGAAGGCAGCGGACCTTGAGAAGGCCACTATGGCGACCAAAGACAGTCGCTCTGCTATGAGGGCGAAGAAGGAGGAGCTGCACGAAGCCGGGGATATTGCGGCTGGGAAGCCCTTTCTGCTACGGAGGAAGTTCGGAGATCCGCGGTATGCCCCTCTGGATCGGCTGTGTAGTTTGGCAGACGCATATATGGACTTGGCGGCGAGCGCTGTCGATGCAGTCGAATACTTCCAAGATCAATCAGATCGTGAAGTGGACAAGCTATTCTGGTCGCAATTCAATGTTCCAGAGCGTCCGCTTCCCTTGACTGATCAGCTAGCCGAATGGGCCGAACTTAATAGGTTGTCCGGACTCGCCATGAGGTCTATTGTAGATCATTTGTGGCCGGAGAAGCCAAAGCCGAACAGCTATTTCAGCTTAGTGCAGCAGTTCCTTGGTGCGGTGCCGCGCATCAACGCGATGAAGAGGTCGGCGTGCATAGAAGGCTCGCGGATGGCCTTTGCCCGTGTCAAAGCATACTGGGCGGAGATGTATGCTACCACTGTTGCGGCGCAAGGTTCGGCCATAGGCCGAGTAGCTGCCGAGCACTATTTTGAAGATGTTCTTGACGGTGCTCGTTTGATAGAGTCCCAGTGCTCAAAGAATATTATGTTTGAATGACATGCATTCCCATTGTAAACACAATTTTTTTATGAAATATAGTAAGGCTGTATTTATACTTTTGTCGGAAAGTAATGTGATGCCTCCTGTGCGGCCGTTTATGTATATATGTATATAACCTGAAAGATTGCAGTCGTCGGCTTCAACCCCCACGCATATAATGCGGAGGTGCTCGCAAAAAACGCGTGTTCACACTTAACCCAACGTCTTGGTCCTATTAAGGAGGTGATAGCACAGTGAACGAGGCAACCAGACTATAATGCTTTAACACTTTCACTTAGCCATAGGAGTTTGACAGTGGGGCTACTAGATAGCCCCTGGTGGCTCCGCACTCTCCTGATCTCGGGGTGCGTACATGCCTGGCCGGAAAACGGCCCTTCATTAAGGCGGAGGAATTCTAACATTCCGATAGGTCATCGAGTGGTTGACCAGTCTCACGCTATATCATGACAGTCAGTTTTCGGCTTTCTCTACTGAGGTGCTCGTCCGGATGAACCAGGGCACAATCGCAGTAGTTCTCCTAGTGCTGCCTTAGCCGATAAAGCGGAACGTAAGGCACCAAAACACAGGAGTCGGGCAAACCCAACATTTGACCAAAGACAATGATTCGAAGCTGGTGCATATAAGGCCAAACTCGCGACGCCGAACACTCCCTAAGGTATTCGGTCTTTATGGTATAAACCGGGCCTAAATAGTGCCGCCCCTTGTGTCCAGGTACGTGCATTATTCTAACGTGGCCACATGCCAAGATGTCAACATCCTTCTCAATTGTACTGAGAATTCGAGGGATGTGTATCAACAAGAGATAGTAAAAAAGGTTTACGCAGGGTCTTAATCTAAAAAGAATCCTTGGAGCGGGTCCCTGCTGCACGTCTGCGCCTGTGTCTCCGTTGTGCCGTATCCTGGACGGGTGTAGCACGATGATCATTTGTCTGCGCGCGTTGAGCCTCTTGTATTTGTAATAGGGGTGTGGCCATCAATCCGGTACAAATTACATATAGCAGCGCCGGACTCGTCTAACCGCGTCCGTGGTCTTAATGACCTATCAAATGCTTTAGTTGGTGAGGCCGTTTTTAGTGTGCGGCTACCAAGGCAGTCGCATTCTCTTTGGCGCGCAAAGATCGCTTAATATTTCCATTCACTGTAATGATGCCACGTGGACCGGGCATCTTGAGCATGAGGGAAGTGTAATGCGGTATTGCATTAAAGCGAGCAAAAGCTTTGCGTCCAAGTAGTGCTTGATAACCGCTTTGGAACGGAGCAATGTGGAAGGTTAAATGTTCGCTACGGGAGTTATCGGGGAAGCCGAATATAACCTTTAGTAGCAGGGAGCCCGTGCAGTGAGCCCCTGGGCCTGGCGTTACTCCTTTAAAGGTAGTGTTGCTATGGCAAATTTTCGTTGGGTCTATCCCCATTTCGCGGATTGTATCCTGGTATATCAGGTTTAAACTGCTGCCACCGTCCATCAGGACTCGTGTAAAGTGGTATCCGTTAATTATTGGGTCTAATACCAGGGCAGCCCATCCTGCCCGCCGGATACTTGCTGAGTAATCACGATGGTCGAAAGTGACCGGTTGAGACGACCAGTGGTAGGATTTCGCGGTGATAGGCCCTTGGGCATATTTATCTGGGAGGGCCGCTTTGCTTCCCTTGATCACGTGTAATACGTTGACTGTTTTGACTTCTGCTGGAAACTTCTTTTGTTCCCCAGTGTCTTGCTTGAGAGGCTCATCCTCATCTTCGCTTGGTGTATCCTCCCCCTTGTGTACGGCGTTGAGCTTGCCGGACTACTTGAAGACCCAACATTCTCTATGGGTATGATTAGCGGGTTTACCAGGGGTGCTATGGATCTGACATACCTGGTCCAGAATTTTGTTCAGGCTGGACAGTTCATCTCTGGCGCCTTTAGAGGGCGGCTTTTGTTGACCTGGACGAGAGCTTCTGAATCCAGCATTTACCGCCGTGCTCTTCGGGATGTCTTCTTTATTCCGACACTTATTATTTTTGCTGCATCGTGATTTCCCGTTTTCATCTCTAACTTCGGATGTGCTTGGGTCACTGGTGCTGCATCTGGCTAGCCAGTTGTCCTCACCCGCGCAAAAGCGGGTCATGAGGCTTGTTAATGCTGCCATTGTTCTCGGCTTTTGTTGGGCGAGGTGTCTGGCAAGCCATTCATCGTGGACGCTATGCTTAAAAGCTGCCAAGGCTTCGGCGTCCGGATAGTCAAATATTTGGTTCTTCTTAGTAAGAAACCTGTTCCAAAGCTTTCAGGCTGACTCTCCGGGCTATTGGGTTATATGACTCAAATCGTCCGCATTCGGGGGTCAGACATAAGTCCCTTGAAAATTTGCCCGAAAAGCGTCTTCGAGCTCTTCCCAGCTTCCAATGGAGTTCTCGGGGAGGCTTTTAAGCCAGTGCTGAGCTGGCCCTTTGAGTTTGAGGGGTAAGTATTTAATGGCGTGGAGATCGTCTCCTCGAGCCATATGGATGTGGAGGATATAGTCCTCAATCCAGACCCCAGGGTCTGTTGTTCCGTCGTATGCCTCTATGTTTACGGGTTTGAATCCCTCTAGAAATTCATGGTCCATCACCTCATTGGTGAAACATAGGGGGTGTGCGGTGCCCCTGTATCTGGGCATGCCGTGGTGTTCGGATGTTTGTTGTGTTGCATCGTATGTTGGGGCGCGCTTGCGTGGTCCATAGATGGATGTGGTTGCGCCGTCCTTTTGATGCGAGCCCTCGCGTGGATTGCGTATTGGCTTATGTGCGGCATTGCTTGCCGCTCTATGTTAGCCGTGAGGTCGTCTATCCGTCTAGGTGGCCGTTATAATTTTTGGGTGGTCTAAGGCCTCCTCATCGAATTTAGGTAGCAACTTCCGCTTCGGGTAGCTCTTGGTGGGGCGATTACCTCCATACTTTGCTGCTGTGTTGAGTACTTTGCTCCATATGATTTGGAGTGTGTCCTGCACAGCCTTGAGCCTTTGCTTCTGCTTTTTTAGACTCCTAGCGGTGGCAACAAGACTTTGACGGGCATTCTGTTGCTCCGGGTGCCTGTCCGGCGTTATGTCGTCCGGACTATTATCTTTGACAGAATCGGTTTGTTCAGTTTGATTCTCCATATTGTCGTGGTCCGGCAGTGGTTCGCCCTGCTCCAACGCTGGGTCTGTATGATCGTTATTTTTGCCGAGGCGGGATTTGGGGCGGCGCTTACGCCGCCGCTTTGACTGCTTCTCGAGGGGACAACCCTTCGTTGCGTCCTTCCTTTCCTCGTCGTCGTTTTCCTTTGGTGTGTCCACCATGTATATGTCATGTGATGAGGTGGATGTCCAGTGCCCTGCGGGCGGTGGTTCCTCTTCGCCTCCCGCATCATCGTCCATACCGTCGATGTCTTAGGAGTCGAAGTCGAGCATGTCGGTTAAGTCATCGATAGTGGCTACTAAGTGGGTGGTGGGTGGGCCTCGAATTTCTTCGTCGTCCGCATCCTAGTCCTGTCGGACATAGTACGGCCAGGATCCTCCTGACAAGGAGAGAGACCTTAATGAGTTCAGTATGTCGCCAAAGGGCGAGTGCTGAAAAATATCCACGGAGGTAAACTCCATGATCAGCGCCCAATCGGATTCGATAGGAACGGGCGCAGGCGGTTCGGAGTCCGTGGCCGGAGAAGGACCCGACAGTTTAACAACACGGCCCTTGTGCAAGGTAAGGTCGATGTTCAGCTCGATCGCCACTGAGGGTAAGGCCTCCGTGGAGGGGTCCATCCACCCGTCTGCGGAAGGCGCAACTGGCTCCAAATTGAGGGTCAGAGCAGCTGCCAGTGCGATCTCCTGAATGATGTCCGATGGTAGAGCAAAATTGTACTCATCGTGACCGCGTGACGCACAAGCCAGAGGCTCGAATCCGTCGAAGATCAAGTCTCCACGGATATCGGCCGTGTAGTTTAAGCTTCCAAACCTGACCTGGTGGCCAGGGGCGTAACTTTCAATCTGCTCCAGATGGCCAAGCAAATTGGCCCGCAGTGCAAAGCCGCCAAAGACGAAGATCTGTCCGGGGAGAAAAGTCTCACCCCGGACTGCATCACTATCGATGATAGTAGGAGCCATCAAGCCTAACGACGATGACACAGAGGAACTCTCAATGAAAGCACCAATGTCGGTGTCAAAACCGGCGGATCTCGGATAGGGGGTCCTGAACTATGCGTCTAGGCCGGATGGTAACAGGAGGCAGGGAACATGATGTTTTACCCAGGTTCGGGCCCTCTTGATGGAGGTAAAACCCTACGTCCCGCTTGATTAATATTGATGATATGGGTAGTACAAGAGTAGATCTACCACGAGATCAGAGAGGCTAAACCCTAGAAGCTAGCCTATGGTATGATTGTTGTTCGTCCTATGGACTAAAGCCCTCCGGTTTATATAGACACCGGAGAGGGTTAGGGTTACACAAGGTCAGTTACAAAGGAGGAGATATCCATATCCTTATTGCCTAGCTTGCCTTCCACGCCAAGTAGAGTCCCATCTGGACACGAGACGAAGTCTTCAATCTTGTATCTTCATAGTCTAATAGTCCGGCCAATGGAGATAGTCCGGCTGTCCGGAGACCCCCTAATCCAGGACTCCCACAGACGTGATGCCTATATACATGATCATGCCTAGATATTCTCATAACTATGCTCAATTCTGTCAATTGCTCAACAGTAATTTGTTAACCCACCATAGAATACTTATGCTCTTGAGAGAAGCCACTAGTGAAACCTATGGCCCCCGGGTCTATTCTCATCATATCAATCTCCATCACTTTAATCTTGCTTTGCTTTTTACTTTGCATCTTTATACCAAAAATACCAAAAATATTATATCTTTCAGATCTCACTCTCGTAAGTGAACGTGAAGGGATTGACAACCCCTAATCGCGTTGGTTGCGAGTAGCTATCATTTTGTGCAGGCACGAGGGACTTGAGCGTGGCCTCCTACTGGATTGATTCCTTTGTTCTCAAAAACTGAGGGAAATACTTACGCTACTCTGCTGCATCATCCCTTCCTCTTCAGGGAAAACCAACGCAAGCTCAAGACGTAGCAAGAAGGATTTCTGGCGCCGTTGCCGGGGGGTCTACTCAAAAAATCAACATACCAAGTACCCATCACAATCCCTATCTCTCGCATTACATTATTTGCCATTTGCCTCTCGTTTTCCTCTCCCCCACTTCACCCTTGCCGTTTTATTCGCCCTTTCTCTCTATCCTCCCTCTCCTTTCTCACTTGCCTTTTTGTTTGCTCGTGTGCTTGTTTGCTTGCTTGTCGTTATGTCTGAAATTGGGGAAGTTATCGCCAATATGGGCGATAGCAATATCTTGGAAAATTCTAATGCTCCTGCTGAAGAACCCCCTACCTATCATACAAAAAGATTTCGAATCGGTAGTGGTAATATTATTGGAAAAGGAGTTATTCAAGATTTCTTTACTTGTGTCGGTGCTTTGCCCTCTATGGGCGGTTCTATTCTCCATAGAACTAGTAGTCTTGCGGATGCTATTGCCATGCTTATCGTTGAACTTGAAAGGCAATTTATGCATATGCACCCATCTATACAAAGAGTTTTCCTAGAATTTTCTAATATCGAGCATTCCTCTGTTAAGCGTGCCACTACTATCTTTTTGGCTCATGAATTCAGATTTATAATAAAAGAAGCCAAAGAAATCTTTGCGCACTATAGGGTGGACGCTGGTCGTCCTCCCATAGAATCTATCCTCTTCGACCAAGAAGAAATTATGCGCTTTCAATCTCCTCACTATGTTGCTTTTAATGAAAACCTTAGAAAAAAGGTGCCAATCAATATTTTAATTGATAGAATCTCTGAACTTAATGATGATTTGGCTATTCAAAATAATGAGCTAGGATGCTCTCTTGAGTCTAGGCTCACAAGGTTCTGTCAAAAGAATGCTTATAATGATGAATTGGTTGTACAATACGAAGGGCCGAAAGAGGAACCTATACCTCCTAAAATTGATCTTGGGGACTTTTGTCCTATTAAATTTAGCCCTTTTGATTACTTTTGCTTGCCTCAAAGGAAACTTGCTGCCGAACAGAGAGAATACGAAATGAGTTTCACCGATCTATCTTATTACTATGGCAATACCTAGATCTATCCTCGCTTTTATGCCTAGCTAGGGGCGTTAAACGATAGCGCTTGTTGGGAGGCAACCCAATTTTATTCTTATTCCTTGCTTTTTGCTCCTGCTTAGTAATAAATAAATTATTTAGCCTCTGTTTTGGTTGTGTTTTTTGTGTTTAATTAGTGTTTGTGCCAAGTAGAACCGTTGGGAAGACTTGGGGAAAGTCTTGTTGAACTTGCTGTAAAAACAGAAACTTTAGTGCTCAGGAGAACTGCTTTCATTTTTATTTGAAGAGTGCTATTTAGTTAATTCTTTTTGCATATGATTAATAGATAAATTCCTCACGTCCAGCAGTTTATTTTAGAATTTTTGGGGTTCCAGATATTGCTCTAGATACAGATTACTACAGACTGTTCTGTTTTTCACAGATTCTGTTTTTCGTGTGTTGTTTGCTTATTTTGATGAATCTATGGTTAGTAAAATAGTTTATAATCCATAGAGTAGTTGGAATACAGTAGTTTTAACACCAATATAAATAAATAATGAGTTCATTACAGTACCTTGAAGTGGACTTTTGTTTTCCTTCGCTAACGGAGCTCACGAGTTTTCTACTTTAAGTTTTGTGTTGTGAAGTTTTCAAGTTTTGGGTGAATTATTTTGATGGATTATGGAACAAGGAGTGGCAAGAGCCTAAGCTTGGGGATGGCCATGGCACCCCCAAGATAATCCAAGGCACCAAGAAGTCAAATCTTGGGGATGCCCCAGAAGGCATCCCCTCTTTCGTCCACTTCCATCGGTAATTTACTTGGAGCTATATTTTTATTCACCAACATGATATGTGTTTTGCTTGGAGCGTCTTGTATTATTTGTGTCTTTGTGTATTAGTATGACACAAGCATCCTTGATGTACACACCTTTTGGGAGATCCATACACGAATTAAAATTTGATAGAATACTCTATGTGCTTCACTTATATCTTTTGAGCTAAGTAGTTTTGCTCTATGTGCTTCACTTATATCTTTTGAGCTAAGTAGTTTTGCTCTATGTGCTTCACTTATATCTTTTGAGCGTTATAGTTTTGCTCTATGTGCTTCACTTAGATCTTTTAGAGCACGGTGGTGGATTTTTTTTAAAGACACTATTGATCTCTCATGCTTCACTTAAATTATTTTGAGAGTCCCTTAATAGCATGGTAATTTTCTTAATAATAATATGCTTGGTATTCAAGATTTGTGAAACTTCCTTTTGAGTGTGTTGGATACTAAGAAAAGATTGAAGCATGATAATTGTTTTGAGATATGGAGGTGATAATATTAAAGTCATGCTAGTTGAGTAGTTGTGAATTTAAAGAATACTTGTGTTAAATTTTGTGATTCCCATAGCATGCACGTATGGTTTACCGTTATGTGATGAAGTCGGAGCATGATTTATTTATTGATTGTCTTCCTTATGAGTGGCGGTCGGGGACGAGCGATGGTATTTTCCTACCAATCTATCCCCCTAGGAGCATGCGCGTAATACTTTGCTTTGATAACTTCTAGATTTTTGCAATAAGTATATGAGTTCTTTATGACTAATGTTGAGTCCATGGATCATACACACTCTCACCCTTCCACCTTTGCTAGCCTCTCTAACACCGCACACCTTTCGCCGGTATCATACACCTACCATATACCTTCCTCAAAACAGCCACCATACCTACCTATTATGGCATTTCCATAGCCATTCCGAGATATATTGCCATGCAACTTTCCACCATCTAGTTCATCATGACACATTCATCATTGTCATATTGCCTAGCATGATCATGTAGTTGACATAGTATTTGTGGCAAAGCCACCGTTCATAATTTTTTCATACTTGTCACTCTTGATTCATTGCATATCCCGGTACACCGCCGGAGGCATCCATATAGAGTCATACTTTGTTTTAGAATCGAGTTGTAATCATTGAGTTGTAAATAAATAAAAGTGTGATGATCATTATTTAATATAGCATTGTCCCAAAAAAAGAGAAAGGCCAAAGAAAAAAAGAAGGCCCCCAAAAAAAGATAAAATAAATAAAAAGGGGCAATGCTACTATCCTTTTACCACACTTGTGCTTCAAAGTAGCACCATGATCTTCATAGTGGAGAGTCTCTCATGTTATCACTTTCATATACTAGTGGGAATTTTACATTATAGAACTTGGCTTGTATATTCCAATGATGGGCTTCCTCAAATTGCCCTAGGTCTTCATGAGCAAGCAAGTTAGATGCACACCCACTTAGTTTCTTTTTGAGCTTTCATATACTTATAGCCCGTTCATCCGTTGCATGGCAATCCCTACTCACTCACATTGATCTCAATTGATGGGCATCTCCATAGCCCGTTGATACGCCTAGTTGATGTGAGACTATCTTCTCCTTTTTGTCTTCTCCACAACCACCATTCTATTCCACCTATAGTGCTATATCCATGGCTCACGCTCATGTATTGCGCGAAGATTGAAAAAGTTAAAGTATGAAACAATTGCTTGGCTTGTCATCGGGGTTGTGCATGATTTAAATACTTTGTGTGGTGAAGATAAAGCATAGCCAGACTATATGATTTTGTAGGGATAACTTTCTTTGGCCATGTTATTTTGAGAAGACATAATTGCTTTGTTAGTATGCTTGAAGTATTATTATTTTTATGTCAATATAAACTTTTGTCTTGAATCTTTCAAATCTGAATATTCATATCACAATTAAGAAGATTTGCATTGAAATTATGCCAAGTAGCACTCCGCATCAAAAATTCTTTTTTTATCATTTACCTACTCGAGGACGAGCAGGAATTAAGCTTGGGGATGCCTGATATGTCTCCAACGTATCTATAATTTTTTATTGCTCCATGCTATATTATCTACTGTTTTGGACTATATTGGGCTTTATTTTCCACTTTTATATTATTTTTGGGACTAACCTATTAACCGGAGGCCCAGCCCAGAATTGCTGTCTTTTTTTGCCTATTTCAGTGTTTCGAAGAAACAGAATATCAAACGGAGTCCAAACGGAATAAAACCTTCGGGAACGTGATTTTCTCACCGAACGTGATCCAAGAGACTTGGACCCTACTCTAAGGAGTCAAAGAGGCGGTCACGAGGGTGGTCCCCCCTAGGGAGCGCCCCCTGCCTTGTGGGCCCCTCGGTGCTCCACCGACGTACTCCTTCCTCCTATATATACCTACGTACCCCCAAACGATCAGAAGTGGAGCAAAAAAACCTAATTCCACCGCCGCAACTTTCTGTATCCACGAGATCCCATCTTGGGGCCTGTTCCGGAGCTCCGCCGGAGAGGGCCGTCATCACAGAGGGCTTCTACATCATCATAGCCTCTCTGATGAAGTGTGAGTAGTTTACCTCAGACCTTCGGGTCCATAGTTAGTAGCTAGATGGCTTCTTCTCTCTTTTTGGATCTCAATACAAAGTTCTCCCCCTCTCTTGAGGAGATCTATTCGATGTAATCTTCTTTTTGCGGTGTGTTTGTTGAGATCGATGAATTGTGGGTTTATGATCAAGTCTATCTATGAATAATATTTGAATCTTCTCTAAATTCTTTTATGTATGATTGGTTATCTTTGCAAGTCTCTTTGAATTATCCGTTTGGTTTGGCCAACTAGATTGGTAGTTCTTGCCATGGGAGAAGTGCTTAGCTTTGGGTTAGATCTTGCGGTGTTCTTTCCCAGTGACAGAAGGGGTAGCAAGGCATGTATTGCATCGTTGCCATCGAGGATAACAAGATGGGGTTTATTTCATATTGCGTGAATTTATCTCTCTACATCATGTCATCTTGCTTAAGGCGTTACTCTGTTTTTAACTTAATACTCTAGATGCATGCTGGATAGCGGTCGATGAGTGGAATAATAGTAGTAGAAGCAGAATCGTTTCGGTCTACTTGTCACGGACGTGATGCCTATATACATGATCATGCCTAGATATTCTCATAACTATGCTCAATGTTGTCAATTGCTCAAAAGTAATTTGTTCACCCACCATAGAACACTTATGCTCTTGAGAGAAGCCACTAGTGAAAGCTATGGCCCCCGGGTCTATTCTCATCATATAAATCTCCATCACTTTAATCTTGCTTTGCTTTTTACTTTGCCTTTACTTTTTACTTTGCATCTTTATACCAAAAATACCAAAAATATTATATCTATCAGATCTCACTCTCGTAAGTGACCGTGAAGGGATTGACAACCCCTAATTGCGTTGGTTGTGAGTAGCTATCGTTTTGTGCAGGTACGAGGGACTTGAGCGTGTACTCCTACTGGATTGATACCTTGATTCTCAAAAACTGAGGGAAATACTTACGCTACTCTGCTGCATCATCCCTTCCTCTTCGGGGAAAACCAACGCAAGCTCAAGACGTAGCACCATGATGTTCTAAAAGACTCTTAAAATAATATAAGTGGAATATGAGAGATCAATAATTTCTATAAAATAAAACCACCACTGTGCTCTAAAAGATATAAGTGAAGCACTAGAGCAAAATTATCTAGCTCAAAAGATACGAGTGAAGCACATAGAGTATTCTAATAAATTCTGATTCGTGCGTGTCTCTCCCAAAAGGTGTGTGAAGCAAGGATGATTTTGGTAAACTAAAAAGCAAAGACTCAAATCATACAAGATACTCCAAGAAAACACATATCATGTGGTGAATAAAAATATAGCCTCAAGTAAAGTTACCGATAGACGAAGACGAAAGAGGGGATGCCTTCCGGGGCATCCCCAAGCTTAGGCTTTTGGTTGTCCTTGAATTTTACCTTGGGGTGCCTTGGGAATCCCCAAGCTTAGGCTCTTGCCACTCCTTATTCCAAAATCCATCAGATCTTTACCCAAAAACTTGGAAACTTCACAACACAAAACTTCAACAGAAAATCTCATGAGCTCCGTTAGTATAATAAAATAAACCACCACTTTAAGGTACTGTAATGAACTCACTCTTTACTTATATTGGTGTTAAACCTACTGTATTCCAACTTCTCTATGGTTCATACCCCCTGATACTACTCATAGATTCACCAAAGTAAGCAAACAACACACGAAAAACAGAATCTGTCGAAAACAGAACAGTCTGTCGCAATCTGGAGATTTTGAATACTTCTGTAACTCCAAAAATTCTGAAAAATTAGGACGACCTGAGAAATTTGTATATTGATCTACTTCAAGTGTATTGGGTATTTTATCACTCTCTAGTAAAAATTGAAAATTATTTTCGTGAGCGCATACTTTCTGTTTTTATCAGCCAGATCAAACAACAATCACCCAAGAAGATCCTAAAGGCCTTACTTGGCACAAACACTAATTAAAATATAAAAAACACAATCATAACAGAAGCTAGATGAATTATTTATTGCTAAACAGGAACAAAAAGTAAAGAACATAAATAAAATTGGGTTGCCTCTCAACAAGCGCTATTGTTTAACGCACCTAGCTAGGCATGAAAACAAGAATAGATCTAGGTATTGCCATAATAATGATAAGGAAAATCACAAAAACTCATCTCATACTCCCTAAGTTCAGTAGCAAGTTTTCTTTGTGGCAGGCAAAAGTAATCAAAAGGTCTAATTTAATGGGACAAAAGTCCCCAAGATCAAGCTCGGGAGGTGTCGTGGGTTTGTCACGGCAGATGTCCTCATGAAAGGACTTAGTCGTGGAGCCATCGCTACGGGTTACCTTAAGGGGTTAAACCGGACAAGGGACACGGGGAATTTTATACTAGTTCGGCCCCTTCGAGGAAGGTAAAAGCCTACGTCTAGTTGTGATTGGTATTGCTAAGGTTTCGAAGGCCAGGGAGCGAATCCGCTTTGTCTGGCTCTCGAGTTGTTGTTGTCTGTCCTTAAACCGCGGTCGGGTCGTCCCTTTATATACATAGGTTGACGCCCGCCGGACTACAGAGCCCCGAAGCCGGATCATAAACGTGTCCGGTTCAGTCTCTACTCTCTCTATCTTATCATACAAGTTATTTGACTAGGTCGGTTTACATTTACAGGCTATAACCCGCCTTTGGGCCTTGGGCCTTCCTTAAAGCGCCATTATCCTCACATCTTCATGGGCTTCTAATCTTCAAAGAGTCAATCCGGCTACATAAGGCCGGTTTACCTCTAGTAGTAATATCCCCAACATTAGGCCCCAGATTGGTTTGAACTTGTTCATGTCAATCTTCCATACTTAGAAAAAATCTTCTCTCCTATCTTCACTTTGATCTTGTAAACCGCCATGACGTCATATTTCAAAATTATGATAAACTGCCCTGATGTCATCCATCCGTTGATGTCGGAGATTACCTTCATTTAATATATATTCAGTCATCAAGGCGACACCTTTATTAACTTATCCATTTTTTGGGCTCCTCGATTCCCGTGCTTGCCGTTTTATCGCTTCACCTTATAAATAGGGCCGAGGGGTCATTTTCACCTCCCCCCCGTGCCTCTTCGCGTCGTCTTCCTTGCGCCGCTCAGCCTCTGGAGCTCCGCCGCCACCGTCGATCGTCGCCTCTGCTCCGACCCTGGCCGCTGCATCACCCTGAACGCACCAGAATACTGCGGCGCCTTTCGGCTTCCTCACCAGCTCCGGTAAGTTCTCTGCTTTTTTCACCACAGATCTGTTCTAGGGTTTCGACGTTATTTGCAGTTCTTCCAAAGTTCATCAGTGTTGTTCTTCCCTGTTCTTCCTTTAGTATGTAGATGAACACTTCATGCTTGACGTATCTCTTGCTGTAGCTAACCTACCATGGTCATCACAAATCCTTATGCGCAAAGAACTGATCTAGTCTGTCATAAATTGCTTCAGTTCTGCACCCCTTCAAGATCCAATTATTTTTGCTTTTCTGTCTTATCTTAGATCCGAAAGTTTTATATGTCACTGTGAGATCTGTTTCTATGTTCCTGTGAGATCCGTTTCTCCTCGCACCAATATAAGCGGTTTGACCTTGTATAAACAGTCTATGCCATTAGCCCTCTGATAAACCGGAGGAGCATTTTACCTTCATAATTATGCTCTGGTTTAACAGTGTCTGAGCAATCCTGTGCTAGTATACCCCTTTTCTCTTATTGCAAGTCTCCGGGTTGTACCATTTCACATATCAGTATGTTTCTTACTCCCTTGTCTCTTGTATATAATCATGCATAATTTATAAACTAGCCTTTCATTTTCAGTTTGTTTGCTTTGCAATGGCCAAACAATTCACTGCCTGCAACTAGGCTTGTTCCCGGGTTACTGAGGCTCAATTGAATGAGATGGTTGTCATCGGCTCTCTACCTAAGAAAACTGAGATCAAATGGTGAGTACCAGGAACAGAAAATCCTCCAACCCCAAGGCAGGGCGAGGTGCTGGTCTTTGTTGACCATATAGTTCATGGTTTCAAACCGCCAGGGTCAAAGTTTTATCGAGATGTGCTTGCCAGCTTCCAACTGCATCCACAAGATATTGGTCCCAACTCAATTTCCAACTTATGCAACTTCCAGGTCTTCTGTGAAGTATATTTACAAGAAGAACCAACTACAGAACTATTCCAGGATTTCTTTCACTTAAACCGGCGCACAGAGTTTGTAAATGGCCCGAACACAGAACTTGGTGGTGTCTCGATTCAAAAGCAGAAATAAGTGGAATTTCCTCATGCCAAACATCATAGTCACCCGAAGGAATGGAACCAAATATGGTTTTATTGCAGAGACACTTCGCCTCAAGATGAAAATCCCCTCCCCGGCTTTCGTGATCACAGACTATCCAATACTCACCCAATGCCACAACGCCTGAGCTCTTCAGAAAGGGCGAAATATGCTCCTCAACTCGCCAAGCTCCGAACCTTTACGGCAAACGGTTTAACAGGCGTGGATTTTGTGCGCTGTTGGATATCCTGGAGTATCTTGCCGCTAAGCCGGCATCCCGGTTTAATGTGCGAATATACTGGTGAAGTTGACGACCCCCAACGCCATTGCAACATCCAATTATCTGAAGAAGAAGTTACTGAAGGTGTAAAGAAGATTCTGAATGAATCGGAACTGGTCTGTAGTCAAACCGGTCTGAGTCCCTTCTATGCCAAGAACAAACCGCCTGCTGTAAGCATTACACTTCCTCTTCATCTCTAATATCTTTAAATTATACAATCTGTAACCCTTCTTCTTTATATATATAGGGTGATGACCCCTTCTGGAAATGGAAATCCATAGAGAAAGCGGCAAAGCCAACTGGAGACAAAGCGGTCAAGCCATCCCGCCCAAAGACCAAAGCCGTAAAACAGACGTCAAAGCGGAAAACGGCTGACCGGATTAATATGGAGCTTGATGATGATACTGATGATCCAGAAGTTGAGGTAGAACTTGACTCACTTGGCTCTCTTTTTATGCATCTTGTTAACAATGATCTTCCTCAGGAGGATGCAGAAGCTAGTCAAGCTGATGACGTAGAGGTAATTACCCTTTCCTCCGGTTCAGACTCTATGCCAACACAAAAAACTTGCCAAGCAATCCGGAAAGTAAGCTTTTCTCATCCTCTTGCTCACTTGGATACAACATTCATTTTGAAGACTCAACAGCATGAAGCTCGCCGGACAACCCGGCACAGTGGCCAACAAGTCACTTCAACCGGTTTACCTGACACTCCGGTTCGGAAGCGCCGGTCTGAGGTCTCTCCTAATTCTGACCATTCTTACCCCAAGGCAGGTTATTTCAGACAGCCTCTTAATCCGTCCGATTCAAATTATCAGGTGACACCTCCTTCCTCTTCTGATGAATCGACAGCAACTCAACTCCCCCCTTTGAAAACTGTGGCCGGGTGAGTTGTAAAAACCTTTCCTTTCAATCCGCCCTACATCCTTTGAATAGGATGTTAATCCTTTTTTATTCTGTTTGCACGGCCAAAGCCAGACCCAGTAAGAAAGCTCGGGTCACCAATCCGCCAGAAGACCCTGTCGCCGAAGAAGAAGAACCAAGAGGTGAACCGGAACAGACTGGTGAACCGGAAGGCCCCCATCCTGAAACTACTTTTGATGATCCGCCCCTTGATGGCCAACATACCGACAAACCAACAGACGCTGAGCCTGCCGCACCCGATACTGAATCGGCAGAACCAAACCGGGCCAGTCTGATGAAAGACACTGAAATTCCATCATCATCCATCAAAAATCCTAAAGGCCAAGGTGATGACGTTATTATTACTGGAATAGGTCACAACTCTCCTGGCCATCCCGTTATTTTAGCTCAGCATAGTGCCAAAGAAGAGCAAATTGCTAGGGATAAAGGTAAATGGAGCGGCGACTTATCAAACTATGCTCATCTTAACGCTGATGAGCTTCATTCCGGCTTCTTGAACCGTCTGCACTCAAACTGGGATTATGAAGCCGGTCTGGTAAACTTGATGAAAGAGCGATATGAGGTAAATTCTTCTCCCTTTGTATATTGATTTATAGCTGAAACACTATCCCAAGTAGCCCCCAAGGGCCGTTTTATGATTGTTAATCACAAAACGGGTCTTTGTAACACTTCAAGCATCCCATCATTGATCCTTGCAATGGCGTGTCGCCAATAATGATAAGACTCATCTTGAAAAAAATAGATAACTTTCTGCAGCATAGCCTCCAAAGGCCGGTTTAACATGGCAGGTTAATCCGGTTTTTAATCCACACAGCCGTTTTAGAACAGACGCACATTAGCCCCCAAGTGTCAAGGATAATGCTTGCATTGTTCTGGAGACTTGTATAGAGTATAGTATTTGAGAGCAAATAGGCATTAGCCCCCAAGTATGAAGTGTATAACTTGTTATATGCTTTATACTTAGTGCATAAATATGTTGTGTGTTGAATATACCTTCAATGTTGCAGGCTGAACTGAGAAGCAAAGATGCCCGAAATTCTGACTTGCAAGAAAATGTGAAATCTCAACAAGCTGAAGCTGCAAAAGCCAAAGAGGAGCTGGCCCAGGCCCTGGCCGGAATGGAAAAGCTAAAAGAATCCTTCAACCAAGATCGTGCTGAATGGGAAACCAAAAAAGCCGGTTTAACCAAGAGAGCTGTAGACGCCGAGGCAGCCCTGAAATCAATGGCTGAAGAACTAGCCGGTTTGAAGCGCCAAATCAATGCTATGACATCTGCTATCTTTGGTAAGTGTCTGCTTATGTATGGTGCGCCAGCCAATGAATCTTAAAGCTGACCAAAATGTTGATAAAATCTTTGGCAGGCACTCGGATCACTCATCTTGGTGCAGATATGCGGATGAAGCTCAAGGCGGCATATACATTGGTTGAGCAGCTATACTCTGGGTCTCAGCGGGCCATTAGTACGACGGCTTATAACAAACCGGCTCCAACTTTGATTAAGGAGACCCTTGAGAAGCTGGGCATGTTACCAGCCCGTATTGCTGAGTTGAAGAGAGCCGCTGCCAGAGCAGGAGCTTTAACCGCCCTTATTCGAGCCAAGGCCTGGATTCCAGACCTTGAAGCGGAGGATATCATTAAAGGATATCCAAGCGTTAAAGAAGACGGTTCAAACTTCGACAATGATGATCTTCGGCGGCTGACCAAACAGATGCGGCCAGCGGCCAGCAAGTTGGCGGAGGATACCGATTTGTCCCATTTTCAACCGTTTTATGATGCAGAAGGGAAAAGACAGCTGGCCGACATCCATGAAGTCGAAGAACTTGTGCCTCCGATTCGTAAGCACACTTACGCCCCTGATATTAAGCCTTCTGATCTTATCCATGAGGAAGCAGTGTTCCAAGCTTTAACCGGAATCGATTGGTCAACGGCAGATTTCCAGCGTCTAGGGAGGGATGAAGAAGTGCCTACATCAACTGATCCGCAACCATCAAACTGTCGTGATGAAGAGTCCTGATCCGGTCACCGGTTTATATGGCTACTGTGAAAAACAATGGCACTGTTTGAGCCGCTTTGAAGCTTCATGTAATAGGATAGCTGAAACTCTGTTTATCTGCCATGCCATCGAGCATGTTTCGTAATGCTTTGTGACAATTTGTGCCGCCCTTCAGGATATATTTTATGCATAACCCATGATGAATTGCCTTCCTGGGTACAAAAAACTTAAAAGTGTCTAGCGGTTTACCGCTAGACATGTCATAATATCCAAGAAGTGTATAGTACTTTAGATGAATAATCAAGTGTTTGTACAAAAAATAATGTACAGAACATACCTAATTGATTGACCAAACATGTATACAGCAAAGGTGTTAACACCAATCCGGGACGTTTGATAATTTCATCTTCATAATGCTGGTCTATATATTAAACCGGACCGGTATAACTACCAGATTTTCTTTATAACACTGGTGATTTAGTCAAACCAGGCCGGGTCAATGAACACCGGTTTATAATTGCTCATGTGCCAACAACTGGTAGTTGAAAAGCAAACCGGGTCAAGGATGCCGGTTTATCAAAAAATACTTATGATGTTCAATAAACAAAATTCAAATAGGAAAATATGCGAGGCTTTTTACGAGCTGCCAGGCTCCAAATCGAGGCTTTTCATGGGCTGCCAGGCCTCTGAGTTAAACCATTTAACAAAGCCTTTTAAGATGGGCCTCCAATTAACCAATCATCGTTTTAACTGTGACAAGTTCAGGGTCTGTAAAAGATTGACTTGTCAAACATTCGATGGGTCATACCAGGATTACCTGGATAGGAGTGGCTTACTTGATGAAGGCAGGCTAACCCGGGTTTTTAGGTGAATACACCAGGCTTCCAAGCCGTGGCTTGATAGCCAATTACGAGGGTCCTTTCAAACTCTTTGCTACTTTGCAAAAAAGAGCCCTCGAGTAACTTTGTGAGCGATGCTCAGTGTGCGCCTATGTTTGAGTCTGTACTATGTACAACACTCTCTTTGGCTCCACAAGTTTTTCCTTTTGTGGCTGAAACGCCTATCAAGAGGTGTAGCTGTGGTTCAAACATGACCAAGCCCCCTAGTGATTTTCTTTATCTCTATGTAGCTGCTAAAGCCGGTTTAACAAAGACTCCGCTTTGTCAGTTAACTTGTAAAAGCACACACATGATATAAGAAAGAACAGATACCCCGCTTATAACGGAGGCTCCGGTTTATTATATGATATATACACTGTCATAAATATGTACAGATGAAGAGCCTATGGCTTCAAGTATAGTAAGGCCGAAGGAGAGCTATGTTCCATGGCCGCTTTGTCTCCTCCTCCGATTGACATGAGTCTTCATGCTCTCGAACATCAATGAGGTAGTAAGATCCGTTGTGCAGATTTTTGCTGACCACAAAGGGTCCTTCCCAAGGGGGGATAACTTGTGCATATCAGTCTGATCCTGGATGAGCCGGAGCACCAAATCACCTTCTTGAAAGGTTCTAGTTTTAACCCGGCGGCTGTGATAACGTCGAAGATCTTGTTGATAAATCGCCGAACGTGCTGCTGCAAGATCACGCTCTTCATCCAACAGGTCCAGAGAGTCCTGACGTGCCTTCTCATTATCAATTTCAACATAAGCTGCCACACGGGGCGAATCGTGACGGATGTCACTAGGAAGAACTGCCTCTGCTCCATAAACCATGAAGAAAGGTGTGTAACCCGTAGACCTATTGGGTGTGGTGTTGATGCTCCATAACACAGAAGGTAGCTCCTCAACCCAACAACCCGGCGTCTGCTTTAAGGGAACCATAAGCCTTGGTTTGATACCCCGTAGAATTTCTTGATTTGCCCTTTCCGCTTGACCATTAGATTGGGGGTGAGCCACTGATGCTAGATCAAGCCGGATGTGCTCACGTTGACAGAATTATTCCATCTCCCCTTTTGATAGATTAGTACCATTATCTATTATAATGTTGTGTGGAAAGCCAAACCAGAATATCACCTTTTTGATGAATTGAACCGCCGTGGCTGCATGACACTTGCTGACTGGCTCTGCCTCCACCCATTTAGTGAATTTATCAACTGCTACTAACATGTGGGTTTTCTTGTCGTTAGAGAACTTGAAGGGTCCAACCATATCAAGCCCCCAAGTTGCAAACGGCCACGTAATTGGAATCATCCGCAACTCTTGAGCCAGAACGTGCGCACGGCGGGCAAATTTTTGACATCCATCACATCTCTTGACTAAATCCTCTGCATCAGCATGCGCCGTCAACCAGTAAAAACCGTGGCGAAAAGCTTTGGCAACCAATGACTTTGAACCAGCATGGTGACCGCAATCCCCTTCATGGATTTCTCGCAAAATCTCACGACCTTCTTGAGGAGAAACGCAACGCTGAATTGCTCCTGAAACACTGTAACGATGTAACTCCCCGTTGAGTATGGTCATGGACTTGGAACGCCGGATTATCTGTCGAGCCAACGTTTCCTCATCTGGTAACTCGCCCCGGTTCATGTAATCCAGATATGGGATTGTCCAATCCGGTATGGCATGCAGAGCTGCCACCAACTGAGCCTCCGGATCAGGAATAGCCAAATCTTCTTCGGTTGGTATTTTGACTGACGGATTGTGCAACACATCAAGAAAGAAATTGGGCGGAACCGGTTTACGTTGGGAACCAAGACGACTTAAAGCGTCCGCGCTTCATTCTTCCGCCGGTCTATATGGTCCACCTGATAACATTTAAAGTGACCAGCCACTGCGTCCACCTCTCGCCGATATGCAGCCATGAGTGGGTCCTTAGAATCCCAAGTGCCAGACACCTGCTGAGCCACTAGATCTGAATTGCCGAAGCACTTAACCCAGCTCAAATTCATCTCTTTAGCCATCCGAAGACCGTGGAGTAAAGCCTCATATTCAGCTGCATTGTTAGTACAAGGGAACATTAAACGGAGGACATAACAAAACTTGTCACCTCGTGGGGAAGTTAATACGACTCCAGCCCCCGAGCCCTCCAACTATCTAGACCCATCAAAATGAATAGTCCAATATGTATTATCTGGTTTCTCTTTAGGTGCCTGTAACTCCGTCCAATCGTTGATGAAATCCACGAGTGCCTGGGACTTGATCACCGTGCGGGGTATATATTTGAGCCCATGAGGTCCAAGCTCAATGGCCCACTTGGCAACCCGGCCAGTTGCCTCTCTGTTTTGAATGATGTCGCCAAGAGGAGCTGAACTGACTACTGTAATGGGATGGCCCTGAAAATAGTGTTTAAGCTTCTGGCTTGCCATAAACACCCCATACACTAGTTTCTGCCAATGTGGATACCTCTGTTTTGACTCAATGAGCACCTCATTGATATAATAAACCGACCTTTGAACCGGATACTCCTTGCCAGGCTCCTTGCGCCTCTAACACAATGGCTACACTAACAGCCCGGGCATTAGCAGCCACATATAATAACAATGGCTCTTTATCGATCGGTGCTGCAAGCACGGGCGGTTCAGCTAGCTGCCTCTTCAGATCCTCGAACGCCTTATCAGCTGCCTCACTCCAGACAAAGTTATATGTTTTCTTGAGCATCTGATATAAGGGGATGGCCTTCTCTCCAAGGCGGCTGATAAACCGGCTCAAGGCTGTAATCCGGCCGACCAAACGTTGAACATCGTTAATACATGCCGGTTTAGCCAAGGATGTAATTGCTGCAATCTTTTCTGGATTAGCCTCAATGCCTCTGTTTGAAACCAGAAAGCCTAAGAGCTTGCCTGCCAGGACACCGAAAACACACTTCTCTGGACTGAGCATCATCTTGTAAACCCAGAGATCGTCAAAGGTTTCCCGTATATCATCTATCAATGTCCCCTCCTTTCTGGATTTGACCACAATATCATCCACATACGCATGAACATTGCGCCCAATTTGCTTATGAAGGCAATTCTGAACACATCGTTGGTAAGTCGCCTGGGCACTCTTGAGTCCAAAGGGCATGGAAACATAGCAGAAGGCTCCAAAGGGAGTTATGAAGGCTGTCTTCTCCTGGTCCTTAACTGCCATTTTGATCTAATGATAACCAGAGTAAGCATCCAGAAAACACAAACGGTCACAACCCGCCATAGCATCAATTATCTGATCAATGCGAGGGAGAGCAAAGGGGTCTGCAGGGCAAGCCTTGTTTAAATCTGTGTAGTCCACACACATGCGCCAAGTGCCGTTTTTCTTAAGAACCAGCACCGGATTGGCTAACCACTCTGGATGAAAAACTTCGACAATAAACCCAGCAGCCAACAGACGGGCTACCTCTTCACCTATAGCCTTGTGTCTCTCCTCGTTGAAACGGCGGAGGAACTGCCGGACCGGTTTGAACTTGGGATCAATGTTGAGTTTGTGCTCAGCGAGTTCCCTCGGTACACCTGGCATGTCAGAAGGTTTCCATGCGAAGATGTCCCGATTCTCATGGATGAACTCGATGAGCGCGCTTTCCTATTTGGGATCCAGGTTAGCGCTGATGCTGAACTGTTTGGATGAATCGCCAGGAACAAAGTCAACCATCTTAGTGTCTGTAGACGATTTGAACTTCAACGCTGGATCATGCTCCGTAGTTGGATTTTTTAAAGAGGTCATGTCTGGCGGATCAACTTGCTCCTTATAGAATTTTAACTCCTCCGTGGCACAAACCGACTCAGCATAAGCCGCATCGCCTTCTTCACACTCCAAAGCAATCTTTCTACTTCCATGTACTGTGATAGTCTCTTTATGACCTGGCATTTTAAGATGTAGATAAATATAACATGGCCTTGCCATAAACTTAGCATAAACCGGCCGCCCAAACAAGGCGTGGTACGGACTTTTGATCTTTACCACCTCAAACGTCAATGTTTCTGACCTTGAATCGTAGTCAGCTCCAAAAGCTACCTCCAAAGCTATCTTGCCAACAGGATATGCAGCCTTACCAGGCACCACACCATGAAAGACCGTATTTGACGGCTTAAGATCCTTATCTGTCAACCCCATACGGCGGAATGTATCATAATACAAAATATTAGTACTACTTCCCCCATCCATGAGCACTTTAGTGAACTTGTATCCCCCAACTTGAGGGGCTACCACCAGGGCCAAGTGACCTGGATTATCAACCCGGGGGGGTGATCATCTCTACTCCACAAGATAGGTTGCTCAGACCAGCGTAAATACTGAGGTACTGCCGGCTCAACAGAATTTATTGCCCTTTTGTGAAGCTTCTGATCACGTTTGCACAAACTAGTAGTGAAGACATGATATTGCCCGCTGTTCAGCTGCTTGGGATTGCTCTGATAACCCGACTGCTGCTGCTGTTGCTGACTCCCCTGATGGTTGTAACCTCCCTGGTTGCCTTGGTGCCCTTGATTGATGTGTCCGGTTTGGTTGCGTGGAAACCCTGAACCGGAACCACCACCTCCATAACCCGGCCCATGGAAACCTCCTCCTGAACCGCCGGGCGGGCCGTTGTCATATTGGAACATATTGGAATTGTTGAAATCCCGCATGATATAACAGTCTTTCCAAAGATGTGATGCTGGCTTCTCCTTCGATCCATGCTTTGGACAGGGCTGATTTAACAAGCGCTCCAAATTGTTGCCTGAACCTCCACCCCTCTGGGGCTGCTTGCCTTTACGGCGCTGGCCATTCTCCTGCGTGTTGGTATTTGCAACAAAGTCCAAGCTACTGTCGGCCTTGCGCTTACCACTATTTCCATGACCTGCCGGATTATGTTGTTGACCTTTGGCATTGCCGTTCTTCCTACCTTTCTCCGGTTTGTCCTCCTCTGAATCCGGATCCTTGGTATTATCTGAATCGTCATATTTAACCAAAGCGGCCATGAGTGTTGACATGTCATTGCAGTGACGTTTGAGCCTTCCCAACTTCTGCTCTAACGGTTTGAAACGGCAATCGCCCTCTAATGTTAACACTGCAGTGTCTGCATTGATACGATCTGATGAATGCAAAATCGCCGAGACCCATTTGACCCAATGGGTCGTGGACTCCCCTTCCTATTGGACACAAGCGGCCGGATCTACGATTGACATTGGCTGCTAACACGTATCCTTGAAGTTCTGGATAAACCGGTGCTTCAATTCGGCCCATGATCCAATAGAGTTGGTCGGCAAGCTCTTCAACCAAGTGCGAGCTGTTCCTTCCAACATCATGGTGAAATATTTAGCACATACTGCCTCATCCACATCTAACATCTCCATTGCCATCTCATAGCTCTCCACCCACGCCTCTGGTTGCAAATCGGAGGTGTAATTTGGTACCTTACGAGGTCCCTTGAAATCCTTGGGCAGTCTCACATTACGCAAAGCGGGAGTTAAACACGGCACCCCTAAGGAACTGAACATCACCCCTGGCTCCACGGAGGCCGTGGGGTGAACCGGAGTATGCTGTCGTGCTCCGTGTCGAGCCATCAACTCGGCCTCCCAACGTGCGCGGCCATGGTCCACAACATCTTGCGCATTAGCGCCTCCCCCGGCCGGGTTTTTCCCTTGTGGTGAATTTCGGCGACGTGCGCTACTGGACACGGCCGGTTCATCCTCCACGTGTCTACTATAACTCCGGCTTGGACGGGGAGTGGAATGGATCCTCTCACGACTGTGTGAATACGCCTGCTGTTGATTTAGTGTTGTTTGAAGGAGATCCCTAGCCCGACGTGCTTCCGCTGCAACCGGTGACTCGCCGTCAGTTGGGAGGGCCGCCAGGCGTGAAGCGGCGGCCACAATGTTGTCCAATGGGTTGGAATAATGCCCAGGCGGCGTCGATGGCACAACGTTGTTCTGGCGAGGCGGGTCCATCGTGCGTGGCTGAACCGGCGCTCCTGTTCCCGGCGCCCCCGCCCGGTTTAGCATCGGTTGGTTACCAGCTCTTGCACCTGGTGTGTTGAAAAGATTCTGCGGCTCATAAACCAACGGGAGACGTGATCGATACCTTCTTCTCAGGACTTCCTCTGTAGCATTCTGATCTAGTCTAATCCGGTAGGCCTGTGCTTCCAATTCAGCCCGCTCTGTAGCCATCCTAGCATTCTCTGTTGCCAGGTCCGCTTTAGCCTGGGTTATCTGATCTATCACCTTTGCAATCTTCGCATTGTGCTGATCCCTGGCTGCTGCATCCACCTCCGCGGACATCAACGCTGCCAATGCATCGAACAAATCAGACAAGACTTGGGCAGGAGGCAACGCCGAGCTTCCCGCCCCTGCTGGTGTGGCCGTCGTTGAACCGGATAGCATTGCTGCGACAGTAGATGAATGAGGCACCGATTGTGTGTCGGCCATGAAGATGGCGGCCCGGTTTGGCAGACTGGGGGAATTCGGAATACTGTCGCCCTTGGATCCTCCCTCAATCCGGCCGTCCTGCAACTGGTAAAGTGATTCGGTCTCTCCAGAAGACTCGTTATCAAAAAAGACTACAGTTTCTCCATCGGACACCGGTCCATCCTCGTACCTCGATCCATGGACGACACCTATGAAAACATGCCTTGCCTCGGGCTGAACCGGCAAAGAACTTGCACGCCGAGCCATTTTGATGACGTCGGTGTAGATGTCCGGCTCAGGGGCCGGTTCGCCGATCTTGCCGATGAAGACATGAATCCCACCAAAGGGGACCCGGTACCCGTATTCGATTGAATCGGCCTCGGGACCCCATCCTGCGTTGTCGATGTAGAGCTTGCCGCGATGACTCTTCGTCATCCGGCCCACAGCGTATCCCTTAAGTCCATCGAAGCTGCCCTTCAAGAACTCAAAACCATAGTGCGATAGCCCCATGGTGGGCGCCAACTGTCATGGGTTTGTCACGACAGATGTCCTCATGAAAGGACTTAGTCGTGGAGCCATCACTACGGGTTACCTTAAGGGGTTAAACCGGACAAGGGACATGGGGAATTTTATACTAGTTTGGCCCCTTCGAGGAAGGTAAAAGCCTACGTCTAATTGTGATTGGTATTGCTAAGGTTTCGAAGGCCAGGGAGCGAATCCGCTTTATCTGGCTCTCGAGTTGTTGTTGTCAGTCCTTAAACCACGGCCGGCTCATCCCTTTATATACATAGGTTGACACCCGCCGGACTACAGAGCCCCAAAGCCAGATCATAAACGTGTCCGGTTCGGTCTCTACTCTCTCTATCTTATCATACAAGTTATTTGACTA
Source organism: Triticum urartu (assembly GCF_003073215.2). Taxonomy (NCBI): domain Eukaryota; kingdom Viridiplantae; phylum Streptophyta; class Magnoliopsida; order Poales; family Poaceae; genus Triticum; species Triticum urartu. The sequence continues at coordinate 461,237,002 of NC_053027.1, forward strand.
GGTCGGTTTACATTTACAGGCTATAACCCGCCTTTGGGACTTGGGCCTTCCTTAAAGCGCCATTATCCTCACATCTTCATGGGCTTCTAATCTTCAAAGAGTCAATCCGGCTACATAAGGCCGGTTTACCTCTAGTAGTAATATCCCCAACAGGAGGTTCTGCTTCCTCCTTTGGCCCCTCATATTGCACAACCAATTCATCATTATAAGCATTATTTTGGCAAAAAGTCATGAGCCTTTGTTCAATAGAAAAACCTAACCCATTGTTCTGGATAGAAAAATTATCATTAAGCTCAGAAATCCTATCAACTAGAACATCGGTAGGAACCTTTTTCTAAGGTTTTCATTATAAGCAACATGATCTAAAGATCGTAAACACATTATGTCTTCTTGATTAAAAAGGATTGCTTCTATGGGAGGACGGCCAGCATCCACCCTATAATGCGCAAAAATTTTGTTGGCCTATTTTATTATAAATCTGAACTCATGTGCTAAAAAGATGGTAGCTGCTTGCTTAACAGAAGAATGCTCAATATTGGAAAGTTCTAGAAAAATCCTTTGTATGCAAGGATGCATGTGGATAAATTGTCTTTCAAGTTCAATCACGAGCAAAGATATAACATCTGCAAGACTGCTAGTCCTATGAAGAATAGGCCCACCCATAGTGGGCAAAGCACCGGCGCAAGTAAAGAAATCTTGAATAACTCCTTTTCCAATAATATTACCACTACCAATCCGAAATTTAGTGTGTAAAATAGTAGCTTCCTCATGAGGATCATCAAAAGCATCAAAATTTCCCCCATCATTACTACTATCTTTTTCAATGATAACCTCCCAGTTTTAGACATGATGGCAACAAACCGTACTAAGAACGAACACACAAGAGGCAAGCGAAAAGAGAAGAACGGAAGAGGGCGAAGAAAAGGCAAAGGTTTTCGAAAATTGTTTAGAAGTGGGGGAGAGGAAGACGAGAGGAGAATGGCAAATAATGTAATGCGAGGGAGAAGAGTTTATGATGGGTAATTGGTATGTCTTGACTTGGCGTAGATCTCCCCGGCAACGGCGCCAGAAATCCTTCTTGCTACCTCTTGAGAATGCGTTGGTTTTCCCTTCAAGAGGAAAGGGTGATGCAGCAAAGTAGCGTAAGTATTCCCTCAGTTTTTGAGAACCAAGGTATCAATCCAGTAGGAGACAACACACAAGTCACCTAGTACCTGCACAAAAAATCAAGAACCTTGCAACCAATGCGATAAAGGGGTTGCCAATCCCTTCGTGGTCACTCACAAAAGTGAGATCTGTTAAAGATAGTAAAGTGAATATTTTTGGTATTTTTGTTGTATAGATTGGAAAGTAAAGATTGCAAAATAGTAAACGAGATGCGATGTAAATAAAAGAGATGCAATATAATAAGAAAGAGACTCAGGGGCCATAGGTTTCACTAGTGACTTCTCTCAAGATTGCATGTATTACGATGGGTGAACAAATTACTGTCGAGCAATTGATAGAAAAGCACATAATTATGGAGATATCTAAGGCAATGATCATGAATATAGGCATCATATCCGTGTCAAGTAGATCTAAACGATTATGCATCTACAACTATTACTCCGCACATCGACCGCTCTTCAGCATGCATCTAGAGTATTAAGTTCATAAGAATAGAGTAACGCATTATGCAAGATGACATGATGTAGAGGGATAAACTCAAGCAATATGATATAAACCCCATCTTTTTATCCTCGATGGCAACAATACAATACGTGCCTTGCTGCCCCTACTGTCACTGGAAAAGGACACCGCAAGATTGAACCCAAAGCTAAGCACTTCTCCAATTGCAAGAATGATCAATCTAGTAGGCGAAACTAAACCGATAATTCGAAGAGACTTGCAAAGATATCAAATCATGCATATAAGAATTCAGAGAAGAATCAAATAATATTCATAGATAATCTTATTCATAAACCCACAATTCATCGGATCTCGGCAAACACACCGCAAAAGAGTATTACATCAAATAGATCTCTGAGAACATCGATGAGAACTTTGTATTGAGAATCAAAGAGAGAGAAGAAGCCATGTAGCTAATAACTATGGACCCGAAGGTCTGTGGTAAACTACTCACGCTTCATCGGAGAGGCAATGGTGTTGATGTAGAAGCCCTTCGTGATCGATTCCCCCTCCGGCAGATCGCTGGAAAAGGCCCCAAGATGGGATCTCACGGGTACAGAAGGTTGCGGTGGTGGAAAAGTGATTTCGTGGCTCTCTGCGATGTTTCTAAGGTATACGAGTATATGTGGGCAGAAGAAGTACATCGGTGGAGCTACGAGGGGCCCACGAGGGTGGAGGTGCGCCTCCCCCCCCCCCCACCCCGGGTGCGCCCTCCTGCCTCGTGGCTGCCTCGTGGTGTTCCAGACTTCAACTCCAAGTCTTCTGGTTTGCTTTCGGTCCAAGAAAGATCATCGCGAAGGTTTCATTCCGTTTGGTATTCCTTTTCTGCGAAACTCTAAAATAGGCAAAAAAAAATAGAAGCTGGCAGTGGGCCTCCGGTTCATAGGTTAGTCCCAACAATAATATAAAAGAGCATATTAAAGCCCATTAAACATCCAAAGCAGATAATATAATAGCATGGAACAATAAAAAATTATAGATACGTTGGAGACGTATCAACGTTGGTGGTGATGGGGAAGCGAAGGCTCTGCATTGTGGCACGCAGCAGGTTCGGCGGGTTGGCGTGATCCGCTGCGGCCCTAGTTTCGGCGGCCTTCCTCGCTATGCTGGACGAAGAAGTGTCGGTGTCAGTGACGAATACCTCTACACATAGGTCCATTGCCCCGGCGGGAGCTCCGTCGCCGAGGGAGACGGGGGAGCCGGAGATGTCAAGTACCTCGCGTGTGTACTCGTCGGCCTCGAGCGCATCGGAGATGCGCAACGCGGCAAAGGGGGCGGAGAGCGCGTCGACGATGTCATACGCCAGCGTGACGGGCTCGTCGTAGTCAGAGAGGAGCCCCGTCTGGAAGATGTCTCCGGCCGGGACCTCGAGTAGCCCCACGGTGGGCGCCAACTGTCATGGTGGGCGTACGGCAGATGCCAAGGAATGGCTAAAGAGAGGAGGAGGCTCGAGGGCACCGGTGGGCTCCAGAGGAGAGGTCGGCATGAGAGAGCGAGGGACGCAAGACATACCCAGGTTCAGGGCTCTCCGGAGAGATAACACCCCTAGTACTGCCGAGTGACGTTTATACGTAACAGTACAGAGTTGCTCCTTGAGCTGTATGGAGGAAGAAGGAAGGCAGGCCAAGGCTTAGGCTGCTCCCTCTCCTGGTGTATGTAAGTGGTCTGATCGAGTGTTCTCGTGTGTGAGTTGCTTGCCCGCATGCATGAGGGCTCCTGTGGGGTTTTATAGGTCAACCCCCCAGGGGTACAATGGTAATGTTACAAGGTCATGGGGCCGGGTTTTCATTGTCCGGGAAGCCGGCGCTGGGACCCGTCGGGTTCTCCGGGTGCAGGCCCCGTGCACCGAGGGGCACTGTTTGCCATCTTGTCGATCATCACGGAGTGGCCGGGTTGAGTCCGCTACAGTGGCGCACCATCAGGTCGCCACTTGCTGGGTCAGCAGTGAGGACTAATGCACTGTAGCTACGCTGGCCCTGGTCAGTAGGTAGGTGGGGCACTGTTGCCATGCCTCGACTGACCAGAGGCATTGGTGGGGCACTGTTGCCTCGCTCACCCTTGAATGGAGACTCGTCCCATTGTATGGCTAGGATGGCACGAGAGCTGACCCGTGGCTAGGTTGAGGAACACGCCAAAGGGGGAGCTGGCTTGTTGGAGAAGTCTTGATATGTCGGGTTTGGCCGTCCTGCGCCAGCCGTTGGGGCTGGGTTGAGGAGTTCGGCCGGGTCAAGGAGCTTGGCCGGGTTGAGCAACCCGGCCAAGCACGAGCCGGATTGAGGGGCGTTGCTGGCCCCGATGTTTTCGAAAAGGATCTGGGTTCCGTTGCCTACCCGGGGTTCATCCCCCCAACAAATAATGAAGGTCATCACACTTTTATTTACTTTACAACTCAATAATTAGAACAAAATGTGACTATATATGAATGCCTCCGGTGGTGTACCGGATGTGCAATGAATCAAGAGTGACATGTATGAAATAATTATGAACGGTGGCTTTGCCACAAATACGATGTCAACTACATGATCATGCAAAGCAATATGACAATGATGAAGTGTGTCATAATAAACGGAATGGTGGAAGTTGCATGGCAATATATCTCGGAATGGCTATGAAAATGCCATAATAGGTAGGGATGGTGGCTGTTTTGAGGAAGATATATGGTGGGTGTATGGCACCGACGAAAGTTGCGCCGTACTAGAGGCTAGCAATTGTGGAAGGGTGAGAGTGCGTATAATCCATGGACTCAACATTAGTCATAAAGAACTCACATACTTATTGCAAAAAATCTATTAGTTATCGAAACAAAGTACTACGTGCATGCTCCTGAGGGGATAAATTGGCACGAAAAGACCATCGATCGTCCCCGACCGCCACTCATAAGGAAGATAAGCAAAAAATATATCATGCTCCGACTTTGTTACATAACGGTTCAACATACATGTATGCTACGGGACTCATAAACCTTAACACAAGTATTTCTCAAATTCACAACTACTTACTAGCATGACTCTAATATCACCATCTTCATATCTCAAAACAATCATAAGGAATCAAACTTCTCATAGTATTCAATGCACTTTATATGAAAGTTTTTATTATATATATCTTGGATGCCCATCATATTAGGACTAAATTCATAACCAAAACAAATTACCATGTTGTTTAGAGACTCTCAAAATGATATAAGTGAAACACTAGAGCAAACGACAAACTACTCCAAAAGATATAAGTGAAGATCAATGAGCAGTCGAATAATTATGTAACTATGTGAAGACTCCTCCTCATAAATAAAATTTCAGATCTTAAGTACTTTATTCAAACATCAAGCAAAACAAAAAAAATGACATTGCAAGGATAGCACATATCATGTGAAGAAGCAAAAACTTAGGCTCAACCAAAACTGACCGATAGTTGATGAAGAAGAAAGGAGGGATGCCTACCGGGGCATCCCAAGCTTAGGTGCTTGAGACTTCTTGGAATATGAACTAGGGATGCCTTGGGCATCCCCAAGATGGAGTTTTTGTGTCTCCTTAATTGCTTTCATATCGCGGTTTCCCTAAATCTCAAAAACATCATCCAGAGAAAACTCAACAAGAACTCGTGAGATAAGTTAGTATAAATCCATTCATAACTTATTATTCTCTACTGTAGCAAATCACTAAAAATTATTATTTAACATTACATACTAAATTCCTCTGCATATTTAATACTCTTATCTTCAAATAGAATCATTAGACAAGCAAACATTGCAAACATAACAACAATCTGTCTAAACAGAATAGTCTTAAAGAATGCTAGAGGAATCATACTTCCCTAACACCAAAAATTCTGAACAATTACCATCCTGTAGAAAATTTCTTCTTGCTCACTGTTTAAAAATTTCAAGATTTTATCATGTTCTGACTATTCACAAATATTTAAAACATAACAACAAACTTTCTGTTTTTAAAACAGCAACATATGGACTTGCAAGATAAGCATGGTAAAGGCTATACTTGACCTTTTTATTAAACTAAAAGATGCAAAACATTACTCTAAATAGCAGAAAGCAAATCCTAATAAAATAAAATGACGCTCCAAGCAAAAGACGTATCATGTGGTGAATAAAAATATAGCTCCAAGTAAGGTTACTGATGAACGAAGACAAAAGAGGGGATGCCATCCGGGGCATCCCCAAGCTTAGTTGCTTGGTTGTCCTTAAATATTACCTGGGGGTGCCTTGGGCATCCCCAAGCTTAGGCTCTTGCCACTCCTTATTTCATAGTCCATCAAAACTTTACTCAAAAGTTGGAAACTTCACCACTTAGGTACTATCAAGAAAAGATTCACATTTTTTCTTGCATGATGCCTAAAGTACCATATCATTTCTACAATTTATATTAAGCAATATAAGCCACAGAAAGTAGAAACAAGCAAACTATGCATCGAAAACAGAATCTGTCAAAAACAGAACAGTCTATAGTAATCTGTAACTCTTGAATACTTCAGTAACTCTAAGAATTCTGAAAAATTAGGACAGCCTGAGAAATTTGTTTGTTAATCTCCTACAAAAATAATCAGTATTTTATCACGCTTCTGTTAAAAATGAGAATTGTTTTCCTGAGCGCAAAAGTTTCTGTTTTTCAGCAAGATCAAATCAACTATCACCGTAAGCCATCCAAAAGGTCTCACTTGGCACTTTATTGAAACAAAAGCTATAAAACATGATTACTACAGTAGCATAATCATGTGAACACACAAAAATAGTAGGTATAAATGTTGGGTTGTCTCCCAACAAGTGCTTTTGTTTAATGTCTTTCTAGCTAGGCATGATGATTTCAATGATGCTCACATAGAAGATAAGAATTGAAAAACAAAGAGAGCATCATGAAGCATATGACTAGCTCATTTAAGTCTAAACCACTTCCTATGCATAGGGATTTTGTGAGCAAACAACTTATGGGAACAAGAATCAGTTAGCATAGGAAGGCAAAACAAGCATAACTTCAAGATTTTCAACATATAGAGAGGAAACTTGATATTATTGCAATTCCTACAAGCATATATTCCTCCCTCATAATAATTTTCAGTAGCATCATGAATGAATTCAACAATATAACCATCACATAAAGCATTCTTTTCATGATACATAAGCATGGAAATTTTACTACTCTCCACATAAGCAAAATTCCTCTCATTCGGAATAGTGGGAGAAAATTAAACAAAATAACTATCATGTGAGGCATAATCCAATTGAAAATTAATATCATGATGACAAGCTTCATGGTTATGATTATTCTTTATAGCATACATGTCATCACAATAATCATCATAGATAGCAACTTTGTTCTCATAATCAATTGGAACCTCTTCCAAAATAGTGGATTCATCACTAAATAAAGTCATGACCTCTCCAAATCCACTTTAATCAACATAATCATCATAAATAGGAGGCATGATATCATCATAATAAATTTGCTCATCAAAACTTGGGGGACTAAAAATATCATATTCATCAAACATAGCATCCCCAAGCTTGTGGCTTTGCATATCATTAACATAATGGATAGTCAACAAATTCATACTAACAACATTGCAATCATGCTTACCATTCAAAAATTTAGTGCCAAATATTCTAATGCATTCTTCTTCTAACAATTTGGCGCAATTATCGGAATCCTTATTTTCACGAAAGACATTAAAAAGATGAGGCATATGAGGCAACCTCAATTCCATTTTTTTGTACTTTTCTTTTATAGACTGAACTAGTGATAAAACAAGAAACAAAAAGATTCGATTGTAGATCTAAAGATATACCTTCAAGTACTAACCTCCCCAACAACGGCGCCAGAAAAGAGCTTGATGTCTACTACGCAACTTTATCCCTGTAGACGTTGTTGGGCCTCCAAGTGCAGAGTTTTGTAGGACAACCGCAAATTTACCTCAAGTGGATGACCTAAGGTTTATCAATCCGTGGGAGGCGTAGGATGAAGATGGTCTCTCTCAAACAAGCCTGCAACCAAATAACAAAGAGTCTCTTGTTTCCCCAACACACCCAATACAATGGTAAATTGTATAAGTGCACTAGTTTGGTGAAGAGATGGTGATACAAGTGCAATATGGATGGTAGATATAGGTTTTTTGTAATCTGGAAATATAAAAACAACAAGGTAGCAAGTGATAAAAGTGAGTGAAAGTGCAACTAATCCCTGGGTGGTTTTGGTAATTATTAACAACATATAGCTCATTGAACTAATATCCATTCAAGATAATCTCTTCAAAAAGTTCAATGATTGGCATGGCATGGACTAGAGATGTGGACCCCTCAAAATGCTAAGGACACATATTGGCACATGCTCAAGACTCTACATTTTCATTTTAGTGATCCAAGATCACATTGAGTCCATAGGAAAAGTCAATACTATTAAAAGGAGATGAGGTGTTGCCTAATGGCTTGCTTGCTCAAAATGCTTAGTGATATGCTCCAAAAGCCCTCAACCACTTTCTCATTCCCACATATGTCCCAAACCAAAAGTCAAACTCGGCCCCACCAATTTGATTTATCCAGCGTCACCTAGTTCATTTGACATAGGCATAGCTAGAAACCCTAATCATTTTGGTCTCACCGAGGTAGGATTGCAAACCCTCTGTGTAACATTTCGGTCTAAACGAGATGAGCGATCGGTTCCACAGAGTTCGCAATGCAAACTCTCTGTTTCCTTTTCGTAATGTTTCAGTCTCACCAAAATGGGCGATCGGTCCCACCGAGTTTGCCTGAGCAACTCTCTGTTTGCCTATTACTGAAATCGGTCTCACCGAGTTCATGTGATCGGTCTCACCGAGATTAAGTTATGCCCTAACCCTAACATGTCGGTCCCACTGAAAAGCCTAGCGTTCACATTTTGAACTAAATCGGTCTGACCGAGTTTCACTATTCGGTCCCACCAAGTTTGGTAAATTGTGTGTAATGGTTAGATTTTGTGTGGAGGCTATATATACCCCCCAACCTTCCTCCATTCGTGGAGAGAGCCATCAGAACGTGCCTACACTTCCAGCATTCATTTTCTGAGAAAGAAACACCTATGTGTTGAGACCAAGACATTCCAATGCAAACACAAGAATCTTGATCTCTAGCCTTCCCCAAGTTGCTTTCCACTCAAATCATCTTTCCACCATATCCAAATCTGTGAGAGAGAGTTGGGTGTTGGGGAGACTATCATTTGAAGCACAAGAGCAAGGAGTTCATCATCAACACACCATCTACTACCTTTTGGAGAGTGGTGTCTCCTAGATTGGTTAGATGTCACTTGGGAGCCTCCGTCAGGATTGTGGAGTTGAACCAAGAAGTTTGTATGGGCAAGGAGATCGCCTACTTCGTGAAGATCTACCCAAGTGAGGCAAGTCCTTTGTGGGCGATGGCCATGGTGGTATAGACAAGGTTGCTTCTTCGTGGACCGTTCGTGGGTGGAGCCCTCCGTGGACTCGCGCGGCCATTACCCTTCATGGGTTGAAGTCTCCATCAACGTGGATGTACGATGGCACCACCTATCGGAACCACGCCAAAAATCTCCGTGTCTACATTGCGTTTGCTCCCCTCAGACTCCTCCCCTTTTACCTTCATCTGCAAATAATTTACATTCCACTGCTATACTCTTATAATTGCATGTGTATGTTGATTGCTTGACTTGTGATAAGTTGTTAAAATCTGCCAAGACTTAAAATTGGGAAAAGGATAGATTTTTATTTGGTCAGGTAGTCTAATCACCCCCCTCTAGACATACTTTCGATCCTACAAGTTGTATCAGAGCTTTGGTCTCCATTTGCCTTGATTTCCATAGCTTTGGTGATCATAGCCTTGGTTTCACAACCTAGGAGAGTATGGCGTCTAGCGAGGGAAATTACCATCGTAGAGGTCCTTACTTTGATGGTACTAATTTTGCTAGTTGGAAGCATAAGATGAAAATGCATATTCTTGGACATAACCCCGCCGTTTGGGCTATTGTGTGTGTTGGCTTGCAAGGTGAATTCTTCGATGGGAGAGAACCAAATCGTGAAGATACCGCGGAAGAATTGAAGATGCCACAATACAATGCTCAAGCTCGCGATATCCTCTTCAACGGATTGTGCCCCGAAGAATTCAACAAAATCAGCCGTCTTGACAATGCAAAGGAAATCTGGGATACTTTGAATGATATGCATGAAGGTACCGACTCCATCAAGGAACCCAAATTGGATGTGCTTCAAAGTCAACTTGACAAGTTCAAAATGAAGGATGGTGAAGGTGTCGCTGAAATGTACTCTAGGCTTGCTCTCATCACAAATATGATTGTCGGCTTAGGAAGTGAAGAGATGACTGACAGATTCATCATCAAGAAGATTCTAAGAGCCTTGGATGGAAAATATGATACCATGTGCACATTAATCCAAATGATTCCCAATTACAAAGATCTCAAGCCAACGGAAGTCATTGGTAGAATTGTTGCTCATGAGATGTCACTCAAGGATAAAGAAGAGCTTCACAACAAGTCTAGTGGTGCTTACAAAGCCTCATGTGATGCTCCTACATCATCAAGTGAGAAACAAGATTTCAATGAAGAATTGAGCTTAATGGTGAAGAACTTCAACAAGTTCTACAAGAGCACAAGAAAAGAAAGAAGTTCCAAGTCAAGGTCCTACAATGGCAAAAGATCTTCTCGTCGTGAACATAACTGCTACAATTGTGGAAGACCTGGACACTACTCTAATGAGTGTACGGCTCCCTACAAAAGAAGAGAAGACTCACCTAAAAGGAGAAGTAGAAGAGAAGAATCACCTCCAAGAGAGAGAAGGAGTAGAGATGATCATTATGAGCGAAGAACCTCTCGCAGAAGCAAGGATTCAGAAAGGAAGGACAAGTCATCAAGGAGCTATACAAAACAAAGACATCAAGCTCATGTTGTTGAATGGGTATCCGGATCTGACTCTGACCACCACTCCGAGAGAAGTTATCACTCCGAATTCGAATATACTCAAGATGAAGGTGTTGCTGGTCTATCACTTGTGTCAACCAACTCCTATGACATATTTGACTCACCAAATGAAGGAATTGGAAGATGCTTCATGGCTAAAGGCCCAAAGGTATCACACCCGAGTATGTTGATTTCAATAGTGATGAAGATGATTTGCTAGGTGATGATGATTTACTTGTTGACAACTCTAGTGATGAAAACTATGATGAACTTGATATTAACCATGCTAATCAAGATAAAATGAATGATGATGATAAGAAGGAGATTGAGCGTCTAACTAAAGAACTAAACACTCTTAAGTTAGCTCATGAAACTACTTTAGAAGATCATCGAGAACTTTTGAAGACTCGTGAGAAGCTATGCTTCGAGAAGCTCAACCTAGAGCAAGAGCATGGGTTTTTAAAGGCCATCAATGATGATCTTCGGAAGAAAAAATCTTCTTACATTGCCAAGCATTTACTCTTGTCTACTCGCATGCCACAAGTAAAATCTAGCAACAAGAGTAAGAAATATTCTTCTTCTAGTAGTAACAATAATCATGCTAAATCCAATTTTGTTTCTTCTAGTAGTTCTCTTGATTCCACTAATGATTCTCTTATCCAAGTTACACTCGAGCAAGAAAATAGCTTATTGAAGGGAATTATAGAGAAAGGTGTTTACAAGAGCCTTGCCGGAAGTAAGTGATACGTCTCCAATGTATCTATAATTTTTGATTGTTCCAGGCTATTATATTATCTGTTTTGGATGTTTAATGGGCTTTGTTATGCACTTTTATATTATTTTTGGGACTAACCTACTAACCAAAGGCCCAGTGCAAATTTCTGTTTTTTTTCCTATTTCAGTGTTTCACGGAAAAGGAATATCAAACGGAATCCAAACGTGATGAAACCTTCGGGAGAGTTATTTTTGGAACAAACGTGATCCAAGAGACTTGGAGTGGACGTCAAGAAAGAAGCGAGGAGGCCACGAGGCAGGAGGGCACGCCCAGGGGGGTAGGCGCGCCCCCACCCTCGTGGGCCCCTCGCAGCTCCACTGACGTACTTCTTCCTCATATATATACCCATATACCCTGAAAACATCCAGGAGCACCACAAAACCCTATTTCCACCGCCGCAACCTTTTGTACCCATGAGATCCCATCTTGGGGCCTTTTCTGGCGCTCCGTCGGAGGGGGAATCGATCACGGAGGGCTTCTACATCAACACCATAGCCTCTCCGATGATGTGTGAGTAGTTTATCACAGACCTTCGGGTCCATAGTTATTAGCTAGATGGCTTCTTCTCTCTCTTTGGATCTCAATACAAAGTTCTCCTTGATTCTCTTCGAGATCTATTCTATGTAATTCTTTTTGTGGTGTCTTTGTTGAGATCCGATGAATTGTGGGTTTATGATCAAGATTATCTATGAACAATATTTGATTCTTCTCGGAAATCTTTTATGAATGATTTAATATCTTTCCAAGTCTCTTCGAATTATCGGTTTGGTTTGGCCTACTAGATTGATCTTTCTTGCAATGGGAGAAGTGCTTAGCTTTGGGTTCAATCTTGCGGTGTCCTTTCCCAGTGACAGCAGGGGTAGCAAGGCACGTATTGTATTGTTGTCATCGCGGATAAAAGATGGGGTTTATATCATATTGCTTGAGTTTATCCCTCTACATCATGTCATCTTGCCTAAGGCGTTACTCTGTTCTTATGAACTTAATACTCTAGATGCATGCTGGATAGCGGTCAATGTGTGGAGTAATAGTAGTAGATGCAGAATCGTTTTGGTCTACTTGTCGCAGACGTGATGCCTATATACATGATCATGCCTAGATATTCTCATAACTATGCGCTTTTCTATCAATTGCTCGACAGTAATTTGTTCACCCACCGTAGAATTTGCTATCTTGAGAGAAGCCACTAGTGAAACCTATGGCCCCCGGGTCTATTCTCCATTATATTATTCTCCCGTCAACAAGCTATTTATATCGCCGTTTATTTGCAATCTTTATTTTCCAATCTATACAACAAAAATACCAAAAATATTTATCTTATTATCTCTATCAGATCTCACTTTCGTAAGTGACAGTGAAGGGATTGACAACCCCTTTATCGCGTTGGTTGCGAGGTTCTTGTTTGTTTGTGCAGGTATGAGGGACTTGCATGTAGTCTCCTACTGGATTGATACCTTGGTTCTCAAAAACTGAGGGAAATACTTACACTACTTTGCTGCATCACCCTTTCCTCTTCAAGGGAAAACCAACGCATGCTCAAGAGGTAGCAAGAAGGATTTCAGGCGCCGTTGCCGGGGAGATCTACGCACAAGTCAAGACATACCAAGTACCCATCACAAACTCTTATCCCTCGCATTACATTATTTGCCATTTCACCCCTGCCGTTTTCCTCTCCCCCACTTCACCCCTGCCATTTTATTCGCCCTCTTTTCCGTTCCCCCTTTTCTATTCGCCTTCTTTTCGCTTGCCTCTTGTTTGCTTGTGTGTTGGATTGATTGTTTGTCATGATGGCTCAAGATAATATTAAATTGTGTGACTTTTCCAATACCAACACTAATGATTTTATTAGCACTCCGATTGCTCCTCTTACCGATGCTGAATCTTGTGAAATCAATACTGCTTTGCTGAATCTTGTCATGAAAGATCCGTTTTCTCGCCTTCCTAGTGAAGATGCCGCTACCCATCTAAATAGCTTTGTTGATTTGTGTGATATGCAAAACAAGAAAGATGTGGATAATGATATTGTTAAATTGAAGCTATTTTCATTTTCGCTTAGAGATCGTGCTAAAACTTGGTTTTCGTCTTTGCCTAAAAATAGTATTGATTCATGGAATAAGTGCAAAGATGCTTTTATCTCTAAGTATTTTCCTCCCTCTAAGATCATCTCTCTTAGAAACGATATTATGAATTTTAAGCAACTTGATCATGAGCATGTTGCACAAGCTTGGGAGAGGATGAAATTAATGATTTGTAATTGTCCTACTCATGGATTAAATTTATGGATGATCATACAAATTTTTTATGCTGGATTGAATTTTGCTTCTAGATATCTTTTAGATTCGGCCGCGGGAGGCACTTTTATGAAAATCACTTTGGGAGAAGCCACTAAACTCCTAGATAATATTATGGTTAATTATTCTCAATGGCACGCCGAAAGATCTACTAGTAAAAAGGTTCATGCTATAGAAGAAATTAATGTTTTGAGTGGAAAGATGGATGAACTTATGAAATTGTTTGCTAATAAGAGTGTTTCTTCCGATCCTAATGATATGCCTTTGTCTACTTTGACTGAGAATAATAATGAATCTATGGGTGTGAATTTTGTTGGTAGGAACAATTTTGGTAACAACGCGTATAGAGGAAACTTAATCCTAGGCCGTTTCCTAGTAATTCCTATAATAATTATGGTAATTCCTACAACAACTCTTATGGAAATTTTAATAAGATGCCCTCTGATTTTGAGACTAGTGTTAAATAATTTATGATTTCGCAAAAGAATTTCAATGCTTTGCTTAAGATTGATGAGTTGTCTAGGAACATGGATAGAATTTCTCTTGATGTTGATTCTTTGAAACTTAGATCTATTCCACCTAAGCATGATATCAATGAGTCTCTCAAAACCATGATAATTTCCATTGATGAGTGCAAAGAAAGAACCACTAGGATGCGTGCTAAAAAAGATTGCTTTATAAAAGCGTGTTCTTCTAGTTTTCACGATAATAAGGATGAAAATCTGAAAGTGATTGATGTGTCTCTTATTAAATCTTTGTTTTGCAATATGAATCTTGATAATGATGGGACTGGATATGAGTCAACTTTAGCTAAAAGGCGTCCCAATGATTCGGAGTTTTTAGATCTTGATGCAAAAATTGGTAAAGGTGGGATTGAAGAGGTCAAAACTTTACATATCAACGAACCCACTATTTTGGATTTCAAGGGATTTAATTATGATAATTGCTCTTTGATAGATTGTATTTCCTTGTTGCAATCCGTGCTAAATTCTCCTCATGCTTATAGTCAAAATTGTTGGAAATGAGAGTTTGGCAATGCTTCATGATGTATTGATCGGTGCAAAGCACACGTATATATGGAGTACAAGGTGGGCCACAACCTCAACTATACAATGACTAGGAGGTGGGCCAGGCTATAAAACATACATGCACAAAACCATATATTCAACACCCCCCCCCCCCCCGCAGTCGAAACATCGCCGGAGACGCAAAGACTGGACCTGAACTCCTTGAAGACACAAGTAGGCAGTCCTTTTGTCATGACATCGGTGAACTGCTGCGCCGTCGGGACATGGAGGACCCGGATGCGCCCAAGAGCCACCTACTCATGAACGAAGTGTATATCGAGCTCAATATGCTTCGTTTGACGATGGTGGACCGGGTTGGTGGAGAGGTAGATGGCGGAGATGTTGTCGCAGTAGACGAGCATGGCCATGTGAACATCACAAAGCAACTCCTGGAGCAGCTGACGAAGCCAAGAGCATTCAGCAATGGTGAGGGAGTCCTGGATTAGGGGGTGTTCGGGTAGCCGGACTATACCTTCAGCCGAACTCTAGGACTATGAAGATACAAGATTGAAGACTCCGTCCCGTGTCCGGATGGGACTTTCCTTGGTGTGGAAGGCAAGCTTGGCGATGCGGATATTCAAGATCTCCTACCATTGTAACCGACTTTGTGTAACCCTAACCCTCTCCGGTGTCTATATAAACCGGAGGGTTTTAGTCCATAGGACAACTTCATCATACAACAATCATACCATAGGCTAGCTTTTAGGGTTTAGCCTCCTTGATCTCGTGGTAGATCTACTCTTGTACTACCCATATCATCAATATTAATCAAGCAGGACGTAGGGTTTTACCTCCATCAAGAGGGCCCGAACCTGGGTAAAACATTGTGTCCCTTGTCTCCTGTTACCATCCAGCCTAGACGCACAGTTCGGGACCCCCTACCCGAGATCCGGCGGTTTTGACACCGACATTGGTGCTTTCATTGAGAGTTCCTCTGTGTCGTCGCTTTCAGGCCCGATGGCTCCTTCGATCACCAACAACGATGCAGTCCAGGGTGAGACTTTTCTCCCCAGACAGATCTTCGTCTTCGGCCGCTTCGCACTGCGGGCCAACTCGCTTGGCCACCTTGAGCAGATCGAAAGCTACGCCCCTGGCCATCAGGTCAGGTTTAGAAGCCTAAACTACACGGCTGACATCCGCGGGGACTTGATCTTCGACGGATTCGAGCCACAGCCAAGTGCGCCGCACTGTCTCGATGGGCATGATATAGCTCTGCCGCTGAGCAGCGTTTTGGAGGCCGCACACGCACCAGTTCCGACCATTGATTCGGAGCCTACTGCGCCGATCAAGGATCAGCGGTTAGATGCTGCCTCAGGGGCTGCAATCTCAGAGGCGATCGAGCCGAACTCCAGCCCCGCACTCCGCATGGCCCGTGACTCCGAAGAGCCAGATTCCTCTCCAAACTCCGTGCCCCCTGCGCCCCCGCCGATCGAATCCAATTGGGCGCCGATAATGGAGTTCACCGCCGCGGACATATTTTAGCACTCGCCCTTCGGCAACATCCTAAATTCTCTAAAGTCTCTCTCTTTATCAGGAGAGCCTTGGCCGGACTACGGTCAGCAAGGTTGGGATACGGACGATGAAGAAATTCAAAACCCACCCACCACCCACCTCGTAGCCACTGTCGATGACTTAACCGACATGCTCGACTTCAACTCCGAAGACATCGACGGTATGGACGACGATGCAGGAGACAACCAAGAACCAACGCCTATAGGGCATTGGACAGCCACCTCATCTCATGATGTGTACATGGTGGATACCCCTAAAGGAAGCAACAACAAGGAAAACGGGGAGGGGGGTCGATCTCTCGAAAAACAATCAAAGGGTCGGCGTAAATGCCGACCTAAGCCCCGCCTCGATAAAGGCCCAGCCATAGAGCAGGATGAGCCGGTAGACGACGAGCATGCCTCAGAGCAACCGTCCCAACAAGACAACCCGGACAGAGAAACCGAACATTCCTCCCCCGGCGAAAATGGCAGTCCGGACGACCCTACGCTGGACAAGCCCACAAAGTAGAAGAACCTCCACAAACGGCTCATTGCAACCGCACGCAGCCTGAAAAAGCAGAAGCGGAAGCTAAAAACTGCGGAAGAGGCACTCAGGATCAGATGGAGTAAAGTAATCAATACCGCAGACAAATACGGCGGCAGTCGCTGCATTAAAAGCTATCCGAGGAGAAAACTACTGCCTGAATTCGACGAGGAGGCCTTAGAGCCCTCGCATTCAAAAAGTAAGAAAGCCACACGGTCGGATAGACGACCCCAGGGACAGCTTAAAGCGGCAAGTAGCGCCGCACTTAAGCCGGTATGCGACCCACTTAAGGATCCGCATCATGGCCCAGCCAGGTCCATTTATGGGCCAAGAAAGCAAGCTCTCGTAAGCAATGCAATAAAGCCATTATCAGAATATGGCACCCCCAAATACAGGGGTGCCACACACCCTCTATGTTTCACCGATGAGGTCCTGGATTATGAATTTCCAGCGGGATTCAAACCCGTAAACACAGAGGCGTATGATGGAACAACAGACCCTGGAGTCTGGATCGAGGATTATATCCTCCACATACATATGGCTCGAGGAGATGACCTCCATGCCATAAAATACTTACCCCTCAAGCCTAAAGGGCTAGCCCGGCATTGGCTTAAAAGCCTTCCTAAAAACACAATCGGAAGTTGGGAAGAGCTCGAGGACGCTTTTCCGAGCAAATTTTGAAGGGACCTATGTCCGCCCTCCGGATGCAGACGATCTTAGTCACATAACTCAACAGCCCGGAGAGTCAGCTCGGCAATTCTGGAATAGATTTCTTACTAAAAAGAATCAGATAGTTGACTGTCCGGACGCTGAAGCCTTAGCAGCTTTCTGGCATAATGTCCGAGATGAATGGCTCGCCAGACACCTCGGCCAAGAAAAGCCAAGAACAATGGCCGCACTAACAAGCATCATGACCCACTTTTGCGCAGGAGAGGATAGCTGGTTGGCAAGATGCAGCACCAGCGACCCAAGTACATCCGAAACTAGGGATGGAAACGGAAAACCGCGACGCAATAAGGACCGTCGCCGGACTAAGGAAAAATGTACGAAGAGCACGGCAGTTAACGCTGGATTCAAAAGCTCATGACAGAATCAGAAAAAGCCGCCCCTCCAAGATAACAGGGACGACCTATCCAACCTAAACAAAATCCTGGATAGGATATGTCAAATACAGAGTACTCCCGGAAAGCCTGCTAACCATACCCACAGAGATTGTTGGGTTTTCAAACAATCCGGCAGACTCAACGTCGAACACAAGGGGCTCAATACACCAAGCGAAGGCGAGGACGAACCCCAAAAGCAGAGTACAGTGAAACAAAAGAATTTCCCACAAGAAGTAAAAACAGTAAACTTACTCCACATAACAAAACGTGCGGCGCCCATAAAGGTACGCGCCCCATGGTCTATCCCAAAGGAATCCCGCCACTGGTTGTCAAAACCAATCATCTTCGATCATCTGGATTATTCTAGAAGTATCAGGAACCCAGGCTGGACTGCCCTGGTACTCGATCCAATAATTGGCGGACTCCAGTTTTCAAATGTCCTTATGGACGGTGGCAGCGGACTCAACCTGATATATCAGGACTCAATCTGCCACATGGGGATCGACCCAAAAAGAATTCGCCACAGCAAAACCTCCTTTCAAGGAGTAACACCAGGTCCGGACACCCATTGCATGGGTTTTCTCCAGCTCGAGGTTATCTTCGGCTCTGCCGATAACTTCCGTCATGAAAAGCTGAGTTTCCACATCATCCCATTCTCAAGTCGCTTTCAAGCACTGCTGGGACGTGAAGCTTTCGCCCGCTTTAACGCAATACCGCATTATGCATCTCTTACGCTTAAGATGCCCGGTCCACGCGGCATCATCCCCTTAACGGGGAAGCAGTAAGGGCGCCTCCCCCAAGCGGAGGATTGTGCGACCGCTTTAACAGCCCCACAATACAATGGCTTCATCAGCCAGAACATCGGAACAGGTCATTAAGACCATGGACATAGATAGACGAGTCCGGCACAAAAGTATCATTGATAAAGGCTTAGTGGCCATATACCCCTGCACTAGGGGCTTCACACGTATAAAATAAGAGACAATAAAGCTCAATTTTCCATATTTTACTTTACACTTTGTTTATTTCATATAACTTTTGTTCGTCATGCCCCTTTTTCAACTTAGTTGCTCTATTTTTTTACAGATGAACGTCGTGCTGCGCCCGTCCAGGATACGGCACAACGGAGACACAGGCGCAGACGTGCAGTAGGGACCCGTTCCAAGGATTCTTTTCAGATTAAGACCCTGCGTAAACCTTTTTTACTATCTCTTGTTGATGCACATCCCCTGGTTCTATGACCAAGGAGGAGGCTGGCGTCTTGGCATGTGGTCACGTCAGAATTCTTGCGCGTACCTGGACACTAGGGGCTTATACCTTAGAGCGTTACTTAGCCCGCTCTCATAAAGACCGAATACCTTAGGGAGTGTTCGGCATCGCGAGTTTGGCCTTATATGCATCAGCTCCGAGTCATGATTTTGGTCAAATGTTGGGTTGCCCGGCTCCTGTGTTCGGCCGCCTTACATTCCGCTCTATCGGCTAAGGCGGCACCAGGAGAACTACTGCGATTGTGCCCTGGTCCGGCCAGGCGAGCACCTCAGTAGAGAAAGCCGAAAACTGACTGTCGTGATATGGCGTGAGACTGGTCAACCACTCGATGACTCTCCGGAATCTATAGGATTCCCCCGCATTAACAAAGGGCCGTTTCCCGGCCAGGCACATACGCGCCCCGAATTCGGGCGAGCGCAGTCGCCACCAGAGGCTACCTAAATAGTCCCATTGTCAAGCTCCTATGGCTAAGTGAAAGTGTTAAAGCATTATAGTCCGGTTGCCTAGCTCGCTGCACTATCACCTCCTTTGTAGGACCAAGACGTTGGATTAAGTGTGAAAATGCGCCTTCTGCGAGCACCCCCGCACTATGTGCGTGGTGCTGAAGCCAACGACTGCCATCTTTCAGATTTTGTATGTATATCTTAAAACGGCCACACAGGAGGTGTTCCACATACTTGCAGGCACAAGTATAAAAGGCTACTACAATTCATCAAAATATTGCTTCATAATTACATATGCTATCAGAACATAGCATCCTTCGAGCACTGCGTCTCTATTACACGAGCGCCTTCAAGGACTTCCTGAAAATAGTGCTCGGAGGGTACTCGGCTTTGGTCCGAATCTCGGGATGCAACAACGGTGGTCTCCATCTCTGCCCAGTATGTCTTGACACGGACAAGAGCCATCCGTGCGCCCTCTATGCATGCCGACCTCTTCATCGCATCGATACGTGGCACCGCGCCAAGGAATTGCTGCACCAAACCGAAATAACTCTTCGGCTCCGATCTCCCCGGCCATAGATGACCCATTACGTACTTCATGGCGAGTCCGGACAATCTATTCAGTTCGGCCCATTGCGCCAGACGATCGTCCACTGCCAGTGGATGCTCTGGATTGTGGAACTGCGACCAGAAAAGCCTTTCCACCTCGCGATCTTCTTGATCTCGAAAGTGTTCGGTCGCATCAGCAGCACTCGCTGCCAAATCCAGATAGGTGTCCTTCGCACTCCACATCCGGTCCAACGGAGCAAACCTCGGATCGCCAAACTTCCTCCGCAGCATAAAGGGCTTTCCAGCCGCAATCTGTCCGGCCTGACGCAGCTCCTCCTTCGCAGCTCTCATCGCAGAGCGAGCGTCCTTGGCATCAACAATGGCCTTCTCTAAGTCCATTTGTCTCGCCCGGTCTTCTTTCTCAAGAGACTTGCAACGGTCAGCAGCGCTTTTTAACTTCACGGCCATCTCGGCCATCTCCTTCTTGCTTCGGCAGTGAGCAGCCTGTTCGGTCTCAGCTCTTCAAGTGCCTTCTCGGCAGCCGCATCACTTGTCCTGGCTTGTTCCTTAGCTCGGGCAAGTTCCGCCCGGAGACTCTCCACGGCGGCCACACCATCTGCGTCAAGCACACACATTGTAAGATACTGGCATAAAAACTCCTCTTACCAGATGCCTCCCGAGGAATTGCATACCTTGAGCATCATCAAGTCGCTTGTTGACGAGCGCGATGTCGGCATCTGCCACGTCAAGTTGCCGCTTTAGTTCGGCAAAATCATCAGTTCGGCTCGATTCCGGACACTTCGCCACCTATATACAAAGGCGAAAATTAGACCTGGGATTATGATCCTCTGCGCGCCGTCAATTTTGACAACGCACAGAGTCTCAGGGGCTACTATCTACACAGGGCGCATCTTGTTTATGTGCAACTGACAAAGAAGTACATTATCAAACGTACCTCAAAACCCGTCAGCAAACTTCTGACAGCCTCGTGCAATCCGCTTTCCGCGGTCGAAATCCTTCCAATCACCGTACCCATCAATGCACGGTGCTCCTCTGAGATAGAAGCTCGCCCCAGCAGAATCATCAGCTCCTCTGACCGCGCACCAGACGGTGCCGGACTCGTCCTATGACCTCCATCGAAGGCAGGACATGGAGAACCTTGGGGGGCCATATGGCTACCTTACACCCCTACCGGATTCGGACAAACCCTTCGCGACGACACCTCAGGGTCGCCCGCCTCGCTAGGAGGTACGGCAGGGGGAGGCGTTCCACTCTCCATCATCTCCGGAAGAAGATCCCCCGAAGACGAGCTCTGCTGAGAAGGGCTGAGGTCCGAGCTACAAGGTAAAATTTCGGTTAATCTTCTCAGATAAAAAGTAAGGATTTCTCTCATCCCTCTAAAGGAAAATCTTTCTCTACTTATGGCTCTCTGGAGGCCTGATCCCTTTGGGGGCGTAGTTCGGCCGAGGATCTCCCCGGCGCCGGACCCTCTGACGAGGACTTCTTCCCCCGCTTTGAGGCCATGGTCTTCGGGTCGTCAGAGGCGGCCCTCTTCTTCCCCCTAGGAGAGGAATTGTCGGTTCCTCCCTTTGGAGCAGCCTCCTTCGAGGAGGCCATAGTTTCCTTGTCCTCCCCCTCACTTCCCTCCAAAGGCACGATCTTCAACATCCTGACTAGCACGGGATCCGGCCTGGTCTCAGGAAGGGGAGCCGGACACTGGATCAGCTTCGCCTTCGCTACCCACTCCTGTTTAAAAGGACAGCTCTTTTAGGGGCGAGTTTATGACAATTTTACGGATAGCGAGTCCGGGCACAAGGTTACTTACTTGAGCATCCGGGCGATTGCAGCTTAAACCTGCGTCCTCGGTCAAATCCGGACACATTGCTTGTGATCCGAAGAACATTTTATACATCTCCACGGGCGTTGCGCCCATAAAATGCTGGAGAGCTCGTGGTCCCTCCGGATTAAACTCCCACAGACGAAGGGAGCGACGTTTGCCGGGCAATGTTCGGCGGATCAGCATGACCTGCGTCACCTTGACCAGGTTGAGGTCTCCTTCTAAGAGATCCCTAATGCAGCCCTGCAACAGGGGCACGTCTTTGGATAACCCCCAATCTAATCCTTTGTTGACCCATGACGCTAGCCGTGGTGGGGGACCCGAGCGAAAGGCAGGAGGCGCCACCCACTTGGCGCTCCTGGGAGCGGTGATATAGAACCACTCTCGTTGCCGCAAGCCGAGCTCCTCTTGAAAGGAGCTCTCGAGCCATGGAGCATCGGCATTCTTACTTATGACAACACCTCCGCACTCTGCGTGTCATCCCTCGATCATCTTCGGCTCCACTCCAAAAGTCTTGAGCCATAATCCGAAGTGAGGAGTAACACGGAGGAACGCTTCGCACACAACGATGAATGAGGAAATGTGGAGGATGGACTCCGGAGCTAGGTCATGAAATTCCAACCCATAATAGAACATCAGCCCCCTCACGAAGGGATCCATCGGGAAGCCTAAACCCCGAAGGAAGTGAGACATGAACACTACGCTCCCACCAGGCTGGGGACTGGGAATAGCCTGCCTTTGAGCAGGAAACCTATGCGAAATTTCGGCGGTCAAAAACTTAGCCTCTCTCAACCTTAGCACGTCCTCCTCCGTGACGGAGGAGGGCATCCATCGGCCTTGAAGGTCGGAACCGGACATTGTCGAAGGTCCAAAGCACCTGGAATCTGGAGCCTAGGGTGCTGGAACTCGAGGCGACAGGCGAACTTGTTTTGAGATTGGATAAAAGGAGTAAGGCCTTGGTCTCTTTATAAGAGGTTGAACACCAGGAGCCCTCCCCGTAACCGTTTGGGACTCGCCTTTAATCGAGAAAACATGCTAACGGGCACGATTGGGTTACCCACGTCCGTATAGATGAGAATACCGTAAATAAAGGGGACACGATCTCTGCTTTGACAAGACGTGCCAAGGAAACCGCCTCGCAAAACACGCTGAGGTGGAGAAGTGAAAACGATTCAAATGAAGGCTTGGCCGTAGTGTGATGTCACGCTACGGAATACGTCAGCAGATTAGATTCGTGTTAATATTATTCTCTCTATGGCAATACGTGGAAGCTTATTTTGCAGAGCCGGACACTACTCTTGGTGTTTACAAACTTTTATCAAGAATTTGGAGGAGGAACCCGCCTTGCAATGTCGAAGACAATCTATGCGCTGGACTCGTCGTCATTGAAGCCTGGTTCAGGGGCTACTGAGGGAGTCCTAGATTAGGGGGTGTTCGGGTAGCCGGACTATACCTTCAGCCGAACTCCAGGACTATGAAGATACAAGATTGAAGACTCCGTCCCGTGTCCGGATGGGACTTTCCTTGGCGTGGAAGGCAAGCTTGGCGATGCGGATATTCAAGATCTCCTACCATTGTAACCGACTTTGTGTAACCCTAACCCTCTCCGGTGTCTATATAAACTAGAGGGTTTTAGTCCGTAGGACAACTTTATCATACAACAATCATACCATAGGCTAGCTTTTAGGGTTTAGCCTCCTTGATCTCGTGGTAGATCTACTCTTGTACTACCCATATCATCAATATTAATTAAGTAGGACGTAGGGTTTTACCTCCATCAAGAGGGCCCGAACCTGGGTAAAACATTGTGTCCCTTGTCTCCTGTTACCATCCGGACTAGACGCACAGTTCGGGACCCCCTACCCGAGATCCGCCGGTTTTGACACCGACAAACGGCGTTAGCCACTGCTCGATACTCAGCCTCGGCACTCGAGCGGGAGATGGTGGGCTGTCGCTTGGAGAACCAAGAGATCAAGGACGGCCCGAGGTAGACGCAGTACCCCGAGGTGGAGCGCCGTGTGTCCAGGCAGCCGGCTCAGTCCGCATCAGAGTAGGCGACGAGGTCGGTGGAGGCGGAGGCCGTTAGTGTAAGTCCCAAGGATTGGGTGTCGCGTATGTATCAGAGGATACGCTTCACCAGAGTCCAATGAGAGCCACACGGAGCATGCATGTGAAGACAGACCTGCTGAACAGCATACTGCAAGTCGGGGTGCGTCAGGGTCAGGTACTGCAAGGCGCCCACAATGGAGCGGTAGAATGCGGCATCAGATGCAGGCGAACCCTCCAAAGCAGAAACCTTGGCCTTGGTGTCGACGGGCGTGGGAGTGGGCTTGTATTTAAGCATGCCAGCTCGGTCGAGAAGCTCATGGGCATAGCGCTGCTGATGCAGGAAGAACCCATCTGGCCGCCAAACAACCTCAGTGCCAAGGAAGTAATGCAGAGGACCCAAGTCCTTCAGGGCTAACTCATCACAAAGACGAGCAGTGAGCCGCTGAAGGAGCGCGACAGTGGATGCCGTCAGAATGATGTCATCGACGTACAATAGCAAGTAGGCTGTGTCAACTCTGTGATGATACACGAAGAGGGACGCATCGGAGCGAGTCGATGTAAATCCGAGCGTCTGCAGGAAGGCAGCGATGCACTAGTACCAGGCCCGAGGTGCCTGCTTCAATCTGTAGAGAGAACGGGAGAGCAAGCACACATGATCTGGATATGTGGCGTCGACAAAGCCGGTGGGCTGCTCACAGAACACCTGCTCATCCAGGTGGCCATGCAAGAAGGCATTGGACACGTCCAACTGATGCACAGGCCAAGCTCGGGACAAGGCTAGCTGGAGCACGGTGCGGATCGTGCCCGTTTAACAACTGGGGCAAATGTGTTGGTGAAATCCACACCCGCGCGTTGCCGAAAACCCCGAACCACCCAGCGAGCTTTATAGCGCTCAAGAGTGCCATCCGGACGAGTCTTGTGCCGAAAGACCCACTTGCCCGTGATGATGTTGGCACGGGGCGCCCGAGGGACGAGCTGCCAGTTACGGTTCTGCTGGAGCGCGTCGAACTCTTCCTGCATCGCAGCGAGCCAATGAGGATCCCAAAGGGCGTCTCGAGCTGACGATGGGAGAGGAGACGGCTCAGAGATGGAAGCAGCGAGAAGGTACTCATCGCTGGGGTACCACGTGCTCGGTCGGAGAGTGCCAGCCCGAGAGCGAGTCATCGGGCAGGGCAGCGGGTCCGGAGTGGAGACGGGCGACAATGAAGAAGAGCCCGCCTCCTCCGAGACCGCCGCGGGCGAGGCCACCGGCGAGGCGGTGGGCGAGACTGCCGCGGGCGAGGCCGCTGCGCACGAGGCCGCAGGCGAGGCCGCCAACGAGGCGACGGGCGAGGCCGCCGGAGTGGTCGAGGCCGAGGACGCCAGGGGTGTCGCGGGCGCCGAGGGAGGTGCGGCCCCTAACCCATGGCGCGGGGGTCACCCTCAAAGCCGGGAGGCGGCCCAAGAGGGGCACGGGAGCGGCCGCCACCGGGAGCGGGCAAAGCCGCAACATCCGAAGGTACCTGCTGAAACGGAAAAACCATCTCATCAAAGTAAATGTGTCGTGAAGTGATCACCCGATGTGAGATAGGATCATAGCAGTCGTAGCCTTTGGTGTTGGGGGGTAGCCGAGAAAGATGCAGGCCACAGACCGAGGGGCGAGCTTATGAGGAGCAGTGGAAGTGATGCTGGGGTAGAACAGGCAACCGAAAATGCGGAGCTCAGCATAGGAAGGTGGCGTTCCAAACAAGAGGTGATGAGGTGCAAAATTCCCGCTAGGGCGACAAGGACCAATGTTAATGAGTAGTGATGCGGTGGCGAGCACGTCGGGCCAAAAACGTGGTGGCACGTTGGCGTGGAAGAGGAGGGTGCGAACGCAATCATTGAGAGTGCAAAGCACACGCTCAGCGCGGCCATTTTGTTGCGAAGTGTACGAGCAAGTAAGACGAAAGATCGTGCCGTGTGAGGCGAGAAGTTTGCGGATCGCAAGGTTATTGAACTCCTTCCCGTTGTCTGTTTGCAACGCATGAATGGAACGTCCAAACTGCGTGGA
Source organism: Triticum urartu (assembly GCF_003073215.2). NCBI lineage: Eukaryota > Viridiplantae > Streptophyta > Magnoliopsida > Poales > Poaceae > Triticum > Triticum urartu. The sequence continues at coordinate 461,263,046 of NC_053027.1, forward strand.
GACATAGGAGTAAAAAGCAGTGAGAGTGGCAACAGAGTCCGACTTTCGCCGCAACAGGAAGGTCCACACATAGTGCGAAAAATTGTCAAGTAGGACAAGGTAATAAAGATAGCCCGTGTTACCTGCAACAGGAGAGGTCCAAACATCACTATGAATTAACTCAAACAGGTATGATGCAACATGCGAGGAAGTGCTAAAGGGAAGACGAACATGTTTGCCAAGACGACAGGCATGACAAGTGTGATCATCAATCTTATTACACGTGAAGGAAAAACTCTGGAGAATATGACGAAGGGTGGCGGTGTTGGGATGACCAAGACGAGCGTGCCAAAGGTCCACTCCGGTAGAAAGCGCCATGGGTGCAACGACGGAGGAGGTAGAGGAGTGGACCGGGTAGAGCTCGTTGGGGCTGTCACATCGGTGGAGCACCATCCGGGTACGGGCATCCTTAACAGAAAAGCCAAACATGTCAAATTCAATGATAACAGGATTTTCACGTGTAAGAGAACGAACGGAAACAAGATTTCTAATGATGTCAGGAGGACAACCACATGAGAAAGATATAATGGCATGGAGTTAGAGGGAAAAGCAGCATGGCCGACATGAGTAATAGGCATGGAAGAACCGTCACCCACAGTAATGCGAGCAGCGGTGTGAACGGGGTGAGCGGCGAGAAGGTTACCGGGGTTGGCGGCCATGTGAGCCATAGCTCTGGTGTCCATATACCAGTCGCCACCACCAATGTACTGATGCGGCGTGGGGGCAGTGTGGAGGGCCGCGAGGAGCGCGGGGTCCCAAGGCGCCGGTGGGAGAGCCGGGGCGGACGGCGCCGACTGAGGCGGGGGCGCCACAAACCCAGCGGTCGGAGGCAGCCCATAGACCGCAGAGGGGCCGTAGAGCGGCACGGGATGGTACGCCTGAGGGGCCGCATGAAGCGCCTGATGAGCGGCCGGGCGAGCGCCGAAGAGACCTGGAGTGGGGGCACGCGATATAGGCATGGAATATGCATGCACAACCCCGGTCCAGGGGTTCTAGCCGGCCTGCCAGGGCGCCGGGGGGAGCTGCTGCTGGCGTGGCGCCCCGTCGGGCGCAGCCGGCTGCTGGTGTTTGCAACCGCCGCGGCCACGGCGGCTCCCGTGGCGCTGTTGCTGCTGCTCAGCAGGAGGCGACGGAGGAGACGGCCGCGGCTGCGGGTAGGGGAACCCGGGTGGCGGCGGCACCGAGAAGGGGCCCAGGGCGGGCCTTGGCGGGGCGGAGGGCGGCGCACCGCCGCGAGTACCGGCGGTGAGGGCGGTGTGGGTGGCCCGGGCGCGTGACATCCGCATCCGCTTCTCCTCCAACTTCAGGTAGGCAACGATCTTGGGGAACGTCGGGTTGGTGATGAGGGGGATGTTGGAGGTGGCGTTCCCGAACTCGTCACTCAGGCCGGCGATGAGGGTGCTGAGGAGGAGCTCGTCGGAGACCTTCTCACCAAGGTCATGGAGCTCGTCAACAAGCTTCTTGAAGCGCATGCAGTAATCATCGACAGACGAGTCAAGCTGCTGGCACCCAAAAAACTCGTCGTGTAAGAAAACCTTGCGTTGGAGCACGTTGTCGGTGAAGAGGCCGTTGAGCTTGGTCCAAACGGCGTGAGCATCATCGTCGGCGGAGACCATCGTGTGGAAGAGGTCCTTCGAGATGGTGGTGTAGAACCAACGGATGAGGGTGGCGTCGATGGACATCCACTCCTCATCGTCCTCCATGAAGCAGGAATCCACGGTGCCACCGATGTGATCTCGGATGTTGTACTCCCGGAACACAAGGGACAAGTACATCTTCCATGCATAGTAGGTGTAGGTGAGTTGGTCGAGGACGACGGGAACCCGAGCGAGGATGTTGAGGTCGCGGATGACGACGGGATCGGGGCCTTCAAACGGATTGGTGCGGCGGCTACGGGTGGTGCCGGAGGAGCCAGGGGAGGCCATGGGGAGACGAGGGCGGCGGCGTCACGCGATAGGCGGCACGGCGGATGGGAAGCGGCGCGGCCGTAGGGTGGCGCGGCGGGTTGGGGGTGGAAGCGCATCGGCGGCGCACACGGGGCGGCGGTCGCGGCGGCGTGGGGTACGCGGCGGCGACGGCGGCATGGGGTGGCGGCGGCGGTGGTGTTGGGCGGCGGCGGCGATGAGATCACGACGGTGGCACAGGGTTAGGGTTAGGATCTTAGGTATGATACCATGTTGGAAACGAGAGTTTGGCAATGCTTCACGATGTATTGATCGGTGCAAAGCACACGTATATATGGAGTACAAGGTGGGCCACAACCTCAACTATACAATGACTAGGAGGTGGGCCAGGCTATACAATATACATGCACAAAACCATATATTCAACAAAAAATAAAGCTTTTACCAAACATATGATTGATGCTTTAATGCAATCTCATGAAGAAAAGATTGAATTAGAAGTTACTATTCCTAGAAAACTTTATGATGAGTGGGAACCTACTATTAAAATTAAAATTAAAGATCATGAATGCTATGTCTTATGTCATTTGGGTGCTAGTGTTTCCACGATTCCAAAAACTTTGTGTGATGTGTTAGGTTTCCGTGAATTTGATGATTGTTCTTTAAATTTGCATCTTGCGGATTCCACTATTAAGAAACCTATGTGAAGGACTAATGATGTTCTTATTGTTGCAAATAGGAATTATGTGCCCGTAGATTTCATAGTTCTTGATATAGATTGAAATCCTACATGTCCTATTCTTCTTGGTAGACCTTTCCTTAGAACGATTGGTGCAATTATTGACATTAAAGAAGGAAATATTAGATTCCAATTTCTGTTAAGAAAAGGCATGGAACACTTCCCTAGAAAGAAACTTAAATTACCTTATGAATCTATTATGAGAGCCACTTATGGATTTCATACCAAAGATGACAATACCTATATCTATTCTTGTTTTTATGCCTAGCTAGGGACGTTAAACGATAGCGCTTGTTGGGAGGCAACCCAATTTTATTTTTGTTTCTTGTTTTTTTGTTCTGTTTAGTAATAAATAATTTATCTAAATTCTTTTTAGATGTGGTTTTATGTTTTGAATTAGTTTTTGTGCCAAGTAGAACCTTTGGGAAGACTTGGGGGAAGTCTTTGCGACCTTGCTGTAAAAAAACAAAAACTTTAGCACTCATGAGATTTGCTGCCATTTTTTTACTGGAGAGTGCGATTAGGCTGATTGTTTTTGAAGATGATTAACAGACAAATTCCTCACGTCCACCAATTTATTTCAGAATTTTTGGGGTTACAGAAGTATTCGAAACCTACATATTACTTAAGACTGTTCTGTTTTTGACAGATTATGTTTTTCGCGTGTTGTTTGCTTATTTTGATGAATCTATGGCTAATATCGGGGGGTATAAACCAGAGAGAAGTTGGAATACAGTAGGTTTAACACCAATATAAATAAAGAATGAGTTCATTATAGTACCTTGAAGTGGTGGTTTGTTTTCTTATACTAACGGAGCTCATGAGATTTTCGGTTCAGTTTCGTGTTGTGAAGTTTTCAAGTTTTGGGTAAAGACTTGATGGATTTTGGAATAAGGAGTGGCAAGATCCTAAGCTTGGGGATGCCCAAGGCTCCCCAAAGTAAAATTCAAGGACAACCAAAAGCCTAAGCTTGGGGATGCCCCAGAAGGCATCCCCTCTTTCGTCTTCGTCCATCGATAACTTTACTTGAGGCTATATTTTTATTCACCACATGATATATGTTTTGCTTGGAGCTTCTTGTATGATTTGAGTCTTTGCTTTTTAGTTAACCACAATAATCCTTGATGTACACACATTTTGGAGAGACACACATGAATTGGAACTTATTAGAATACTCTATGTGCTTCACTTATATCTTTTGAGCTAGAACATTTTGCTATAGTGCTTCACTTATATCTTTAAGAGCACGGTGGTGGTTTTATTTTACAGAAATTATTGATCTCTCATGCTTCATTTATATTATTTTGAGAGTCTTTTATAACAGCATGGTAATTTGCTTTGGCTATAAAATTAGTCCTAATATGATAGGCATCCAAGATGGGTACAATAAAAACTTTCATAAGAAGTGCATTGAATACTATGAGAAGTTTGATACTTGATGATTGTTTTGAGATATGAAGGTGGTGATATTAGAGTCATGCTAGTTGAGTAGGTGTGAATTTGAGAAATACTTGTTCTAAAGTTTGTGATTCCCGTAGCTTGCACATATAGTGAACCGTTATGTGATGAAGTCGGAGCATGATTTATTTATTGATTGTCTTCCTTATGAGTGGCGGTCGGGGACGAGCGATGGTCTTTTCCTACCAATCTATCCCCCTAGGAGCATGTGTGTAGTACTTTGTTTCGATAACTAATATATTTTTGCAATAAGTATGCGAGTTCTTTATGACTAATGTCGAGTCCATGGATTATACGCACTCTCACCCTTCCACCATTGCTAGCCTCTCTAATACTGCGCAACTTTCGCCGGTATCATACACCTGCCATATACCTTCCTCAAAACAACGACCATACCTACCTATTTTGGCATTTCCATAGCCATTCCGAGATATATTGCCATGCAACTTTCCACCGTTCCGTTTATTATGACACGCTTCATCATTGTCATATTGCTTTGCATGATCATGTAGTTGACATCATATTTGTGGCAAAGCCACCTTTATAATTCTTTCATACATGTCATTCTTGATTCACTGCATATCCCGGTACACCGTCGGAGGCATTCACATAGAGTCATATTTTGTTCTAGTATCGAGTTGTAATCTTTGAGTTGTAAGTAAATAAAAGTGCGATGATCATCATTATTAGAGCATTGTCCCATGTGAGGAAAGGATGATGGAGACTATGATTCCCCCACAAGTCGGGATGAGACTCCGGACGAAAAAATAAAAAAAAGAGAAAAAAGGAAGAAAAAATGAGAGAAAAGAGAGAAGGGACAATGTTACTATCCTTTTACCACACTTGTGCTTCAAAGTAGCACCATGATCTTCATGATAGAGAGTCTCCTATGTTGTCACTTTCATATACTAGTGGGAATTTTACATTATAGAACTTGTCTTGTATATTCCAATGATGGGCTTCCTCAAAGTGCCCTAGGTCTTGGTGAGCAAGCGAGTTGGATGCACACCCACTTAGTTTCTTTTGTTGAGCTTTCATACACTTATAGCTCTAGTGCATCCATTGCATGGCAATCCCTACTCACTCACATTGATATCTATTGATGGGCATCTCCATAGCCCGTTAATACGCCTAGTTGATGTGAGACTATCTTCTCCTTTTTGTCTTCTCCGCAACCACCATTCTATTCCACCTATAGTGCTATATCCATGGCTCACGCTCATGTATTGCGTGAAGATTGAAAAAGTTTGAGAACATCAAAAGTATGAAACAATTGTTTGGCTTGTCATCGGGGTTATGCATGATTAAATACTTTGTGTGATGCAGATAGGGCATAGCCAGACTATATGATTTTTAGGGATAACTTTCTTTGGCCATGTTATTTTGAGAAGACATGATTGCTTTGTTAGTATTCTTGAAGTATTATTATTTTTATGTCAATATTAAACTTTTGTTTTGAATCTTTCGGATCTGAACATTCATGCCACAATAAAGAAAATTACATTGAGAATTATGCTAGGTAGCATTCCACATCCAAAATTCTGTTTTTTATCATTTACCTACTCGAGGACGAGCAGGAATTAAGCATGGGGATGCTTGATACGTCTCCAACTTATCTATAATTTTTTATTGTTCCATTCTATTATATTATCTATTTTGGATGTTTAATGGGCTTTGTTATGCACTTTTATATTATTTTTGGGACTAACCTACTAACCAAAGGCCCAGTGCAAATTGTTGTTTTTTTGCCTATTTCAGTGTTTCACAGAAAAGGAATATCAAACGGAATGAAACCTTCGGAAGAGTTATTTTTGGAACAAACGTGATCCAGGAGACTTGGAGTGGACGTCAAGAAAGAAGCAAGGAGGCCATGAGGCAGGAGGGCACGCCCAGGGGGGTAGGCACGCCCCCCACCCTCGTGGGCCCCTCGCGGCTCCACCAACGTACTTCTTCCTCCTATATATACCCATATACCCCGAAAACATCCAGGAGCACCACGAAAACCCTATTTCCACTGCCGCAACCTTCTGTACCCGTGAGATCCCATCTTGGGGCCTTTTTCGGCGCTCCGCCGGAGGGGGAATCGATCACGGAGGGCTTCTACATCAACACCATAGCCTCTCCGATGATGTGTGAGTAGTTTACCACAGACCTTTGGGTCCATAGTTATTAGCTAGATGGCTTCTTCTCTCTCTTTGGATCTCAATACAAAGTTCTCCTTGGTTCTCTTGGAGATCTATTCGATGTAATTCTTTATGTGGTGTGTTTGTCGAGATCCGATGAATTGTGGGTTTATGATCAAGATTATCTATGATCAATATTTGATTCTTCTCTGAAATCTTTTATGCATGATTTAATATCTTTGCAAGTCTCTTCGAATTATCAGTTTGGTTTGGCCTACTAGATTGATCTTTCTTGCAATGGGAGAAGTGCTTAGCTTTGGGTTCAATCTTGCGGTGTCCTTTCCCAGTGATAGCAGGGGTAGCAAGGCACGTATTGTATTGTTGCCATGGAGAATAAAAAGATGGGGGTTATATCATATTGCTTGAGTTTATCCCTCTACATCATGTCATTCTTATGAACTTAATACTCTAGATGAATGCTAGATAGCGGTTGATGTGTGGAGTAATAGTAGTAGATGCAAAATCGTTTTGGACTACTTGTCGCGGATGTGAAGCTTGTATACATGATCATGCCTAGATATTCTCATAACTATGCACTTTTCTATCAATTGCTCGACAGTAATTTGTTCACCCACCATAGAATTTGCTATCTTGAGAGAAGCCACTAGTGAAACCTATGGCCCCTGGGTCTATTCTCCATTATATTATTCTCCCGTCAACAAGCTATTTATATCGCCATTTATTTGCAATCTTTATTTTCCAATCTATACAACAAAAATACCAAAAATATTTATCTTATTATCTCTATCATATCTCACTTTCGTAAGTGACCGTGAAGGGATTGACAACCCCTTTATCGCGTTGGTTGCGAGGTTCTTGTTTGTTTGTGTAGGTACGAGGGACTTGCGTGTAGTCTCCTACTGGATTGGCACCTTGGTTCTCAAAAACTGAGGGAAATACTTACGCTACTTTGCTGCATCACCCTTTCCTCTTCAAGGGAAAAACAACGCATGCTCAAGAGGTAGCAGTAAGCAATTTGAGGAAATTGTACGCAAGCAAGGAAGGCACCGGAAGAATCAAGGTGTTGGTTTTGAACAAAAGTTCAATGCCATTGGAGTTGAGTGGGAAGAAGATCAATACCCCAAGACGAAGTTTGTTCCTCAACAAGAAAAGTATGATCGTACTTCCTTCAAAGGAACACAAGCTCAAGATGATCTTCCACCACAATACCATAAGCTAAAAGGCAAGGACAAGCTTCAAGAGGAGATTGATGCATTTGAAGAAGCTCCTAAGGCCTTGGTCAAGTGGGTTCCCCAGACTACATCAAGTTCCACTTCATCAAGTACTACTACAACTCCAAGGATTCCCATCAAGATGATGTGGGTCCCATAGGAGAAGAACTAGAGAGTTCTTGAGGGTGACTCCGCCAACATACTTCACTCATATTCATTTGGCAAGGACAAGTGAAACCTACTTTCACATATTGCACTAGTTCAAGGAGTCACAAACCCTCTTGTTGGTAAGTCAAGGGACAAGGTAACCTAATGCTTTCATCGACATCATCTTGTGTGTACTTCACTCAATGTCTACGGATATCCTTGTTTGTTCCTTGTGGGACTAACCCATGTAGGTATTGAAAGTGCAACTCACTCCAATGGATTGCTTCAAATAATCTACATCAATTTTGAGCATCCACATCTTCAACATCTACATGAAGTCATCATCGACAAAACCCAAGGTTAGTTCATCCCTCTTAAGGGGAATATCACATCTAGTGGGAGCTTTACTCTAAGAATTGAGCTAAAGCAACTCTAATGGTGTGAACACAACTATGCTTTATGTAAAAGTGGTAACCCCACTTGTGCTTAAACGATGAGTATGACATACGATCAAATGTTCTCATTTGACTCCTCAGTCAATATACTCATATATAGGTGACCTAGTCATCGCTAATTGCTTGATAGATGCTAGAGTGTTTGTGCATGCTTTGCCACATATTTCATTTGCCATCTTATTGTGTGAGCATGTTGAGTGCATATTTTTCTCATTCGAGGACGTCCATTTGTTGCTTTGATTGTTTGGTCTTTTTCTTTTGCCAAATGGATGGACAAGAATGCCTAAGAACTCTCTCTAGCTATCTATTCATACTACATCACAAAGTTTGATCAAGTCAGATTTGAACCCTCTGGGTGAGGAGCACTCGGAGCCACCGATTTGTCATAGACTTAAACTTCCAAAACCTCTCTTTGTATTTCGGTCTGACCGATTCATTCCTTACGGTCATACCGAGTTCATTGAGTTGATCTAGGTTTTCAATCTTGGTGCAACCGATTTGAACAGTTCGGTCACACCGAGTTGCAGTAACCGCTTGCGATTCTGGATCTCAGTGTCACCGAGTCGTTCCACTCGGTCACACCGACAGGGTTAGGATATATATACACACGGGTCAAAATTTGGAAATTCCATCGAAACCTTTGGCCCGCGCGTGTCCTACTCTGCCGACTCAGGTCTACTGATCGTCTCCTCATTGCCAACGACCTCCCGCCGCTGGTCTACGCCGCCGTCAACGGGAATCTTCACCGTTGTTGCCGCCGTAGCGAGTTCACCGCCGAGTTAGGGTATGAACTCAACCCTATGTGCAATCTTAACCTCCGATTCCTGCACTTAGGTCAATGCCATGATTCTTACCACATATGAGATCACTCTATCTAGCAAAAACTTCCTTTAGATTAGTTTTGATTCGAAAATTTAGGGTTAGGTTTCCACCGAACTCATCTCGGACCGACCGAGATGTAGAAATCAGTCACACCGATTTGGCTTAGGCCATTGCACTTGTGATTTTCGGTCTGACCAAAACTTGCAAATTGGTGTGATCGAGTTCGATTCACAGTGAAACCCTAGCAATCTCAGAGTCACTGAACCGTGTCTCGGTCTGACCGATTCCACTAGTTCAGACTCCAATATTGCTTCGGTGTCACCGAGTTTAACAAATCGGTAGCTCCGAAATGCTTTCTGTGGAAAACTAAAACTAAGTTTTTGGCTCAATTGTTTTACAAAATCTCTGCACTTTGTGATGCTCATCCACTCTATCTCAACTATATCTATTCACAGGGTCAGCTTTCAGTTTGCAGTGTCAGCAATGTCTGATCAGAGTGACAGCCAGAACAAGTCTGAGGAGCAAGTCAACTTGAGTGAGGGCACTAGTCCCTCTGACAGCTATGATGAGGGTAGCAGAAGCACCCCAAGCAACTTTCCCAAGGCAGCAACCAGGACAAGGAGAAAGAGAAACTCATATTCTGAGGATGAAGATTATGTTGCTATTGAGGAGGAGGTCAGCTCTAAGAAGAAAGTTGTCAAGAAAGAATTTGGCACAACAGCTTCAACCAAACCTGGTATGCATGAGAAAGCTCCTGCTAAAAGGGTGCCCATGTCAAAGGCTAGATCCTCAACTCTTGAAGCCTCCAAATCAACTGAAGAAGAGGCTGCTGGTGAGGGCGAGAAGAGAAAAGAAAGGGCCAAGAAGACCATGGCCAGAGTTATTGGCAGATCCTCTATGATGAGAGACCCAGCTGAGGATGAGGAAGAAGATGAAGAAGAGGATGCTGCACCAGCACCCAAAGCACAGAAGCTGATGGGGGATGCCATCAAGTCTGGGGCTGCTCCATCAAAGCCCAAGAATGCCCCAAAGCTACTGCTCCATCCCCCAAGTCTGCACCAAAGAGAAGCACTAGAAATATTCCTGCTTCTGAGAAAAACAAGGCCTCAGTGCCTGAAATGGAAGAAGAAGAAGATGAAGCCCAAGTGCTCAGAAAGTTGAAGCCAAAAATTCCTGATCATGATGACAATCACCCAGTGGCTAAAAACATGAAGGAGAGAAAGGATGTAGATCTCAGATTGTGGAGACAATCAGACCCTTATGATGTGAGGAGAAGAACTGTTGTGGACTACAGATTTCACACAAAGGAACAACAAGACTTTTATGAGACTATCCTCTTGGATAAGAAGCCCATTGTGTGTGATATGAAGTGGGTAGACTAGAAATACATTGACAACAATGAAGATCACTTCCCTAGTGTGCATGAAAGTTTCAGACTCAATGGAGTAGACACCTTTGTGGGTCATAAATTGACCAAGTGGAATGATGATCTTATCATGCAGTTATATTCAACAGCTCACTTCTACCCAGAACTCAAGGGACGATCTTCACGCCATCAAGTACCTCCCCTAGAACTCAAGGGACCAGCACGGCACTGGTTAAACAGCCTCCCAAAAAACTCCATTGATAGCTGGGAAGATCTGGAGGATGCCTTTAGAGACAACTTCCAAGGTACCTATGTTCGGCCTCCAGACGTCGATGACCTTAGTCACATAGTCCAGCAACCCGAAGAGTTAGCCCGGACACTCTGGACCAGGTTCTTAATTAAAAAGAACCAAATTGTCGATTGTCCGGACGCCGAAGCCCTCATGGCCTTTAAACATGGCGTCCATGATGAGTGGCTCGCCCGACACCTCGGCCAATAAAAGCCGAAGTCCATGGTAGCTGTCACCGCACTTATGACCCGCTTTTGCACGGGAGAAGATAGCTGGCTAGATCATAGAAGCAACAGCACCAGCGACCCTGGCACCTCCGAAGCCAGAGACGGCAACGGCAAGCCACGACGCAACAAACACAAGCGTCAAAGCAACAATGAAGATACTGAAGATATGGCGGTCAACACCGGATTTAGTGGCTCTAAACCCGGTCAATGGATGAAGCCATTCAAAGGAAACAAGGATGGTCCATCCAGTTTGGACAGAATACTTGATTGGCCTTGCTAGATTCATGGCACCCCTGACAAGCCTGCCAACCATACCAACAGAAATTGTTGGGTCTTTAAACAGGCCGGTAAGCTAAACACCAAACATAAAGGGAAGGGGCCGCCCAGCGAGGACGATGATGAAGAGCCTCGCCCAATGAACATGGGGGGGGGCAAAAGAAATCCCCCCCCCCCCCGAGGTGAAAACAGTGAACATGATCTACATCACTCATATCCCCAAACGAGAGTGCAAGCACGCACTAAGGGACGTTTATGCCATAGAGCCAGTCGCCCCAAAATTTAACCCATGGTCAGCCTGTCTTATCACTTTTGATCGCAGAGACCATCCGGCCAGTATCCGTCATGGAGGTTCGGCAGCATTGGTCCTCGACCCAATCATCGACGGATTCCATCTTACGTGAGTCCTTATGGATGGCGGCAGCAGCCTTAACCTGCTTTATCAGGACATGGTCCGCAAAATGGGATTGATCCATCAAGAATCAAACCCACTAAAACCACCTTTAAAGGAGTGATACCCGGCGTCGAGGCCTCTTGCACAGGGTCCATAATGCTGGAAGTAGTCTTTGGCTCACCGGATAATTTCTGGAGCGAGGACTTGATCTTCGACATCGTCCCTTTCCGCAGTGGCTATCACGCACTGCTGGGACGGACCACGTTCGCCCGTTTCAATGTAGTCCCGCACTATGCTTATCTAAAGCTCAAGATGCCTGGACCACATGTCATCATAACAGTCAATGGAAACATGGAGCGCTCCCTCCATACCAAGGAGCATACTGTGGCCCTCGTAGCCGAAGTGCAGGGTGGCCTTATCAAGCCGAATACTACATCGGCAGTCAAGCCATGGGACACCATTAAACGAGTCCGGTCTACCATAGAGAATGACAGTCTGGCTCGTTTAGAGCTAGATTATCAATTCGGCCTTCGTCCAAGCCCCAACCTGGTTGTGGCATATGTATCGTGTGTACATAATTACGCACTAAAAATACCATGGGCAAGAATGGAGGAAAATAAAAACAAAGTCCACAATACAGCTCGACCCTATTCGGACCTTCATATCCTTACCTTTTTCTTCTTATTTTTTTCAGGTTCTTCACAACCCACATCACTTTTCGACGGTACAAAGGGCCCTTTTCTAGGCCCCTCATGTATACTCGATCGTTGATCCTTTCAAAGGATCATACACCAAGGCAAAAAGCAACGTAGACGTGCGGCAGAGTGTCCAAAGGATCTTCAAGATCATCTTTTCCTTTTTTAGGACCTGTATACAACTTTCCCTTATGCTCGGCTTGTAAAATAGCCTCGATGCTTATCGCATCCTCTGTAAAAATATGTTTTGACGTATCAATCAGACTATAATGGAAACAGTCTCACCCAACCTAGTTCGGTGTTGGCTTATTTACTAATCTGTATTCCCTCTTTACGTCGATTGTCGTATATACCTCGGCACGATTCAAATCGCTAGGGTCTCTATCCGGCCACATATATTTTTCAAAGCAAAAGAAGTCCGAACACTTTTATAGTACGCTTCGGCGTCCCAAATATGGCATTATATGCATTAGCTCCGAATCATGTCTTTGGTCAATAGTTGGGTTGCCCAACTCCTGTGGTTACTACCTTACGTTCCTCTAGTTCGGCTAGGGTACTAAAGGGAGAACTACTGCGATTGTGTTTCCGGCTCGTCCGGTCAAACACCTCAGTAGAGAAAGCCGAAAACTGACTGTCATGATGCGGCGAGAGCTGGTCAGCTATTCGGCGACTTCACATAAACCTCTCATGATTTTTTCCGTATTACACGAAGGACTGGCTTCGGCTCGGTCACGCGCCTAAGTCATCCCAATTTGGATAGCCACATGCGCACCAGGGGCTAGTTCTTAGCCCCACTGTCAAACTCCTATGGCTAAGTGAGAGTGATAAAGCCGCATAGTCCGATTGCCTGGTTCGCCACACTGACACCTCCTTAAAGGACCAAGACGTTGGGTCAAGTGTGCTCACGTGCTATTCTGAACACCCCTGTAATATCTACGTGGGGGCTGAAGCCGACGACTGGCAAACTCTTAGATACATCAAATAGCCGCACAGGAGGAATATAATTTGAGACAAAACAAGCAAATATATTATACAAAAGTCTTGTTTCATAATACAAAGTTCGGGAAGCTCGGATACATTCATTCAAAAATAATATCCTTCGAACACTTGCCCTCTACAATGCGGGATCCTTCCAGGACTTCGTCAAAATACCTCTCCGGCCTGCGGTGCTCCTTGCCTGTGGGTGTCAGTGTCAAAACCGGCGGATCTCAGGTAGGGGGTCCCGAACTGTGCGTCTAGGATCAATGGTAACAGGAGACGGGGGACACAATGTTTACCCAGGTTCGGGCCCTCTCTTTGGAGGTAATACCCTACGTGCTACTTGATTGATATTGATGAATATGGATGTTACAAGAGTTGATCTACCACGAGGTCGTGATGGCTAAACCCTAGAAGCCTAGCCTATATGAATATGGTAATGAATATATCCTTTCCGGACTACCCCCTCCGGTTTATATAGACACCGAGGGGATCTAGGGTTTACATAAGGTCGGTTACATAAGAAGGAATCTTCATAGTCGGTCGCCAAGCTTGCCTTCCACGCCAAGGAGAGTACAATCCGGACGCAGGTACAGTCTTCGGCCTTCATGTCTTCACAGCCCATCAGTCCGGCCCATGGATAACAGGCCGGACGCCTGAGGACCCCTTAGTCTAGGACTCCCTCAGTAGCCCCTGAACTTGGCTTCAATGATGAGGAGTCCGGCGCACAGATTGTCTTCGACATTGCAAGGCGGGTTCCCTTCTATCCGAACTTCAAGATAGTCTTCGGATGTGATGATAGCATCCAGACCTGTCACCATGCATAACCATAGAGAGAATATATATTTTTACACGAGTCTAATCCGCTGACAGCTTTTACAATATGACATCACGTCTGTCCAGTCATAATTTCAGACCGTTTTTCGTCTGCCGCTCCATGTTTCGAGACGCGGTTGCCATTGGTACGTCTTGTCGAAGCAGAGATCGTGCCCCCTTATTACGGGATTCTCATCAATACGGGCGTGGGTAACCCAACCGTGCCGTTTATACAGCCCTTGGGAATAGGCGAATCTTAAGGCGAGTGAGGAGGCATTCAATATTCGTTGCCTTTATAAGGGGATAAGGATTCCCTCTTCCTCTCGCACGCCCTCTCTCTGTCTCCGCCTTTCCAATATCGAGATCCAACACCCAAGTTCTCATCTCCTTCCCACCCAAGCAACCATGTCCGGATCCGAAGGTCAGCGCAAGTGGATGGTCTCCTCCATCAAGGAGGAGAACATTACGGAGCTTCAGGTGGCCGGATACTTGGCGAAGGAGATAACTCACCGCCTGCCAGCCGAGGGACAAGTCGTCCCCATGCCGAAGCCCACCGAGAGGGTGGTGTTCCTCCCCCATTTCTTCCGCGGGCTAGGGTTTACACTCCACACTTTTGTCCGCGGGCTGATGTATTATTACGGGATAGATTTCCATGATCTGTCCCCGAATTCCTTTCTCGACATCTCGGTGTTCATCGTCGTGTGTGAGGCCTTCCTCCGCATCCAACCCCACTTCGGGCTATGGCTCAAAGTCTTCAACGTGAAGCCGAAGGTGGTGGATGGCCAGCACGCGGAGTGCGGAGAAGCTATGGTGAGCAAGATGTCCAACGTATCCTGGCCCAAAGGCACTTTTGTGGACATAGTGAAGGAGTGGCAGAAGCATTGGTTCTATATCACAGAACCTCGCGGCACCACCTGGGCCATAGTTGCCGAATTCCGCTCCGGCGCACCCACGTGACTCACCTCCTGGGTCCAGAAGAGACTGGACTGGGGTTCCCCTGACGAGGTGATAGCGCTACAGACGCGCGTTCAGAGCATGTCAACCAAGAAAGTCAAGCTTGTTGATGTGATCCAGGTGATGTTGGTTCGCCGGATACTTCCATGCCAACACCGAAGCCGTCCTCTGTGGGAGTTCAACCCTAAGAAGGATCAGACTCTAGTGAGGCTCTTCGAGACTACTCACGAAGTCGCATGGAAGTTGCTCTTTAAGGGCAACGAGAAGCCACCGGCCACGGATTCAGACCATGGTCATGATTGTAAACACCTCGCCAGTGAGGTATGCTATCTTTCGATGTATCCCCAACTTAATCATTTCAAGGATGATGTCTGAGCTTATCATTGCATTTCCATGACTGGATGGGGAGGGCGAAGCGGATCCAGTGCCCTGCTTTGCTGCCTGAAGAACCGGTCATCCCACGTCAAGCGAAGATGCTGGTGCCGGCACCTTATAAGGCGCCAGAGAAGAAGGCCAAGAAGAAGGCCAAGGGGGCCAAGGGTGGCCCCGTCGCAAGGGCACTTCGGACGTGACGTCCGAAGATGACGAAGCCCATTCCTCTGTCCCTGAGGACAATGGCGAGGAAGAGGAGGAGGAGGAGGAAAATAACCCTCCCCTTGAGGAAAGGAAGAAGAAGAGGGCGGCTTCGGCGCATCCGGAGGCGGACACGCCCAAGAAGGGGAAGAGCGTCCCAGCGGTCAACACCGCGTGGGACATATATAGCAGTCCGGAGAAGCGCCCCCGCACTAAGCCCCAGGCCGCATCGTAAGTGACACGGCTCACTCATGTGCACATCCGGCCCTTTCTCTTCATTATCATGACATAGTTAATTGTGCTATTGCAGTCCGGCCCGCGACCTTATCCAGCGATCCTCATCTGGAGGTTCATTGGCTCCATCGGAGATGGCGAGCATGTTGCCACCGCCTGCTTATTCCCCCGGGGCCAGGGACGACACCGAAGTGTTATCCCGGAGGACCGCTCCGAACCGGTGAGGAGCCCAGGACGCTGTCCGGGAGGCGCCACAAGGCGAGACCTCCACTGCCGGACACATGGGGGAGTCGATCCCCATGGAGGTTGGCGTAGAGGGCCGTATCCAGTTCGGCCCTCCGCCGAATACGATTCCAAAGGCCCATATGGCTTCGAAGTCAGGCGAGTAGCCCCCTTTGAAGGAGGGGGATGCGTCGCTTCCGCTAGTGGCCCTTGTCCATCCAGGGGCGCCGGATAATCTGATGGAGGTGCTTCGAGGCGCCTCTGTCGTGGACGAACACCGTGTCCTTATGGGTGCGGTGATCGAGAAGATTCAGTCCACCAAGAGTGGACTGAATAAAGTCTGCAGCAGCCTGTTGACAGGTTTCGAGGTAAGAAAGAGAAAAACCTCGTGTAACCAATAGCCCCTAAGACACTGTCCGGTGTTCGGCAAGAAGAACCAGACAGAGGATCAATCTTCTGTTGTAGGAGACTATCGTAATATGTATGAATAAGCAGGTGTCGCTGTTGGCCGTGACCTCCCATGCTGCCGAAGTCTCTGAGCTGAGGCAGAGGCTGGAGCGGACCGAGAATAAGCTCGGCCAAGTTAAGGTTCGGCTCCAGGAGAAGCAAGGTGAGTGACGACTTGCTGTGTGTTTAGAAAGGATAGGCGTTGTATATTGACCGATGTGTCGTAATATGTGCAGGAGCCGCGACCGAGGTCGAGGCCCTGAAGAAGGCCTAGGGCGAGGCCGAGGAGAAGGTTGTCCAGCAGCAAGCCGCCCATAAGAAGTCCGAGGCCCGGGTCAAAGAAATCCACCAGGAGCTCCAGGATGCGGTCAAGAAATGCGAAGCCTTGGAGCATGATGCGTCGGTTCAAGGGACCGAACTCACCAAGGCTCGTCAGAGCGCGGAGACCGCACGGAATGAGGCCCAGGCTGCTCTCCAGGAGATACAGGAGGCCAAGAAGATCATGGCAGGTAAGGCATTTAAGATGCAAAGCAAGTATGCAGAGAAGCAGTGCCTTTTACTAACCCGGGTTCGGAGTTCCCCAGGAGCTTTTGCGGATTTACCCCGCAGTGTATCAGGCGCCGCAGAGTTCTACCGAGCCGAAGGAGGGGGTTCTATGGAGAAGCTATTCTGGTCACAGTATGCGGCGCCAGAGCATCCCGTGTCCTTCACCGATCAGCTGAAACAACTGGTGGAGCTGCATAGGATGGACGAACTAGCCGTGAAGGATTTCATAATCCGGTTATGGTCAGCCGAAGCTATGCAAAGTAGCTACTTCGGACTCGTGAGGCGGATGGTGAACGCCTGTCCACGGCTGGACGTCGTCAAGCGCTCGGCCTGCATTGAAGGTGCACGCATGGCCTTCGCCCGTTGCAAGATGTGGTGAGCAAATATGGACGCCGTCGAGGTGACCAGAGGGCCACCGGAGGGCAAGGAACACCGCACACCCGAATGATATTTCGCGGATGTCTTGGAGGGTTCTCGCTTTGCGGCAGCACAATGTTCGCAGGACATTGTATTTGAATAAATGTATTCATGTTACCTTTGCCTTGTATTATGGGAGCAAAGCCTATTTTGTAATATAATATTGTTATGCTTTGAATTGTTTCCTCCTATGCGGCCGTGTTGTATGTAATCTGAGGGTTGGCCAGTCGTCGGCTTCTGCCCTCACGTAGGTAGTATGGAGGTGTTCGGGATGGATTCTAAACAATCTTGATCCAATTATATGGTCCTTGAAGGAGTTGTTTAGCGCGACAAACAAGGCAATCCGACTGTACGGCTTAAACGCCCTCACTTAGCCATAGGAGTTTGATAATAAAGCGTATGTGCAGCACCTGGTTGGCACCAAGGTGTTGTCAGCATCTGATCGGGAAGTGCCGTTCTTTCGCATAATGCGGAAAAAATCTCCAACAATTTGTGACCCTCGAACAGCTGACCGGCTCTCGTCGTATCATGATAGTCAGTTTTTGGCTTTCTCTACTGAGGTGCTCATCTCGTCAAGGCCAGGGCACAATCGTTGTAGTTCTCCCTTTACTACCCTAGCCGATTTAGCGGAACGTAGGGTAGCAAGCACAGGAGCCGGGTAACCCAACTATTGACCAAAGACATGATTCGGAGCCAATGAATATAATGCTAAATTCGGGATGTCGAACTTATCTTTATGGATTGTTCGGACTTTCTTGCCGTATCGTGGGGCGATGGGGAGCCCCTAGCAAATATGAAACGTACCAGAGTGTACGGCTGCTAGGAAATAAGTAATATAAAGGAAAACAGGGAGAACGAAGATAGGATCCGGAGCCCTTGAACTTGGATCATGAACTGTTTCCATTATAGTTGGGTTAATGCGTCCAAGCACATTGGTATAAAATAATGCAATAAGCACCCGACTATTTGACATGCCATACCCGAAGGCGGACTGCGGGTGGGTCCTGAAAAACGGTTAGCCTCTAGGGCTTCCCATGTACGCCTGTGTTTCGTGTCAATCCGGTGTGTTTGTCCTTTGATGGGATCGTTAATCAGGCCGTCGAAGGAGGCCCCCATAGGAGAAACCTGAAATAAGGGAAAAGGAGATAGTAAAGTTATATGTGTGTCCGGGATCGGTCTGGCCGAACCGTGGATCCCGGGATAGCTTGTGCCTCCGTCGATGCCCATGGAATTTTGAGTGCGTAGTTATGGACGCGTGGTATGAATGCCACTACCTCATTGGGATTGGGACGGAGGCCGAATTGCTAATCGAGCTCTTGACGAGCCGCGATGTCCTGATGCAGTGTAGTCTGGACCCTCTTAATGGTGTCCAGTGGCTCGGCAGCCAGACTATGATGCTGCTTGAGAAGGCCGTTTTGTACCTCTGCTGCTAGGGCGGCGGTGTGCTCCTCTGTCCGGAGGGAGCGTTCTGTGTTTCCGTTGACTGTTATGACGCTGTGCGGACCGGGCATTTTCAGCTTGAGATAAGCATAGTGTGGTACCGCGTTGAATCTATCAAATGTGGTTCGTCCGAGTAGTGCGTGGTAGCCACTGCGGAAGGGGACGATATCGAAGATTAACTCCTCGCTTCGGAAGTTGTCCGGGGAACCGAAGACTACCTCGAGCGTGATTGAGCCCGTGCAGCGAGCCTCAACGCCTGGTATGACTCCTTTAAAGTTAGTCTTTGTGGGTTTGATTCGTGAGGGATTAATGCCCATCTTCCGCACTGTATCCTGATAGAGCAGGTTGAGGATGCTACCACCGTCCATTAGGACTCGTGTTAGGTGAAATCCGTCGATGATTGGGTCGAGGACCAGTGGTTGAGCCGCCATGCCGAATACTAGTTGGATGATCTCGACGATCGAAGGTGATCGGGAATGACGACCATGGATTGAATTTTGGGGCAACTGGCTCTACCGCGTAGACGTCCCTAAGTGCTCGCTTGCGCTCCCTTTTGGGGATGTGTGTAGCGTATATCATGTTCACCGTTTTGACTTGAGGGGGGAATTTCTTCTGCCCTCCGGTGTTCGGCTGCTGGGGCTCTTCATCCTCGTCCTCACTTTGTGATCCCTTTTCTTTGTTTTCGGCATTTAACTTGCCAGCCTGTTTGAAAACCCAATAGTCTCTGTTGGTGTGATTGGCTTGTTTGTCTGGGGTACCATGTATTTGGCCTGGATGATCGAGTATGCGATCCAGGCTGGATGGTCCCTCGCTGTTCCTTTTGTAGGGCTTCTTTCGTTGTCCGGACTTGGAGCCGCTGAATCCGGCGTTAACGGTGGTGTCATCGGTGTTGTCGCCATTGCTTCGGCGTTTGTGTCTATTGCGCCGGATCTTTCCGGAGCTGTTCTTGACCTCGAAGGGGTTGTCTCGCTGGCTGTGCTTTTGCTATGAGCCAGTCAGCTGTCCTCTCCCGCGCAAAAGCGGGTCATGAGTGTCGTGAGGGCTGCCATGGACTTCGGTTTTTCTTGGCCAAGGTGGCGTGCTAGCCATTCGTCATAGATGCTGTGTTTAAAGGCCGCTAGGGCTTCTGCATCCAGACAGTCAATGATCTGGTTCTTTTTGGTTAGGAACCTAGTCCAGAATTTTCTGGCTGATTCTCCAGGTTGTTGAACTATGTGGCTTAAGTCATCGGCATCGGGTGGCCGGACATATGTACCTTGGAAGTTGTCAAGAAAGGCTTCTTCCAGGTCCTCCTAGCTGCCGATGGAATTCTCGAGCAGGCTATTCAGCCAATGTCTAGCTGGACCTTTGAGTTTCAGTGGGAGGTATTTGATGGCGTGGAGGTCGTCTCCCCGGGCCATGTGGATGTGGAGAATAAAGTCCTCAATCCATACTGCGGGGTCGGTTGTTCCGTCATATGATTCAATATTTACGGGCTTGAACCCCTCGGGGAATTTGTGATCCAGCACCTCATCTATGAAGTAGAGAGGGTGTGTGGCGCCTCTATATCGGGCCGCATCACGGCGCACCTTCGATGGAGTGCGTCTACAGTTATCAGCCCGGGTGTGACTGGGTTTGTCACGCCCGAATAGGTAGTCGTCATCCCGAGTTGGGAAGCGTCCTCACGGTCCGTAGATTGATCTGGTGTGTTCTGCTCTACTGTCCAGCTCCTGCTGAAGGTCGTATGTATGGTCTCGAGCTATTCTGTCCTTGTTTTTGCGAGGTGGTGGGGCAGGCTATTGTTCGGCCTGAGTTGCCGCTTTATCCCGACCGCGGGGTGGTCGGTCTGCCGCACTATCCCGACCGCGGGGTGGTCGGTCCGCCGCACTATCCCGACCGCGTGGTGGTCGGTCCGCATTGCGTGAGGGAGGTATGGGATTTGGTGCCTCCTCATCGAACTGAGGTAGCAGTCTATACTTTGGGTAACTCTTGGCTGGGTGCTTGAGGCCGTATTCTTCGGCTGCCAGGACATCAGTCCACCTATCAACGAGCAGGTCTTGATCAGCTTGAAGCTGCTGCTGCTTCTTCTTCAGGCTTCTCGTGGTGGCTATTAGCTGGCACTTGAAGCGCTCCTGCTCAAGGGGTGCCTCAGGCACGATGAAGTCCTCATTGCCGAGGCTCTCATCATCCTCGGAGACTGGACGATAACTATCATCGTCTGGGTCATTGGGCAGGGTCTGATTATCAGGGTTATCTTGTCCGTTGTCTTGTTCCTCCTGTTCGGATGTAGCCCTGACAGGGTCTTCATTGTTTTTGACGTCGCCCGGAGTACTATTCTCTCCGGTGCTAGTATTTCCGTCATTTGAGCGACGAGGCTAAGAGCGGCGTTTAGGGCGCCGGCGCTTGGACTGTGTCTCAGAAGGTTTATTCGCAAGTGGATCTCTTTTGTCATCGTCGCTAGCTTTTTTAGGTGTGTCGACCATGTACACATCGTACGAAGAGGTAGCCGTCCAACATCCAGTAAATGGTGGGTCTTGGCCTTGCTCCTGGTCGGCATCGTCGTCCATACCGTCGATGTCTTCGGAGCCGTAATCGAGCATGTCGGTTAAATCATCGACAGTGGCTATGAAGTGGGTGGCGGGTGGGAAACAAAATTTCTCATCATCAGCCTCTGGCTCGAACCGAACATAGTTCGGCTGTGAGTCCCTTTCCAAGGACAAGTTCTTTTAAAGAGTTTAGCACATCATCCAAAGGTGAGTGCTGGAAGATGTCTGCGGCGCCAAATTCGAAAATCGATAACCAATCCAGCTTAGTGTCCGCAGGCGTACATGGTCCGGAACTTATAGCCGGAGACGAATCCGGAGTTCCATTTACGCAGATATTGCGAGGTGCTGAGTCCGTGTGCGGCTCCAACACCGCGGACTCTGTGGCTTCGGATGGCACGATCTTCTCCAGTTCTAAGGCCGTTGCAGCAACAGGAACCATCTCCTGGATGTGATCTGATGACATATTTAGGTCATGTTCCTTGGAGCGAGGGGGAGCAATCGATGCGGTCTCAAATCCATTGAAGATCAAGTCTCCACGGATATCCGCAACGTAGTTCAAGTTTCCAAATCTGACCTAGTGGTCAGGGGCGTAGCTATCGATCTGTTCCAGATGGCCGAGCGAGTTGGCCCACAGTACGAAGCTGCCGAACACGAAAATCTGTCCAGGGAGGAAGTTTTCTCCTTGGACAAAGTCTCTATAGATGATTGAAGGGGCCATCGAACCATTCGTCGACGGCAGAGTGGAACTCTCAATGAAAGCACCAATGTCGATGTCAAAACCGGCGGATCTCGGGTAGGGGGTCCCGAACTGTGCATCTAGGATTGATGGTAACAGGAGACGGGGGACACAATGTTTACCCAGGTTCGAGCCCTCTCTATGGAGGTAATCCCCTACGTCCTGCTTGATTGATATTGATGAATATGGGTGTTACAGGAGTTGATCTACCACGAGATCATGATGGCTAAACCCTAGAAGCCTAGCCTATATGAATATGGTAATGAATATATCCTTTCCGGACTAACCCCTCTGGTTTATATAGACATCGAGGGGATCTAGGGTTTACATAGGGTCGGTTACATAAGAAGGAATCTTCATAGTCGGTCGCCAAGCTTGCCTTCCACGCCAAGGAGAGTCCAATTCGGACACAGGTACAGTCTTCGGCCTTCATGTCTTCACAGCCCATCAGTCCGGCCCATGGATAACAGGCTGGACGCCTGAGGACCCCTTAGTCCAGGACTCCCTCAGCAGCTGGTCCCTCGGTTGCAAGCTTGGTGGCATTCATCTTCGCCCACTGCACCTTGACATGGGCGAAGGCCATCCGGGCACCTTCGTTATAGACCGACCGCTTTATGGCATCAAGCCAGGGACATGCATTGACTAGCCGCTTCACGAGTCCAAAGTAGCTGCTGGGTATGGGCTCGGCTGGCCAAAGATGGACTATCACATCCTTCATGGCTAATCCGGACACCCTATGCAGTTCGGTAGCTACTTCAGCTGATCGCCAAGGGAAACCGGATGCTCTGGCGCAAGGTACTGCGACCAGAACAGCTTCTCCGTCGAGCTCCCCTCTTCGGCTCGGAAAAACTCCGCGGCGTCAGCAACACTTTGGGGCAGATCCGCAAATGCTCCTGGAGAACTCCAAACCCGAGTCAGTATGTGATAACCCACAAGTATAGGGGATCAATTGTAGCCTCTTTTGATAAGTAAGAGTGTCGAACCCAATGAGGAGCTAAAGGCAGAACAAATATTCCCTCAAGTTCTATCGACCACCGATACAACTCTACGCACGCTTGATGTTCGCCTTACCTAGAACAAGTATGAAACTAGAAGTACTTTGTAGGTGTTGTTGGATAGGTATGCAAGATAATAAAGAGCAAGTAAATAAAAAGTTGGGGCTGTTTAGATAAAGACACAACTAAGTTAGGTTTAGTAGAGAGCTTGTTGTTACGAGAAAGTTATTTGTCCCTAGGCAATCGATAACTAGACCGGTAATCATTATTGCAATTTTATTTGAGGGAGAGGCATAAGCTAACATACTTTCTTGACTTGGATCATATGCACTTATGATTGGAACTCTAGCAAGCATCCGCAACTACTAAAGATTCATTAAGGTAAAGCCCAACCATAGCATTAAAGCATCAAGTCCCCTTTATCCCATACGCAAACAACCTACTTACTCGGGTTTGTGTTTCAGTCACTCACGCAACCCACTATAAGCGAATTATGAACGTATTGCAACACCCTACAGCGGGGATCCCTCACGCTTGCGCAACACGGAGAGCACCATAGGACAGCACCAATAATAAAACATGCAACTCAAACCAATCTTGATCATCAGATAGCCATTAGGACAAAACGGATCTACTCAAACATCATATGATAGCCATACATCATAGGGAAATAATATATAGCGTTGAGAACCATGTTTAAGTAGAGATTACAGCGGGTAAGAGAGGGGTTACACCGCTGCATAGAGGGGGAAGAGTTGGTGGTGAAGGCGGTGAAGTTGTTGGTGAAGATGACGGTGATGATGATGGCCCCCAGTGGCACTCCGGCGC
Organism: Triticum urartu; assembly: GCF_003073215.2. Classification (NCBI taxonomy): domain Eukaryota; kingdom Viridiplantae; phylum Streptophyta; class Magnoliopsida; order Poales; family Poaceae; genus Triticum; species Triticum urartu. Next base: position 461,286,923 of record NC_053027.1, read on the forward strand.
CACCGGAAGCAAGGGGGAGAGGTCCCCCCTTCTTCTTCTTCCTTGACCTCCTCCCTAGATGGGAGAAGGGTTTCCCCTCTCGTCCTTGGCTCCCATGGCGTGGGAGGGGCGAGAGCCCCTCCGAGATTGGATCTGTCTCTCCGTCTCTCTCTGTTTCTGCATTTTGTTCTGCTGCCCTTTCACCGTTTCTTTTATATCCGGAGATCTGTAACTCCAATTGGAATGAAACCTTCGCTGTGATTTTTTCCCGAAAATTAGCTTTCTTGCGGCCGAAGAAGGGCGTCAACCGCCTTACAAGTGGGTCACGAGGGTCAGGGGCGCGCCCCCCTACCTCGTGCCCACCTCGGACACTGGTTCGCTTGATTTTTCTTCTAGATTTTCCAAATATTCCGAAAAGTATCTTCGTCGTTTTTATCCCGTTTGGACTCCATTTGATATGGATATTCCGCGAAACCAAAAACATGCAACAGACAGGAACTGGCACTGGCACCGGATCAATATGTTAGTCCCAAAAATAGTATAAAAAGTTGCCAAAAGTATATGAAAGTTGAATAATATTGGCATGGAACAATCAAAAATTATAGATACGACGGAGACGTATCAGCATCCCCAAGCTTAATTCCTGCTCGTCCTCGAGTAGGTAAATGATAAAAAAGATATTTTTTGATGTGGAATGCTACCTAGCATAATCTTGATCGCATATCTAATCATGGCATGAATATTAAGACATGAGTGATTCAAAGCAATAGTCTATCATTTGACATAAAAACAATAATACTTCAAGCCTACTAATAAAGCAATCATGTCTTTTCAAAATAACATGGCCAAAGAAAGTTATCCCTACAAAATCATATAGTCTGGCTATGCTCCATCTTCACCACACAAAATATTGACATCATGCACAACCCCGATGACAAGCCAAGCAATTGTTTCATACTTTTGACGTTCTCAAACCTTTTCAACTTTCACGCAATACATGAGCGTGAGCCGTGGACATAGCACTATAGGTGGAATAGAATATGATGGTGGAGAAGACAAAAAGGAGAAGATAGTCTCACATCAACTAGGCGTATCAACGGGCTATGGAGATGCCCATCAATAGATATCAATGTGAGTGAGTAGGGATTGCCATGCAACGGATGCACTAGAGCTATAAGTGCATGAAAGCTCTAACTGAAACTAAGTGGGTGTGCATCCAACTTGCTTGCTCATGAAGACCTCGGGCATTTGAGGAAGCCCATCATCGGAATATGCAAGCCAAGTTCTATAATGAAAATTCCCACTAGTATATTAAAGTGATAACTCAAGAGACTCTCTATATGAAGAACATGGTGCTACTTTGAAGCACAAGTGTGGAAAAAGGATAGTAGCACTTCCCCTTCTCTCTTTTTCTCTCATCATTTTTTTGTTTTTTTGGTGGGCTTCTTTGGCCTCTTTTTTTATTTGGGCTTCTTTGGCCTCTTTAATTTTTGTAAAGTCCGGAGTCTCATCCCGACTTATGGGGGAATCATAGTCTCCATCATCCTTTCCTCACTGGGGCAATGCTCTAATAATGATGATCATCACACTTTTATTTACTTACAACTCAATATTAGAACTCAATGTCTAGATCAAAGTATGACTCAATATGGATGCCTCCGGCGGTGCACTGGGATGTGCAATGATCTAGCGTAGCAATGACATCAAAAAATGGGCAAGCCATGAAAACATCATGCTAGCTATTTTACGATCATGCAAAGCAATATGACAATGAATGCTCAAGTCATGTATATGATGATGATGGAAGTTGCATGGCAATATATCTCGGAATGGCTATGGAAATGCCATGATAGGTAGGTATGGTGGCTGTTTTTAGGAAGGTATATGGTGGGTTTATGGTACCGGCGAAAGTTGCGCGGTACTAGAGAGGCTAGCAGTGGTGGAAGGGTGAGAGTGCGTATAATCCATGGACTCAAAATTAGTCATAAAGAACTCACATACTTATTGCAAAAATCTATTAGCTATCGAAACAAAGTACTGCGCGCATGCTCCTAGGGGTATAGATTGGTAGGAAAAGACCATCGCTCGTCCCCGACCACCACTCATAAGGAAGACAATCAATAAATAAATCATGCTCCGACTTCGTTACATAACGGTTCACCATACGTGCATGCTACGGGAATCACAAACCTCAACACAAGTATTTCTACTAATCCACAACTACCCACTAGCATGACTCTAATGTCACCATCTTTATATCGCAAAACTATTGCAAGGAATCAAACATATCATATTCAGTGATCTACAAGTTTTATGTAGGATTTTATGACTAACCATGTGAATGACCAATTCCTGTCATCTCTCTAAATAGATATAAGTGAAGCAAGAGAGTTTAATTCTTTCTAAAAAGATATGCTCACGCTCTAATAAATCTAAGTGAAGCAAAAAAGCATTCTACAAATGGCGGTTGTCTATGTAAAGAGAAACAGGCAATCCAAACTTCAAATGATATAAGTGAAGCACATGAAGCATTCTATAAAGCCATACTCAAAGAATATAAGTGAAGTGCAAAGAGCATTCTATAAATCAATCAAAGACTATCTCATACCAGCATGGTGCATAAAATAAAAATGAAAACTAAATGCAAAAGACGCTCCAAGATTGCACATATCGCATGAACGAAACGAATCCGAAAACATATCGATACTTGTTGAAGAAAGAGGGGATGCCTTCCCATCATCCCCAAGCTTAGGCGCTTGAGTCTCCTTGAATATTTACTTGGGGTGCCTCGGGCATCCCCAAGCTTGAGATCTTGCCTCTCTTCCTTCTTCTCACATCGAGACCTTCTCGATCATCGAACACTTCATCCACACAAAACTTCAACAGAAAACTCGGTAAGATCCGTTAGTATAATAAAGCAAATCACTACTCTAAGTATTGTTGCAGACCAATTCATATTTTGTTTTTGCATTTTTTCTACTGTAATATAAATTTTTCATGGCTTAATCCACTGATATAAATTGATTGTTTCATCAAAACAAGCAAACTATGCATCAAAAACAGAATCTGTCTAAAACAGAGCAGTCTGTAATAATCTGAACATTCACCATACTTCTGATACTTGAAAAATTCTACCAAAATTAGTAAAAATAAACAATTTGTATAGGAAGACAGTGCAAAAATAATCAGAACCATTTGACGTTCCAGCTAAAAATGTAAAATCGCGCACTACAGCCAAAGTTTCTGTCCTGCACCGTACAAACCATCAAGCAAATGTAAACATCCTAAAGGCAAACCTTGACACATTATTTTTATAATACAATGGAATTGTACAAGGGGACAATTATTTTTATTGAAAAGTTTCTGAATCAAGATTCACAAAGTTTTCGTGAGCATGAACAAAGTTCAGGGCTAGCTCCCACTTCAACAATGCTTGTCTTTCTCACTTTCGCTTTCCTTTTTGAAAATTTTTTGGGTTCCCCTCTTTATTTTTGTTGTTTTTAAACTATATAAAAGAACTCAACAGAAATAAATGACTCTCTAAAACTTCCGGGTTGTCTCCTTGGCAGCTCTTTCTTTAAAGCCATTAAGCTAGGCATATAGTGCTCAAGTAATGGATCCACCCGAATCCCAAGGTATATCAAAGCCAATTTTAATTAACAATGATTTGTAATTTAGTGGTGAGCACAAGGTAACATATATCATGTAATGACGAAGTCTAACTCTCTTCCTATGCATCGGCATGTCATAAAAGAACAATTCATGCACACATAGTAAAGGCCAATGCATAGTATAAACAGTTTCTTGCAATTTTATTGTATTGGAAACATAGAGAGGTGGAGATATGGTTCCTCTCTCATAATAATTGCAATTAGGAGCAGCAAGCACATGCATATTATATCTATCAAAATCATCATGTGTAGTAGTAAAAGGCAACCCATCAATATAATCCTTAATAAGGGCAAACTTCTCCGATATAGTGTAGTTTGGAGAATTCAAAAAGATAATAGGACTATCATGCGTGGGTGCAATAGCAACAATTTCATATTTAACATAAGGAACTATAGCAAGTTCATATCCATAAGCATAATTCATATTGGCATCTTGGCCACAAGCATCATCAAAAAGGGATATTTCAAAAGAATCCAAGGGATCATAACAGTCATCATAGCAATCATCCTTCGGTAAGCACGAAGGGGAATTAAACAATGTATGAGTTGAAGAGTTACTCTCATTAGAAGGTGGGCACGGGTGATCAATCCGCTCTTCCTCCTTTTGTTCTTCGCTCTCTTCCTCATCTTTTTCATCCAATGAGCTCACAGTTTCATTAATTTCTTCTTCCATAGACTCCTGCAAAATATTAGTCTCTTCTTGGACAGCGGAGACTTTCTCAATAAGTGCATTAATTTCGAAATTGTATTCATAATTCTCATAGAAATATTTGAGGATAGCTAAATTTTCATATCTATAAACAGCATCATCGAAATCTTTAAACTCTTTACACATAGATTCAATTTCATAAGCACCCATAAAAGAAACAAATTCTTCTATTTGTTCCACATCATAGTAATCATATATACTATTAGCATAAGAAGCTAAGGTTTTATTATCATTGAATTTTCATGAAAAGGGAAGGTGTGGAGCCTTCATCCTAGAGCAACAAGTATAATCATAACTCATGCATAATTTCCAAGCATACCACTTCAATATATGAATTTGATCCCATAATAGTTTCCTTTTTTGTGTCAAGCGATAATCCCTAAAGTATTCACGTTGATCCAACGTTACTCCCATTACATAATTAAATGGGGTTTTCTCAGGATTATTAAAGTAGTACATAATATCTTTCACATAACCAACATTGAGGGTTTTAGGAGGTTCCCCATCTCCATGAGCAGAAAGTACACCTAATTTTTTTGGTATTTCGTGTTCCATATCCATAACTAAAGATAGAGAACAACTAAGAACAGCAAATGAAAATTACTTAGTGATAAAGCAAACAAGTACACACGAGAATATTCACCCCACGCTATTGCTCCCCGGCAACGGCGCCAGAAAAAGGTCTTGATAACCCACAAGTATAGGGGATCAATTGTAGCCTCTTTTGATAAGTAAGAGTGTCGAACCCAACGAGGAGCTAAAGGCAGAACAAATATTCCCTCAAGTTCTATCGACCACCAATACAACTCTACGCACGCTTGATGTTCGCCTTACCTAGAACAAGTATGAAACTAGAAGTACTTTGTAGGTGTTGTTGGATAAGTATGCAAGATGATAAAGACACAACTAAGTTAGGTTTAGTAGAGAGCTTGTTGTTACAAGAAAGTTATTTGTCCCTAGGCAATCAATAACTAGACCGGTGATCATTATTGCAATTTTATTTGAGGGAGACGCATAAGCTAACATACTTTCTCTACTTGGATCATATGCACTTATGATTGGAACTCTAGCAAGCATCCGCAACTACTAAAGATTCATTAAGGTAAAACCCAACCATAACATTAAAGCATCAAGTCCCCTTTATCCCATACGCAAACAACCTAGTTACTCGGGTTTGTGTTTCAGTCACTCACGCAACCCACTATAAGCGAATTATGAACATATTGCAACACCCTACAGTGGGGATCCCTCATGCTTGCGCGACATGGAGAGCAGCATAGGACAGCACCAATAATAAAACATGCAACTCAAACCAATCTTGATCATCAGATAGCCATTAGGACAAAACGGATCTACTCAAACATCATAGGATAGCCATACATCATAGGGAAATAATATATAGCATTGAGAACCATGTTTAAGTAGAGATTACAGCGGGTAAGAGAGAGGTTACACCGCTGCATAGAGGGGGGAAGAGTTGGTGGTGAAGGCGGTGAAGTTGTTGGTGAAGATGACAGTGATGATGATGGCCCCCGGTGGCACTCCGGCGCCACCGAAAGCAAGGGGGAGAGGGCCCCCCTTCTTCTTCTTCTTCTTCTTCTTCCTTGACCTCCTCCCTAGATGGGAGAAGGGTGGGAGGGGCGAGAGCCCCTCCGAGATTGGATCTGTCTCTCCGTCTCTCTCTGTTTCTGCGTTGTGCTCTGCTGCCCTTTCACCGTTTCTTTTATATCCGGAGATCCGTAACTCCGATTGGAACAAAACCTTCGTCGTGATTTTTCCCCCGAAAATTAGCTTTCTTGCGGCCGAAGAAGGGCGTCAACCGCCTTACAGGTGGGTCACGAGGGTCAGGGGCGCGCCCTAGGGGGGGCGCCCCCTACCTCGTGCCCACCTCGGACACTGGTTCGCGTTGATTTTTCTTCCAGATTTTCCAAATATTCTGAAAAGTATCTCCGTTCGTTTTTATCCCGTTTGGACTCCGTTTGATATGGATATTCTGCGAAACCAAAAACATGCAACAGACAGGAACTGGCACTGGGCACTGGATCAATATGTTAGTCCCAAAAATAGTATAAAAAGTTGCCAAAAGTATATGAAAGTTGAATAATATTGGCATGGAACAATAAAAAATTATAGATACGACGGAGATGTATCAGTATGTAAGATGTATCTCCTCCTTACAAATCTGCTCTGCATATTAAAGGCCTTACCCACCGCTATTTGCCTTGCTTCTTGGATCTCCCGGCAGGCGCCTTGGGCTTCAACCCAGGCCTCCTTCGTGCTTTGGAGGGCCTTAGCAAGTTCGGAGTCTCGATTCGCAATCTTGCGCTCCAAGGACTCACATTTTCTTATGGCATCCTTGAGCTCTTGTTGGACTTCATCCAACCTCGCTTCATGTTTTCGGAAGGCGGCTCGTTCCTCCTCCGCCTCCTTTTTGGTTTCGGCCAGCACGCTCTTGAGGGATTCGACCTCAGATGCGTTCACTATGAGTATAACCATAAAAACTCATTTATTAAAGGATAACAAACTAGCACTCATATCATTCCATATATATATAGGTACCGCATACCTTGTGTTTCCTCCAACCGCTTGTTGGTGCGGATGAGTTCTTCATCAGCCCGCTCCAACTTCCGCTTAAGTTCGGACACTTCGGCGGCCTGGGTGGTTGCCGCTAACAGTGAAGCCTGTTTATCAACATAGACACATATGTTATCTCCTGCGAATACTACTTGATCCTCTGTTCGTCCCTTCTTTGCAAAAGCCGAAGAGAGTCTCAGGGGCTACTATCTATACACAGACATATTTTTTGCATATACAAAGTAGCTAAAGAATATTACTTCACATACCTCAAAGCCTCTTAGTAGGCTGGTAAAAAGGCTTCGTTCAACCCGCTTTTAGCAAACTGAACCTTCTTAACCACCGTACCCATAAGAGTATAGTGGTCTTCCATAATGGAAGTGCGCTGAAGCACTTCCACTAGAGTATCCAGTGCCTCCGGATTGATAGAGGTCGTCGATGGAGTCGACATGCCCCCTTCTTTCCAAGAAGGTTGCTCACTCAATTCCGGAGCCATACGGTTCCCCGGAATGATATTCGATTGGGGGCGGATTGGGCATGGCCCCCGTCGCTAGTTTCCATGGGGGTCGGTCCCCCCATGTTTTCGGCAGCTGAGGTGTTACCCTCTGGCGCCGTCTGGGTAGCCCCTCGCACCTCTCCATGGTTTGGAAAGGTTCTTTGGGACAACACTTCAGTGTTGTCCGTGGCAGTGAGCGGGGAGGCCTGCGGAGGCGTCTCGCCATCCATCATATTCGGCCTCAGCGAATTCCCAGAAGACGATGATAGTTGGGGAAGATCGCGAGCCGGACTGCAGCACACAATTCAATATGTTCAAACTATAAACCATAAAACCGGAAATTTGTACGGTGTCCTTAGATACTTACGATCCGTCTAGGGGCTTTGGCCTGGGGTGCCACTCAGGGATGTCTTCAGCGTCCGAGTCTGAATCATCCGAAAGGGAAATCTTCCCCCTTGGACGCCTCCGCCTCTAGGCCCACAGAGCCCCCCCCTTTCTTCCTCCCCATTAAGGGGAGAATTGCTCTCCTCCTCCTCGTTGTCTTCATCTCCCTCATGGGAGGAGGGAGCTTCAGTATCTCCGGATGCAGGGTCCAAGGTACCTCTTCGGCGAAGGCCACTTTTGGCCCCCTTGCCCTTCTTCTTGGTCTTCTTCTTCGGCGCCTAGTACGGCGCCGGGACCAGCATCCTCGTCAGCAGAGAAATGCCCGAGTCTTCGGGAAGCGGAACTGGACATTGTATCTGCCCCGCCTTCTTTGTCCAGCCCTAGTTAAAGGATGCAAGGCTCAGCATACCCTTTGATTTACAAACCGAAGTTGTATTCGGAAGCTAGAAAACTTACTCGTGTCACCAGATGAGCGTAGTCAAGGCCGATGTCATCGGTCGTCTCCGGCCATGACTTATGGGCCTTGAAGAGCAGCTTCCAGATATCTTCGTGCGTCGTGCCTAAGAATCGCCGCAGGGTCCGCGGATCTTCCGGATTGAACTCCCACATGTGGAGAGGTCGATGCTGGCAGGGGAGAATCCGGCGGAAAAGCATCACCTGAATCACATCGGTGAGGGTGGTGTTCTTCTCTATCATATTTTTGATGCGCTTTTGTAGCATCATCACTTCGTCAGTGGACGCCCAGTCTAGGCCCTTGTTGACCCATGACGCAAGACGCATTGGCGGTCCGGATCTAAACTCAGGAGTGGCCGCCCAGGTGGCACCCCGAGGTTCGGTGATATAGAACCACTCCTGTTGCCATATCTTGACGGTATCCACAAAAGCCCCTTTGGGCCAGGTGATGTTGGTGAGCTTGCTCACCATGGCCCCGTCGTAGTCCGCATGCTGCCCGTCAACCACTTTTGGCTTCACATTGAAAACCTTGAGCCATAGGCCGAAGTGGGGGTGCGGAGGAGCGCCTCGCACATGACGATAAACGCTGAGATGTGGAGGAAGAAATTTGGGGCTAGATCATGGAAATCCATCCCGTAATAGAACATGAGACCACGAACAAAGGGGTGGAGGGGAAACCCTAGTCCGCGGAGGAAGTGAGGGATGAACACAACCCTCTCATCGGGCTCCGAAGTGGGGATGACTTTCTCTTTGGCAGGGAGCCTGTGTTTGATTTCCGCTGTCAGGTACCTCGCCTCACGGAGCTCCTTGATGTCCTTCTCCGTCACGGAGGAGGCCACCCATTTCCTTGGGAGCCGGATCTGGACATGGTTAGAGTGTTTGATGGTGATGAAAAGGATTGAAGCTTGGGCGATGGAGCTCGAGGACGGAAAGGCTGAGGAAAAAGAAGGCGTGGGGTAAAAAGATGGGTCCTTATCCCCTTATAAAGGCAGTGAATATCAAGCGCTCCCCACGAGCCTTAAAACTCGCATGTTCCCAAGGGATCGTGCGAATGGCACGGTTGGATTACCCAAACCCATATTGATGGGAATCCCGCAATAAGGGGACATGATATCTACTTTGACAAGACGTGTCTATGAAGACCGTGCCTCGAAACGCGAAGCGGGAGGCCACAAAATGGTTCAAATAATAATAAGGCCAAACATAACGTCTCGCCGGAAAAAGCTGTTAGTAGACATGACTTATTTTGTTTAAGTATTTTGCCCTTATGGCTCAGGGTTGTAACTATTATACAGAGTCGAATATAGTTCTCTTGTTCAATTGCTTTGGAGTATTCAGAGGAGGAACCCGCCTTGAAATGCCGAAGACAATCTGCGCGCCGGACACATCATCATTGAAGCCTGGTTCAGGGGCTACTGAGGGAGTCCTGGATTAGGGGGTCCCCAAGCGCCCGGGCTATGTGACATGGGCCGGACTAATGGGCCGTGAAGATACAAGATAGAAGGCCTTCCCCCGTGTCCGGATGGGACTCTCCTTTGCGTGGATGGCAAGCTTGGCATCCGGATGTGTAGTTTCCTTTCTCTGTAAACCGACTCTGTACAACCCTAGGCCCCTCCGGTGTCTATATAAACCGGAGGGTTTAGTCCGTAGAGGCTAAGACAAATCATACAGGCTAGACATCTAGGGTTTAGCCATTACGATCTCGAGGTAGATCAACTCTTGTAACCCCTATACTTATTAAAGTCAATCAAGCAGGAAGTAGGGTATTACCTCCATTAAGAGGGCCCGAACCTGGGTAAACATCATGTCCCCTGCCTCCTGTTACCTTCGATCTTCAGACGCACAATTCGAGACCCCCTACCCGAGATCTGCCGGTTTTGACACCGACAGTAGACACCTTTGTGGGTCAAAAATTGACCAAGTGGAATGATGAGCTTATCATGCAGTTCTATTCAATAGCTCACTTCTACCCATATGGGAGAATTGTATGGATGACTGAAGGTACAAGGTATCAGTCTACTGTTGCTGAGTGGGCTAAGCTTATCAATGCCCCTGAAGAGCATGAGGATGACATTTATGTCTATGCCAAGCGCAAGAACGATCACAACTCCATGGCCAACATGTACAAGGAGATACCTAACAAGGCATTGGAGACACACAAGCTAGGTTCAGTGTACTATATGTTGTCTGGACATGCCACCATGAACACTATATTGAGGCACACCTTGTTTCCCATATCAGGAGATCATAGGATGACCAGAGGCCACTCCATTAACTTGCTTCAACCGTTTGATGTGCCACAGAAATTCAAAGTGATGAGCTTGATAGTTGAAACCATCAAGATAACTACAGCAGACCAAAAGAGATCACGTGGGTCTGCTCCACACATTCAGATGCTCATCAACTCCAAGATGGGCAAAGGCATGTATCTCTTGGACAAAGAGCACCTTCCCTTGAGGCCTGATCGTGAGGACAACACAGTTGTTATGGATGCTTCAGAACCTACATCAGTAGAGGCTCAAGAGAAGAGAGAGAAGGCAAAGGCAGAGAAGGCAGCCAAGATGCCAAGTGTTGAAGAGGCTTCACAAGTTTTTCTCATGTCTAAACAAGGTCAACTTAGCTATCTCATTCAGGATACTTTGAGGATTGAGAAAGGTTTGGCCAACCTGACTCAAAATCAAGAGAGTCTTGAGAGAATTTTTGACACAAAACTTCATGACTAGGATGTCAAGGTGACAGAAATTCAGACATTAGTGGAGATGATCCAAGAAGAGCTTGAGGATAGGAGTGACAAGACCACTACTGATGCCTATCAAAGGGTGCCCAGAAGGCAGAGGTCTACAGCAGTGCCAGTGACAGACACTAGAGCCATGACTTCAGCTCCTGTAACCACAGCTTCGGTTGCCCCTCCAGCTCCATGATGTCTACTACACAACCTTCTTCTTGTAGACATTGTTGGGCCTCCAAGTGCAGAGGTTTGTAGGATAGTAGCAAATTTCCCTCAAGTGGATGACCTAAGGTTTATCAATCCATAGGAGGCGTAGGATGAAGATGGTCTCTCTCAAGCAACCCTGCAACCAAATAACAAAGAGTCTCCTGTGTCCCCAACACACCCAATACAATGGTAAATTGTATAGGTTCACTAGTTTGGCGAAGAGATGGTGATACAAGTGGTATATGGATGGTAGATATAGGTTTTTGTAATCTGAAAATATAAAAACAGCAAGGTAACTAATGATAAAAGTGAGCACAAACGGTATTGCAATGCGTTGAAACAAGGCCTAGGGTTCATACTTTCACTAGTGCAAGTTCTCTCAACAATAATAACATAATTGGATCATATAACTATCCCTCAACATGCAACAAAGAGTCACTCCAAAGTCACTAATAGCGGAGAACAAACGAAGAGATTATGGTAGGGTACGAAACCACCTCAAAGTTATCCTTTCTGATCGATCTATTCAAGAGTCCGTAGTAATATAACATGAAGCTATTCTTTCCGTTCGATCTATCATAGAGTTCGTACTAGAATAACACCTTAAGACACAAATCAACCAAAACCCTAATGTCACCTAGATACTCCAATGTCACCTCAAGTATACGTGGGTATGATTATACGATATGCATCACACAATCTCAGATTCATCTATTCAAACCAACACAAAGTACTTCAAAGAGTGCTCCAAAGTTTCTACCCAAGAGTCAAGACGAAAACGTGTGCCAACCCCTATGCATAGGTTCATGGGCGGAACCCGCAAGTTGATCACCAAAACATACATCAAGTGGATCAATAGAATACCCCATTGTCACCACGGGTATCCCACCCAAGACATACATCAAGTGTTCTCAAATCCTTAAAGACTCAATCCGATAAGGTAACTTCAAAGGGAAAACTCAATCCATTACAAGAGAGTAGAGGGGGAGAAACATCATAAGATGCAACTATAATAGCAAAGCTCGTGATACATCAAGATCGTGCCACCTCAAGAACACGAGAGAGAGAGAGAGAGAGAGAGATCAACACATAGCTACTGGTCCATACCCTCAGCCCTGAGGGAGAACTACTCCCTCCTCATCATGGAGAGCACCGGGATGATGAAGATGGCCACCGGAGAGGGATTCCCCCTCCGGCAGGGTGCCGGAACGGGTCTAGATTGGTTTTCGGTGGCTACGGAGGCTCCTGGAGGCGGAACTCCCAATCTATTCTGCTCCCCAAAGTTTTTAGGGTATATGGGTATATATGGGAGGAAGAAGTACGTCGGTGGACCTCCGGGTTGTCCAGGAGGCAGGGAGCGTGCCCAGTGGGGTGGGCGCGCCCCCCACCCTCGTGGGAAGCCCGGGACTCTCCTGGTCCAACTCCGATACTCCCTGGGCTTCTTCTGGCCCAAAAATAAGTTCCGTGAAGTTTCAGGTCAATTGGACTCCGTTTGATTTTCCTTTTCTATGATACTCTAAAACAAGGAAAAAACAGAAACTGGCACTGGGCTCTGGGTTAATAGGTTAGTCCCAAAAATAATATAAAAGTGTATAATAAAGCCCATAAACATCCAAAACAGATAATATAATAGCATGGAACAATCAAAAATTATAGATACGTTGGAGACGTATCAGCATCCCCAAGCTTAATTCCTGCTCGTCCTCAAGTAGGTAAATGATAAAAACAGAATTTTTGATGTGGAATGCTACCTAACATATTTATCAATGTAATTTTCTTTATTGTGGCAAGAATATTCAGATCCATAAGATTCAAGACAAAAGTTTAATACTGACATAAAAATAATAATACTTCAAGCATACTAACTAAGCAATTATGTCTTCTCAAAATAACATGGCCAAAGAAAGCTATCCCTACAAAATCATATAGTCTGGCTATGCTCTATCTTCACCACACAAAATATTTAAATTATGCACAACCCCGATGACAAGCCAAGCAATTGTTTCATACTTTTGATGTTCTCAAACTTTTTCAATCTTCACGCAATACATGAGCGTGAGCCATGGACATAGCACTATAGGTGGAATAGAATGGTGGTTGTGGAGAAGACAAAAAGGAGAAGATAGTCTCACATCAACTAGGCATATCAATGGGCTATGGAGATGCCCATTAATAGATATCAACGTCAGTGAGTAGGGATTGCCATGCAACAGATGCACTAGAGCTATAAGTGTATGAAAGCTCAACAAAAAAAACTAGTGGGTGTGCATCCAACTCGCTTGCTCACGAAGACCTAGGGCATTTTGAGGAAGCCCATCATTGGAATATACAAGCCAAGTTCTATAATGAAAGATTCCCACTAGTATATGTAAGTGACAACATAGGAGACTCTCTATCATGAAGATCATGGTGCTACTTTGAAGCACAAGTGTGGCAAAAGGATAGTAGCATTGCCCCTTCTCTCTTTTTCTCTCATTTTTTTATTATTTATTATTATTATTTTATTTGGGCCTTTTCTATTTTTTATGGCCTCCTTTTTCTCTTTTTTTATTTTTCGTCCTGAGTCTCATCCCGACTTATGGGGGAATCATTGTCTCCATCATTCTTTCCTCATTGGGACAATGCTCTAATAATGATGAGCATCACACTTTTATTTACTTACAACTCAAGAATTACAACTCAATACTTAGAACAAAATATGACTCTATATGAATGCCTCTGGCGGTGTACCGGGATGTGCAATGACTCAAGAGTGACATGTATGGAAGAATTATGAACGGTGGCTTTGCCACAAATACGATGTCAACTACATGATCATCCAAAGCAATATGAAAATGATAGAGCGTGTCATAGTAAACGGAACGGTGGAAAGTTGCATGGCAATATATCTCGAAATGGCTATGGAAATGCCATAATAGGTAGGTATGGTGGCTGTTTTGAGGAAGGTAAATGGTGGGTTTATGGTACCGGCGAAAGTTGCACGGTACTAGAGAGGCTAGCAATGGTGGAAGGGTGAGAGTGCGTATAATCCATGGACTCAACATTAGTCATAAAGAACTCACATACTTATTGCAAAAATCTATTAGTTATCGAAACAAAGTACTACATGCATGCTCCTAGGGGGATAGATTGGTAGGAAAATACCATCGCTCGTCCCCGACCTCCACTCATAAGGAAGACAATCAATAAATAAATCATGCTCCGACTTCATCACATAACGGTTCACCATACGTGCATGCTACGGGAATCACAAACCTTAACACAAGTATCTCTCAAATTCACAACTACTCACTAGCATGACTCTAATATTACCATCCTCATATCTCAAAACAATCATCAAGTATCAAACTTCTCATAGTATTCAATGCACTTTATATGAAAGTTTTTATTATATCCCTCTTGGATGCCCATCATATTAGGACTAAATTCATAACCAAAGCAAATTACCATGCTGTTTAGGACTCTTAGAATAATATAAGTGAAGCATGAGAGATCAATTATTTCTATAGAATAAAACCACCGTCGTGCTCTAAAAGAGATAAGTGAAACACTAGGGCAAATGACAAACTACTCCGAAAGATGTAAGTGAAGATCAATGAGTAGTCGAATAATTATGCAACTATGTGAAGACTCTCTAGAATTTAAGCATTTCAGATCTTGATAATTTATTCAAACATCAAGCAAAACAAAATAAAATAAATTGATGCTCCAAGCAAAACACATATCATGTGGTGAATAAAAATATAGCTCCAAGTAAAGTTACCGATGAACGAAGACGAAAGAGGGGATACCTTCCGGGGCATCCCCAAGCTTAGGATTTTGGTTGTCCTTTAATATTAGATTGGGGTGCCTTGGGCATCCCCAAGCTTAGGCTCTTTCCACTCCTTATTCCATAGTCCATCGAATCTTTACCCAAAACTTGAAAACTTCACAACACAAAACTTAACAGAAAACTCGTAAGCTCCGTTAGCGAAAGAAAACAAAACACCACTTCAAGGTACTGTAATGAACTCATTATTTATTTATATTGGTGTTAAACCTACTGTATTCCAACTTCTCTATGGTTTATAAACTCTTTTACTAGCCATAGATTCATTAAAATAAGCAAACAACACACAAAAAACAGAATCTGTCAAAAACAGAACAGTCTGTAGTAATCTGTAACTAACGCAAACTTCTGGAACCCCAAAAATTCTAAAATAAATTTCTGGACGTGAGGAATTTACCTATTAATCATCTTCAAAAATAATTAACTAAATAGCACTCTCCAATAAAAAATGGCAGCAATTCTCGTGAGCGCTAAAGTTTCTGTTTTTTACAGCAAGATCAACAAGACTTTCCCCAAGTCTCCCCAATGGTTCTACTTGGCACAAACACTAATTAAAACATAAAAACTCAATCATAACAGAGGATAGATGATTAATTTATTACTAAATAGGAACAACAAGCAAGGAACAAAAATAAAATTGGGTTGCCTCCCAACAAGCGCTATCGTTTAACGCCCCTAGCTAGGCATGATGATTTCAATGATGCTCACATAAAGGATAAGAATTGAAACATAAAGAGAGCATCATGAAGAATATGACTAGCACATTTAAGTCTAACCCACTTCCTATGCATAGGTATTTTTTGAGCAAACAACTTGTGGGAACAATAATCAACTAGCATAGGAAGGCAAAACAAGCATAACTTCAAAACTTTAAGCACATAGAGAGGAAACTTGATATTATTGAATTTCCTACAAGCATATATTCCTCCCTCAAAATAATTTTCAGTAGCATCATGAATGAATTCAAAAATATAACCAGCACCTAAAGCATTATTTTCATGATCTACAAGCATAAAATTTTATTACTCTCCACATAAGCAAAATTCTTCTCATTCGGAATAGTGGGAGTATCATAAGAAACTCGAATACTATAAATTGTTTCCACATTAAAAGAGTAATGTTCAGAAAAAGGGTAATCATAATCATGACAAGTTTTATAAATATAATCATCACTACTTTTTATAGCATATGTGTCATCACAATAATTATCATAAGTAGCAACTTTGTTCTCATCATAATCGATTGAAACCTCTTCCAAGATAGTGGAATCATCACTAAATAAAGTCATGACCTCTCCAAATCCACTTTCATAATTATAATAATAAGATTCAACATCCTCCAAAATAGTGGGATCATTACTTCCTAAAGTTGACACTCTTCCAAACCCACTTTCATCAATATAATCATCATAAGCAGGAGGCATGCTATCATCATTATAAATTTGCATATCAAACTTGGGAGACTAAAAATATCATCTTCATTAAACGTAGCATCCCCAAGATTGGGGATAACATTAATTGAGCAAATATATTCTCAAAAATATCATCTTCATCAAACATAGCATCCCCAAGCTTGGGCCTTTTCATATCATAAGCATAATCGCTCTCATCATTAATAGTATGGATAGCACCAATAGTATAGCAATTATTGTTGGGGAACGTAGTAATTTCAAAAAAAATCCTACGCACACGCAAGATCATGGTGATGCATAGCAATGAGAAGGGAGAGTGTTGTCTATGTACCCTCGTAGACCGGAAGTGAAAGCGTTAGCACAACGCGGTTGATGTAGTCGTACGTCTTCACGGCCCGACCGATCAAGCACCGAAACTACGGCACCTCCGAGTTCTAGCACACGTTCAGCTCGATGACGATCCCCGGACTCCGATCCAGCAAAGTGTCGGGGATGAGTTTCGTCAGCACGACGGCGTGGTGACGTTCTTGATGTTTTACCGTCGCAGGGCTTCGCCTAAGCACCGCTACAATATTATCGAGGATTATAGTGGAGGGGGGCACCGCACACGGCTAAGAGATCAATGATCAATTGTTGTGTCTTTGGGGTGCCCCCCTGCACCCGTATATAAAGGAGCAAGGGAGGAGGAGGCCGTCCCTAGGAGGGGGCACGCCAAGTGTGGAGTCCTACTAGGACTCCCTAGTCCTAGTAGGATTCCACCTCCCATATGGAAGAGGAAAAGAGGAAGGGAAAAGGAGAAGGAAGGAAGGGGGCGCCCCCCTTCCCTAGTCCAATTCGGACCAGACCAAGGGGAGGGGTGCGGCCACCCTTGAGGCCCTTTTCCTTCTTTCCCGTATGGCCCAATAAGGCCCAATACGTATTCACGTAAATCTCCGGTACTCCGAAAAATACCCGAATCACTCGGAACTTTTCTGATGTCCGAATATAGTCATCCAATATATCGATCTTTACGTCTTGACCATTTCGAGACTCCTCGTCATGTCCCCGATCTCATCTGGGACTCCGAACTCCTTCGGTACATCAAAATTCATAAACTCATAATATAACTGTCATCGAAACCTTAAGCGTGCGGACCCTACGGGTTCGAGAACAAAGTAGACATGACCGAGACACGTCTCCGGTCAATAACCAATAGCGGAGCCTGGATGCTCATATTGGCTCCCACATATTCTACGAAGATCTTTATCGTTCAGACCGCATAAAAACATACGTTGTTCCCTTTGTCATCGGTATGTTACTTGCCCGAGATTCGATCGTCGGTATCTCAATACCTAGTTCAATCTCGTTACCGGCAAGTCTCTTTACTCGTTCCGTAATACATCATCCTGCAACTAACTCATTAGTTGCAATGCTTGCAAGGCTTAAGTGATGTGCATTACCGAGAGGGCCCAGAGATACCTCTCCGACAATCGGAGTGACAAATCCTAATCTCAAAATACGCCAACCCAACAAGTACCTTCGGAGACACCTGTAGAGCACCTTTATAATCACCCAGTTACGTTGTGACGTTTGGTGGCACACAAAGTGTTCCTCCGGTAAACGGGAGTTGCATAATCTCATAGTCATAGGAACATGTATAAGTCATGAAGAAAGCAATAGCAACAAACTAAACGATCAAGTGCTATGCTAACAGAATGGGTCAAGTCAATCACATCATTCTCCTAATGATGTGATCCCGTTAATCAAATGACTACTCATGTCTATGGTTAGGAAACATAACCATCTTTGATCAACGAGCTAGTCAAGTAGAGGCATACTAGTGACACTCTGTTTGTCTATGTATTCACACATGTATTATGTTTCTGGTTAATACAATTGTAGCATGAATAATAAACATTTATCATGATATAAAGAAATAAATAATAGCTTTATTATTGCCTCTAGGGCATATTTCCTTCAGTCTCCCACTTGCACTAGAGTCAATAATCTAGCTCACATCGCCATGTGATTTAACATCAATAGTTCACATCACCATGTGATTAACACCCATAGTTCACATCGACATGTGACCAACACCCAAAGGGTTTACTAGAGTCAATAATCTAGTTCACATCGCTATGTGATTAACACCCAAAGGGTACTGAGGTGTGATCATGTTTTGCTTGTGAGAGAAGTTTAGTCAACGGGTCTGCCACATTCAGATCCGTAAGTATTTTGCAAATTTCTATGTCAACAATGCTCTGCATGGACCTATTCTAGCTAATTGCTCCCACTTTCAATATGTATCTAGATTGAGACTTAGAGTCATCTGGATCAGTGTCAAAACTTGCATCGACGTAACCCTTTATGACGAACCTTTTGTCACCTCCATAATCGAGAAACATATCCTTATTCCACTAAGGATAATTTTGACCAATGTCCAGTGATCTACTCCTAGATCACTATTGTACTCCCTTGCCAAACTCAGGGCAGGGTATACAACAGGTCTGGTACACAGCATGGCATACTTTATAGAACCTATGGCTAAGGCATAGGGAATGACTTTCATTCTCTCTCTATCTTCTGTCGTGGTCGGGTTTTGAGTCTTACTCAACTTCACACCTTGTAACACAGGCAAGAACTTCTTCTTTGACCGTTCCGTTTTGAACAACTTCAAAATCTTGTCAAGGTATGTACTCATTGAAAAACTTATCAAGCATCTTGATCTATCTCTAGAGATCTTGATGCTCAATATGTAAGCAGCTTCACCGAGGTCTTTCTTTGAAAAACTCCTTTCAAATATTCCTTTATGCTTTGCAGAATAATTCTACATTATCCCCGATCAACAATATGTCTTTCACATATACTTATCAGAAATGTTGTAGTGCTCCCACTCACTTTCTTGTAAATACAGGCTTCACCGCAAGTCTGTATAAAACTATATGCTTTGATCAACTTATCAAAGCGTATATTCCAACTCCGAGATGCTTGCACCAGTCCATAGATGGATCGCTGGAGCTTGCATATTTTGTTAGTACCTTTAGGATTGACAAAACCTTCCGGTTGCATCATATACAACTCTTCTTTAATAAATCCATTAAGGAATGCAGTTTTGTTTATCCATTTGCCAGATTTCATAAAATGCGACAATTGCTAACATGATTCGGACAGACTTAAGCATAAATACGAGTGAGAAACTCTCATCGTAGTCAACACCTTGAACTTGTCGAAAAAACTTTTTGCGACAATTCTAGCTTTGTAGATAGTAACAGTACTATCAGCGTCCGTCTTCCTCTTGAAGATCCATTTAATCTCAATGGCTTACCGATCATTGGGCAAGTCAATCAAAGTCCATACTTTGTTCTCATACATGGATCTCATCTCAGATTTCATGGCCTCAAGCCATTTCGCGGAATCTGGGCTCATCATCGCTTCCTCATAGTTCGTAGGCTCGTCATGGTCAAGTAACATGACCTCCAGAACAGGATTACCGTACCACTCTAGTGCGGATCTCACTCTGGTTTACCTACGAGGTTCGGTAGTAACTTGATCTGAAGTTACATGATCATCATCATTAGCTTCCTCACTAATCGGTGTAGTAGTCACAGGAACAGATTTCGGTGATGAACTACTTTCCAATAAGGGAGCAGGTACAGTTACCTCATCAAGTTCTACTTTCCTCCCACTCACTTCTATCGAGAGAAACTCCTTCTCTAGAAAGGATCCATTCTCAGCAATGAATAACTTGCCTTCGGATCTGTGATAGAAGGTGTACCCAACATTTTCTTTTGGGTATCCTATCAAGATTTACTTCTTCGATTTGGGTTCGAGCTTATCATGTTGAAACTTTTTCACATAAGCATCGCAGTCCCAAATTTTAAGAAACGACAGCTTAGGTTTCTCGCCAAACCACAGTTCATACGGTGTCGTATCAACGGATTTAGATGGTGCCCTTTTTAACGTGAATGTAACTGTCTCTAATGCATAACCCCAAAAGGACAGTGGTAGATCGGTAAGAGACATCATAGATCGCACTATATCTAATAAAGTATGATTATGACGTTCGGACACACCATTACACTATGGTGTTCCAGGTGGCGTGAGTAGTGAAACTATTTCACATTGTTTTAACTGAAGGCCAAACTCGTAACTCAAATATTTTACTTCTGCGATCATATCGTAGAAACTTTTATTTTTGTTACGATGATTCTCCACATCACTCTGAAATTCTTTGAACTTTTCAAATATTTCAAACTTGTGTTTCATCAAGTAGATATACTCATATCTGCTCAAATCATCTGTGAAGATCAGAAAATAATGATACCTGCCACGAGCCTCAATATTCATCGGACCACATACATCAGTATGTATGATTTCCAACAAATCTGTTGCTCGCTCCATTGTTCCGGAGAACGGAGTCTTAGTCATCTTGCCATGAGGCATGGTTCGCAAGCATCAACTGATTCATAATCAAGTGATTCCAAAACCCATCAGCATGGATTTTCTTCATGCGCTTTACACCAATATGACCTAAACGGCAGTGCCACAAATAAGTTGCACTATCATTATTAACTTTGCATCTTTTGGCTTCAATATTATGAATATGTGTATCACCACGATCGAGATCCAACAAACCATTTTCATTGGGTGTATGACCATAGAAGGTTTTATTCATGTAAACAGAACAACAATTATTCTCTAACTTACATGAATAACGGTATTGCAATAAACATGATCCAATCATATTTATGCTCAACGCAAACACCAAATAACACTTATTTAGGTTCAACACTAATCCCGAAAGTATAGGGAGTGTGCGATGATGATCATATCAATCTTGGAACCACTTCCAACACACATCGTCACTTCACCCTTAACTAGTCTATGTTCATTCTGCAACTCCCGTTTCGAGTTACTACTCTTAGCAACTGAACTAGTATCAAATACTGAGGGGTTTCTATAAACACTAGTAAAATACACATCAATAATCTGCATATCAAATATACCTTTGTTCACTTTGCCATCCTTCTTATTCGCCAAATACTTGGGGTAGTTCCGCTTCCAGTGACCAGTCCCTTTGCAGTAGAAGCACTTAGTCTCAGGCTTAGGACCAGACTTGGGCTACTTCACTTGAGCAGCAACTTGCTTGCCGTTCTTCTTGAAGTTCCCCTTCTTCCCTTTGCCCTTTTCTTGAAACTAGTGGTCTTGTCTACCATCAACACTTGATATTTTTCTTGATTTCTACCTTCGTTGATTTCAGCATTACAAAGAGCTTGGGAATCGTTTCCGTTATCCCTTGCATATCATAGTTCACCATGAAGTTCTACTAACTTGGTGATAGTGACTAGAGAATTCTGTCAATCACTATCTTATCTGGAAGATTAACTCCCACTTGATTCAAGCGATTGTAATACCCAGACAATCTGAGCACATGCTCACTGCTTGAGCTATTCTCCTGCATCTTTTAGCTATAGAACTTGTTGGAGACTTCATATCTCTCAACTCGGGTATTTGCTTGAAATATTAACTTCAACTCCTGGAACATCTCATATGGTCCATGACATTCAAAACGTCTTTGAAGTCCCGATTCTAAGCCGTTTAAGCATGGTGCACTAAACTATCAAGTAGTCATCATATTGAGCTAGCCAAATGTTCATAACATCTACATCTGCTCCTGCAATAGGTTTGTCACCTAGCGGTGCATCAAAGACATAATTCTTCTGTGCAGCAATGAGGATAAACCTCAGATCAAGGATCCAATCCGCATCATTACTACTAACATCTTTCAACTTAGTTTTCTCTAGGAGCATATCAAAAATAAAACAGGGGAGCTAAACGCGAGCTATTGATCTACAACATAGATATGCTAATACTACCAGGACTAAGTTCATGATAAATTACAGTTCAATTAATCATATTACTTAAGAACTCCCACTTAGATAGACATCCCTCTAATCCTCTAAGTGATCACGTGATCCAAATCAACTAAACCATGTCCGATCATCACGTGAGATGGAGTAGTTTCAATGGTGAACATCACTATGTTGATCATATCTACTATATGATTCACGCTCGACCTTTCGGTCTCCGTTTCCGAGGCCATATCTGTTATATGCTAGGCTCGTCAAGTTTAACCTGAGTATTCCGCGTGTGCAACTGTTTTGCACCCGTTGTATTTGAACGTAGAGCCTACACACCCGATCATCACGTGGTGTCTCAGCACGAAGAACTTTCGCAATGGTGCATACTCAGGGAGAACACTTTTATCTTGAAATTTAGTGAGAGATCATCTTATAATGCTACCGTTAATCAAAGAAGATAAGATGCATAAAAGATAAACATCACATGCAATCAATATAAGTGATATGATATGGCCATCATCATCTTGTGCTTGTGATCTCCATCTCCGAAGCACCGTCATGATCACCATCGTCACCGGCGCGACACCTTGATCTCCATCGTAGCATCGTTGTCGTCTCGCCAATCTTATGCTTCCACGACTATCGCTACCGCTTAGTGATAAAGTAAAGCATTACAGTGCAATTGCATTGCATACAATAAAGCAACAACCATATGGCTCCTGCCAGTTGCCGATAACTCGGTTACAAAACATGATCATCTCATACAATAAAATTTAGCATCATGTCTTGACCATATCACATCACAACATGCCCTACAAAAACAAGTTAGACGTCCTCTACTTTGTTGTTGCAAGTTTTACGTGGCTGCTATGGGCTTAGCAAGAACCGTTCTTACCTACGCATCGAAAACCACAACGATAGTTTGTCAAGTTAGTGTTGTTTTAACCTTCTCAAGGACCGGGCGTAGCCACACTTGGTTCAACTAAAGTTGGAGAAACTGACACCCGCTAGTCACCTGTGTGCATAGCACGGCGGTAAAATCAGTCTCGCGTAAGCGTACGCGTAATGTCGGTCTGGGCCGCTTCATCCAACAATACAGCCGAACCAAAGTATGACATGCTGGTAAGCAGTATGACTTGTATCGCCCACAACTCACTTGTGTTCTACTCGTGCATATAACATCAACGCATAAAACCTGGCTCGGATGCCACTGTTGCGGAACGTAGTAATTTCAAAAAAATTCCTACGCACACGCAAAATCATGGTGATGCATAGCAACGAGAAGGGAGAGTGTTGTCTATGTACCCTCGTAGATCGGAAGCGAAAGCGTTAGTACAACGCAGTTGATGTAGTCGTACGTCTTCACGGCCCGACCGATCAAGCACCGAAACTACGGCACTTCCGAGTTCTAGCACACGTTCAGCTCGATGACGATCCCCGGACTCCGATCCAGCAAAGTGTCGGGGATGAGTTTCGTCAGCACGACAGCGTGGTGACGATCTTGATGTTTTACCGTCGCAAGGCTTCGCCTAAGCACCGCTACAATATTATCGAGGATTATAGTGGAGGGGGGCACCGCACATGGCTAAGAGATCAATGATCAATTGTTGTGTCTTTGGGGTTCCCCCTGCACCCGTATATAAAGGAGCAAGGGAGGAGGAGGCCGGCCCTAGGAGGGGGCGCGCCAAGTGTGGAGTCCTACTAGGACTCCCTAGTCCTAGTAGGATTCCACCTCCCATATGGAATAGGAAAAGAGGAAGGGAAAAGGAGAAGGAAGGAAGGGGGCGCCCCCCTTCCCTAGTCCAATTCGGACCAGACCAAGGGGAGGGGTGCGGCCACCCTTGAGGCCCTTTTCCTTCTTTCCCGTATGGCCCAATAAGGCCCAATACGTATTCACGTAAATCTCCGGTACTCCGAAAAATACCCGAATCACTCGGAACTTTTCTGATGTCCGAATATAGTCGTCCAATATATCGATCTTTACGTCTCGACCATTTCGAGACTCCTCGTCATGTCCCCGATCTCATCCGGGACTCCGAACTCCTTCGGTACATCAAAACTCATAAACTCATAATATAACTGTCATCGAAACCTTAAGCGTGCGGACCCTATGGGTTCGAGAACAATGTAGACATGACCGAGACACGTCTCCGGTCAATAACAAATAGCGGAACCTGGATGCTCATATTGGCTCCCACCTATTCTACAAAGATCTTTATCGGTCAGACCGCATAACAACATACGTTGTTCCCTTTGTCATCGGTATGTTACTTGCCCGAGATTCGATCGTCGGTATCTCAATACCTAGTTCAATCTCGTTACCGGCAAGTCTCTTTACTCGTTCCATAATACATCATCCTGCAACTAACTCATTAGTTGCAATGCTTGCAAGGCTTAAGTGATGTGCATTACCGAGAGGGCCCAGAGATACCTCTCCGACAATCGGAGTGACAAATCCTAATCTCAAAATACGCCAACCCAACAAGTACCTTCGGAGACACCTGTAGAGCACCTTTATAATCACCCAGTTACGTTGTGACGTTTGGTGGCACACAAAGTGTTCCTCCGGTAAACGGGAGTTGCATAATCTCATAGTCATAGGAACATGTATAAGTCATGAAGAAAGCAATAGCAACAAACTAAACGATCAAGTGCTATGCTAACGGAATGGGTCAATCAATCACATCATTCTCCTAATGATGTGATCCCGTTAATCAAATGACTACTCATGTCTATGGTTAGGAAACATAACCATCTTTGATCAACGAGCTAGTCAAGTAGAGGCATACTAGTGACACTCTGTTTGTCTATGTATTCACACATGTATTATGTTTCTGGTTAATACAATTGTAGCATGAATAATAAACATTTATCATGATATAAGGAAATAAATAATAGCTTTATTATTGCCTCTAGGGCATATTTCCTTCAATTATCATCATCACAAGGAGTAATAGGAGCAACATCATTTGGGAGAGATACCTTTTTACCTTTGCTTCTTCATTTTTTCTTTTTCTTCTTCACATCATGTGTGGGTTTAATCCTCTTTTTGGAGCTTCTTATTAATGAGATTGGTTGAATAGAAGGCTCCTCCTCGTTACCTGATTCATCATAAGAAATAATAGGAGGATATTGGGAAGTCTCTTCCCTTCCATTAGTCTTCTCTTCATCACCTATTTTTTTTTTCTTTATATAATTGGCAATATAAGGATTTTCAATGTAATTCACCGCACAATACATATAAATTTCTTCTAGATCAATATCGAGGAATTTCTCAAGGTTATATTCTAGAATAATCTTAGTTTGATGTTTCATTTCCTCATAACCCAAAAGCAAACTAAGTTCATTATAATGTGCAAGGGAAATCAAGTCATCACAATTTTTGGACACGATTCGATCATGAAACAATTTGCATTTGATATTTAAATGACCATGTCCATTGCAAAGTTCACAAGTATGGATAAGAAATTTTAAATTTTCAGCACTAACACTTAGCCTTTCTTGCAACTATTTACTTTCTAAATGCTTATGCCTCTTGCAATATCTATCTTCCCTATTTGGTGTGTACTTGCAAACCCAATGCACTCCACAAAAATTGTCATGTTCATAGGAGACATTTTCATCATAACTAGTGCAATCATCATTAGTACTATGGGTATTCAAAGAGTTCATACTAATAACATTGCAATCATGCTCATCATTCAAAGATTTAGTGCCAAACATTCTAATGCATTCTTCTTCTAACACGTTGGCACAATCTTCCTTTCCATTATACTCACGAAAGATATTAAAAAGATGAAGCGTATGAGGCAAACTCAATTCCATATTTTTTTAGTTTCTTTTATAAACTAAACTAGTGCTAAAACAAGAAACAAAAAGATTCGATTGCAAGATCTAAAGATATACCTTCAAGCACTCACCTCCCCGGCAACGGCGCTAGAAAAGAGCTTGATGTCTACTACACAACCTTCTTCTTGTAGATTTTGTTGGGCCTCCAAGTGCGGAGGTTTGTAGGATAGTAGCAAATTTCCCTCAAGTGGATGACCTAAGGTTTATCAATCCATAGGAGGCGTAGGATGAAGATGGTCTCTCTCAAGCAACCCTGCAACCAAATAACAAAGAGTCTCTTGTGTCCCCAACACACCCAATACAATGGTAAATTGTATAGGTGCACTAGTTCGGCGAAGAGATGGTGATACAAGTGGTATATGGATGGTAGATATAGGTTTTTGTAATCTGAAAATATAAAAACAGCAAGGTAACTAATGATAAAAGTGAGCACAAACGGTATTGTAATGCGTTGAAACAAGGCCTAGGGTTCATACTTTCACTAGTGCAAGTTCTCTCAACAATAATAACATAATTGGATCATATAACTATCCCTCAACATGAAACAAAGAGTCACTCCAAAGTCACTAATAGCGGAGAACAAACGAAGAGATTATGGTAGGGGATGAAACCACCTCAAAGTTATCCTTTCTGATCGATCTATTCAAGAGTCCGTAGTAAAATAACATGAAGCTATTCTTTCCGTTCGATCTACCAAAGAGTTCATACTAGAATAACACCTTAAGATACAAATCAACCAAAACCCTAATGTCACCTAGATACTCCAATGTCACCTCAAGTATTTGTGGGTATGATTATACGATATGCATCACACAATCTTAGATTCATCTATTCAAACCAACACAAAGTACTTCAAAGAGTGCCCCAAAGTTTCTACTGGAGAGTCAAGACGAAAACGTGTGCCAACCTCTATGCATAGGTTCATGGGCGGAACCCGCAAGTTGATCACCAAAACATACATCAAGTGGATCAATAGAATACCCCATTGTCACCACGGGTATCCCACGCAAGACATACATCAAGTGTTCTCAAATCCTTAAAGACTCAATCCGATAAGGTAACTTCAAAGGGAAAACTCAATCCATTACAAGAGAGTAGAGTGGGAGAAACATCATAAGATCCAACTAGAATAGCAAAGCTCGCGATACATCAAGATCATGCCACCTCAAGAACACGGGAGAGAGAGAGAGATCAAACACATAGCTACTGGTACATACCCTCAGCCCTGAGGGAGAACTCCTCCCTCCTCATCATGGAGAGCACCGGGATGATGAAGATGGCCACCGGAGAGGGATTCCCCCTCTGGCAGGGTGCCAGAACGGGTCTAGATTGGTTTTCGATGGCTACGGAGGCTTCTGGCGGCAGAACTCCTGGTCTATTCTGCTCCCCGAAGTTTTTAGGGTATATGGGTATATATGGGAGGAAGAAGTACGTCGATGGACCTCCGGGCTGTTCACGAGGCAGGGGGCGCGCCCAGGGGGTGGGCGCGCACCCCACCCTCGTGGGCAGCCCGGGACTCTCCTGGTCCAAGTCCGATACTCCGTGTGCTTCTTCTGGTCCAAAAATAAGTTTCTTGAAGTTTCGGGTCAATTGGACTCCGTTTGATTTTCCTTTTCTATGATACTCTGAAACAAGGAAAAAACAGAAACTAGCATTGGGCTCTGGGTTAATAGGTTAGTCCCAAAAATAATATAAAAGTGTATAATAAAGCCCTTAAACATCCAAAACAGATAATATAATAGCATGGAACAATCAACAATTATAGATACGTTGGAGATGTATCACTCCACAGTCTTATACAGATGCATTTGTTGCAGGACTCCTCTCCATGCCACCTTCGCACTCCAGAGCTCCCGAAGATCAAGCTTAGAGAGCCGCATAACACTATGCATTTTCAAGCTTTTTGGTAACTTGTTTCCAAAGGAGGAGAAAGTGTATAGATCATAGGCTGAGAGAGAGAGAGAGCTTTGCTTCTTTTTGCTATCTCTTGCTACATATTTGCTTGCTTGCTTGGTTGATACTCTATTTTTGTGTGTGTGAGATACTTGTATGGTCATGTGTTTGATCATATCATACTTTAATGTTTGTGCTTGAATGATGACATTATCTATCTCTCATGTATGATCATTCACTTTGCCTTGGTGATGAGTGCATATTTCATATTCCGTCATTTTGAGCGCTCCACCAAGATGTATGTGACATGGAAGAGTAAATGATCCTAATCGATTGTGCATTTGCATTCAAAAGCAAATTTTAAATAATGCACAAATTTAGGGGGAGCTCTTGCTTATCACATACTTCTCAAAGCGACGATGTATTTATCTCTTGTTATCATTGTCGAAGCTTTGATCTATATGTTGTCATCAATTACCAAAAGGGGGAGATTCAAAGTACAACTAATCCCTGGGTGGTTTTGGTAATTATTGACAACATATAGCTCACTGAAGTAATATCCATTCAAGATAATCTCTTCAGAAAGTTCAATGATTGGCATGGCATGGACTAGAGATGTGGACCCCTAAAAGTGCTAAGGACACATATTGGCACAAGCTCAAGACTCTACATTTTCATTTTAGTGATCCAAGATCACATTGAGTCCATAGAAAAAGCCAATACTATTCAAAGGGGATGAGGTGTTGCTTAATGGCTTGCTTGCTCAAAATGCTTAGTGATATGCTCCAAAAGCCCTCAACCACTTTCTCATTCCCACATATGTCCCAAACCAAAAGTCAAACTCGGCCCCACCGATTTGATTTATCCGGCGCCACCGAGTTCATTTGACATAGCCATAGCCAGAAACCCTAATCATTTCGGTCTCATCGATAGGGATCTCGG
The DNA here is from genome assembly GCF_003073215.2 of Triticum urartu. NCBI lineage: Eukaryota > Viridiplantae > Streptophyta > Magnoliopsida > Poales > Poaceae > Triticum > Triticum urartu. The sequence continues at coordinate 461,315,888 of NC_053027.1, forward strand.
TCTCACCGAGATGGGATTGCAAACTCTCGGTTTCCCTTCGTAATGTTTCGGTCTAACCGAGATGAGCGATCGGTCCCACCGAGTTCGCAATGCAAACTCTTTGTTTCCTTTTCGTAACATTTCGGTCTCACCGAAATGAGCGATCAGTCCCACCGAGATTGCCTGACCAACTCTCTGTTTGCCTATTACTGAAATCGGTCTCACCGAGATTAAGTTATGCCCTAACCCTAACATATCGGTCCCACCGAGTTAATCATGTCGGTCCCACCGAAAATCCTAACGTTCACATTTTGAATTAAATTGATCTGACCGAGTTTCACTATTCGGTCCCACCGAGTTTGGTAAATTATGTGTAACGGTTAGATTTTGTGTGGAGGCTATATATGCCCCTCCACCCTTCCTCCATTTGTGGAGAGAGCCATTAGAACGTGCCTACACTCCCAGCATTCATTTTCTGAGAAAGAACCACCTACTCATGTGTTGAGACCAAGACATTCCAATCCAACCACAGGAATCTTGATCTCTAGCCTTCCCCAAGTTGCTTTCCACTCAAATCATCTTTCCACCATGTCCAAATATGTGAGAGAGAATTGAGTGTTGGGGAGACTATCATTTGAAGCACAAGAGCAATGAGTTCATCATCAACACACCATCTATTACCTTTTCGAGAGTGGTGTCTCCTAGATTGGTTAGGTGTCACTTGGGAGCCTGCGTCAAGATTGTGGAGTTGAACCAAGGAGTTTGTAAGGGCAAGGAGATCACCTACTTCGTGAAGATCTACCCAAGTGAGGCAAGTCCTTCGTGGGCGATGGCCATGGTGGGATAGACAAGGTTGCTTCTTCGTGGACCCTTCGTGGGTGGAGCCCTCCGTGGACTCGCGCAGTCGTTACCCTTTGTGGGTTGAAGTCTCCATCAATGTGGATGTACGATAGCACCACCTATCGGAACCACACCAAAAATCTCCGTGTCTACATTGCATTTGCTCCCCTCAAACTCCTCCCCTTTTACCTTCATATGCACATGATTTACATTCCGCTGCTATACTCTTAGAATTGCATGTGTAGGTTGATTGCTTGACTTGTGATAAGTTGCTAAAATTTGCCAAGACTTAAAATTGGGAAAAGGCTAGATTTTTATTTGGTCAAGTAGTCTAATCACCCCCCTCTAGACATACTTTCGATCCTACGATGAGCGAAAACGGTATTGCAATGCTTCGAACACAAGGCCTAGAGTTCATACTTTCACTAGTGCAAGTTCTCTCAACAATGATAACATAATTAGATCACATAACAATCCCTCAACATGCAACAAAGAGTCACTCCAAAGTCACTAATAGCGGAGAACAAACGAAGAGATTATTGTAGGGTACGAAACCACCTCAAAGTTATTCTTTCTGATCGATCTATTGGGCTATTCCTATAAGTGTCACAAACAACCCTAGAGTTCATACTAAAATAACACCTTAAGACACACATCAACCAAAACCCTAATGTAACCTAGATACTCCAATGTCACCACAAGTATCGACGGGCTTGATTATACGATATGCATCACACAATCTCATATTCATCTATTCAAACCAACACAAAGAACTTTAAAGAGTGCCCCAAAGTTTCTACCGGAGAGTCAAGACGAAAACGTGTGCCAACCCCTATGCATAAGTTGACAAGGTCACGGAACCCACAAGTTGATCGCCAAAACATACATCAAGTAGATCACGTGAATATCCCATTGTCACCACAGATAAGCACATGCAAGACATACATCAAGTGTTCTCAAATCCTTAAAGACTCAATCCGATAAGATAACTTCAAAGGGAAAACTTAATCCATTACAAGAAGGTAGAGGGGGATAAACATCATAATATCCAACTATAATAGCAAAGCTCACGGTACATCAAGATCGTGCCAAATCAAGAACACGATAGAGAGAGATAGAGGGGGGGAGAGAGAGAGATCAAACACATAGCTACTGGTACATACCCTCAACCCCAAGGGTGAACTACTCCCTCCTCATCGTGGAGAGCGCCGGGATGATGAAGATGGCCACCAGTGATGATTTCCCCCTCCGGAAGGTGCCGGAACAGGGTCCCGATTGGTTTTTGGTGGCTACAGAGGCTTGCGGTGGCGGAACTCCCAATCTTGGTTCTGTTCTGGAGGTTTGGGGATATATAAGAGGTGTTGGCATCGAGAACAAGTCAGGGGAGTCCACAAGGGGTCCACAAGGTCGGGGGGCACGCCCCCACCCTTGTGGTGGCCTCGGGACTCCTCTGGTGCATCTCCGGTACTCCGTGGGCTTCTTTTGGTCCATAAATAATCGTCGTAAAGTTTCAGGTCAATTGGACTCCGTTTGATATTCCTTTTCTGCGAAGCTCGAAAACAAGGAAAAAACATAATCTGGCACTCGGCTCTAGGTTAATAGGCTAGTCCCAAAAATCATATAAAATAGCATATAGATGCATATAAAACATCCAAGATACATAATATAATAGCATGGAACAATAAAAAATTATAGATATGTTGGAGACGTATCAAGCATCACGTCCGTGACAAGTAGACCGACTCCTGCCTGCATCTACTACTATTACTCCACACATCGACAGCTATCCAGCATGCATATAGTGTATTAAGTTAACAAGAACGGAGTAACGCCTTAAGTAAGATGACATGATGTAGAGGGATATATCCAATCAATATGAATAAACCTCACCTTTTTATCCTTAACGACAACAATACAAATACGTGCCTCGCTACTCTTTCTGTCACTGGGTGAGGACACCGCAAGATTGGACCCATTACAAAGCACCTCTCCCATTGCAAGAAAAATCAATCTAGTTGGCCAAACCAAATCAATAGATCAGAGAGAAATACAAAGATATCTTAATTATGCATAAAAGAGTTCAAAGAAGACTCAAAAAATATTCATACATAATTTGATCATAAATCCACAATTCATCGGATCTCAACAAATGCACCGCAAAATAAGATTACATCGAATAGATCTCCAAAAACATCGAGGAGAACATTGTATTGAAGATCGAAGAGAGAGAAGAAGCCATCTAGCTACTAGCTATGGACCCGTAGGTCTGTACTAAACTACCCACACATCATCGAAAGGGCAGCAAGGTTGATGTAGAGTCCCTCCGTGACTGAATCCCTCTCCGGCGGAGTACCGGAACAGGTCTCCAGATGGGATCTCACGAGGACAGAAACTTGCGGTGGCGGAAAAGTTTTTTTGGTGTGCCCCCTGATATACGGGGAATATTTGGGTATTTCTGGAACTGGGATTAGGGTTACGGGTGCCATGGTGGGCCCACAAGCTCGCCCCCCCCCCACGGCGCGCCTGGTGAGCTTGTGGCCCATCCGTGGCCCTTCTGGCCTCGTCCCGATGCTTCCTAGGTGTCTTCTAGTCCAAGAAAAATCGTCAAAAAGTTTCGTTCCGTTTGGACTTCGTTTGGTATTGATTTTCTGTAGAAAACAAAAACAAGGAAAAACAGCAACTGGCATTGGGCACTAGGTTAATAGGTTAGTCCCAAAAAATGATATAAAATAGTATAATAATGCATATAAAACATCCAAGATGGATAATATAATACTCCCTCCATCCCAAAATTCTTGTCTTAGATTTTTCTAAATACGGATGTATCTAGTTAGATACATCCGTATCTAGACAAATTTAAGACAAGAATTTTGGGACGGAGGGAGTAGCATGGAACAATAAAAAATTATAGATATGTTGGAGACATATCAAGCACCCCCAAGCTTAATTCCTGCTCGTCCTCAAGTAGGTAAATGATAAAAACAGAATTTTTGATGTGGAATGCTACCTAACATGTTTATCATGTAATCTTTCTTATTGTGGCATGAATATTCAGATCCATAAGATTCAAAACAAAAGTTTAATGTTGACATAAAAACAACAATACTTCAAACATACTAATAAATCAATCATGTCTTCTCAAAATATCATGGCTAAAGAAAGTTATCCCTAGAAAATCATATAGTCTTGTCATGCTTTATCTTCATAACACAAAGTATTTATCATGCACAACCCTTGTGTTAGCCAAGCAATTGGTTCATACTTTTTAACGCTCTCAAGCTTTTTCAACTCTCACACAATACATGAGCGTGAGCCATGGATATAACACTATAGGTGGAATAGAATATGATGGTGAAGGTTGTGTGGAGAAGACAAAAAAAAAGAGAGTCTCACATCGACGAGGCTAATCAATGGGCTATGGAGATGCCCATCAATTGATGTCAATGCAAGGGGTAGGGATTGCCATGCAACGGATGCACTAGAGCTATAAGTGTATGAAAGCTCAAAAAGAAAACTAAAGTGGTTGTGCATCCAACTTGCTTGCTCACGAAGACCTAGGGCACTTTGAGGAAGCCTGTCATTGGAATATACAAGCCAAGTTCTATAATGAAAAATTCCCACTAGTAACATATGAAAGTGACAAATAGGAGACTCTCTATTATGAAGAACATGATGCTACTTTGAAGCACAAGTGTGGAAAAGGATAGTAACATTGTCCCTTCTCTTTTTTTCCTTTTTTTCTTTTGGGCTCTTTGGCCTCTTTTTATTTATTTATGTCCGGAGTCTCATCCCAACTTGTGAGGGAATCACAGTCTCCATCATCCTTTCCTCACATGGGACAATGCTCTAATAATGTTGAACATCACACTTTTATTTACTTACAACTCAAGAATTACAACTCGATACTAGAACAAAGATATGACTCTATGTGAATGTCTCCGGTGGTGTACCGGGATATGCAATGATCTAGCGTGACATGTATAAAAAAATATGAACGGTGGAGAAGCCACAAATACTATGCCAACTATATGATCATGCAAAGAAATATGACAATGATGGTATGTGTCATAATAACATGGAACGGTGGAAGTTGCATGGCAATATATCTTGGATTGGCTATGAAGATGCCATAATAGGTAGGTATGGTGGTTGTTTTGAGGAAGATATAAGGTGGCTTATGTGTGAAAGAGTGTATCAACTTTTTTCAGAACCTCGATAACAACTTTTCATATATGAATCTTTACCTCTGGACCATTCCAGAGCTCCTCTTGATGTCTCGGATCCCATCCGGGACTCCGAACAACCTTCAGACTTTTCACTATTAATATCTCAACACTACCCTAGCGCTACCGAACGTTAAGCGTGCGACCCTACGGGTTCGAGAACATGCAGACGTGACCCAGAATCCTCTCCGATCAATAATCAATAGCGGGACTTGGATGCCCATATTGATTCCTACGTATTCAACGAAGATCTTTATCAGTTAAACCACGATGTCAAGGATTCAGTCAATCCCGTATGCAATTCCCTTTGTGTGGCGATATGTTACTTGCCCGGGATTCGATCATCGGTATCTCCATACCTAGTTCAATCTTGTTGCCGGCAAGTCACTTTACTCGTTCCGTAATACAAGATCCCGTGACTAAACTCATTAGTCACATGAAGCTTCTTATGATGTTGTATTACTGAGAGGGTCCAGAGATATCTCTCAGTCACACGAAGTGACAAATCCCAACCTCGATTCATGCAAACCAATAGACACCTTCGGAGATACCTGTAGAGCACCTTTATGATCACCCAGTTACAAACTAACGTTTGATAACACACAAAGTATTCCTCCGATATCCGGGAGTAGTATGATCTCATGGTCGAAGGAACTGATACTTAACATGAAGAAATCTATAGCAAATAATTAAATGATCTGATGTTAAGCTTACGGTTGGGTCTGTCCATCACATCATTCTCCCAATGATATGATCCCATTATCAAATGACAACTCATGTCTATGATTAGGAAACCATGACCATCTTTGATCAACGAGCTAGTCTAGTAGAGGCTTACTAGGGACACGGTGTAATTTATGCATTCACACATATTTTTAAGTTTTCGGTCAATACAATTCTAGCATGAATAATAAACATTTATCATGAACGGGAAATATGATAATAACCATTTTATTATTGCCTCTAGGGCATATTTCCAACACTTGATGCTCCATAGAAATTGTCATTTAATACCAAAGTTTAGAGCAAATAAATCTTCATATATGTGGACTTCATCCTTGATTCCATCCAATATTCTTGAGGCACCATCTAAGGACAATACCTTCAAATATATCTCACTGAAAATATTAGTCCATAGAGATTGTCATTAATTATCAAAACCACAATTAGGGGCTACATGCACTTTCATCGGCGCTAAAGTATGTTTGCGCTTGCTCCATGGTGAAGCCGTCATAGACTGGCGCGGGCTCCGGCGCCGAGTCATCGTTGGAGCCTGTCTTCATTGTGGGGTCGTCGTCGGAGACCTCTAGGGAGCTGGCGGGCATGTCGACCTCTATCCGCCTGGCACGACGGCTCTGTCAGGCGGCCGCAAGGGCGGCCACCTCGAGCTCCTGTTTCACTGACAGGCTCTCCCACAACGCGTTCCCGCTCGTAGTCATGTCGGATATGATGCATCAGAGAAGGGTGTGGAGCGGGTGTAAAGTGGTGTGGTTTGAGCTAGGAGTGGCCACCTTTAAATAGCGGATGTCGGATGAGCCCAATTGTCCGAATGTGTCAATGCGCGAGGGCCGGAGTTGGTTTCTTGGCCTATGTGTCTGTTTAATGGCGGCCGACGGACAGACATGCACCCCGTTTGAATGCGGTACATACCGTCCCGTCCCGTCCAGTAACGCATCTCCGGCATTGAACATGCGCGGACACCGGAGACGCGGCGTGGGCGGCGCTCTCGATCGGCAAGCCGTTTCAATGCCTTCATCAATGAAAGATCACATCTGCTCTTCGTCGGCGTTAATGTGGAGTTTCCGCTCTAGAGCGGCATAAATGCGGGCAACTGCTTCAAATGAAAAATGGTGCGAATGAGAAAGAGGGTTTTGCACGGGCCATGATTGTCGAAGCGTGTGCGTGGCATCGGTCCGGACAGGAGCAAAATGTCTCTCCCCGGTTTGCGTGAAAAAAGACGCCGGACCGGCCATCCGCGACGGATGTGGACGAATCATCAATGGGTGGAGTACTACCGTGCATGAACAAATCCACTGACTCCATAACGCTTTATCAGTACCAAGTCAGAAGACATACGGGTCAAATTGCAGAGCGTGCCGTCTGCCTAATCCTACCCGGTTTTTTTTAGTGGCCCGGGTTATTTTATTATTCTGAGAAGAATATGGTGCGAGCGCGTGGAAGGAAGGAAAAGACGACTCCTCCCTAAAGTACAACAGTTGTTGGCACTTGGCACTTGGCAGCGGCACCAAAAGCCCCCCCCCAAAAAGCCGCAGGAGACCTCGACTGGAAGGCACCGGCGAACTCCAACCAACAAACCACGCGGGGCGGCCGGCCAAATCTACGCCACCACGCGTGCGAGGCCCTCGCCGCAGTTCGATTCGGCTCCCCCCTCCCCCGCCGCCCTCGATTCTCGCCGCGGAAGGTATCGTCTCGGCCCCAAACCCTCGATCGATCCTCCGCTTTCCCCCAATTTCGGCCCGGCGGTTGGTTGCGCCCTCCCTTTCAATTTCGACCCTCTGGTCTACTAACAACTCTACTAGATTAGATTAGATCAGAAATAAATTGCTCGTTCGTTCGTTCGGATTGAACTTCCGCGCCGACGCGTTAATCTAACGGTGCCGTGCGATTTTTCTTTGCGTATTGGCAGCGAAAATGAGCGACAATCTGATGGAGAAAGTGAACGCCCTCGGCGAGCGCCTCAAGATCACCGGGTCGGAGGTGGGCAAGCAGATGCAGGCCGGCATGAGCTCCATGAGCTTCAAGATGAAGGAGCTCTTCCAGGCGCAGACCCCGGCCGACAAGATCGTCGAGGACGCCACCGCCGAGACCCTCGAGGGGCCCGACTGGGCCGCCAACCTCGAAATCTGCGACCTGATCAACACCGAGAAGGTGAACAGCGTCGACCTCATCCGCGGGATCAAGAAGCGGATCATGCTCAAGGAGGCCAGGGTTCAGTTCCTCGCCCTCTTCCTCCTCGAGACCATCGTCAAGAACTGCGAGAAGGCCTTCTCCGAGGTTGCGGCCGAGAGGATTCTCGATGAGATGGTCAGGCTGATTGATGACCCCCAGACGGTGGTCAATAACAGGAACAAGGCCCTCACGCTCATTGAAGCATGGGGAGAATCTGGTGATGAGCTCCGCTACTTGCCGGTCTATGAGCAAACCTACAAGGTAAAATTAATGTCCCCTTTATTTCGTTCCTCCATCACTAGAGAAATCAGCAGTACAAATTGGTGTATTATGTTTAGATTTGCTAATTTTGTCCCGTGTCAGTGAGGCTAATTTTCCAACCTGTTCATAAAAAAATCAGCCACGATAATCTCCTCAAAATAGGCTTTCGCCCTGCTTTAAAAATAAAGCCACGATAATCTCTGTTGCCCCATTATGTAAGCAAGGAAGGAACCCAATTTAGGACCAACCTGCTGAGGGTTGTTTTAGCCATTAGCAAAGGGGTACATCGCTTCGTGGAACCACTCAGACCTCTCTTTAATAATTTCATACTTCTGTGGTTAGAAGCTGGTGGTTAGTATTAGCAGTCATTGCTTTATTCATCACCTTGTGAATCACTCAGTATCTTTGGTAGCAGCTTTGCCGTTTATTCAGTTGTGCTAAATAATATCATAATCCAAAAGTTGTTTCAGTGTCCATTTTGATGGTAATATAATAAACCCATATGATTAGTGCGTTGGTAATGGTTAGTTCCTTGGTGGTTACAAGTACATTGTGCTAATCTATTTTTTTTACAGAGCCTGAAATCAAGAGGAATTCGGTTTCCTGGACGTGACAATGAGAGCCTGGCCCCCATATTTACTCCACCACGCTCTGTTGCTGAAGCTGAAGTTGCTGCAAATTTCTCCCAGCAAATATTCGAAGATGTACATGTGCATACATATACTGCTGAAGAAACAAAGGAAGCTTTCGATGTGGCCCGTAACAGCATGGAACTTCTTTCAACTGTTCTTTCATCCTCCCCTCAGCAGGATGCTTTGCAGGTAACTGGATTTTGTATAACTTTATCCCAAGCTCGTATTAGATACTTTTGACTGTACTATACTGTACACACAGATGTCTGCTTATTGATAACAGTTTCTATGTGTGAGATCGGTTTCCTCAAGCAGCTTTTGCAGTTAACAATTTCTTTCTGTACTTGTTGCTGTTTTGTGCTGCTGATAGATCAGGCTAGTACTGTCACTTGGTTTGGCTCAATGTATGATATTTTGGATGAGATATGATTGTGTACTTTAGTAATCATGAGGTGATGTGCATGTGCAGTTCATTGTTATTCTTAAAATCTGTTGCAAGTATTTTGCTCATTTTATTACAACGGGTGCTCATTTTACTCTGTTGTCCTGATGGAGTGGGTCTGTAACATACTCCTCCTGTTTCTAAATATAAGTGTTTTTAGAGATTTCAATATGGACTATATACGGATTCAGGAATGGAGGGAGTACTACCTAAACTGGATTGCTTATTTGCCAGTCACTTAGAAAATCTAATTATTGTTGGTTACTGCTTTATTGAGCACGAATGATGTTCCCTGATACTGATGACATTAACAGCAAGAAACAGTGCAAACCAGTCATTATTAAAAATACTCACTCTTTGTATTTTGTGCAAATGGAAGTAGTTACTAATCTAACATGCTTTGTCATTGTAATATTTCAAACTTTAAAGTACATTTTATTGGACATGGTTTTAAACTGACAAGAAGCTAGTGATGATTGATTCTGTTATCTGGAAGTTGAAAGTGATATTCATGAACTGTGAAGGTTATCTGCTATTGTGTTTTGACTGGTTCTGCGACTTCCACAGGATGACTTAACAACCACTCTTGTGCAACAATGCTACCAATCTCAACATACTATCCAGAGATTCATCGAGACGGCTGGGGACAATGAGGCCTTGCTCTTCGAGGCCTTGAGTGTGAATGATGAAGTCCTGAAAGTGCTATCCAAATACGAAGAGATGAAGAAGCCCATGGCTTCGGCGCGTACAGAACAGCCAGTGGTCATACCAATTGCCACGGAGCATGAAGATTCCGTGACTGTTGGCAATGAGGATGCCCTGGTCAGAAAACCAGCTGCTGCTAGAGCAATGTCAGGCGGCGATGATGATATCCTCGATGATCTCGATGAGATGATATTTGGCAAGAAGGGAGGAAGCAGTTCCCAGGACGTGTCCAAAAGGCAGGACCCAAAGAAGGATGACCTAATCAACTTCTAAATACCGGCCCAGCAAGTTGCGGAGTTCCATTAGGGATACACAGCATGTCTGCTGCTTTTTATACTGCTGAACGATGTCTGTATTCATCCGGTAGAAGACTGCACTGCACGTACATTCAGTTAGGGATTGGGTCGCTTGTTTATTTGCATACGATGATACTTTGTCGTCCACAGTTTGTTCAGTTGATAAGTTGCTGCAAACTTCTCATCTTCCAGTTTGCGTTAATTAGGCGTACGTAGCTATTTGCTTTTCTGTCTGTGCTCACTCAGGCGATTGCTTAAGCTTTGGCCAAAACAAGTTGAGGTCGAAATGAACCAATCCTGATTAACATCATGATGAACCCAGTACATGTGTGGTAGTGGTGCTCCTCAATGGAGAGAGTAGCGTACAAAAACATGGTATGGACAGACAAAACTTTCCTCCTCCATGCCTCACTAACAGCCACAGGCGATACACTCCGCGTGGTACTACAATCTTCCAAATGACAAAGAAGGCGAAACATGTATATCTTGGAATTGCCGTCCGTCCAAAAATGACGTCTTGGATGTAGTAATAGTAGTTGTTCAGGCAGTGACGGGGGAGACGAGCTTGGCTCTGAGCTCTTTCCTCAGTATCTTCCCTGACGCCGACTTGGGGATCGCATGGGTGAAGTACACCTTGTGCAGCCTCTTGTAAAACACCACCTGAAAATTGGCAAACTAACCGTGGTCAGAGATGGCCGATCGATTCAGCGACCAAGGTTCTGTAGCTGCTCTCGTGTGTGACTACCTGCTTGGATACGAACTCCTTGATGGCCTCCTCGGCGATGTCGGAGTCGGCGGCGCGCACCACGAACGCGACCGGGACCTCGCCGGCGGCGTCATCCTTTTGCCTGCCATCCATTCATTTACACGCACCCAGTTTATTACCCAGGCCAGTTCGATCTTGTTCTTGAAGCTGAACAAGTGATGTACTTGAAGACATTACTGAGATGATGGTTGTCTTACGGGACGACGGCGGCGTCGGCGATGGAGGGATGCGCGATGAGCAGAGCCTCCAGCTCGGCCGGCGGCACCTGCACGTACGGGGTATCATCACAGTGTTAGTTAAGTCATACTGTAGAAAGTGGTGCCGTGCACGTCTTCAGAGATGTCGTGTTTGTTTACCTGGAAGCCCTTGAACTTGATGAGCTCCTTGACGCGGTCGACGATGAAGACCTCGTCGTCGTCGTCGACGTAGCCGACGTCGCCGGTGTGCAGCCACCCCTCGACGTCGATCGTCGCGGCGGTGGCCACGGGGTCATTCAGGTAGCCTTTCATGATCTGCGGGCCGCGGATGCAGATCTCGCCGGGGAGGTTGCGGCCGAGGGAGAGGCCCGTGTCGGGGTCGACCACCTTGAGCTCCGCGTTGCGCACCACCGTGCCGCACGACCCGGACTTGGCCGGCGTCGGCTCCCTCGCGAACGCCGGGCACATGGACAGCACCGGCCCGGCCTCCGTCATCCCGTACCCCTGCGCGCACAGCGACAACCTCACGTGTCAGCTTCGCGCCCGTGGCCACCTGGCCGGTACGGTGGGACGCGCGCCACCACGCGACGCACGCGCCGGGACCATCCAGGTAGGTGCGGCGAGCGGCGAGCGGCTCACATGGATTAGTTGAGCAACCAACGTCTCATCGACGCGACGTGTGATTGTGTGAACCGTACGGCAGTGCCATTTTCCCAACACGGCACGCAGCTTCTATACTCATCCGACGTAGATTAGCTGAGTATCTATATGTACGTACGTACGTACGCTTGGTGCGTGCGTACGTGGAGCCTGAAGCTGCTGCATGTGCATGCCTCGCACACGCGTTGCACGCCTCCGTGGAAGGAGCGGGCAGTGGCGTTGCACGTATACGCGCTAGTTTGGTGGAGCGTGTGGCGTTGCGTTGGCACATATACGAGCAGAATGGCCCTGGTGGACGGGCTAGTACACGTCGCTCTACGGCTGCAAGACGACAGCCCGTGCAGCTGCCATTTTTGGCTACTTGTTCAGGAACGCCATCACCGTTGCTAGCGATGTTCGAGCAGTACTGAATGAATACAGATCACATAACTGATGGCCGAGCGTGCCGTGGGTTGTGGGCATGTTGCACAGCGGCATGGAGTGAATAATCTGTGCCAAATTTTGCAGTCAAGATGGAACAACTGACCGTCCTCTCTTCGATCAAATGCGCTTCAGTTAGATTCAGTTGAAGTGTGGTGAGATGTTCCTATGCTCTATCTCAAGCTAGCTCAAGATATTCGTCGCAAATAAAAAGATAATTCAAGACTTCCCGCCAAAAAGAAGAAGCTGGAGTAATTCAAGATCGTCTACAATGCAAACTCGTAATTCATGCTAATTCAAGTTCCTAGAGTATGTTCTAATGCTGGAGTGAAAAACAGCGGATCACGCGGGCGGCAGATATGTACACACGCACCTGTCCGAAGATGGCCTGCGGGAGGCGGCCACGGAGCGCGTCCTGGAGCTCCTTGCCGAGCGGTGCGGCGCCGGAGAGCACGATCCGGATGGAGCTCAGGTCGTGCTGCTCCACCACGGGGTTCTTGGCCAGCGCCAGCACCAGCGGCGGCACCACGGCGGCCACCGTCACGCGCCACCGCTCGATGCCCGCCAGCATGGCGCCCATCTCGAACTTGGGCATCAGCATCACGGCCGCGCCGGCGCGCACCGCGCACAGCAGCACCGAGTTGAGCGAGAAGATGTGGAACAGCGGCAGCACGCAGAGCGCCACGTCCCCCTCCCGCATGTACAGGTTCGGGTTCTCGCCGTCCACCTGCTGCGCCACGCTCGACACCAGGCCCCCGTGCGTCAGCACCACGCCCTTGGGCAGCCCCGTCGTGCCCGACGAGTAGGGCAGCGCCACGGCGTCGTCCGGCGAGATGGACACCTCCGGGACCGAGCCCTCGTCGGCGGACCCGACGATCCCCCAGAAGGGCAGGCATCCGTCCGGGGTGGCCGCCTCGTCGTCGACGGTGATTACGGTGAGCGTGTCGTCGCCGCCGCTTGTGCTGATTCTCGGGAAGCTCTCGTGCCGGAGCTTGTCGACGTAGGCGGACTGGGTGACGATCATCTTGGCGCCGGAGGCGACGAGCTGCTTGTGGATCTCCTGCGGGGTGCAGAACGGGTTGGCCGCCGTGCTGACGGCGCCGAGGAAGGACGCGCCGAAGAAGGCGACGGCGAACTCCACGCAGTTCTGGAGCAGGATCATGACGCGGTCCCCGTGGCCGACGCCGAGCCGGTGCAGCGCCGCGGCGGCCTTGCGGCAGAGCGCATGCGTCTCCGCGAACGTGTAGGTCCTCCCCGTGGCCGCGGCGATGAGGCACGGCGCGTCCGGGAGCTCGGCCGCCCTGGCGAAGCAGTACTCGTGCAGGGGCAGGTGGCTGGGGATGTCGATGTCCGGAAGCTTGGACCGGAAGATGGTCGCCTCCGGCACCACCGCCGAGACCGCCTCGGCTGCGGCGACGGCCTGCGGCTGCTGCACCTCCGGCGCCGCGACCTTGATCATGATCCTCTGTTATACGAGAGACGGAGAGCTTCCCGGAATGGCCAAGGAGCAGAGCCTGCCTGCACTAGACAAACAACGGCTCGCGAGTTCGTATACGCAGCGAGGGTGGAGGAGCTTGATTAGGTACAGACTACACAGGGCAATGGCTGCTTTCCGCGAATAAATACAGTGGCGACGAGCGGAGGTATGGGCGGGAGGAGAAGAGGGTAGGTAGGAAGAGGCGGGAGGGGGGGAGGTGTGGAAGAGGCGCGAACACGCTGGCCGCCACGCAATCCGCCAACCCACCTTTCAAAAATGCGTGGGCGTTTCCTTTTTTTTTTTTGGAAACCCAAATCAAATGCAGTTTCCTGATACTTTTGATTTCTTCTAACTGCCCTGCAAAATTGGAGCATCATGAGAACAAAATGATCTAGTATTAGGACATGTTCGGAGACTCTCCCACTCCTCAAATCCACTTCAGAAGTTGGTGGAGTTGTAGCTAAAAATGGTGAAGCGGGGAAAAGGAAGCTTCACAGATTCTCAGATTTCAGGGAGCTGGAGGACTGCCGAACAACTCCTTAATAACAATGCATTGTTCTGTTTTTCGACCATCTATCCCTCAGGTGCCTGAAATTTCTTTTGCATCGGTCACTTTTACTCCCGGCCATCAGATCATGGATGAACATCTTGGTCTTCTTCTTCCTCCTCTAACCGTCACTGTTCATCTTCTTCCTTGATCCTGCAGCCCCCCTCCGACTCAGCCCTAACCGTCTGCCTCTGTGTCACGCGGCCGGCGGCTATCGCCACCCCGCCCTCCCTTTAACCTTCCCCCATCGCCCCGACCATCCCTCTAAGCCCCACCACATTGGTGAAGAATTTCGGCGATCCCTACACCCTTCCCCCTAAGATGCATAGCGGGGTTGCCTCTTCTCCAACGAGATCCCATCTTCGGCGAGCTCGGAATGAATCAGGAAAAGTGACTGGCGCAAAGGAAATTTTCAGGCACCTGAGGAAAAGTGACTGGCGCAAAGGAAATTTTCAGGCACCTGAGATATTGTAAAACCGGGTTTTCTTTCTGCGATAACCATGCATTGTTTCGCGGAAATACATTGATCTGTTTTTAGCTCCAGCAGCTTTATGAAATACTTCCTCCCTTTCAAAATATAAGTCTTTTTAGAGATTCTAATATGGATCACATGCGGAGCAAAATGAGCGAACCTACACTCAAAAATACGTGTGTAGTCCAAATTAAAACTTCTAAAAGAACTTACATTTAAGAACGGAGGAAATATTTGTCAAGGACAATCCACATTTATACTGAACACTCTCCGTTTCCTGCAGATGCAACCGTAAGATCCGATCACAAGGTGGTATACGATCTCATTCGATAACCAGTCGTCACTTCGTTGTTTTCCTTTGTTTTTTCCAACGTTGATCAGATCAGTATTCACTTCAGTACACCGCTCCGATGCGGCAATATATCTGTGGTCTTCTGGACGGCGCATGAGTTCTCCAGTAGTCCAGTACAGTTAGCTCGACTGAATATATCTCAAAATTGCTGAACAGGCCATGCATCCAGGTAATTGCTGACCCAGAGAAGAGGGATTGCAGTTTTGAGGCATGCTCTTCCATCTCTGTGGCCACAAACACGAAGCGTCATATACAGATTCAGCGTGGTGAGTTGCGAACTTGGGATTGCCTGCCGCGTGCATCCTCGCCTCTGTTGGCATTCAAACCATCAACGGACATAGGTATGAGAAGATAAAAGTAAACAGAAGGGGTCGTTGTTGGTGCATAACCGATATTTGCTACTCTCTTTGTTCCGAATTACTTGTCGTAGGTATAGATGTATCTAGATATATTTTAGTTGTAGATACATCCATTTCTGTGACGAGTAATTTGGAACGGAGGGGGTAGTATATAAGATCTTTCTTGGTGCATAAGCGAGGCATCAAACATAGACAAATTATGCATATAGAAAATTCTAAAGAAAGAGAAAAAGAAGAAACCCATGCCACGATTTCAAATCTTTTCAATTTATTAATCTATATTTATATCTATACCTACTATTAAAGAGAATAGGTATTCTTAGTTTGATTTAGTCCTTTTCGTTGAATTCATTTGGTTTGAGCGCAAGCTAATGTTTGTTGGGCCTTCTATGGGCCGTTTGGTTTGAGCGCACACTAATGTTTGATGGGCCTTCTATGTGCCGTTTGGTTTAAGTGCACGCTAATGTTTGATGGGCCTTCTATATATGGGCTTTCATAGAGATCGCAAAATATAATTGTGTCAAAATAAATCAATATTGTAGGAATTGAATAGAGGACCTCCTATCTGGCTCTTCGATGTAACAACCAACGAGTTATTAGTCCTTCTCGTGGAATTCGTTTGGTTTGAGCGCACACTAATGTTTGATGGTCCTTCTATGGGCTTCCATAGAGACCGCAAAATATAATTGGTTCAAAATAAATCAACATTGTGAGAATTGAACAGAGGACCTCTTGTCTGGCTCTTCGATGTAACAACCAACGAGTAATGCATCTGATGTAGGGTAGAACCCTAGGGGCCCGATCTTTCACGAAATGGAGGGGATCCCACGAAGAACACGAAGAACATGAGGGGAAAGAGAGGAATCACTCAAATCAACAAGAAACAATCACACATGTGCTAGATCCTCGAAACACAAAGAGATACACGATCCAAATCCAACAAAGGACGATACATAGGTAACCGGTTCTTCTCCGTGAGGAGGTCTTGATGGGGGCCACCAGTGAGGAGGTCTTGAATTCAAGATGGATCTTCTCCGTAGAGGCGCGCGGTCTCTCTCGCGGAGTAGATCCGTATGGATGAGCAAAGCTCTATCTCTAATGAGCTACTACTTTGCTAACCCTCACTAGGAGGAGGAGGGGGTCTATATATAGTGCTAAGCCACGGAGGGGTAAGTGAGGGGCGAAGGGGTACACGGGCTTCGACCCAAGTCACGCGCACAGGCGGGGTCCGGATGATCCGGGATCTCGTCCGGATGATCCGGCTCCGTCGAGGGGATTTCTGCAAGGTTCGGGTGTCTTCAGACGCAATTGTCCGGATGATCGGGGGGTGGGTCCGGATGATTCGGCTGAGCCTGGATGATCTGGACGGCGGTCCGGATGTCTGGCCTGGCTCCAGCGGCCGCCTCGTCTTCTTCTTCTCCTTTCTTCCGTCTTCTCTTCCATGCTTGGCCTTGGTCCTTTGAATCTCCATGGTCATCTCGTATGAGCCTGAGTATACACAAGGTCCATGCATGACGTAGTAGCCATGTCTCATATGTGAAAAGTGATGGATCGAAGATGAGTGAGTTCACCTTGTGTCCAATGGCATATGGTCAGGTCTTATCGTATGTCCTCTTGGGGCTTGGGGAGTAGTCGAAGTGTACATGGGGATGATCGTAGGATACTCCGCATCATCTCCCTACCCCTTGGGAAAGATCCGACCTCAGATCGTGATCCTCATCACCATGGGAACGGTTGTTGTGGACGGACTTGTAGTTGGACGGAGTTGAAGACGTTGCGCAATCCAAGTACTCCAAGGTGTCGCCGGAGTCGTATACATGCAAAAAGAGCAAACACAAACAACACTCGGAAATACAAAGGTTAGCACACACAAAGTGTCCATCATGTAAGAATGAGTCCGTGCGGCAAGATTGTTTGTGACAAAGCGCATGAAGCTTATATAGAATGATATGCAAAGCGTTCATGGGAGCAAAAGCATTCGTTGTGCACACAAATGTGTTGTGAATATGATCAGTGAGACCACGGTGCAAAATGATGTCATAGTGAGACGGTTTATCAATAGCATGAATATGGCAATGGATGCTCAGTATGAATAAGTTATCATGCAATTGATGGTATGCAATATGATCATGATGTATGAATATGCCATCAAAAAGATCACAACAAATTTTCTAAGGAAGTGCACAAGCTCATATATCATGGATGGCATGGGAATACAAGATGCAACAAGGCAATCATAATGTGAGTCAATCCATGCATAAGATGCAAATTTGTTATGTGTGGTGTTGTACCAAAACTCGATGTTGTGGCACTCCTCAACTTGAAGGTCCATAGGGTCCATCTCCAATGTCGGTCCTCCCTCCAATATGTGTATCATGTAGACAATAAGAAGGAAACAACAATGAAAGAATGACCCATCCAATATGCGTATGTGAGGATGGCTCAAAGGGAAGGATTTCACCTTATGAATGTTCCCAAAGATGTTGGAGTTGCACGTCATGTACGCCTTCACATAACCAATATGTCTCGTGATAGCGGTTCCTTGTGATTCCTTCAAAATGAAAGAACATGACAAACACTCAGAAAAACAAATGAGGTTAGCATGAAAGCAAAACCTATCATTCGTGTGGTGAGATACCCAACAAGTGTTCTCATCATTCTTGACATAAGAAAGGACAAGGTGTGGCATGGTATGAAAGCATATGATGCGACTACAACCAAAGACATTAGGATCTATGAAACAAGCAAGCTTCACAAGTAATATGTCCAAGTCTCCAAGATCAGATGCAACTATTGGAGGCAAGTGATAATGAACAAGATGTATCATGTGAGAGGCATGAACATATATGTCATCAACCCAAGAAAGCGAGTAATAGTGGAACATGGGTGATGCGACAAAGCAAGCAATCATAGTGATCAAGTCAAGCAAGCTAGTAGTACGAAGATGCAACGTACTAGAAGGGATCATGGCAAGCATGTCATGGGTGCAAATAGTGTGCATGAATACTTCACATGACATAGCACAAGCATGAAAGGAAGACATGAGCAAAATATCATCAATGTATTGGCAAGAAGTCCTATGTAAATAGCAATTGAACAATATGACTCTCCCAACACAAGAATCAACAATAGCAAGTGGCGCATGGTAAACATGGAAATAGCAACAAGGATCTCCACCAAGCATGCAAATACACATAGGAGTATCATAATTGTGAATCATGGGTAGATGCAAGCAAGGGTCACAATTGCATGGAAAAATCATGTAAAGATGCATAACATGCAAAGTGAACAAGATACAATGGGCATAAAGTAACAAATGATATATAGCCCATAGTCGTGTGAGAGCCAAGTAAAAGAGATGCGCATAGTCCTTGCGCAAAGGGAATGGTGGTAAGGGTAGTCCACGAGATCCCAGTCATTGTTTCTCTCAAGAGCTCGTTTCGTCAACTCGTGGGATTGAGAGGTTGACGAGTTTACGTGAGTACCTACACAAAACAAAGACAAAAGGAAAATTGTGTGTGCGTGGTATATGTACACATCATCCATCATGATGCGCACGTGCTTGTGTTGGTTAGCACCAAATATCCAATGCTCAAATAAATGAGATGCGTGATATAGAAACATGTCATCCATCATGAGAAGTTTGTTGTTATGTATGACATAATGGAGACTCAAATTGGGCAATGCATCATGAGAAATATGTAGAGCATTGTTATTCATGGAATGCATATGGTGCAAGCAATTATGAGAATCATGTAATGTATGGAATGCATCAAAATCTCCTAATATGTATGAGGAAACTATGGGGGTCTCCTCATGATCATTAGTGGAAACATCACATGGAGAATATTGACAACATCCAAAATAAAGCATATTTGGAACAATGTGATCATGGCATGGTATAGTAGATGAATTGCGCAAATCATGTAGAGGAAGCATGGCAATATCATCACATGAAAAACAAAATCCAATGACCATCATCTCGTCATCTATGCCACAAGTGCAAATAGGATTTATTTTAATGGGGCATGCATAGTTACTATGTTGAGATTGAAATGATGCAATATGGGAGATCTCACTCATAGCATATGACAAGTTTAAAGGATTGTCAAACATGATGTGACCAAAAGAATTTTCACATGATATCCTATGGAGCATAGCATCACAACTAGGCAGCTCAACATGCTCATCATCATATTCATCACAAATGGGTAAGTCATGACATGAGGAATTCGCACTAGCATGAAGCATGGGTGGATCAACATCATGCAAGCAATCATTGGTGGGATAGTCCGCTAGTGGGAAAAGAGAAGCACCGTCACCTATGTTACCTTTGGAGAATCGCTCATGTGTAGTAGGTGAGGTGTCAAAGACCAAGTCGTGGTCATGTTCATCTTGATGGAACCATGTGGGGGTGCATCATCGTCCACTATGGCCATCGTCGTCTCCATTGGAGGTATGGACTCGTCGAGGATAGGCATGTCATCATGTAGGAGACCTAGCACCAAAGAAGAAAACACACCCGGAGTAGAGGTTAAGTCGTTAGAAATCATAGTGGCCTCACATGCCATGTCAACTACCTCACTCACTAAGTGTTGTGGCTCACTCACTCCCTCTTGGATGCTCTCACTCGTATGGTTGGCAGAGTCACTCAAATGGCTCTCAACATCACCTAGGTTGTGTGGCATGCTGTCATGTGTGGGGCTAGTGGTGGTAACACTCATCCTCTCATAGGAAATTCTCTCAATGTCATGTATGGTGGAGTCACTCATCTCACTCATGGGGTGGTGGCTCTCCTCACATGGCAATTGGGGCATATCATCATATGTGGGTGTCGGAGAGATGTTGGTGCAAATGTCTCCATGCTCAATCATGTCATAGTCGTAGCCGTGGATGAAGGCCGAAGATGGCACATCACAACTCTCCTCCAAGACCAAATATAAGGTCTCATGTGCGGTCTCGTAGCTTGACTCGGAGTATGAGTCCAATATGGGCACCTTCTTCATGTTGTTGAAGAGGTTCATGTTTGCCGCCGTGGTCGAAGGGGATGGCCCTAGATCGACCTTCTTGTCACCATATTGTTGTAGGAGGCCCATATGATGTGGCACCTCGTAGCTTGTCTCCATGACCGAAGGGAAATTCCCATGCTCGACCATCTTCCTTGAGGGGTTTCCGAAGATGGAAGTGTCGCCCTCACTCGTAGTTGGTCGCCTTGTTGTTGAAGATGTTGATGTAGGCGAACTCATGGGAAGTAGGCGAAGATGCCGTGCATCCAAAGCAAAGATGCCTTGATAGCACTTGGCGAAGATGCCAAAGTGGTGGTGGTAGTAGTCGTAGCGTCCTCTTGGTGGTGCTTGTCTCGCGGTCTTCTCTTTTGCTCATGAAGCTTGGACTTGGAGTGAAGTAGGGCTTGTTGGGACTTGTGCATTTGCGCTCGGCAAGCATCTTCATGATGATGGTGTCGTTGTTGTGCTTGAGCTCGATGGCGTTTGTTGTCGTTGTGCACATGATGCTTGGAGGTGACTTGCCCTTCATGACGATGTGGATCGCGAACGTGATGGTGGTCGCCATGGAGATGTGGACGTGGACGACTTGCGCTTGCATCGCTTGGGAGCTCCGAAGATGATCAATTTTCTCGCCGTCGCCTTGAGGATGATGAAGGGGAAGAACAGTTGATCAACAAGGTATGAATCTCCCCCATCCTTGCATCTTGCTCCTCCTTTTGTGCAGAAAACTTGTTGTCGAAGTAGTCCATTCTCCTAGCTTCGGAATGTCGTAAGTCGGTGGTGATGTTGTCAATGACTTGCATTGCTCATTGTAGTCCGAAGTGGGGAGTGTTGGTTTTGTTCACGCCGTCGTTGTTGTCGAAGACCGGAGATGAAATGCCTTGCCTATCCATCACAAGACTCGAGCAAATATGAGTGGGAGAAAGAGAAGAACTTATACCAAATGTACCTTGACCAAAGTTGAAGATGGATCAATGATCACTCAATGATGTAACAAGGAAATAACACAATTGGTACCGATCTCGTCAATTCTCACACCTACACAAGTTAGGCTTATGGAGTAGCTTGGTGAGGATAGTGGCACAAAAATTTGATGCAAAATGTTAGCAAGAGTCAATAATGTTGAAAGAGATTCACAAATTCGCAAGTAAAACAAGTAGACCAATAGCAATGAATGGCACACGAAAACGCACACACAGATAGATAGATGGGGTTGTGCAACCAAGGAATGAGCTCAAAATGTGGAATCCACGTAAAACTCTCGTGTTGCACAATGATGTCTACTACACAACCGTCTTCTTGTAGACGTTGTTGGGCCTCCAAGTGCAGAGGTTTGTAGGACAGTAGCAAATTTCCCTCAAGTGGATGACCTAAGGTTTATCAATCCGTGGGAGGCGTAGGATGAAGATGGTCTCTCTCAAACAACCCTGCAACCAAATAACAAAGAGTCTCTTGTGTCCCCAACACACCCAATACAATGGTAAATCGTATAGGTGCACTAGTTCAGCGAAGAGATGGTGATACAAGTGCAATATGGATGGTAGATAAAGGTTTTTGTAATCTGAAAATATAAAAACAGCAAGGTAACTAATGATAAAAGTGAGCACAAACGGTATTGCAATGCTAGGAAACAAGGCCTAGGGTTCATACTTTCACTAGTGCAAGTTCTCTCGACAATAATAACATAATTGGATCGTATAACTATCCCTCAACATGCAACAAAGAGTCACTCCAAAGTCACTAATAGTGGAGAACAAACGAAGATATTATTGTAGGGTACGAAACCACCTCAAAGTTATCCTTTCTGATCGATCTATTCAAGAGTCCGTAGTAAAATAACACGAAGCTATTCTTTCCGTTCAATCTATCATAGAGTTCGTACTAGAATATGATACGTCTCCAACATATCTATAATTTTTGATTGCTCCATGCTATATTATCTACTGTTTTGGACATTATTGGGCTTTATTATCCATTTTATATTATTTTTGGGACTAACCTATTAACCGGAGGCCCAGCCCAGAATTGTTGTTTTTTGCCTGTTTTAGGATTTCGAAGAAAAGGAATATCAAACGGAGTCCAAACGGAATGAAACCTTCGGGGACGTGATTTTCTCAACGAACAAGACCAGGGAGACTTGGACCCTACGTCAAGAAAAGAAACAGGAGGCCACGAGGTAGGGGGCGCGCCTGCCTACCCTAGGCGCACCCTCCACCCTCGTGGCCCCCCTGTTGCTCCACCGACGTACTCCTTCCTCCTATATATATCCACGTACCCCCAAACAATCAGATACGGAGCCAAAACCCTAATTCCACTGCCGCAACTTTCTGTATCCACAAGATCCCTTCTTGGGGCCTGTTCCGAAGCTCCGCCGGAGGGGGCATCGATCACGGAGGGCTTCTACATCAATACCATAGCCCCTCCGATGAAGTGTGAGTAGTTCACCTCAGACCTACGGGTCCATAGTTAGTAGCTAGATGGCTTCTTCTCTCTTTTTGGATCTCAATACAATGTTCTCCCCCTCTCTTGTGGAGATCTATTTGATGTAATCTTCTTTTTGCGGTGTGTTTGTTGAGACCGATGAATTATGGGTTTATGATCAAGTCTATCTATGAATAATATTTGAATCTTCTCTGAATTCTTTTATGTATGATTGGTTATCTTTGCAAGTCTCTTCGAATTATTAGTTTGGTTTGGCCTACTAGATTGATCTTTCTTGCAATGGGAGAAGTGCTTAGCTTTGGGTTCAATCTTGCGGTGTCCTTTCCCGGTGACATTAAGGGCAGCAAGGCACGTATTGTATTGTTGCCATCGAGGATAACAAGATGGGGTTTTCTTCATATTGCATGAGTCTATCCCTCTACATCATGTCATCTTGCTTAAGGCGTTACTCTGTTTTTAACTTAATACTCTAGATGCATGCTGGATAGCGGTCAATGAGTGGAGTAATAGTAGTAGATGCATGTTGGGGAACATAGTAATTTCAAAATTTTCCTACGCACACGCAAGATCATGGTGATGCATAGCAACGAGAGAGGAGAGTGTTGTCTACGTACCCTCGTAGACCGGCAACGGAAGCGTTGACACAACGTAGAGGAAGTAGTCGTACGTCTTCCCGATCCGACCGATCCAAGTAGCGAACGTACGACACCTCCGAGTTCTGCACATGTTCAACTCAGTGACGTCCCTCGAGCTCCGATCCAGCAAAGTGTTGAGGGAGAGTTTCGTCAGCACGACGGCGTGATGACGGTGATGATGTTCTACCGACGCAGGGCTTCGCCTAAGCACCGCTACGATATGACCGAGGTGGAATATGGTGGAAGGGGGCACCGCACACGGCTAAGGAACAATCACGAGGATCAACTTGTGTGTCTATGGGGTGCCCCCACCCCCGTATATAAAGGAGTGGAGGAGGGGGAGAGGGCCGGCCCCTATGGCGCGCCCTGGAGGAGTCCTACTCCCACCGGGAGTAGGATTCCCCCCTTCCCTAGTTGGAGTAGGAGAGGAAGGGAAGGAGGAGTAGGAGAGAAGGAAAGGGGGGGGCACCCCCCAGACCTTCTCCAATTCGGCCTCCTGCCCAAAGGGGGCGCACCAACCCCTTGTGGGCTGGTGTGCTTCCTTCTTATGGCCCATAAGGCCCATAACTTCTCCCGGGGGGTTCCAGTAACCTCCCGGTACTCCGGAAAAATGCCTGAACCACTCGGAACCCATCCGATGTCCAAACATAGTCATCCAATATATCAATCTTTACGTCTCGACCATTTCGAGACTCCTCGTCATGTCCCTGATCTCATCCGGGACTCCGAACAACCTTCGGTACATCAAAACACAAAAACTCTTATTACGATCGTCACCGAACTTTAAGCGTGCGGACCCTACGGGTTTGAGAACTATGTAGACATGACCGAGACACGTCTCCGGTCAATAACCAATAGCGGAACGTGGATGCTCATATTGGCTCCCACATATTCTACGAAGATCTTTATCGGTCAAACCGCATAACAACATACGTTGTTCCCTTTGTCATCGGTATGTTACTTGCCCGAGATTCGATCGTCGGTATCTCAATACCTAGTTCATTCTCGTTACTGGCAAGTCTCTTTACTCATTCCGTAACACATCATCCCGCAACTAACTCATTAGTTGCAATGCTTGCAAGGCTTATAGTGATGTGCATTACCGAGTGGGCCCAGAGATACCTCTCCGACAATCGGAGTGACAAATCCTAATATCGAAATACGCCAACCCAACAAATACCTTTGGAGACACCTGTAGAGCACCTTTATAATCACCCAGTTACGTTGTGACGTTTGGTAGCACACAAAGTGTTCCTCCGGTAAACGGGAGTTGCATAATCTCATAGTCATAGGAACATGTATAAGTCATGAAGAAAGCAATAGCAACAAACTAAACGATCAAGTGCTAAGCTAACGGAATGGTTCAAGTCAATCACATCATTCTCCTAATGATGTGATCCCGTTAATCAAATGACAACTCATGTCTATGGTTAGGAAACATAACTATCTTTGATCAGTGAGCTAGTCAAGTAGAGGCATACTAGTGACACTCTGTTTATCTATGTATTCACACATGTATTATGTTTCCGGTTAATACAATTCTAGCATGAATAATAAACATTTATCATGATATAAGGAAATAAATAATAACTTTTATTATTGCCTCTAGGGCATATTTCCTTCAGTCTCCCACTTGCACTAGAGTCAATAATCTAGTTCACATCGCCATGTGATTTAACATCAATAGTTCACATCACCATGTGATTAACACCCATAGTTCACATCGTCATGTGACCTACACCCAAAGGGTTTACTAGAGTCAATAATCTAGTTCACATCGCTATGTGATTAATACCGAAAGAGTACTAAGGTGTGATCATGTTTTGCTTGTGAGGGAAGTTTAGTCAACGGGGCTGCCACATTCAGATCCGTATGTATTTTGCAAATTTCTATGTCAACAATACTCTGCACGGAGCTACTCTAGCTAATTGCTCCCACTTTCAATATGTATTCAGATTGAGAGTTAGAGTCATCTGGATCAGTGTCAAAACTTGCATCGATGTAACCCTTTACGACGAACCTTTTGTCACCTCCATAATCGAGAAACATATCCTTATTCCACTAAGGATAATTTTGACCAATGTCCAGTGATCTACTCCTAGATCACTATTGTACTCCCTTGCCAAACTCAGGGCAGGGTATACAATAGGTCTGGTACACAACATGGCATACTTTATAGAACCTATGGCTGAGGCATAGGGAATGACTTTCATTCTCTATCTATCTTCTGCCGTGGTCGGGTTTTGAGTCTTACTCAACTTCACACCTTGTAACACAGGAAAGAACTCCTTCTTTGACTGTTTCATTTTGAACTACTTCAAAATCTTGTCAAGGTATGTACTCATTGAAAAACTTATCAAGCGTCTTGATCTATCTCTATAGATCTTGATGCTCAATATGTAAGCAGCTTCACCGAGGTCTTTCTTTGAAAAACTCCTTTCAAACATTCCTTTATGCTTTGCAGAATAATTCTACATTATCTCTGATCAACAATATGTCATTCACATATACTTATCAGAAATGTTGTAGTGCTCCCACTCACTTTCTTGTAAATACAGGCTTCACCGCAAGTCTGTATAAAACTATATGCTTTGATCAACTTATCAAAGCATATATTCCAACTCCGAGATGCTTGCACCAGTCCATAGATGGATCGCTGGAGCTTGCATATTTTGTTAGTACCTTTAGGATTGACAAAACCTTCTGGTTGCATCATATACAACTCTTCTTTAATAAATCCATTAAGGAATGTAGTTTTGTTTATCCATTTGGCAGATTTCATAAAATGCGGCAATTGCTAACATGATTCGGACAGACTTAAGCATAGATACGAGGTAGAAACTCTCATCGTAGTCAACACCTTGAACTTGTCGAAAACCTTTTTGCGACAATTCTAGCTTTGTAGATAGTAACACTACTATCAGCGTCCGTCTTCCTCTTGAAGATCCATTTAATCTCAATGGCTCACCAATCAATGGGCAAGTCAATCAAAGTCCATACTTTGTTCTCATACATGGATCTCATCTCAGATTTCATGGCCTCAAGCCATTTCATGGAATCTGGGCTCATCATCGCTTCCTCATAGTTCGTAGGTTCGTCATGGTCAAGTAACATGACCTCCAGAACATGATTACCGTACCACTCTGGTGCGGATCTCACTCTGGTTTACCTACGAGGTTCGGTAGTAACTTGATCTGAAGTTACATGATCATCATCATTAGCTTCCTCACTAATTGGTGTAGTAGTTACAGGAACAGATTTCTGTGATGAACTACTTTCCAATAAGGGAGCAGGTACAGTTACCTCATCAAATTCTACTTTCCTCCCACTCACTTCTTTCGAGAGAAACTCCTTCTCTAGAAAGGATCCATTCTCAGCAACGAATATCTTGCCTTCGGATCTGTGATAGAAGGTGTACCCAACAATTTCTTTTGGGTATCCTATGAAGACGCACTTCTCCGATTTGGGTTTGAGCTTATCAGGTTGAAACTTTTTCACATAAGCATTGCAACCTCAAACTTTAAGAAACGACAGCTTAGGTTTCTTGCTAAACCACAGTTCACACGGTGTCGTCTCAACGGATTTAGATGGTGCCCTATTTAACGTGAATGTAGCTGTCTCTAATGCATAACCCCAAAATGATAGTGGTAGATTGGTAAGAGACATCATAGATCGCACCATATCTAATAAAGTACGGTTATGACGTTCGGACACACATTACACTGTGGTGTTCCAGGTGGCGTGAGTAGTGAAACTATTTCACATTGTTTTAACTGAAGGCCAAACTCGCAACTCAAATATTTTACCTCTGCGATCATATCGTAGAAACTTTTATTTTCTTATTACGATTATTCTCCACTTCACTCTGAAATTCTTTGAACTTTTCACATATTTCAGACTTGTGTTTCATTAAGTAGATATACTCATATCTGCTCAAATCATCTGTGAAGATCAGAAAATAACGATACTTGTCGTGAGCCTTAATACTCATCGGACCGCATACATCAGTATGTATTATTTCCAATAAGTCAGTTGCTCGCTCCATTGTTCCGGAGAACGGAGTCTTAGTCATCTTTCCCATGAGGCATGGTTCGCAAGCATCAAGTGATTCATAATAAAGTGATTCCAAAAGTCCATCAGCATGGAGTTTCTTCATGCGCTTTACACCAATATGACCTAAACGGCAGTGCCACAAATAAGTTGCACTATCATTATTAACTTTGCATCTTTTGGTTTCAATATTATGAATATGTGTATCACTACGATCGAGATCCAACGAACCATTTTCATTGGGTGTGTAACCATATAAGGTTTTATTCATGTAAACAGAACAACAATTTATTCTCTTACTTAAATGAATAACTGTATTGCAAGAAACATGATCAAATCATATTCATGCTCAACGCAAACACCAAATAACACTTATTTAGGTTCAACACTAATCCCGAAAGTATAGGGAGTGTGTGATGATGATCATATGAATCTTGGAACCACTTCCAACATACATCGTCACTTCACCCTTAACTAGTCTCTGTTCATTCTGCAACTCCCGTTTCGAGTTACTACTCTTAGCAACTGAAACAGTATCAAATACCGAGGGGTTGCTACGAGCACTAGTAAAATACACATCAATAATCTGCATATCAAATATACCTTTGTTCACTTTGCCATCCTTCTTATTCGCCAAATACTTGGGGCAGTTCCGCTTCCAGTGACCAGTCCCTTTGCAGTAGAAGCACTTAGTCTCAGGCTTAGGACCAGACTTGGGCTACTTCACTTGAGCAGCAACTTGCTTGTCGTTATTCTTGAAGTTCCCCTTCTTCCCTTTGCCCTTTTCTTGAAACTAGTGGTCTTGTCTACCATCAACACTTGATATTATTCTTGATTTCTACCTTCGTTGATTTCAGCATTACGAAGAGCTTGGGAATCGTTTCCGTTATCCCTTGCATATCATAGTTCATCATGAAGTTCTACTAACTTGGTGATGGTGACTAGAGAATTCTGTCGATCACTATCTTATCTGGAAGATTAACTCCCACTTGATTC
Source organism: Triticum urartu (assembly GCF_003073215.2). Lineage (NCBI taxonomy): Eukaryota > Viridiplantae > Streptophyta > Magnoliopsida > Poales > Poaceae > Triticum > Triticum urartu. The sequence goes on from NC_053027.1 coordinate 461,344,555, forward strand.
AAGCGATTGTAATACCCAGACAATCTGAGCACATGCTCATTGCTTGAGCTATTCTCCTCCATCTTTTTAGCTATAGAACTTGTTGGAGACTTCATATCTCTCAACTCGGGTATTTGCTTGAAATATTAACTTCAACTCCTGGAACATCTCATATGGTCCATGACATTCAAAACATCTTTGAAGTCCCGATTCTAAGCCGTTAAGCATGGTGCACTAAACTATCAAGTAGTCATCATATTGAGCTAGCCAGATGTTCATAATGTCTGCCTCTACTCTTGCAATAGGTCTGTCACCTAGCGGTGCATCAAAGACATAATTATTCTGTGCAGCAATGAGGATAATCCTCAGATCACGGATCCAATCCGCATCATTGCTACTAACATTTTTCAACATAATTTTTCTCTAGGAACACAATAAACTGGGAGCAACATCGCGAGCTATTGATCTACAACATAGATATGCTAATACTACCAGGACTAAGTTCATGATAAATTAAAGTTTAATTAATCATATTACTTAAGAACTCCCACTTAGACAGACATCCATCTAATCTTCTAAGTGATCACGTGATCCATATCAACTAAACCATGTCCGATCATCACGTGAGATGGAGTAGTTTCAATGGTGAACATCACTATGTTGATCATATCTACTATATGATTCACGCTCGACCTTTCGGTCTTTGTGTTCCGAGGCCATATCTGTTATATGCTAGGCTCGTCAAGTTTAACCTGAGTATTCCGCATGTGCAACTGTTTTGCACCCGTTGTATTTGAACGTAGAGCCTATCGCACCCGATCATCACGTGGTGTCTCAGCATGAAGAACTTTTGCAACGGTGCATACTCAAGGAGAACACTTGTAACTTGATAATTAGTGAGAGATCATCTTATAAAGCTACCATCGAACTAAGCAAAATAAGATGTATAAAAGATAAACATCACATGCAATCAAAATATGTGACATGATATGGACATCATCATCTTGTGCCTTTGATCTCCATCTCCAAAGCATCGTCATGATCTCCATCGTCACCGGCATGACACCATGATCTCCATCATCTTGATCTATATCAATGTGTCGTCACATGATTGTCTCGCCAACAATTGCTCTTGCAACTATTGCTATCGCATAGCGATAAAGTAAAGCAATTATTTGGTGCTTGCATCTTATGCAATAGAGAGATAACCATAAGGCTTTTTCCAGTTGCCGATAACTTCAACAAAACATGACCATCTTATACAACAACTTATATCTCATCACGTCTTGACCATATCACATCACAACACGCCCTGCAAAAACAAGTTAGACGTCCTCTACTTTGTTGTTGCAAGTTTTACGTGGCTGCTACGGGCTGAGCAAGAACCGTTCTTACCTACGCATCAAAACCACAACGATAGTTTGTCAAGTTGGTGCTGTTTTAACCTTCGCAAGGACCGGGCGTATCCACACTCGGTTCAACTAAAGTTGGAGAAACTAACACCCGCTAGTCACCTGGGTGCATAGCACAGCGGTAAAACCAGTCTCGCGTAAGCGTACGCGTAATGTCGGTCCGGGCCGCTTCATCCAACAATACCGCCGAACCAAAGTGTGACATGCTGGTAAGCAGTATGACTTATATCGCCCACAACTCACTTGTGTTCTACTCGTGCATATTACATCAACGCATAAAACCTGGCTCTGATACCACTATTGGGGAACGTAGTAATTTCAAAATTTTCCTACGCACACGCAAGATCATGGTGATGCATAGCAACGAGAGAGGAGAGTGTTGTCTACATACCCTCGTAGACCGACAACGGAAGCGTTGACACAACATAGAGGAAGTAGTCGTACGTCTTCCCGATCCGACCGATCCAAGTACCGAACGTACGGCACCTCTGAGTTCTGCACACGTTCAACTCGGTGACGTCCCTCGAGCTCCAATCCAGCAAAGTGTTGAGGGAGAGTTTCGTCAGCACGACGGCGTGATGACGGTGATGATGTTCTACCGACGCAGGGCTTCGCCTAAACACCACTACAATATGACTGAGGTGGAATATGGTGGAAGGGGGCACCGCACACGGCTAAGGAACAATCACGAGGATCAACTTGTGTGTCTATGGGGTGCCCCCACCCCCGTATATAAAGGAGTGGAGGAGGGGGAGTGGGCCGGCCCCTATGGCGCGCCCTGGAGGAGTCCTACTCCCACCGGGAGTAGGATTCCCCCTTCCCTAGTTGGAGTAGGAGAGAAAGGGAAGGAGGAGTAGGAGAGAAGGAAAAGGGGGGGGGGCGCACCCTCCAAACCTTCTCCAATTTGGCCTCCTGCCCAAAGGGGGCGCACCAGCCCCTTGTGGGCTGGTGTGCTTCCTTCTTATGGCCCATAAGGCCCATAACTTCTCCCGGGGGGTTCCGGTAACCTCCCGGTACTCCGGAAAAATGCCTGAACCACTCGGAACCCTTCCGATGTCCAAACATAGTCATACAATATATCAATCTTTACGTCTCGACCATTTCGAGACTCCTCGTCATGTCCTCGATCTCATCCGGGACTCCGAACAACCTTCGGTACATCAAAACACAAAATCTTTTATTACGATCGTCACCAAACTTTAAGCGTGCGGACCCTACGGGTTCGAGAACTATGTAGACATGGCCGAGACACGTCTCCGGTCAATAACCAATAGCGGAACCTGGATGCTCATATTGGCTCCCACATATTCTATGAAGATCTTTATCGGTCAAACCGCATAACAACATACGTTGTTCCCTTTGTCATCGGTATGTTACTTGCCCGAGATTCGATCGTCGGTATCTCAATACCTAGTTCATTCTTGTTACCGGCAAGTCTCTTTACTCGTTCCGTAACACATCATTCCGCAACTAACTCATTAGTTGCAATGCTTGCTAGGCTTATAGTGATGTGCGTTACCGAGTGGGCCCAGAGATACCTCTCCGACAATCGGAGTGACAAATCCTAATCTCGAAATACGCCAACCCAACAAGTACCTTTGGAGACACCTGTAGAGCACTTTATAATCACCCAGTTACGTTGTGACGTTTGGTAGCACACAAAGTGTTCCTCCGGTAAACGGGATTTGCATAATCTCATAGTCATAGGAACATGTATAAGTCATGAAGAAAGCAATAGGAACAAACTAAACGATCAAGTGCTAAGCTAATGGAATGGGTCAAGTCAATCACATCATTCTCCTAATGATGTGATCCCGTTAATCAAATGACAACTCATGTCTATGGTTAGGAAACATAACCATCTTTGATCAACGAGCTAGTCAAGTAGAGGCATACTAGTGACACTCTGTTTGTCTATGTATTCACACATGTATTATGTTTCCGGTTAATACAATTCTAGCATGAATAATAAACATTTATCATGATATAAGGAAATAAAAGTAACTTTTATTATTGCCTCTAGGGCATATTTCCTTCAATGCAGGCAGGAGTCGGTCTACTTGTCTCGGACGTGATGCCTATATACATGATCATACCCAGATATTCTCATAACTATGATCAATTCTTTCAATTGCTCAACAGTAATTTGTTCACCCACCGTAGAATACTTATGCTCTTGAGAGAAGCCACTAGTGAAACCTATGGCCCCCGGGTCTATCTTTATCATATTGATCTCCTACTACTTAGTTATTTCCTGCTATTTACTTTGCCTTTATTTTACTTTGCATCTTTTATCATAAAAATACCAAAAAAATTATCTTATCATATCAATCAGATCTCACTCTCGTAAGTGGCCTTATAGGGATTGACAACCCGTATTTGCGTTGGTTGCGAGGATTTATTTGTTTTGTGCAGGTACGAGGGACTCGCGCGTAGCCTCCTACTGGATTGATACCTTGGTTCTCAAAAACTGAGGGAAATACTTACGCTACTTTGCTGCATCATCCCTTCCTCTTCGGGGAAAACCAACGCAGTGCTCAAGAGGTAGCAAGAAGGATTTCTGGCGCCGTTGCCGGGGAGGTCTACGCAAAAGTCAACATACCAAGTACCCATCACATACCCTTATCTCTCGCATTACATTATTTGCCATTTGCCTCTCGTTTTCCTCTCCCCCACTTCACCCTTTTTGTTTTATTCGCCCCCTCTCTCTCTATCCTCCCTCTCTATTTGCCTCTTTTTGTCCGCTTGCTTTTTGTTTGCTTGTGTGTTAGTTTGTTTGCTTGTCGTTATGGCTAGTCATTTACCTTCCGCCTCTATGTCTGAAATTGGGAAAACTATTGTCATAATAATTCTGATGCTCCTACTAAAGAACCCACTATCTCACATATAAAAAGATTCCGTGTTGGTAGTGGTAATATTATTGGAAAAGGAGTTATTCAAGATTTCTTTACTTGTGCCGGTGCTTTACCTTCTATGGGTAGTTCTATCATTCATACAACTAGTAGTCTTGCGGACGCTATTGCCATGCTTGTAGTTGAACTTGAAAGACAATTCATGCACATGCATCCTTCTATACAAAGGATTTTTCTGGAATTTTTTAATATTGAGCATTCTTCTGTTAAGCGTGCCGCTACTATGTTTTTGGCTCATGAGTTTAGATTCATAATAAAAGAGGCCAAATAAATCTTTGCACATTACAGGGTGGACGCTTGCCGTCCTCCCATAGAGGCTATCCTCTTTGATCAATAAGAAATAATGCACTTTCAATCTCTAGATTATGTTGCTTCCAATGAAAATCTTAGAAAAAGGGTTCCTACCAATGTTTTAGTTGATAGAATTTCTGAACTTAATTATGATTTGGCTATTCGAAATAATGAACTAGGATATTCTCTTGAATATAGGCTCACAAAGTTCTATCAAAAGAATGCTTATAATGATGAATTGGTTGTGCAATATGAAGGACCAAAGGAGGAACCTATACCTCCCAAGGTTGATCTTGGGGACTTTTGTCCCATTAAATTTAGCCCTTTTGATTACTTTTGCTTGCCTCAAAGAAAACTTGCTGCCGAACGTAGAGAATATGAAATGAGTTTTAATAATCTATCTTACTATTATGGCAATACCTAGATCTATTCTTGCTTATTATGCCTAGCTAGGGGCGTTAAACGATAGCGCTTGTTGGGAGGCAACCCAATTTTATTTTTATTCCTTGCCTTTTGCTCCTGTTTAGTAATAAATAATTTATCTAGCCTCTGTTTTGGTTGTGTTTTTTGTGTTTAATTAGTGTTTGTGCCAAGTAGAACCGTTGGGAAGACTTGGGGAAAGTCTTGTTGAACTTGCTGTAAAAAACAGAAACTTTAGCGCTCACGAGAACTGCTGTCATTTTTATTTGGAAAGTGCTATTTAGTTAATTATTTTTGAAGATGATTAATATATAAATTCCTCACGTCCAGAAATTTATTTTAGAATTTTTTGGGTTTCATATCTTGCGATAGCTACATATTACTACAGACTGTTCTGTTTTTGACAGATTCTGTTTTTCGTGTGTTGTTTGCTTATTTTGATGAATCTATGACTAGTAAAATAGTTTATAAACGATAGAGAAGTTGGAATAAAGTAGTTATAACACCAATATAAATAAAGAATGAGTTCATTACAGTACCTTGAAGTGGTCTTTTATTTTCTTTCGCTAACGGAGCTCACGAGATTTTCTACTTTAAGTTTTGTGTTGTGAAGTTTTCAAGTTTTGGGTAAAGATTTGATGGATTATGGAACAAGGAGTGGCAAGAGCCTAATATTGGGGATGCCCATGGCACCCCCAAGATAATCTAAGGACACCTAAAAACCAAAGCTTGGGGATGCCCCGGAAGGCATACCCTCTTTCGTCTACTTCTATCGGTAACTTTACTTGGAGCTATATTTTTATTCGCCACATGATATGTGTTTTGCTTGGAGCATCTTGCATTATTTGAGTCTTTGCTTGTTAGTTTACCACAATCATCCTTGTTGTACACACCTTTTGAGAGACCCATACATGATTTGGAATTTGTTAGAATATTCTATGTGCTTCGCTTATATCTTTTGAGTTATATAATTTTGCTCTAGTACTTCACTTATATCTTTTAGAGCACGGTGGTGGATTTGTTTTATAGAAAATATTGATCTCTCATGCTTCACTTAGATTATTTTGAGAGTTTTAAATAGCATGGTAATTTTCTTAAAATCCGAATATGCTTGGTATACAAGATTAATAATAAAACTTTCTTATGAGTGTGTTGAATACTATGATAAGTTTGATACTTGATAATTGTTTTGAGATATAAAGATGGTGATATTAAAGTTGTGCTAGTTGAGTAGTTGTGAATTTGAGAAATACTTGTGTTGAAGTTTGTGATTCCCGTAGCATGCACGTATGGTTAACCGTTATGTGATGAAGTCGGAGAATGATTTATTTTTTGATTGCCTTCCTTATGAGTGGCGGTCGGGGACGAGCGATGGTCTTTTCCTACCAATCTATCCCCCTAGGAGCATGCACGTAATACTTTGCTTTGATAACTTTTAGATTTTTGCAGTAAGTATATGAGTTCTTTATGACTAATGTTGAGTCCATGGATTATACGCACTCTCACCCTTCCACCTTTGCTAGCCTCTCTAATACCACGCACCTTTCGCCGGTATCATACACCCACCATATACCTTCCTCAAAACAGCCACCATACCTACCTATTATGGCATTTCCATAGCCATTCCGAGATAAATTGCCATGCAACTTTCCACCGTTCCGTTTATTATGACACATCCATCATTTTGATATTTCTTAGCATGATCATGTAGTTGACGTCGTATTTGTGGCAAAGCCACCATCCATAATTCTTTCATACATGTCACTCATGCATCATTGCATATCCCGGTACACCGCCGGAGGCATTCATACAGAGTCATATTTTGTTCTAAGTATCGAGTTTTAATTGTTGAGCTGTAAGAAAAATATAAGTGTGATGATCATCACTATTAGAGCATTGTCCCAGTGAGGAAAGGATGATGGAGACTATGATCCCCCCACAAGTCGGGATGAGACTCCGGACGAAAAATAAATAAAAGAGGCCAAAGAAGCCCAAATAAAAAAAGAGAAAGAAAAGAGGCCATAAAAAAGAGAAAAGGGACAAATAAAAAATGAGAGAAGAAGAGAGAAAGGACAATGTTACTATCCTTTTACCACACTTGTGCTTCAAAGTAGCACCATGATCTTCATAGTAGAGAGTCTCTCATGTTATCACTTTCATATACTAGCGGGAATCTTTCCTTATAGAACTTGGCTTGTATATTCCAATGATGGGCTTCCTCAAATTACCCTAGGTCTTCATGAGCAAGAAAGTTGGATGCACACCCACTTAGTTTCTTTTTGAGCTTTCATATACTTATAGCTCTAGTGCATCCGTTGCATGGCAATCCCTACTCACTCACATTGATATCTATTGATGGGCATCTCCATAGCCCGTTGATATGCCTAGTTGATGTGAGACTATCTTCTCCCTTTTTGTCTTCTCCACAACCACCACTCTATTCCACCTATAGTGCTATATCCATGGCTCACGCTCATGTATTGCGTGAAGATTGAAAAAGTTTTGAGAATGTCAAAAGTATGAAACAATTGCTTGGCTTGTCATCGGGGTTGTGCATGATTTAAATATTTTGTGTAGTGAAGATAGAGCATAGCCAGACAATATGATTTTGTAGGGATAACTTTCTTTAGCCATGTTATTTTGAGAAGACATAATTCTTTGTTAGTATGCTTGAAGTATTATTATGTTTATGTCAATATTAAACTTTTGTCTTGAATCTTTCGGATCTGAATATTCATACCACAATTAAGAAGAATTACATTAAAATTATGCCAAGTAGCACTCCGCATCAAAAATTCTATTTTTATCATTTACCTACTCGAGGATGAGCAAGAATTAAGCTTGGGGATGCTTGATACGTCTCCAACGTATCTATAATTTTTGATTGCTCCATGCTATATTATCTACTGTTTTGGACATTATTGGGATTTATTATCCACTTTTATATTATTTTTGAGACTAACCTATTAACCGGAGACCCAGCCCAGAATTGATGTTTTTTGCCTGTTTTAGGGTTTCGAAGAAAAGGAATATCAAACAGAGTCCAAACGGAATGAAACCTTTGGGAACGTGATTTTCTCAACGAACAAGACCAGAGAGACTTGGACCCTACGTCAAGAAAAGAAACAGGAGGCCATGAGGTAGGGGGGCGCGCCTGCCTACCCTAGGCGCGCCCTCCACCCTCGTGGGCCCCCTGTTGCTCCACCGACGTACTCCTTCCTCCTATATATATCCACGTACCCCCAAATGATCAGATACGGAGCCAAAACCCTAATTCCACCGCCACAACTTTCCGTATCCACGAGATCCCATCTTGGGGCCTGTTCCGGAGCTCCGCCGAAGGGGGCATCGATCACGGAGGGCTTCTACATCAACACCATAGCCCCTCCGATGAAGTGTGAGTAGTTCACCTCAGACCTACGGGTCCATAGTTAGTAGCTAGATGGCTTCTTCTCTCTTTTTGGATCTCAATACAATGTTCTCCCTGAGGGAGTCCTAGATTAGGGGGTCTCCGGACAGCCGGACTATGTCCTTTGGCCGGACTGATGGACTATGAAGATACAAGATTGAAGACTTCGTCCCGTGTCCGGATGGGACTCTACTTGGCGTGGAAGGCAAGCTAGGCAATACGGATATGTATATCTCCTCCTTTGTAACCGACCTTGTGTAACCCTAGCCCCCTCCGGTGTCTATATAAACTGGAGGGTTTTAGTCCGTAGGACAACATACAATCAGACCATAGGCTAGCTTCTAGGGTTTAGCCTCTCCGATCTCGTGGTAGATCAACTCTTGTAATACTCATATCATCAAGAATAAATCAAGCAGGACGTAGGGTTTTACCTCCATCAAGAGGGCCCGAACCTGGGTAAAACATCGTGCCCCCTGCCTCTTGTTACCATCCGCCTTAGACGCACAGTTCGGGACCCCCTACCCGAGATCCGCCGGTTTTGACACCGACATTGGTGCTTTCATTGAGAGTTCCTCTGTGACATCGCCGTAAGGAAGGATGCCTCATCTCGTTGTTAAAAACAACATTACCGTCGGGGGAGCTCTGGCTGTCGGCCAAACTCTCTAGCTAGGCAGTTTCGTCATGACCGCCTGTTCGGCCGCTGCACCGACGATGACTTCTCGGGTCATCAAAAATAGCCTCCACGTTGGCTCGGAACTCGCCGAGCAGATGGATCCAATGGAGCTCTCTTCCCTAAATGAACTCTTGGATCGCATCGCCGCCTTGGGAGTCGCTACGGACTATGATCGGATTGGGCTTAAACCCGATCGAAGGGAGATTAACTCTCCACCGGTCACCCATCATGTTGCGGTGGTGGAGGAACAATGCGGCGATTCTTCCTCTATCTTGAGGACTAACTATGTCCGAATTCCTGAGCTCTCCGAGCCGGATACCCGTTTACGGGAGGACATCACCCAAACCCTGAACCTAGAGTCAGGCAGCGGGCCAGACTCATCAGGCGACATACTGGAATCCGAACTTCCAAGATCGGAAACCCCTCGGCCCCTGGGTCTCAGATCGGGTAGGGGTCCGGACTCAATTCCACCCACCCACCCAGACATAAATGATCTTTCCCACATCAGGCAAGAGCCCCATGAAACAGTACATCATTATTGGGCCAGATTCCTCCTTGTGATGAACAAGGTTAAGGACTACCACGAGGAAGACGCAGTCTCACTTTTCTGCAATAACTACACGGACAAGGGAATCCTTAACACCATAAGTCGCCGTGACATATCACGCTTCGCCGACTTGGCGTCCATAGTACAAAAGTACTGTGCGATGGAAAGTGCCTGGAAAACCGAAACGAAATTTTGGGATAATCCGGCTCCGAATATGCACCCAGTCCGAGGTAAAATGGTGCACTATCATAAGACACCCGAGTTCATTACAAAGAAGCAAAAACCCTCCACAGGGCACGGAACCGTATTGGAGGGATGGCTTAACGGACCCTGCAAAATTCATAGAACAGCGGATACAATACCAACGCATAGCCTTAGAGCATGTTGGATACTCCGGCAGGTGGCCAAAAGTGGCGACGATCTTCTTATCCCAAATGCCACAGAGCACTATCCCGTGGATAACAATACGGTACCTTCGCGTCAAATAATAGGCACAAGCGAACACTCCACAGCATTGCCGAAATCTGCCATGTAGCAGCAATAAATCCATGGAGTGACACAGCTATTACCTTCAATGCCAGTGACGAACCTAAATTCCGAACAGCCAGAGCACCGGCCGCACTGGTCCTCAGTCCAATCGTGGAAGGCTTTCGACTCACCAAAGTACTCATGGACGGCGGCAGCGGATTAAACCTCATCTATGAGGAAACTCTTCACAAAATGGAAATAGATTGGAACCGCATTGAGCAAAGTAGCAAAACCTTCAAAGGAATCATACCCAGTCGGGAAGCACGATGCGCTGGGAAAATCACACTGGATGTGGTATTCGGTACGCCTGAGAACTATAGGTCCGAAGAAATTACATTTCAAGTGGCCCCGTTCAGCAGTGGATACCACGCCCTTTTAGGACGTGAGGCGTTCACGATCTTCCAAGCCGTACCCCATTATGGGTACATGAAGCTCAAAATGCCCGGGCCCAATGGAATCATCACTCTTGCGAGTGATCCGGACATAGAACTCCACGCCGAAAACAAAACAGCCGCACTGGCCCTCGAGGCATTATCTGAAGCCCTCTCGGCCAAGGAATTAACCACACTACACTCCACAGTGGACAGGGACGACGTGATACTCGAAAAGAGATCCAAGTCCACCTCTTTTAAACCAGCGGATGAAATAGTCAAATTCCAAGTCCACCCAATGGACCCTACAAAAACAACCTCCATCAGGGCATAGTTAAACCCCGCCGTGGACGCCGCACTACGAGAGTTCCTGCGCAAGAATTGGGACATATTCGCCTGGCATCCCTTAGACATGCCAGGAATCCCATGCAGGCTGGCCGAGCATAGCCTCAATATCCTAAAGGGATTCAAGCCGGTCAAGCAGGCTCTTCGGCGTTTCTCCGAACCTAAGAGACAGGTCATGGGAGAGGAACTAGCCAAGTTATTGGAGGTCGGATTCATCAGAGAAATAAAACACCCAGACTGGCTAGCAAACCTGGTGATGGTACCAAAGAAGGATAAATCTTGGCGCCTTTGTGTCAATTTCAAGGACCTCAATAAAGCTTGCCCAAAGGATCCCTTCCCCCTCCCCCGCATTGATCAAATTATTGATGCTACCGCAGGACACGAGTCATTGTGTTTCCTCGACGCATACTCCGGTTACCACCAAATCAAGATGGCGGAGTCCGACCAAGATGCAACGGCATTCATCACACCATACGGTCCCTTCTGTTTCAACACAATGCCTTTTGGGCTCAAAAACGCCGGCGCAACATATCAGCGCATGATTAAGACATGTCTGGAGAAACAAATCAGCAAAACAGTAGAGGCATACGTAGATGATGTGGTCGTCAAAACCAAACACGTCGACTCTCTGATAGACGACTTGAGGCTCACATTTGACAACCTCCGAGCATACGACATCAAGCTCAATCTGGAAAATGCGTTTTCGGCGTACTAGCCGGAAAGCTCCTGGGTTTCATTGTCTCCAGTAGAGGTATTGAAGCTAATCTGGCCAAAATCCGAGCTTTGTCACAATTGGCTACCCCAACAGACCTCAAACAAATCCAGAAGTTAACGGGGTGTGTGGCGGCTCTAAGCCGCTTTATCTCCCGCTTAGAAGAAAAGGCATTACCCCTTTATCACCTCCTTCGGCGCACCAAACACTTCGAGTGGACGGACGCTGCCACAGCCGGATTGGAAGAGATAAAAGCCATACCGGCAACCAACCCAATCTTGGCCGTGCCAAACATCGGTGAACCAATGATATTATACATTGCGGCAACTCATCAAGTTGTAAGCGCAGTACTCGTCGTCGAACGAGAAGCGGACGGACATAAATTCCCTCTTCAAAAGCCGGTACATTATGTATCCACTATCCTCACTCCGTGCAAATCACGGTACCCACATTATCAAAAGATAGCCTATGCGGTATTCATGGCATCCCGGAAACTGCGACACTACTTTCAAGAGTGTTCGATTACAGTAGCCTCGAAGGTGCCACTCAATGATATTATAAACAACCGCGACGCCACGGGCCGGATTGCCAAATGGGCCATTGAGCTCCTCCCGTTCGACATAACATACAAACCCCGGTGAGCCATTAAATCGCAAGTATTGGCCGACTTTGTCGCCGAATGGACGGAAGCCAAACTCCCTAAAGAGTACGACGCATACTCCAATTGGATTGTGCACTTCGAAGGCTCCAAAATGCTGGCTGGACTGGGGGCTGGCATCGTCCTGACGTCCCCAACCGGAGATACAGTTCAATACGTACTGCAGATACTGTACACAGACTCCAACAATGCAGCCGAATACGAAGCCCTGTTACATGGTCTTCGGATGGCAGTTTCCATGGGCATTCAGCGCCTGGAGGTGCATGGGGATTCGAACCTCGCAATATCCCAAATAAATGGAGATTTTGATGCCAAGGATCCAAAGATGGCGGCCTATCGTAACGCCGTCCTAAAGATGTCATCTCGGTTCGAGGGGCTCGAATTTCACCATGTGGCTCGGGAAAACAATCAGGCGGCGGATATCCTCGCCCGCATCGGCGCAAAACGCGATGCGGTCCCCCCAACATCTTTTTAAAGATGTTGTTTAAGCCATCCGTGGTATGGGAGGGGGACACCGGCAATATTAGTCCGGACCCAGCCACAACACTCGACACCGAACACTCTGACATAATCGGAGGCTCTGCCACCGAAATAACACCTTCAGCCCACGTAATAATTGCCATCGTAGCCCCATGGACAGAACCATTCCTGGCCTACCTAACTAGGTAGGAACTTCCGGAGGACCAAAATGAGGCACGCTGCATAGTGCGGCGATCCAAGGCCTACAGGGTCCATGAGGGAGAATTGTATAAAAAAGCACTACCGGAGTCCTTCAAAGGTGCATCTCCGAAGAGGAAGGTGGAACCTTTTGGCAAAAATTCACGTCGGACTCGGCGGTCACCACGCCGCAGCCTGGGCTCTTGTAAGCAAGGCCTTCCGTACAGGATTCTATTGGCCGACGGCCCGGGTAGATGCACAGGACTTGGTCCAACGCTGCGCCGGTTGCCAGCTTTTTGCAAATCAAAGCCACATGCCACCCACCGCCCTCCAAACAATCCCCATTACGTGGCCCTTCGCGGTCTGGGGGCTTGACATGGTTGGACCCCTTAAAGGGGGAACCCACAAGAAAAAATACTTACTAGTCATGGTGGATAAATTCACCAAATGGATAGAAGCCAAACCTATTAAAACAGCCGAATCCGGACCGGTGATAGACTTCATATCCGGGGTCGTACACCGTTATGGTGTCCCCCACAGCATCATCACTAACAACAGCACGAACTTCACGGCCGATGAGATAAAACTCTGGTGCAGCAAAATGGGCATCAAGCTCGATTATGCTTCAGTCTATCACCCACAAACCAACGACCAAGTTGAGCGAGCAAACGGTATTATAATGAGCGGCATTAAACCCAGATTAGTGCGTTCCTTAACTGAGTCTAATACGCACTGGGTAGAGGAGCTCGACTCCGTACTCTGGGGGCTGCAGACCACGCCGAATTGTAGTACCGGATATACACCCTTCTTTGTGGTGTACGGCGCAGAGGCAGTCTTGCCCTGTGACATAATTCATGACTCACCTCGAGTACGCATGTACGAAGAAAGAGAAGCCGAGCTCGATCGGCAGGACAGTTTGGACACCCTGGAGGAGGAGCGCGACGTGGCAAAAGCCCGTTCCGCATTTTATCAGCAACAAGCTCGCAGATACCAAAGCAGAGAAGTACATGCCAAAACTTATAACGTTGGCGAACTAGTTCTACGCCTGCCAGATAAGAAAAAGAACAAGCTCGAGCCCAAATGGGATGGTCCCTTCATTATTGACCAAGTTCTGACCGGGGAGCGTACCGTCTGCGGGATGCATTGACTAATCGACTCGAGCCAAACCCATGGAACGCAGCCAGGCTCCGAAGATTCTACGCCTAGCGCCGGACTCTATGTTCGTCTCCTTCCTCTGTCCATTTTTTGCATATACATTATCTGTCTTGTTTTTCTTTCTTTCTTTCTTTCTTTTATTCTTCCTCTAGGCCTTCAAGGGCCAACTTGTGCCTCGCTTGCAAATTATAGATGCGCTAGCCGTGCTCATCATACCTGGGGGCTTCTTTCACAGAAGTTTAATTATTTAGCTGGGCCTCATGCCTCGCACATGTGTTATACTTCCGCATGTACCTTTTTTCACCATTATATGCATCGATATGACTTAAGTTTTGGCCAAGCTGGGTTGCCTGGCTCTTGTATTTATGCCCTACGTTCCCGTTAATTCGGCTAGGGCATAAGGGGAGCACCTCTGCGATTGTTACTGCCGGGTCAGCCGGATGTGTACCTCAGACTGGGTGAAGCCGAAAGCTAGCATACTTAAGGGAATATTCGGTCGGTGAACAAAAGATGATTTTTATTTATTTTCCATATGTGCCCCCAGATGTTTTTTCCTGCATTTCCTATCGCAGTCCGGACATGCACTTTAGGGCATGCGTACCCAGGGAAAGGAACTCTTAACGGAACTATTCTCCCAGGAAGATGTTTCTTACTACCCATGTAATATAACATAACTAGTTGGGCACTTGTCTGTTCAAGCACTAATGACCCCTACGCCTGGTCTCCACGCATACCCCGGTTCTTATATAACTGAGCGGGTATCCGGACACACTTCGGACTATCGGGTCCCGAGGTTGAAGCGAAAAGGTCCGCCATGACAAATGATCTACAATCCGGCTAGAAGGCATTATACATGTCACTTTAGTTACATAGTCATGCAGACTGACTAAATTCCTCTTCTATACCATCCAACAGGCGGTCTAGCCTACAATCCTGTTGGGAATACTTTGCGGCTAATTCTACTTGCCCATAAACTAAGCTAACAGGAATCTCTTTTCCGTCGGGCCCCATAGGTCCGACCTCGACCATGTGATTTGGGTCAGCCTTGGTATACCGCGTCTTCACCATGGCCCAGGCTTCCCTGGCACCTTGACGGCAGGCCGATATCTTCCATAATCGGAAGCGCCGCCGTGCTCCCTTGAGCTTCTCCGTAAGCTCTGCAACGCCTTCTGGCAAGGAGACGGATGGCCACAAGGCCTGGGCAACACCTTGCATCACCTGCCGAACTTGTTCATGAAGTTGTGAGAGCTTGGATAGAAGATCACCCGCAGACCCGGGCATTTCCTCCGTGGGACGACCTGTCAGCATACCTACAGACATAACACTATTAGTCGGCTTCTGCGCCAAACTCCTTCGAAAGGATTCGTTCAAGCACTTACTGAAAATGCCGCGTCGAAGCCGCTTATTCTCCTTCTCGGAGTCTGCAAGCTGGGCTCGAACGTCTTTCAGTTCCACGCTCAGATTGGTATTGGCGTCTTGGAGATTGTTTTTCTCCCGCCTGACCTCAGTCAGCACATGTTCGCCAGCCTATAGCTGTCGCACGACATGCTGGTCCTCCGGATTTTCTTCGGATTCATCTGCAACATCTATTGTTAGATCTGCAGCCACGCCGCACACTATATGGTAACCATCATTCTTTAAAGTAAATGTTACCAGCGGGGGATTTTTTCGGTTCCTTCAATGCGGCAACAACGGCCCGCAGTTGGGTCTTGCATTCCTCCAGCTCCTGTGACAGCCGAGTATTCTTCTCTGTAAGAACCTGCACAATAAAGATGATCCTTAAATCAGTTTTGCTAACTGTTTCATGTCTCAGGGGCTACTGATACATATAATCGTCAGATTTACTTACCCGTACATCCTTTACATACTGATCCATGGCTCTGGCTAGACCATCTTGAGCAGCACGGAGGTATGGCTCTCCAGAATTGAAGGCATCAAATGCCTCTGGTGAGAAACAAGCGTCGCGGAGTACGGCCCGGTGGCGCCTATGATTCATGGCGCTTTCCACTTCTGAATTTGTGGTGTATAATATATCTGCATCCTTTGTAAGAGGATTATCCGGCGCCCGCCCCATATCGGCTTCCACCTCTATGTCCGGTCCTGGCGCCCGACCGGTGGAAGCTTGATTAGCAACATCGCCGGACATATTCCGGTGAGCGTTTTTTCTGTCAAAGAAACACGGGCGTCATTAAATTTTGAGAAAGATGACAACCACGGAGCGGGATTTCTGTTATACCTTTGCGCCGGCGTCTCCGTCCTGACCGCCTTCCTTTTTGGCCGGCCCGGCCTCGGTGCCTCTTGTTGGCGAGTTGCTGTGGGTTCGGCAGGGCGTCCCGAATGCCTTCCTTGTAAAAATGCCATATGTATATGGTAGGTGAAGTGTCTAAAAGGGGATCCTAGTTTTTGGAGTTGGGATTTTTGGTTTTTCTTACGTGCAATGCAGGAAGTAGTCCGGGATAGTCGGCCGTAATGGCCACCATGGCATCATCGCAGCTTAACTGATAGAACTGCTGGTCTATCAGCTCCACGAATATGACCGGATCTTCTTCGAGTCCGGAGTCGAGGGCCCGGTCAGGGTCCTCTGGTTGTGGGGAGGGGCTGCTGACCTCCTTTATGGCTTTTCGCAGTTCCTGCCGCAAAATGGCAAGGTGAATACCTATGACAAAGAATGCGGGAAAGAATGAGAGTAAGGGGATATAACTCACCCAGCTTGGAGGATTGTACATGGAGAATCTATCCCGTGGCTTGATGCGGATGAACTCCTCTTCCTCTCCCTCGAACAATTCAGACATAATTTTTGCTAAGGCGGCGGCATTGTCCGGACCCTTACGCCCGCAACGGGTGGCGTCATCCGCCCCGTTAAAACACCACAAGGGGTGCCCTCGATATTGAAGTGGTTGCACTCCCCGCATTATGCATATTGACATGACTTCGATTACTGTCAATCCTGATTGAGCCAGTGCTTTAATCTGGTTCATCAGGTAAAGGACTTCTCTATTGTCTTCCTTCTGGGGGCTCCGTGGGCGCCAACTTCGGCGTTTCTTCAGAGGAGCATTGCTGAACTCAGGAAGACCCCGTCGAACAGGGTCTGTAAGGGGAACGTCCTCCATATAAAACCATTCCGAAGGCCAGTCTTCAGATGACTTCTTCGGGGTACCAGACATGTATCCGGTTTCGGCGATGCGTCATATTTCAGCTCCGCCCACTTGATAAAGTGACCCCCTCTGTGTGCGAGGGATGAGGCAAAATAGCCTTTTCCACAGCTCGAAATGAGCCTCGCAGCCCAGGAACAACTCGCAAAGAGCAACATAGCCGGCGATGTGTAAAATGGAGGCAGGGGTGAAATTGTGTAATTGGAGGCCGTAGAACTCCAGGAGCCCGCGGAGGAACGGATGAATTGGAAATCCGAGTCCCCTTAATAAATAAGGAACAAGGCAGACCCGCTCCCCCGTAGAGGGACTGGGGAAGCTCTCCGCTTGCTCCCCGCCATTGTAGGTGGCAAGCCCGACTCGAACGGGCACCATGTATGCTGGAGGGAGAAATCCCTTAGTCTGCAGTTCGATTAATCGACTGTGTGGAACTGAACACCTCTCCCAATCACCGGGCTTAGGGCTACATGGGCGGGAGGAGGAGCTGCGGAGGTTGACCATGCTGGAATGGATCTTTCCGAAGCGCGCTCTGATGGATTTTCGCTGGGGGAGGATGGTGTGGATTGGATCTGAGAATCCCCATCCTTTTAATAGACAATTTATTTATCTGGCTAGGGGGCGAATGTAAAAACGCCCTGGCGCCTCGTATTCATTCGATGCGTGGGAAATAGCCCTTATTGGGCACAGAAGCCAAGAGGTCCAAACATTTATGGGGCCGGACACTGCTTTACAAACGTTCGAAATATGGAGAAGAACCCACCTTGCAATGCCGAAGACAACACTACGCGTCGGATTCATCGTCATTGAAGCCTGGTTCGAGGGCTACTGAGGGAGTCCTGGATTAGGGGGTCTTTGGAGAGCCGGACTATGTCCTTTGGCCGGACTGTTGGACTATGAGGATACAAGATTGAAGACTTCGTCCCGTGTACGGATGGGACTCTACTTGGCGTGGAAGGCAAGCTAGGCAATACAGATATGTATATCTCCTCCTTTGTAACCGACCTTGTGTAACCCTAGCCCCCTCCGGTGTCTATATAAACCGGAGGGTTTTAGTCCGTAGGACAACATACAATCAGACCATAGGCTAGCTTCTAGGGTTTAGCCTCTCCGATCTCGTGGTAGATCAACTCTTGTAATACTCATATCATCAAGAATAAATCAAGCAGGACGTAGGGTTTTACCTCCATCAAGAGGGCCCGAACCTAGGTAAAACATCGTGTCCCCTGCCTCCTATTACCATCCGCCTTAGACGCACAGTTCGGGACCCCCTACCCGAGATCCGCCGGTTTTGACACCGACACTCCCCCTCTCTTGTGGATATCTATTCGATGTAATCTTCTTTTTGCGGTGTGTTTGTTGAGACCGATGAATTGTGGGTTTATGATCAAGTCTATCTATGAATAATATTTGAATCTTCTCTGAATTCTTTTATGTATGATTGGTTATCTTTCCAAGTCTCTTTGAATTATCAGTTTGGTTTGGCCTACTAGATTGATCTTTCTTGCAATGGGAGAAGTGCTTAGCTTTGGGTTCAATCTTGCGGTATCCTTTCCCGGTGACAGTAAGGGCAGCAAGGCACGTATTGTATTGTTGCCATCGAGGATAACAAGATGGGGTTTTCTTCATATTGCATGAGTCTATCCCTCCACATCATGTCATCTTGCTTAAGGCGTTACTTTGTTTTTAACTTAATACTCTAGATGCATGCTGGATAGCGGTCGATGAGTGGAGTAATAGTAGTAGATGCAGGCAGGAGTCGGTCTACTTGTCTCGGACGTGATGCCTATATACATGATCATACCTAGATATTCTCATAACTATGCTCAATTCTGTCAATTGCTCAACAGTAATTTGTTCACCCACCGTAGAATACTTATGCTCTTGAGAGAAGCCACTAGTGAGACTTATGGCCCCCGGGTCTATCTTTATCATATTGATCTCCTACTACTTAGTTATTTCCTTTGCTATTTACTTTGCATCTTTTATCATAAAAATACCAAAAAAATTATCTTATCATATCTATCAGATCTCACTCTCGTAAGTGGCCTTATAAGGATTGACAACCCCTATTTGCGTTGGTTGCAAGGATTTATTTGTTTTGTGCAGGTACGAGGGACTCGCGCGTAGCCTCCTACTGGGTTGATACCTTGGTTCTCAAAAACTGAGGGAAATACTTACGCTACCTTGCTGCATCATCCCTTCCTCTTCGGGGAAAACCGACGCAGTGCTCAATAGGTAGCCGAATAACACCTTAAGACACAAATCAACCAAAAACCCTAATGTCACCTAGATACTCCAATGTCACGTCAAGTATCCATGGGTATAATTATACGATATGCATCACACAATCTCAGATTCATCTATTCAACCAACACAAATGTAACACCCCGGATGTAACTTTCCCAATTTCTACTCCAACTCTTGCCGTTTCCGGCGTTAAGTTATTTTATTTTCTCGGGTTCGGGTCTTTGTCTCCGTGTGTTGTTATCGTTGTCATGCATCTCATATCATGTCATCATGTGCATTGCATTTGCATACATGTTCGTCTCATGCATTCGAGCTTTTTCCCCGTTGTCCGTTTTGCATTCCGGCGCTTCGTTCTCCTCCGGTGGTCATTTCTAGCTTTCTTTCGTGTGTGGGGATTAAACATTTCCGGATTGGACCAAGACTTGCCAAGCGGCCTTGGTTTACTACCGGTAGACCGCCTGTCAAGTTTCGTACCATTTGGACTTCATTTGATACTCGAACGGTTAACCGAGGGACCGAAAAGGCCTCGTGTGTGTTGCAGCCCAACACCCCTCCAATTTGGCCCAAAACCCACCTAACTCTGCTCCATCATCTAGAGCGTTCGATCACGATCGTGTGGCCGAAAACCGCACCTCATTTGGACTCTCCTAGCTCCCCCTATGCCTATTTAAACACCCCCCAAAATCCGGATCTTCCTCTCCCCCCGAAAACCCTAATTTCCACCTCGCGCGGCCGGACATGTCCGTTCCGGCCGGACGCACCGCCGCCGACGCCCGCAGCCACTGAGGGGCTGCCACGTGGCAAGCCGCCGCTGCCACCGCCCGCGGCCCGGCCGGCCCGCAGTCGGCCCTCCCCGCCGCCCGACCGGGCCTCTCGCCGCCCCGCCGCCTGAGGGAGTCGCGCCGCCCCGCGCCTCTCTTCCCCGCCGCAGGTCGCCGTGCCGGCCACCGCGCCCCTCGCCGGCGAGCTCCGCCGACGCGTCCCGACACCGGCGCGCCGCTCCGTCCCGCGCGCCTCGCCGCCCAATGCCGCCGCGACCGAACCCCCGCCTCCGCCGGCCGCCTCGCCGCCGGTGGGAAGCCTGGCCGCTCCATCCGCGCCCGCCGCCGCCGTCGTCTACAGTGTCTCCGGCGAGATCCACCGCCGCCTCGGGAAGCATGCAAATCTGGATCTGAAGATATTTCTCGGTTGACTTTTGTTCCTAACCCTAGTCCAAGTGCTCATGTTCGTAGCTCCGTAACTTTGCATCCGTAGCTCCGATGTATTTTGTTGTCATGTTTGGTTGCTGTAGCATGATCATTTCGTTGTATTTCGATGCCTACTTGCTGTAAATCGCAGACCGGGGCCATATTTGAATCGCTTGCCATTTCCAAACCGTAACTCCAATTCCGGCGTTCTTTATATCGTTTTCAAGCGATTTCGTCTCATCTTTCCAGTGGCACACTTGGTTTTCCAAGTTGAGGCCAGGTTCATGCATTTCCTGTCATATCTTGCATTTTGCATCCCGCATCGCATCCCGCATAGCATATCATCCTTGCATTGTGTTGTTTGAGTTTGCACGTGGTTGATTGTATCCTTGTTGCTTGTTTGTCTTGTTTGGGTAGAGCCGGGAGACGAGTTCGCTAACGAGGAGCCCGTTGAGTTCGCTTTCGAGGATCCAGTCAACTCTGACAACTGTGCAGGCAAGATGATCATACTTTCGAGGATCCAGTTTGGTGAGATATTATGCTTCCCCTGTATCCCCAACACCTGATTGCATAACCGGAAAGGTTCGGGAGTTTCATAGGTGGGAATTCTAGTAGCTCTAGTTCTTCTTCCACGAATATTGGTTTGAGATTGGGATTTCTTACCGATTATTCGTTCTTGATCCGTACCTTGTTGATTTATTTCTCTACCTTAATTATATGTGGCTTCTCAATTTATGGATATGTGACCATTTCAAGAGGAATGCATTCGTTCATTTTGTTCGGATGTGAAGACTATATGTTGCATTTTTCATTCCATTGGATTCAGCTTCAATATTTCTCTGTCAATGTGCTAATGGTGGTCAACCTCTTCAGGATGGCTCCTCAAACGCGCATGACTCCGAATCCTGATCCGCCACCACCTCCACCTCCTCCGGAGGCATGGCAAGCTGTGATGGCCGCAACCAATGCAAACACACAGTTGATCATGCAAATTCTTCAAGAGCGCAATCAAGGCAGTCAAGGGAATCAAGGCAGCAATCCGAGTCACTTTGCTACACTCAACCAGTTCCTTGCTAACAGGCCAAAGACTTTCAGCAATTGTGTTGAGGCAACAGATGCTGACGATTGGCTTGTGGATCTGTGCAAGCATTTCGAGTGCAGTAACGTCAGGCCTGAGGACTTTGTCAAATTCGCTTCCTTCCAACTCAAAGATCAAGCTGCAGAATGGTTCCAGCAGTACAAGGACTCCAGAGGTGGACGTGTTATCGCTTGGGATGATTTCTGTCGAGATTTCCGAGCTCATCATATTCCCCAGAGCGTGGTTGAAAGCAAGCGTGAGGAATTCCGCAATCTGAAGCAAGGCTCTTTGTCTGTCTATGACTATAACAAGTTGTTTCAGAAGCTCGCCCGCTTTGCCAAGCAGGACGTCCCTGATGAGAAGAGCATGATATATCAGTTCAGGGGTGGTCTCAGAGAAGAAATTCAGCTAGCTCTTGTTCTCTTTGAGCCCTTGAGATACGATGAGTTCTACAACATGGCACTGAAGCAAGAGGCTGCTCAGTTGAGGTGTGATGCTTCCAAGAAGCGAGTCAGAGATGTTACTCCTTCTTCCTCTACTCAAGTGGTCAAGCAGCAGAAGTATTGGCTTCCTCCTCCTCTGTTCCGTCAGCCGTATCAGCAGAAGAGCAAAGGTGGCAGTGGTTCTTCCCACCCACCCAACCCTGGATTTCAGAACATGACTTCGTCTCAAGCTCCAAGATCGAGTGCTCCGTATCACCGTCCGCTTTCAGAGGTCACGTGCAACAAGTGCCAACAGAAGGGTCACTATGCCAACAAGTGTTTCAACCAGAGGCGTCTTCCTCCTCCTCCTGTCAGATCGGCAAGTACAGCTGTGGTCAAGCATAACCCCAAGCACGCCAAGGTCAACTTGATGAATGCAGCTCAGGCAGAGGACTCGTCAGATGTGATAATGGGTAACCTTCCTGTTAACGATGTTCCTGCAAAAGTTCTTTTTGACACTGGTGCATCGCATTCCTTTTTGTCATGCCCTTTTGCATCGAAGCACAATGTTGATACCGAGATTATGCCCAAAGTCATGCAAGTTGTTTCTCCCGGCAAGCTTTTGACTTCTAGTTTGGTTGCTCCCGATATCTCTATCACATTGGGTGATTACAAGTTTCTCTCTTCTCCCGTGGTTCTTGGTAACTCGGATATTGATCTTATTCTCGGAATGGATTGGCTTTCTAAGCACAAGGCTCAGCTTGATTGTGCAGCCAGGCAGATTCAATTGACTCATTCGTCTCAGGATGTAATTGTCTTTGCCGCTCGTGATGATACCATCCGTCTGTTTTCTCTCAATGAGAAGGGTGAATTGGATGCTATCTCCCAAATTCCAGTCGTTTGCGAATATCAAGACGTCTTTCCAGAAGAACTTCCAGGAATGCCTCCGCACCGGCCAGTTGAATTCGTTATTGATCTTGAGCCTGGCACGGAACCTGTGTGCAAACGTCCTTACAAGCTCGGTCCTGAAGAGTTGAAGGAGCTGAAGAAGCAACTCGATATTCAAGAGAAAATGGGTCTCATCCGGCCTATTTCTTCTCCGTGGGGTTGTGGTGTTCTTTTTGTGAAGAAGAAGGACGGAATGGACCGACTTTGTGTTGATTACCGTCCAGTGAACAAGAAGACCATCAAGAACAAATACCCACTTCCCAACATCAATGAGCTGTTCGAACAACTCAAAGGTGCCCAAGTATTCTCCAAGCTTGATCTCCATATGGGTTATCATCAGATTCGAATCCGTGAGCAAGATATTCCCAAGACGGCTTTCAGGACAAGCTTTGGTTCTTATGAATACACTGTCATGTCTTTTGGCCTCGCTAACGCTCCTCCGACGTTCTCTCGCATGATGAACTTCATCTTCAACGCCTACACCAATGACTTCGTTTTAGTCTATCTCGACGACATTCTGGTTTTCTCGAAGAACAAGGAAGATCATGCCAAGCATTTGCGTTTGGTTCTTGATAAGCTCAGGGAACATCAGTTCTACGCCAAGTTCTCCAAGTGTGAATTTTGGCTTGATGAGGTTCTTTATCTTGGTCATATCATCTCTGCCAAGGGCATTGCCGTGAATCCTGAGAAGGTGTCTGCAATTGTGAATTGGGAACCTCCTCAGAACGTGAAGCAACTCCGCAGTTTTCTCGGTCTCGCAAGCTATTGCCGAAGATTCGTTGAAAATTTTTCTAAGATCGCGAAGCCTCTCTCTAATCTTCTTCAGAAGCACGTCAAGTATGTTTGGTCTCCGGAGTGTGATATTGCTTTCAACACTTTGAAAGAGAAATTGATCACTGCTCCAGTTCTGACTCCGCCTGATGAATCCAAGCCGTATGAGGTCTTTTGTGATGCCTCTCTCCAAGGTCTTGGCGCAGTTTTTATGCAAGAGAAGAAAGTTGTTGCTTATACATCTCGCCAGTTGAAGCCTAATGAGAAGAACTACCTCACTCACGATCTCGAGTTGGCGGCAGTTGTGCATGCTCTTTTGACTTGGAGACATCTTCTATTGGGAAGAAAAGTGGACATTTTCACTGATCACAAGAGTCTCAAGTACATCTTCACTCAGCCTAATCTCAACCTCAGGCAAACTCGATGGGTCGAAATGATTCAAGAGTATAATCCGAGTATTGAGTATACTCCAGGCAAGGCCAATGTGATTGCTGACGCTTTGAGCAGGAAGGCTTACTGCAATAGTCTGATTCTCAAGCCTTATCAACCCGAGCTTTGTGAAGCTTTCCGCAAACTTAATCTGCAAGTTATTCCTCAAGGTTTCCTCGCCAACCTTCAAGTCTCTCCTACCTTAAAAGACCAGATTCGCCAAGCCCAGCTTCTTGATGCTATGGTGAAAAAGGTGAAGATTGGGATTGCCAAGAGCCAGTCCAAGTACAAGTGCTACCGCCTTGATGACAAGGACACTCTCTTCTTCGAGGATCGTATTGTTGTACCCAAAGGTGACCTTTGTAAAGTGATCATGAATGAGGCTCACAATTCTCTCCTCTCCATCCACCCTGGGAGCACGAAGATGTATCAGGACCTCAAGCAAGCTTATTGGTGGACTCGAATGAAGCGCGAGATCACTCAATTCATGAATGAATGTGATGTCTGCAGAAGAGTGAAGGCAGAACACCAAAGGCCAGCAGGTCTCCTCCAACCTCTTGACATTCCAGAATGGAAGTTTGACCACATTGAAATGGACTTCGTAACTGGGTTTCCAAAGTCCAAGCGTGGCAATGATGCTATATTCGTTGTCATCGATAAACTCACCAAAGTGGCTCATTTTCTGCCTATCAAAGAGTCGATCACTGCAGCTCAATTGGCGGAACTCTATACCTCTCATATTGTCTCTCTGCACGGTATTCCTCAAGTGATCTCTTCAGACCATGGCAGCATCTTTACCTCGAAGTTTTAGGATTCTTTTCAGAAGGCCATGGGCACCAACATCCGCTTCAGCACAGCTTTCCATCCTCAAACAAGCGGTCAAGTCGAGCGTGTCAACCAGATTCTTGAAGATATGCTCAGGGCTTGTGTGATCTCCTTCGGCATGAAGTGGGAGGATTGTCTTCCTTATGATGAATTCTCCTACAACAACAGTTTTCAAGCAAGTTCGGGCAAGGCCCCTTTTGAAATTCTGTATGGCAGGAAGTGCCGTACCCCTCTCAACTGGTCTGAAACCGGTGAACGTCAGCTTTTGGGTAATGACTTAATCACAAAGGCAGAGGAAATGTGCAAAGTCATTCGTGATAACCTCAAAGAAGCCCAATCCCGTCAGAAGAGCTACTATGATAGTAAGCACCGCGATTTGGCTTTCCAGATCGGAGATCATGTTTACCTCCGTGTCTCTCCTATGAAAGGTACTCGTCGCTTCGGTATCAAAGGGAAGCTTGCCCCTAGATATGTGGGACCTTTCAAGATTGTCAGCAAGAGAGGCGACCTCGCCTATCAACTCGAGCTTCCTTCAAACTTTGCAAATGTTCATGATGTGTTCCATGTCTCTCAGCTTCGAAAGTGCTTCAAGACTCCCGACCGCACCGTCAACTTCGAGGACATTGAGCTCCAAGAAGATCTCTCCTATCGTGAGCACCCAGTTGCTATTCTTGAAGAGACTGAACGCAAGACTCGCAACAAGTCGATCAAATTTCTCAAAGTCAAGTGGTCACACCATTCCGACCGTGAAGCTACCTGGGAACGCGAGGATCACCTCCGTTCTGAGTACCCAGCGTTCTTTCAGTCCTAGATCTCGGGACGAGATCCTTACGTAGTGGTGGAGTGTTGTAACACCCCAGATATAACTTTCCCAATTTCTACTCCAACTCTTGCCATTTCCGGCGTTAAGTTATTTTATTTTCTCGGGTTCGGGTCTTTGTCTCCGTGTGTTGTTATCGTTGTCATGCATCTCATATCATGTCATCATGTGCATTGCATTTGCATACGTGTTCGTCTCATGCATTCGAGCTTTTTCCCCGTTTTCCGTTTTGCATTCCGGCGCTTCGTTCTCCTCCGGTGGTCATTTCTAGCTTTCTTTCGTGTGTGGGGATTAAACATTTCCGGATTGGACCGAGACTTGCCAAGCGGCCTTGGTTTACTACCGGTAGACCGCCTGTCAAGTTTCGTACCATTTGGACTTCGTTTGATACTCGAACGGTTAACCGAGGGACCGAAAAGGCCTCGTGTGTGTTGCAGCCCAACACCCCTCCAATTTTGCCCAAAACACACCTAACTCTGCTCCATCATCTAGAGCGTTCGATCACGATCGCGTGGCCGAAAACCGCACCTCATTTGGACTCTCCTAACTCCCCCTATGCCTATTTAAACACCCCCCGAAATCCGGATCTTCCTCTCCCCCCGAAAACCCTAATTTCCACCTCGCGCGGCCGGACATGTCCGTTCCGGCTGGATGCACCGCCGCCGACGCCCGCAGCCACTGAGGGGCTGCCACGTGGCAAGCCGCCGCCGCCACCGCCCGCGGCCCGGCCGGCCCGCAGTCGGCCCTCCCCGCCGCCCGACCGGGCCTCTCGCCGCCCCGTCGCCTGAGGGAGTCGCACCGCCCCGCGCCTCTCTTCCCCGCCGCAGGTCGCCGCACCGGCCACCGCGCCCCTCCCCGGCGAGCTCCGCCGACGCGTCCCGACACCGGCGCGCCGCTCCGTCCCGCGCGCCTTGCCGCCCAAAGCCGCCGCGACCGAACCCCCGCCTCCGCCGGCCGCCTCGCCGCCGGTGGGAAGCCCGGCCGCTCCATCCGCGCCCGCCGCCGCCGTCGTCTACAGTGTCTCCGGCGAGATCCACCGCCGCCTCGGGAAGCGTGTAAATCTGGATCTGAAGATATTTCTCGGTTGACTTTTGTTCCTAACCCTAGTCCAAGTGCTCATGTTCGTAGCTCCGTAACTCTGCATCCATAGCTCCGATTCATGCATATAGCATACCAAAATGTTCATCTCAGAGAGTACATCATTTCATTCCATTGCATCATTTTCTTTTGAGTTCATCTTGATGCCCGAAATGCTGTTAGAAGAGGGCTACTTGAGTTAATTGTCAGATCTGCTACTCCGTTTAGCACTTTTGTCATTTTTGCCATGATTAATGTGTGCATGATATGCCCGCGAGTTCTACATTTGTTAAGTGTTTTGTCATCTCTCCAGAGGTGCAACCCATGTATTTTTAGGATGTGTGTGGTGACTTGTGCAAGCTTGCAAAGTGGTGCACTTGCTAATTCTGTTTTCAGGGACTTAGTAATTTCACTAAGTCCTGGAGCTGTTCATCTCATGATGCCATATGTTCGTGTTGTTTCCTAGTGATCCGTGCCTCTTTTGAGGATGATCAGTAAGGATGTTTTGTTAACCTTGTAGTGCTCTATCCATCCATGTCTTCTTTTAAAATTATGGAGCACCCTAGCTTGAGTCAATCGAGCTCTACTTTTGCTACTTTATGAATCTGGGCAGATTGTCAACTTGTTTGCAATTTTGCCGGTGATGTTGTAGTTGATCCGTGGATGCTATGCCATTGTTCTTGCCATATCTAACTTGCATTTTGTGCCTTCTTGATGGATGTATGCTTGTCTGGCCATGAATTGCTCTGTAGTGAGTGCATCGAGCTCGTAAACATGCCTACTTGAGTTATATTTCAGCATGTGTCAGTTTTTCACTAAGTCTAAAAACTGATTATGTTTCTGCTATGTTCACATGCTTGCAATTGTATTTTCTGATCCCTTTTGGCTCAAGGTCACTAAGGAAATTTTGTTAAGCTCTTTGAGTAGCTCCATTCCATGCTTTACTTTGCCATGTTCAGGTCCTGTAGCATGTAGTTTTGTTGCTCCGAAGAGGGCTATCTGATCTGAAATTCCAGACAAGTGTTGATTTCACTAAGTCTGAGATCTGTTTGTCATATGCATTTTTGCCATGCTTGTTTGAACCTGTTAATGGATGATTTGGCCGTAGCTCAGTGCTAGACTTTTGTTAAGCATCTTGTGTGCATCCCTGCCATGTATTTTGTTGTCATGCTTGGTTGTTGTAGCATGATCATTTCGTTGCATTTAGATGCCTACTTGCTGTAAATCGCAGACCGGGGCCATATTTGAATCCCTTGCCATTTCCAAACCGTAACTCCGATTCCGGCGTTCTTTATATCGTTTTCAAGCGATTTCATCTCATCTTTCCAGTGGCACACTTGGTTTTCCAAGTTGAGGCCAGGTTCATGCATTTCCTGTCATATCTTGCATTTTGCATCCCGCATCGCATCCCGCATAGCATATCATCCTTGCATTGTGTTGTTTGAGTTTGCACGTGGTTGATTGTATCCTTGTTGCTTGTTTGTCTTGTTTGGGTAGATCCGGGAGACGAGTTCGCTAACGAGGAGCCCGTTGAGTTCGCTTTCGAGGATCCAGTCAACTCTGACAACTGTGCAGGCAAGATGATCATACCCTCGAATCACTACTATCTTTGCTATGCTAGTTTGCTCGCTCTTTTACTATGCCATTGCTACGATGCCTACCACTTGCTTGCAAGCCTCCCAAATTGCCATGTCAAACCTCTAACCCACCATGTCCTAGCAAACCGTTGATTGGATATGTTACCGCTTTGCTCAGCCCCTCTTATAGCGTTGCTAGTTGCAGGTGAAGATTGGAGGCCGTTCCTTGTTGGAACATTTATTTACTTGTTGGGATATCATTATATTATCTTGCTATATCAATGAATCTATATACTTGGTAAAGGGTGGAAGGCTCGGCCTCTCGCCTAGTGTTTTGTTCCACTCTTGCCACCCTAGTTTTCGTCATATCGGTGTTATATTCCCGGATTTTGCGTTCCTTACGCGGTTGGGTTATAATGGGAACCCCTTGATATTTCACCTTGATTAAAGCTTTTCCAGCAGTGCCCAACATTGGTCTTACCCTTTGCCACCTAGCCTCTTTTTCCCTCGGGTTTCCGGAGCCCGCGGGTCATCTTATTTTAAACCCCCCCGGGCCAGTGCTCCTCTGAATGTTGGTCCGATCGAGTAGACTGCGGGGCCACCTCGGGGAAACTTGAGGGTTGGTTTTACTCGTAGGATGTCTCATCTGAGTGTGCCCTGAGAAAGAGATATGTGCAGCTCCTATCGGGATTTGTCGGCACATTCGGGCGGTGTTGCTGGTCTTGTTTTAACCTGTCGAAGTGTCTTGAGTTACCGAGATACCGAGTCTGATCGGAACGTCTTGGGAGGAGGTCTATTCCTTCGTTGACCGTGAGAGCTTGTCATGGGCTAAGTTGGGACTCCCCTGCAGGGATTGAACTTTCGAAAGCCGTGCCCGCGGTTATGGGCAGATGGGAATTTGTTAATGTCCGGTTGTAGATAACTTGAACCTTAATTAATTAAAATGTATCAACCGAGTGTGTTACCGTGATGGCCTCTTCTCGGCGGAGTCCGGGAAGTGGACACGGTGTTGGAGTAATGTTTGCGCAGGTTGCTCTCTAGTTTCTCGCTCGCGCTTTGCCTCCTCTTCTCGCTCTCTTTTGCGAATAAGTTAGCCATCATATTTGCTAGTCGCTTGCTGCTGCTCCACTCATATTTTACCTTGCCTTACCTATAAGCTTAAATAGTCTTGATCGCGAGGGTGCGAGATTGCTGAGTCCCTATGGCTCACAGATTACTATTACACCAGATGCAGGGCCTGATGATTCCGCTCCAGGAGACGCGTATGAGCTCAAGTGGGAGTTCGACGAAGACTCTCAACGTTACTATGTTTCCTTTCCCGATGATCAGTAGTGGTGCCCAGTTGGGGGTGAACGGGACCGTTGTCGCATGTTGGGTTCTCTTTTATTTTGGCGCCGTAGTCGGGCCATGAGTGTTTGGATGATGTAATGTTATTTATGTACTTGTTTGACGTGGCGAGTGTAAGCCAACTATGTTATCTCCCCTTTATTATTTATATTACATGGGATGTTGTGAAGATTGCCTAACTTGCGACATATGCCTTCAATGCGATTATGTCTCTAAGTCGTGCCTCGACACGTGGGAGCTATAGTCGCATCGAGGGTGTTACAACAAAGAACTTCAAAGAGTTCCCCAAAGTTTCTAGCGGAGAGTCAAGACGAAAACGTGTGCCAACCGCTATGCATAAGTTCACAGAACTCGCAAGTTGATCACCAAAACATACATCAAGTGGATCACGTGATATCCCATTCTTACCACAGATAAGCACATGCAAGACATACATCAAGTGTTCTCAAATCCTTAAAGACTCAATCCGATAAGATAACTTCAAAGGGAAAACTCAACCCATTACAATAGAGTAGAGGGGGAGAAACATCATAATAAGATCCAACTATAATAGCAAAGCTCGCGATACATCAAGATCGTACCACCTCAAGAACACGAGAGAGATAGAGATCAAACACATAGCTACTGGTACATACCCTCAGCCCCGAGGGAGAACCACTCCCTCCTTGTCATGGAGAGCACCGGGATGATGAAGATGGCCACCGGAAAGGGATTCCCCCCTCCGGCAGGGTGCCAAAACGGGTCTAGATTGGTTTTCGGTGGCTACGGAGGCTTCTGGCGGCGGAACTCCCGATCTATTCTGGCCCCCGATGTTTTTAGGGTTTATTGATATATATAGGTGAAAGAAGTCGGTCAGGGAGCCACGAGGGGCCCACGAAGGTGGGGGCGCGCCCAGGGGGCAGGCGCGCCTCCCTGCCTCATGGCCTCCTCGAAGCTTCCCTGGCGTATACTCCAAGTCTTCTGGATTTCTTCCGTTCCAAAAATAACTCTCCCAAAGGTCTCATTCTGTTTGGACTTCGTTTGATATTCCTTTTCTTCGAAACACTGAAATAGGCAAGAAAACAACAATTTGGGCTGGGCCTCCGGTTAATAGATTAGTCCCAAAAATAATATAAACATGTATAATAAAGCCCATAAACATCCAAAACAGATAATATAATAGCATGGAACAATAAAAAATTATAGATACGTTGGAGACGTATCACACAACTCAAGAGAGACGCTAGCACGATTGCTCTATAGGCGGATACGACACTTGTGCACGACCTATAAGATGCAAAGATATATCAACTTTCTATCCCAAGTATGCTATGTATGTATGGTTCCTGGTGTTTCTCAAGATGATCCAAGATGATCGGATATGACAATCTTATGCAATGTGGTATGATGCTATGGCTCTTGCTTACAAGCTTCTTTGCTCTTTCTCTCTTTTGCTTAAAAGCTTATTCTTATTTTTGTATGGCCACGATGC
Organism: Triticum urartu; assembly: GCF_003073215.2. Classification (NCBI taxonomy): domain Eukaryota; kingdom Viridiplantae; phylum Streptophyta; class Magnoliopsida; order Poales; family Poaceae; genus Triticum; species Triticum urartu. The sequence continues at coordinate 461,375,972 of NC_053027.1, forward strand.
ACAAACCAAGATAGCAATTGTGTATATACGGGAACAATCTTGTGACACAAGAGATGATATGATGATACCTAGATGATATGGTATATATGCAATGGGAGGTACGGATCACTAATGTGCACAAGTAACGTTGCCGGCAATACTCAAATGGCTAGTATCGATAGGCAAGTGACGCAAAATGGGCTAGGGGTTAACAATGCAATTGCAAGGGGAATATACAATGATGTCGTCGAGGTTACCGTCCTTAGAGATGATGAGTGGTGGTGTTCTTGATGTAGAACCGTCCCTAATTAGCCGAAACACCTTAGGAAACGAAAAAACCGCGAACTTAAAATCTCCAAAGGCAAATGTCAAATTATGGTAGTGGAATGTGGTGGTGGTTGCGGAAGTATCGGTGGGGACCCGGTCAAAATGGGGTTAGGTGGTGGAAGGGTATGATGGGCTATACACAGTGTCGGAGTTGAAAGTACGGTCCCTAAGTAGCCGAAACACCTTAGAAGACACAACTCACAACACAAACAAAATTGGGTTAAGTTGGGGTGGCGGAAGTGTATGGTGGGCAAGGTTATGCGGAAGTGGTGATGGTGGTTGGTGAAGAAGAAACCGTCCCTAAGTAGCCAAAACACCTTAGGAGACTTAAGTCACAACTCAAACAACCACATATGCAATGGGGATCAAAATGGGTTAGGTTGTGGAAGTCGGTGGTGGTAATGCGGATGATATGGTAGTGGCCTTAGGCAATGTCGGTGTACAAAAGTAGGGGCTCTCCTTTTAACCCATTTACTTGTGCATGAGCAGTCAGAGCCGCGCCCGCGGCCACACTTAACAAGGCAGAGGAGGGAAGCCGGAGGGAAACCGAAGCATAATACGACCAAAGCAACGCCAAGACCCAAGGCGCAAAGAGAGCAAGAGGGCGAGGTGGACTCCCCCGGCAAGACCCTTGCCGGGGTGGCTTCCGCAGCCTCGGCAAGATCCTTGCTGGGGCAACTTGCCTAACGCCAGCAGAGCGTGCCACCCTTGAGCCTAAGGGATTCCAACACCATGTTGGAACCAAGGCTTGGGGGGCACCTCTATGGCGGCATGCAGATCTTTGTAGAGATCTTAGATACGCAAGATCATATGAGGACCAAAAGACGACTACCCCCGGCAAGGTCCTTGCCGGGGACGACCGTGGTGCCGCAGCGAGACCCTTGCCGGGCCCTCGGCAAGGCCCTTGCCGAGGACGCCTGTGGGGCCGCAGCCAGGCCCGTGTCTGCCAAAGGTTCCACCACCGCTCCCATACAGCTTCCATCTCGACCAGCTGAGCAGACGCCTGCGTGGCAGCGCGCGGCCTCTACACTGACTCAGCAAGCACCTGCGTGGTGGCATGCAGATCTTCGTGAAGGCTCCACCACCGCGCCAGCCCAACAGCCAGCCAACGTGGCGCCACGATGCCTCATCAGCCCGGACGCGTGTCGAAGCCAGGCGTGGCGGCGGCAGCTGGGACGTGCTTCATTGGCGTCCCCGATAAAGTGAGAGGGGCACGTTGGTAGTGCATTAAATGCGTTTTCCGATGGGGCCAGAGGATAGACTCACCTACTGTAGACCTTTCCACCTCCTGTGTGCCACTGTAGCAACCCCTTTTCGCCTATAAAAGGAGGCCCGAGGCGTCCATGAGAGGGATTCAGATCTTTTGGGCAAAGTTGCACCTCGTAGCTAGCTCAAGAACACAAGAACACTCAAATACATCCACCAAAGCAGGACTAGGGTATTACACATCTTTGCGGCCCGAACCTGGGTAAACGATCTGTGTGCTTCCTGTCAGACCCGCTCTTCGCACAACCCCGCGCCCGCCAACCGTAGAAGGGATCCCAGTGACCCTATAGGTGTCGATTTCCCCCGACAGGCAAAGATGCCAAAGTTCCAAAAATTTGATGGAGTCAAATAGTGATGGTAGTATTTTTGTAGGAAGGGGGATGTCAAGAGCTTCGAAACGAGCTAAATCAAAAACGGACTCCAGATGAATTAGTTATGTCCAAAATAAAATTTCAGCACAGTCAGTTTCAGGGTTAACCGGACATCTGGGAGTAGGTCCAGATGATCCGGGTTCGTCAATCGGATTTCTGCCGTTTGTGGTGCCTGGACATCCGGGAGATGGTCCAGCTAATCCGGGTGGATCCGGATGATCCGGGAGTACTTCCGGATGATCCGGGCAGGTTAAACTGCTCGGGATTTCCTCTTGGGGACGAATTTTTGGGCGAAAAATGGATGATTTCGGGGGGAAAATTGAGGAGATTTCGTGGATGGAAGGTGGGGAAACTTGTGGAGATGCTAGATCCACTTGAAATCAAGCAAATTCATGGATCAAAATCAACAAAACTTCATCAAACCAACAAATCACAAAAAATTGGGGCTATTTTTGTGGGGATTTTCGAATTTAGAACGAAATCAAGCAAAACAAGGCTAGAAAACGGCGGGGGGACTCCAAATTCATGATAAACATGGCTCTGATACCAAGATGATGTAGGGTAGAACCCTAGAGGACCGATCTTTCACGAAATAGAGGGAATCCCACGAATAACACGAAGAACACGAGGGGAAAGAGAGGAATCACTCAAATCAACAAGAAACAATCACACATGTGCTAGATCCTCGAAACACAAAGAGATACACGATCCAAATCCAACAAAGAAAGATACATAGGTAACCGGTTCTTCTCCGTGAGAAGGTCTTGATGGGGGTCACCCGTGAGGGGGTCTTGAATCCAAGATGGATCTTCTCCGTAGAGGCGCGCGGTCTCTCTCGTGGAGTAGATCCGTATGGATGAGCAAAGCTCTATCTCTAATGAGCTACTACCTTGCTAACCCTCACTAGAAGGAGGAGGGGGTCTATATATAGTGCTAAGCCACGAAGGGGTAAGTGAGGGGCGAAGGGGTACACGGGCTTCGGCCCAAGTCACGCGCGTAGGCAGGGTCCGGATGATCTGGGTAACGTCAGGATGATCCGGGACCTCGTCCGAATGATCCGGCTCCGTCGAGGGGATTTCTACAAGGTTCGGGTGTCTTCGGACGCAATTGTCCGGATGATCTGGGGGTGGGTCCGGATGATCCGGCTGAGCCCGGATGATCCGAACGGCGGTCCGGATGTCTGGCCTGGCTCCAGCGGCCTCTCCGTCTTCTTCTTCTTCTCCTTTCTTCCGTCTTCTCTTCCATGCTTGGCCTTGGTCCTTTGAATCTCCATGGTCATCTCGTATGAGCGTGAGTATACACAAGGTCCATGCATAAGGTAGTAGCCATGTCTCATATGTGGAAAGTGACGGATCGAAGAGGAGTGAGTTCACCTTGTGTCCAATGGCGTATGGTCGAGGTCTTATCGTATGTCCTCTTGGGGCTTGGGGAGTAGTCGAAGTGTACATGGGGATGATCGTAGGATGCTCCGCATCAGCATCTTTCAAGTTTCCTAATCCCACCTTGCTCTTTTACAATGATTCTCACCAAAAAATATATGAGCGGCCCAAGCAATAAAAAAAATATGAACGGCCCAAGCAATCAACCAATAGATGGCTAAAACAAAAGAGAGCAGTCCTCATGGTTAGGGCGAGCTAACTAAAAGCGAATGAGCTAATTAAATAAAGGATTGTGAGCCTAAATACATTATTTAAACGGATGCGGCTAATTAAAGAAAGGATTATGGTAAACCAATGAAATAAATTAAAAAAAGTTTGTGGACTTGATAAATAGAATATTCAAATAGATGGACCTAATTAAAGGAAGGATTTGAGATATAAAGGTAGAATTAATGGAAGAAAATATACTTAAATAGATGGTAATTAATGGAAGGATTATACTTAAATGGAATTAGTAGGAGATCACGCCCGGCAAAGAAAATATAAATGTGGATAAATTGCATTTTTTATGTTCATTTTATGAAAAGATGTTGCATTGTAATATGATTTTCATAGCGAATGCGGTGCTATGAGACATTATATTTGTACAGAACATCAATTTTTTCTGTTCCAACGCACGATCATATGTGCTAGTAGTCTATATAAGTTTCTTCATGCAGCCGCCACGCTCGGCCATCCATCTATCCGCTGCCACGAGTGGACCTCCGGCTCACCTCCACCTGCAACTTCGTGGTCAGCCACGTCGTGGCCGGTCCGGCTCACTGCCGGTGAAGCCTAGTCGTTGTCTTGACCTCGGGCGCTAGGTGAAATGCACTAAGAATAGCAAATCCGGAAAAGTAGTCGGTGTACAAGTACGAGCACTAATGTAAAGTTTAGGACTTGAAATCTGGTTTGGTTGGTTTCATCACAAAGAACCTTAACCATCTTGGTGTAACATTACACACGTTGCTGCACTGATCCGCACCATATAATCCATTCACAACAAATAAATCAATCGCATGCGCTTGGATGAAAATTAGAGTTGCCCATATTTACACCATCCCATCTGAATCTCAGAGTTCACAGCTAATGCCTGGCGCTACCAATAGTTCCCGCAGCTGCAGGTGCCACGCCGGAACCGGTGGAAACGCTTCCGGTCCCTGACCACGACCTCCCTCCCGAAGATCTCCGATATCAGCGCGCTGTAGGCGTGGCACTCCTTGCTCATCCGGAGGTTGGTGACGACCCTCACCGGAGTGCCTTCCGGCGTGCTGAGCAGCCCGAACGCCATGGCCAGCTTCTGGCTGTGGGCGGCGACGGCGCTCCGCTTCTCCTCGTCGTCCGCGTCCAGCGCCACCTCCGACGTGTCTGGCTTGTAGCCCTCGAACCGGAGCTGCCACTCCATCTGGTGGAGCATCTCGTAGATGTCGGCCGTCCGGGGGTGCGACCGGTCCTGCGACGTGAACCGGTGCATCTCGCCGTGCACCTCCACGGCGCTGAACCCCGGCGCCTGCGCTAGGCCCCTTTCCACCGCCTCCGTCCGGAGCGCGGCCGCCTCGTCCCAGTTCGCGGCCCTGGCGTGCATGTCCGCGAGGATTATGTAGTCGCCGGCGTTGACGGCGCCGCCGAGGCGCGCCAGCTCCCGCAGCGCGCGCTCGGCGAGCTCGATGTCGCCGTGGATCCGGCAGGCGTTGAGCAGGCTCCGCCAGGCCGTGTCCGTGGGACCCGTGGGCATGCTCCCGATGAGCGCGCGCGCCTCGTCCAGCCTCCGGGCGCGGGCCATGAGGTCCACCATGCAGCCGTAGTGCTGCGCGTTGGGAGCCACCTTGCGCTCGAGCCGCATCCGATCGAAGCACCGGAGGCCTTCCTCGAGCAGCCCCGAGCGGCTGCACGCGTTGAGCACGCCGACGTACACGGCCTCGTCGGGCTGGTGTCCCTCCCTGATCATCGCGTCGAACACCTGCAGCGCCTTACGCCCGTCCCCGTGCAACGCCAAGCCGGACACCATGGCGCTGTACGTCCACTCGTTCTTCTTGCCGTCCATGCCGTCGAACACCGCCGTCGCCTTCTCGATGCAGCCGCACTTGGCGTACATGTCCACCAGGGACGTCTCCATGAACGTGTTCAGCGTCACGGTATTCCTGAGCAGCGCGCAGTGGACGCTCCGGCCGACGTCGTAGGCGCCCAGGTGCGCGCACGCCGAGAGCGCGCTCACCATGGAGCTCTCGTCGGGCCTCCACCCGTCGCGCGCCATCGCGGCGAATGAGTCGAGGCAATCAGCCCACCACCCGGCCTTGGTGTACGCCGCGAGCAGCGCGCTCCAGGACGCCGCCGTCCTCTCCCCGGCCTCCATCTGCTCGAACGCCCGGCGCGCCAGCTCCGGCTCGCCGCACTTGCCGTAGAAGCTGATGAGGCTGTTCTGCGCGTGGTCGTCGTGCCCGAGGAACCCGAACTTCACGGCGTGTCCCTGCAGCTGCCTCCCTTGCCGCAATGCCGCGAGCTGCGCGCACGCCTTGAGGACGAACGGGAACGTGTAGCCGTCGGGCTCGACGCCGTCGTTCAGCATGTCGACGTACAGCCGCAGAGCGGCCGCGGGGTCGCGGCCACCGACGACGTGGCCGCGCATCAGTGTGTTGTAGTCGAACGCCTCCGGCTCGTCGAGCGTGGAGAAGATGGCCGCCGCGTACTCCATGCTGCCGGGCCACTCCCCGAGCGCGCACGCCGCGAGGAGCGGCCGCAGGTGCGGCGGGGAGCGGTCGAGGCCGAGCTTGAAGTTCCTCGCGTGCGCCTTCCTGACCTCGTCCAGGCCCCGCACGGGCCGCGCCGAGACCGTGGCGCAGCATGGCGCCTGCTCCAGCGCCTGCGTGGTCGTCGCCGGCGCCGGGGCGGAGGTTCTTGGCGTGGCGGCCTGGTGCTGCGGCTGGGGGAGCACTAGACCTCCCACCATGGCACTACCATCGGCGTGCGGAACAACAGGGGCGATGAGAGTGAGACCGTACCATCGTCGAACTGCGAACGAGTGGCTAACATGGAGCTCGGCCGTCCACACGAATTGGTTACCGCGAGGAGTGAAAATCCCACGTCCCTCTCCTAGCTTCCTCGTTGTTCACTCGATGCGGAGATGGAACTGCGCGGGGTGGAAGGATTTCGTGGCTGGGAAGCGGTGCTGGGATTTTCATGGGCTGTGGAATGTCATCCAGGGGTATGGAGCGGACAAATGGCAGATGGGCGGAATGGATGCTGTCACGGCGTCATTAGGCTGAGGATAAGGTCCATTGCCCGGCCAACTGGGCAAGTAGCGACACTGCCACAGGATGGCAGCCGGGGCCATACTCCGAAGGTCTAATTAATCGCTCCTGTTACTTACAACAACTCCAACGGACCGATCCAAATGGATGATGGTTTTATCCTTTTTTTGTCTATTTGAGTCGGCCGCCCGGTCACCGTCCGCCATCCGTCCTCTTTTAGTTTTGGGTCGGCAGTGTGCCCAACAGGCCGATCCATTTCATGACCGCGCGCGTTGCCGTCGCCCTGGTTTTGGCGCACCAGTGCGCAGGAAAGGTTCACGTGCGCGGGGAAAAGCGGCCTAGCGTGTGCTGGTTTTGGCGCTCCAGCGCGCGGGAAAGGTTCGCGTGCGCGTCGCGGCCGGTGCTCGTTGTAAAGAAGGCGCTCCCTCCACACTCTGTCCGCCGCCCACTCTCGCCGCCTCTGCGCCACCATATCGATCCGCCGCCTGGGTGCTTCGGATTTTCGCGGAGTCCGCGAGCGCCGCTCCGGCGCCTTCTACTCCGAGATCTGGTTTCGCGAGAAACGTCTCATCCTCGGTACCTTCAACACCGCAGAGGAGGCGGCCCGCGCGCACGACGCGTCGGCGTGGCGCCTCCTGAGGCCTCGTCGGGATATGAATTTTCCCAACCTGTCGAGCCAGCGGGCGCAGGATCTGGCGCCTCTCCCGCGGCTTTTCACCGACAAGGATCGTCGTGTCCACCGGAGGCGGCAGCGTCGCCTCGCCATCGCGGAGAAGGACGTGGAAGCCTTGGTGGTGTGGCGCGGAGGCTTCCCGCAGGACATCGTCGACGAGCGCCAGTTCTACAAGCAAAGGAGGTTGGAGAGGGACTCGAGGATGAGGGGGCGAGCCGCCTATCGGGAGGACAAGTGTTCGCGGAAGCAGGCAGCTCAATTGAAACTGAAGCCACGAGAAACGGCGGGTTGAGACTTTGAAGACGAGGCGTATGCTGACGCCTACATTCAGACGTCGGAGGAGGACATTACCGAGTCGGAGTCAGAAAGCGACGAGTAGTGGTCTTTTCTTTTATCTGTGTACGCTAAAACTATCTATGTATCCATTTTTATCTGAAAAAATGGCCGACGGCGTCGGCGACGTAGCAGGCGGGCGATGGTGTGAATCCAATGTACCACCGACTAGCGGACTCGGTGAGGAAAGAGGGAGAACGCGCGCATCCGTCTTGTGTCCGTGCCGACGCAAATCAGTCTAAGAAATGGACCGGAAATGGGTCGGCAGGCGAACGAAAACGGACACACGTCCATTTTTGTCGGCGCGTTGGACCGGCTTTTTTGTCTGCGCCGACTCAAACGAACGACCGCAGATGAAATGAGTCGCCCTATTATATTGCTCTTAAGACTTGGATCTGCCCTAGAAATAGATTTAGGATCGGATCTTTCATGGCTATCTCAGTTTTTCAGTACGTGTCATTGATAGCAATTTTTGGTAGCTTATCAAGTAGGCCGCTTGGTCTTTAGAGCATCTTAAATAGTAGAAGATGCTAATTTGAAAGTGTAAAATAGGAAATCCAAAAAATACTTTTTTCATCTTCAAAATAGTACCAACTCTAACAAAAGATGCAAAACGAAGACGTAAAAGAGCAACTTCAATAAAAGACGCAAGGTAGATATACAAAACCGGCTGCCGGCCGCATGGCCTTGTTCAGCCGCACAAATCCGACAATCGACTTAAAAATTGCACATGTTCATAATATCAAATTATTACAATGTTCATCAAATTCACAAGATCAAATGCAACAAGCATACAACATAATTTTGCACAATACAACAAACAAATAAATGAAACTAAGTGCCTCTTTCACGATGATATTTTCGATACTCCTCTAACAAATCCTTCTGAAGTTGATCTTGTGCATCAGTCTCTAATTTCATTATAGACCTTCATGAAGCGTTTGATTCGCTCCTATCTTCTCATAGGCATAACGGTATGCCTATCAAGTGATAGAAGGTGTAATCTAAACCCTGTCCACGCTCATTCTCAATGATCATGTTCTCATTCTCAATGTTCATGTTATGCATGATCATGCAAGCAGTAATGATATACAAGAGTTTTTTATCCCAGAATCTAGATGATCCACGCACAATAGCAAATTGGGATTACAAAATCCCAAAAGCCCTCTTAACATCTTTCTTAGTCGCCGCTTGTGCATTGTGAAAGATGAGTTCTTTCTTATCTTGGGGTTTTACAATTGGCTTGACAAAAGTACTCCACCTCGGGTAGATGCCATCCGCAAGATACTACTCGTAGTTATATGTGCGGCCATTTGCTTCGAAGGTTAGCGGTGGTGCTTCTCCGTTTGCTAACTTGGAAAAAAGAGGTGACCGGTCGAGCACGTTGATGTCATTGCAACATTTAGACATCCCAAAATATGAATGCCAAAACCATGTTTCTTGATCGGCAACGGCCTCAAGAATGATAGTGACATCCTTCCCGCGACCCTTGAACTATCCATGCCATGCTCTTGGGCAATTTTCCCACTTCCAATGCATGCAATCGACGGACCCTAGTATACCTGGAAATCCACGAGCTTTGTTCATCTCCAACAGTCTCTGAGTTCCTGAGCATTGGGAGCTCTCAAGTACTCTGCACCAAACACTTCTACCATAGCCTTTGCAAATTGTTTGACATAGAAGGTAGAAGTGCTTGATACGTCTCTGTCGTATCTATAATTTTTGATTGTTCCATGCCAATATTCTACAACTTTCATATACTTTTGGCAACTTTTTATACTATTTTTGGGACTAACATATTGATCCAGTGCCCACTGCCAGTTCCTGTTTGTTGCATGTTTTTTGTTTCGCAGTAAATCCATATCAAACGGAGTCCAAACGAGATAAAAACTGACAGAGATTTTTTTTGGAATATATGTGATTTTTGGGGAGAAAAATCAACGCGAGACGATTCCCGTGGGGGCCACGAGGCAGGGGGGCGCGCCCTGGGCCCTCGTGGCCACCCTGTAAGGAGGTTGATGCCCTTCTTTCGCCGCAAGAAAGCTAATATCTGGATAGAGATCGTGTTAAAATTTTAGCCCAATCGGAGTTACGGATCTCCGGGAATATAAGAAACGGTGAAAGGGCGGAATCTCAGAACGCAGAAACAAAGAGAGACAGAGAGACATATCCAATCTCGGAGGGGCTCTCGCCCCTCCCATGCCATGGACCAGAGGGGAAACCCTTCTCCCATCTAGGGAGAAGGTCAAGGAAGAACAAGAAGGAGGGAGGGTCTCTCCCCCTCGCTTCTGGTGGCGCCTGTCGTGGTTCTATGTCTGACAGTAGAATGGGGGGGGTAGGGATGTAGAGGCAAGATCCTAGCTATGGAGGAGTTGTACACGCGAGTTTTACGAGTTCAGGCCCTTCTCGGAGGAAGTAATAGCCCTACGTCTCGAAGCCCTGAGGTGGTCGACTGGATTATATGCGTATGTGTTACAGGGGGTGCGGACCCTTGTGCCTGTGGAGGGGGGTGGCTTATATAGAGTGCGCCAAGACCCCAGCCAGCCCACATCACAGAGGGTTTAAGGTACATTGAAGAGAGAACGTTACTGGTAACGCCCACACTAAAGTGCTATAAATGACAATTAAGCCTATAAGTAAATGCTCGACCGTTGTTCATGCAGAGTGGCTTTAGCTCTTCTGCCCGTCGAGTGACTTCTGCGACGGTCGAGTGACATTGATTCTTCTGAGTGGAACGTCTCTGGCCGAGTGGATGATGGTACCCTTTGAATGATCCTGGCTTTAGGGTGATGTCCTAGGGGAGGATGTCTAGGTCAGGTCTATGACCCTACCCTAGGTACATAGCTTCATCATTAGCCCCTGAATGGTTCAGGGTTCGAGTGGAGAAGGAGTTGATAATCCCTCTGATTCAGCTTTTGTGCTTTGAGAATGTCTTACCCAGAGGTCGAATGAACATATGATGGCTTCAACTGCTTGTTCAGTCGCCTTGATCCATTCTTGGTTTTGTCGAGTGAACTTTCGTTGTTAAGTTTCGAGTGTTGATATGGAAAAAAATCTTCCGTCTGACGGGTTGTTCTGCCGTCTGCGGATTTCACGGGATTCGAATTTTGGGAAGCGCGCCGGGCGGGGGAGGCCGCAGTAATCAGGACGGATTAGGCAGGCTGCCTCAATCTCCGCGCCACCTTTTTTGCCACGTATCGCGCGCGCGACTGTTGCGGGATTTGATAAGATCGTCCGGGCCTACAAGTCAGTCACTCGGAAGTGACCTTATATAAGGCACCGGACCGGGGCTTTTGAACAGTGCGCCCCCATTCTTCTTCCTCCTCCTCAGATTTCTCCGCTGCGCCTACTTCCGCTCTCGGCGTCGTCGCCCTGCTCGAACTCGGTTCGCTGCCATGGGGAAGGAGAAGACGGTGGCGTTGGGGCGTGCGAAGAAGGCGACGGCGAAGGAGAAAGGGAAGAGGACCAGTCGGGACGGATCTTCGTTGAGGTCCGGCCTGCCGCCTGGCTGGATCCAGGGCGTCTGGATCCGCTCGACAATCAGTCAAGATGACATCGATGACCTGGTTGAGGGGGGACTGATCCCCCACGAATCGGCGTGGCTCCCGGGGAACGAGACTGAGCCGCAGCTGCAGGAGGGTGAGTGCGTTCTCCTTGTCACCCATGTCGACCGCGGGTTTTCTTTGCCCCCCACCCTTTCTTTCGCGGTTTCTTGAACTTCTTTGGGGCTCAACTCCACCACTTTTCTCCAAACACCATCGTGTACCTTGCCGCTTTCGTGTCCATGTGCGAGAACTTCTTGGGTTGTCGACCACACTGGGGTCTCTTCAAGCACATATTCACATGTCGCTCTCAGACGGTCAAGAAGGACAACCCGAGTGACGAGAGGACGCACGTGATACAGATGTGCGGGGGGTCTTGGAATTCAAATGAGGAACAAAAGCACTTTCCCAACTATGATCATTCCTGACTCGGTCCGGGGTTGGCACTCGACCTGGTTCTACTGTAAGGACCAGCCGACTTCAGGCCAGTCGACTGGACTTCCCCCCTTTTCCATGGCTCGAGTGGAGAATCCCTCCACCTTGAGAGTGATCCCGGAGGAGAAGGTGCAGGTGAAGGTGTTGGTCGAGCGGGTTGTCCAACTTGTCCGCGACGGAGTGACCGGTATGGACCTGCTGGAGGTCTTCCTCAGTCGACGCATCCTACCACTCCAAGCTCATGACCATCCGATGTGGATGTACTCGGGACTCGAGGATTCCACTCGGATCCACCCGAAGGATGTCAGTGAGGACACGGTGGAGTAGTGGCTGAGAGGTATTATCGGCAACAAGGATAATCCCCGGGGGTCCAGGAGGGTGGTTCCATTCGACCATTTGCGCCAGCTGGAACAGGTAGGATTCTGCATTGTTGAGTGTCTTCTTGATTTACTATGTAGCATCTTGTTGACGGTTGACGGTCGACTGTCTTTCTTTTGTTCGTTGTCTTTCAGGCTCTTGTTGATATGTACTCAATGCCCAATGGAGTGCAGGAGCAAAATGTCGAGGGAGAGGCGAGCGGGGGCGAGAGTGGCGAGTGGCACTCGGATGCAGAGGAGAACGAGGAGAGCGACGACCCGAGTGATGAAGAAGAGGTCGACTCGCCTCCTCGCAGAGAAAGGAGGTCCAAGCACGCTCATGACCCGGCAAGCACCCTTGACCTGGTGGCCGCACCAACTGGGCAGTCTTCAAAGCGCCCTCGGACATCTTCTCCAGTGCCGACCGAGAAGGTATCGAAACAGCCCAAGACTGTGCCGCCTCCAGCGCCGAAACCATTGAAGGCCGCATCCTCCAAATCGCCGAAGGCTTTGCCCAGAATCAAAGTGACCATTCACCATCTCTGGGTAACCATCTGACCTGATCCTTTGGTCGACTCGAGCAACAGAACGTAACCGACTGAATGTTGACATTTGCAGTGCTGCTACCTCTAGAACTTCCTCCCGCCAATACCGAGACGAGGAAATGGAAGATGCGGTTACCTCCAACCCAGATACAATTCTCGTGATCTTGTTCTTGATTATTTGGTCGATTAAATTCTGGAGATTCACTTGGGGTCGACTGATTTATTTGCAGCCCCACTCAACGTTATCAAGCTTCCGGATGATGATGAAGATGTGGCCCCGAGGCCCAGAAGGAACAAAAAAGTAGCGGCTGGCAAGACATCTCAGCCGGGACTGAGGACAGAACCAACCGTCCAACAGCCTGAAGATGTGGGTGGAGCCTCTGTAACTTTTGCTATCCCATTGTCGAGTGAGCGCCCCGCACCGTCGATTGTACCAGTGTTTCCTTCAGCCGTCCAACCTCATGCCTCGGAGCTCCAAGTCGCCGCATCTGGGCCGTCTGCCCCCTTCTTCACCAACTATCATGTTCCGGAAAGCTAGTCGAACGCCACTGCGGAGGCCATCTGTCAGGCTAGCGTGATGATGGAGCGGATGAAGACGGTGCACGACAATAGCCAGGCTGCGTACGATGCCAGCCCAGCTCTTCGGGCCAATGTCCAGGTAAGTTGAATTTCGACTGATCTTGTTCTATTAGGATATGCTACCTGAAATATTTTCTTTCATACAATCTCTTATTGTTTGCGTCGAATCTGTACACCCACTAGGTGTTTTGTTGTCTTTAGTATTTGCACTCTTCCACTCGGTCTGGTCGAGTGGGATCTGAACCGGTGGGGGCACGCTAAGTGCACCCACTGGGTGTAGTCCCCGAGACCGCAGTCGACTGCGGGCAGTCGGCTGGGGTCTGAGTACTTCTTTTCACTTTCCTTTCCTCCACTCGACCCGGGCAGACCGGCCGAGTGGGATCTGAACCAGTGGGGGCACATCAATTGCACCCACTGGGTGTGTGTAGTCCCCGAGACCGCAGTCGACTGCGGGCAGTCGGCTGGGGTCTGAGTACTTCTTTTCACTTTCCTTTCTTCCACTCGACCCGGGCAGACCGGCCGAGTGGGATCTGAACCAGTGGGGGCACGTCAAGTGCACCCACTGAGTGTAGTCCCCGAGACCGCGGTCGACTGCTGGCAGTCGGCCGGGGTCTGAATAGTTCTTCTCTATTTTTTTACTCGACCCGGGCGGACCGCCGAGTGGAATCTGAATTAGTGGGGGCACGCCAAGTGCACCTGCTGGGTGTAGTCCCCGAGACTGCGGTCGACTGCGGGCAGTCGTCTGGGGTCTGAGTAAACTTTGAAGTTTTATTCACTCGGAAGTAAATAATCGTTGATCTTGTCGATTGATATGTCTTTTACCCTCTGCAGAAATCTTGTACTCTCATTTCTAAGTTTGCCGAATTTGAGGAGAAGCAGAGGCAACTCAACCTTGACTTGGAGCTGGCCCAACAAAAATTGAACAAAGCTCAAGATGAAGTTGCTGGTATGGAAGGTAACTGCCTGTCGACTGCTCACGTCGATCGTCCTTTAAAATATTTCTTCGATCTCTTGTTTGATCCGATTGCTTATTTTGCAGAGAAAATGAGGTTGGCTCTGGAGAAGAAGGACTTGGACCTTGCAGCTACGCAGAAGGAGGCTCAAGATAAGACTGCCCTTGCTGACCAGAAGCTGGCTTCAGTCGGAGTGTTGGAAGAAGAAGTAAGCAAGCTGAAGTCATCTCTCACTGAATCCAGCCGAGAGGCAACTCGTCTGAAGAAGGATAAGGTGGCTCTGAATGAGAAGCTGGAATCCATGGCTCGTAAGAGAAATGACGTGGAAGCTTATCTGAGAACTCTCGCCAAGAAGCTCTTTCTTATGCTGGAAGGTACTCCTTTTATTCTGACTGGTTTACTGCTTGCAAGTTAGTCCTGTCCAGTCGACTCACTAACTCCTTGACTGCAGAATTCTGCCAAAACTTTGACGTGGAGACTGGACGGATCGAGATGGGTTTGGACCGTATTTTTTCTCCAGTCGGCGACGAGGCTGCCATGAATGTGCTTCGACTGGAATCCCGCGTCGCTAGTGTTACAAGTTACCTTGCTCGTCTGAATGTGGAAGTTTCACGGATCGACTCATCACTCTGGCCAAGGGCAACGCTTCAAAATGACCTCGAGTCTCTGATGGCTCGACTCAACGAGGTCCCTGGTCGAGTGCAAGAATGGAAGAAGTCCTCTTCCCGGTGTGGTGCTGACGTGGCGTTGTCCTTGGTAAGAGTCCACTGCAAGGAAGCCCACGAAGATAAGCTGGCGGCGATCAAGGTCGCCAACACCAAAAGACATGATTTCCAGTCCTTTATGGAGACTTTCATCGCTGGTGCCACTCGGATTGCAAATGGAATTGACTTGGACGAATTCGTCGAACCTGCCAACCCTCCTCCTGCCGAATGAACAAACTTTGAGATTTAAACCTGCCTTAAATTTGCCTCGGAATGCCGAGTGGTTGCTGTAACTGTTAAACTCCTTCGGGCTTGATGCTCGAATACTTTTGATCCGTCGTCAGGAACTTTAGGATTTATCTGAACTTGGTTTATTTCTGAATATGCTTGTATTTGCCTTCGAGTGGAGTTTGCTCTTTACTCTGAATAATCTTTCGACCTGCATCTCGTTGTCCTTGCAGACAGGGATGGAGCGCACATTGTATTTGTGGCGCAGCTTCGAAGGAGAAGGTTGCAGTCGACCTGCACCTCGTCGTCCTTGCGGATGGGATGGAGCGCACATTGTATTTGTGGCGCAGCCCCGAAGGAGAAGGTTGCAGTCGACCTGCACCTCGTCGTCCTTCCGGATAGGGATGGAGCGCATGTTGTATTTGTGGTGCAGCTCCGAGGGAGAAGGTTGCAGTCGACCTGCACCTCGTCGTCCTTGCGGATAGGGATGGAGCGCATGTTGTATTTGTGGCGCAGCTCCGAGGGAGAAGGTTGCAGTCGACCTGCACCTCGTCGTCCTTGCGGTTAGGGATGGAGCGCATGTTGTATTTGTGGCGCAGCTCCGAAGGAGAAGGTTGCAGTCGACCTGCACCTCGTCGTCCTTACGGATAGGGATGGAATTTAAACCTTAGGCGAGTACTGGACTGCAGTTAAGCCCCTGAGTGGGAGGGTTGCTCATCACTCGGTAGGATTTTTTTAAACGTAGGCGAGTACTGGACTGCAGCTAAGCCCCCGAGTGGGAGGGTTGCTCACCACTCGGTAGGATTTTTTAAACTTAGGCGAGTACTGGACTGCAGCTAAGCCTCCGAGTGGGAGGGTTGCTCACCACTCGGTAGGATTTTTTAAACTTAAGCGAGTACTGGACTGTAGCTAAGCCCCCGAGTAGGAGGGTTGCTCACCACTTGGTAGGATTTTTTAAACTTAGGCGAGTACTGGACTGCAGCTAAGCCCTCGAGTGGGAGGGTTGCTCACCACTTGGTATGATTTTTTAAACTTAGGAGAGTACTGAACTACAGCTAAGCCCCCGAGTGGGAGGGTTGCTCACCACTCGGTAGGATTTTTTAAACTCAGGCGAGTACTGGACTGCAGCTAAGCCCCCGAGTGGGAGGGTTGCTCACCACTCGGTAGGATTTTTTAAACTTAGGC
This sequence comes from Triticum urartu, assembly GCF_003073215.2. Taxonomy (NCBI): domain Eukaryota; kingdom Viridiplantae; phylum Streptophyta; class Magnoliopsida; order Poales; family Poaceae; genus Triticum; species Triticum urartu. The sequence continues at coordinate 461,392,114 of NC_053027.1, forward strand.
AAGTACTGGACTGCAGCTAAGCCCCAGAGTGGGAGTGTTGCTCACCACTCAGTAGGATTTTTTAAACTTAGGCGAGTACTGGACTGCAGCTAAGCCCCCGAGTGGGAGGGTTGCTCACCACTCGGTAGGATTTTTTGAACTTAGGTGAAACGGATTCGCGGCTAAGCTCTTGAGTGGGAGGCTTGCTCACCACTCGGTAGGATTTTTCGAACTTAGGCGAAACGGATTCGCAGCAAAGTCACCCACTTGGGGATTTCAAACACAAACAAAAGCGACAACAATCGTTTAAGAAAACTGTAAAGCTCTCATCTTTGATAAACAAACTACAAAGGTATTTCTTATTACATCTCACCCGAATGAGTACTTAAGTATAAAAGGGGCGGAGAAGCTCCGCATTCGAAGCCCGCGGCTCGTCTTTCTTATGATCGATATTGTAAAGATGATATGCTCTGTTGTGGAGAAATCTGGTGACGATGAAGGGACCTTCCCAAGTAGGGGCGAGCTTGTGTGGTTTCTGCTGATCCACTCAAAGAACCAAGTCTCCCTCTTGAAAGGCTCGACCTCTCACGTTTCTAGCATGGAATCGACGCAAGTCTTGCTGATAAATGGTCGACCGGATCAAGGCCATCTCTCTTTCTTCCTCTAGGAGGTCGACTGCGTCTTGCCGAGCTTGTTCTGCTTCATCTTCAGAGAAGAGCTCGACTCGTGGTGCATTGTGAAGCAAGTCACTCGGTAGAACAGCTTCAGCTCCATGGACCAAGAAGAATGGAGTTCGGTCAGTCAACCGATTGGGAGTTGTCCTCAATCCCCAAAGAACTAATGGAAGTTCATCAACCCAGGCGCCCGCTGCGTGCTTGAGATCTTGCATTAGTCAGGGTATATGATGGAGCTCTAACCCCTCAAACTTCTTTTCCAACTTCCTCACCACGTTGCAGTAGCCAGTCATGGCTGGGCTTTTGACGTCCCACTCCTTCATCACTTGATTGACTACCAAATCTGAGTCGCCATAGACCATGAGGCGACAGACGCCGAGTGAGATGGCCATATGCAACCCATACAAGAGTGCTTCATATTCTGCTTCGTTATTGGAGGAATCAAAGTGAATCTGGAGGACATATCTGAGCTTGTCTCCTCGGGGGGATACCAGTACCACCCCAGCATCGGAACCATTCAGCATCTTGGAACCATCAAAGAACATGGTCCAGTGCTCCGAGTGAACTTGAGTCGGCAGTTGCTGTTCGATCCACTCGGTGAGGAAATCTGCTATTGCTTGGGACTTGATAGCTTTCTTTGCCTCAAACTTGATATCTAAGGGAAGGAGTTCAATCGCCCATTTTGCCACTCGACCAGTTGCATCTCTGTTGTTCAGAATCTCTGATAATGGAGCGTCGCTGACGACTGTAATGGAGTGGTCAGAGAAGTAGTGTGTAACCTTCTTCATGGTCATATAAATCCCATAAACAAGCTTCTGATAATGTGGATATCTTTGCTTTGATGGAGTCAAAACTTCAGAGACATAATATACTGGGCGCTGAACTTTGTAAGCTTTTCCTTCTTCTTCCCGCTCGACCGTAAGTACTGTACTGACGACTTGTCCAGTGGCTGCAATGTAAAGCAGTAAAGGCTCTTTGCTGATTGGGGCAGCAAGCACCGGCTGGGTGGAAGCAGGGCTTTAAGCTCTGCAAATGCTGCATCAGCTTCAGGAGTCCACTCGAACTTATCTGACTTCTTCATCAGTCGGTAAAGAGGCAGTGCCTTTTCACCGAGGCAAGAAATGAATCGACTTAGAGCGGCCAAACAACCAGTAAGCTTCTGGACGTCATGCACAGGCACAGGGCGTTTCATCCGGAGTATGGCACCCACTTTCTCTGGGTTAGCATCAATCCCTCGTTTGGAAACGAGAAAACCGAGTAATTTCCCCATGGAACTCCGAACGTGCACTTTGATGGATTAAGCTTGATATCATACCTTCTAAGGTTGGCAAAAGTTTCAGCATGGTCAGCCAGTAGGTCGGAACCTTTACGTGACTTGACCACAATGTCATCCATGTATGCTTCCACATTCCGACTGATCTGAGTGAGTAAACACTTCTGAATCATCCGCATGAATGTGGCTCCAGCGTTCTTCAAGCCGAATGGCATATTGACATAACAGAAGCACCCAAATGGGGTGATGAAAGCTATTTTTATCTCATCAGGTCCATACAGACGGATCTGATGATGCCCGGAATAAGCGTCCAAAAAGGACAAACGCTCACACCCCGCAGTCGAGTTGACTATTTGGTCGATGCGAGGGAGAGGAAAGTGATCTTTCGGGCAGGCCCGATTGATATGCTTGAAGTCAATGCACATGCGAAGTGAGTCGTCCTTCTTTGGGACCATGACAACATTAGCTAACCACTCGGAGTGGTAAATTTCTCGGATAAACTCGGCTGCTAGAAGCCGAGCCACTTCTTCACCGATTGCCTTTCTCTTCTGTACGGTGGACCATCGAAGATGTTCTTTGACTGGTTTCACTTTTGGGTCGACTCACAAACAATGCTCAGCCAGTCCCCTGGGAACACCTGGCATGTCAGAAGGTTTCCATGCAAAGATGTCCTAGTTCTCACGGAGGAACTGGATGAGCGCTTCTTCCTATTTGGAGTCGAGTGTTGTTGAAATGTGAGTCAGAGCAGCATTGGGATCCGTCAGGTGAATACGAATCGGCTTCGTTTCACCAGACGACTGAAATGCTGAATATGAGGCAGGCTTCTTAGCTCGCAACAAATCACTCGGATCTGCATTTTTTTGATACTCCTGCAATTCCACTACCGCCATCTGTGCATCGGCGATCTTTGAGCCCTTCTGGAAGCACTCTTCTGCCTTCTTTCGATTGCCAGTGATAGTGATCACTCCTTTAGGACCAGGCATCTTCAATTTGAGATACACGTAACATGGTCGAGCCATAAAACATGCATAAGCTGACCTGCCCAGAATAGCATGATAAGCACTCTAGAAATCCACAACTTCAAATGCCAACTTTTCTTTGCGGTAATTCTTGGAATCACCGAAAACTACATCAAGGGCGATCTGGCCGAGTGATTCAGCCTTGTTGCCAGGAATAACTCCATGGAAACTCATATTGCTTTCAATGAGTCTGGACATCGGAATGCCCATTCCTTTCAACGTCTCTGCATACAGTATATTCAGGCCACTGCCACCATCCATCAGAACTTTAGTCAAACAAGTGCCTTCGACGACTGGGTCGACCACCAACGCTTGCCTCCCAGGGGTGGCTATGTGTGTCGGGTGATCAGACTGGTCGAATGTAATGGCAGTCTGAGACCATTTCAAATAACTGGGCATCGCCGGAGCGACCATGTTTACTTCTCAGTTGATGACTTTTAGTCGACTTTTGCTCTCAACATTAGCAAAAATCATCAGAGTGGAATTGACGTGGGGGTAACCATCATCACTTTCCTCTTTGTCCTCAACTTTGTCTGACTCTTTTTCCTTTTCTTTGGGTTGTTTCTGTCGGAACTGCTGGATCAGGAGTCGACACTGTCGAGTGGTATGCTTCGGGTAAATGAGATTACCCTCTTCATCTTTCTTTGTGTGAATGTGGCACGGCAAATCCAACACATCATTTTTGTCTTGATCTTTTATTTTCTTGGGATTCCACGGTCCTTTGGGCTTCCCCTTGAACTTTCCCTGAGTCACGGCCAAGGTTTCTCCAGGAGCAGCTGGCTCGGCTTTGCGCTTCTGCTTCCGACTGGAGTTTCCTCCTCCGGTTTCGTGGGCGACTGTTTTGTGTTTGCCACTCCAGAGCCGATCCTCCTCTTCACCATTGGCATACTTAGTGGCAATCCCCATCATTCGACTCAGAGACATATCTCCGGTCCGACCGAACTTCAGATTCAACTCTTGATATCTGACACCTTCTTTGAAGGCACAAACTGCTTGGTGATTAGACACATTCTCCACCATGTGGTGCAACATGATCCATCTCTGGATATAATCCCTCAAAGTTTCATTTGGCTTCTGCACATAAGATTGCAGCTCTGTTAGCCCCGCTGGCCGTTTGCATGTTCCTTCAAATGTTCTGACAAACACTCGGGCAAGTTCTTTCCAGCTATAAATACTGCCGGGTGCTAACTGATTCAACCATGCTCTGGCCGAGCCCTCCAACATCAGAGGAAGGTGCTTCATGGCCACTTCATCATTGTCGCCGCCAATCTAAACAGCCACTCGGTAGTCCTCAAGCCAGGTGTCAGGCTTGGACTCACCAGTGAACTTACTGACTCTAGTCGCCAACCTGGAGTTGGGAGGAATCACCACAGCCCTGATGACTCTGCTGAAGCACTCTGGACCTGAGACATGCACTCTGCTGCTGGTTGGAAAATCTCTGTCATGGCCTTCTCTGTGAGCTCTGTTTCTGTCGACCATACCCTAAATGAGAATTGATCTCGCATCAAAGCCCGGTTCCTTGGGGTCGACTGGAATCCTTCGCCCACCACTGTGAGGGCGTCTGTCATCATGCTGCCGAGGCACGTATGACCCACTCCTTGGGGGAGGCATGGGCACTCGACGACGATCATCGTGATCGACTCGGTGATCATACTGCTCACGGTTTCTGTACTGATCTCGCCGGTCCCCACGTCCCTCACGCCTCGGGGGCGATCTTGGGCTGTGAGCCAACTGGACTGTATCTGCCACAATGGATCTGCTATGGATCCTATTCCGCGACTGTGACACAACTGTATTCTATTCTCCCGCTGCCCGGAGTAAAGCCCTGATCTGCATCAAACCTCTGCCAGCTTCTGACTGGGAAGGCTGGATTGATTCTGCTATTCGGGCTGCAGTTGTGAGATTCTGGATCGGAGTTTGATATACCTGAGTTGGAGGCAGAAAAAGTTATCGTCCACTGGATTCTGGGATCCGCTGCCGAGCACGCTCGTCGAGTGCGTGCTGGAGGTTCTCTAGTCGAGTGTGCTCAGCCAAGTTGGCCAGGAGCGCGTCCTCCAAGGCTCGGGCCTCGGGTGTTTCTCCAACGATAGGAGTGTGAAGTGCATCCATGTTCCGGCGGCGAAGTTCTTCCCTCTGCAGCGAAGAGAGGGGTTCGGGACGGTACTCCTCGTCAACACGCGACGGATCGCCTCCGCCATCGCCACCGTCGCCGCGGGGGAAGCCAGGAGGACTGCGAGGTCCATTGACCATCAGGACTTCCGCCGCGGGGTCACTGCTGTCGCACTCGAATGCAGTCTCTACGGAGCGAGTCGAATAGGCCGTAGAGAGTTTCGTCAGGCTCAATTGCCGCGGCCTGGGGGGTGGCCGACTGGCGAGCCACCGCGTGCCTCACCCACCGCTGAAGCCTCGATCGACCAGAACATTTGCGCTGGCGGGCTACAGGGAGGGAGGACAGCATAGGAGCCGACCAATACCGAGTCGATGGCTGCTGTAGGAGGACGCCATGGACGCACGCGTAAAAGTGCGTTGCCCCGCGGACGGGGAGCGCCTCGGCGTCGAGTGGAGCTTCTTGGAGCCAAGCGGAGTCGTCGGCGACGAACACAAGCACGCTGAGATGGATCTCGCGGCCCTCGGCCAAACCTCCGCCTGAAACCATGTTGATGGGCATTGGAAAAATCGCAACTTCTCCAACAAGTCGCTAAGACACCTGCCCCACGGTGGGCGCCAACTGTCGTGGTTCTAAGTCTGACAGTAGAATGGGGGTAGGGATGTAGAGGCAAGATCCTAGCTATGGAGGAGTTGTACACACGAGTTTTACGAGTTTAGGCCCTTCTCGGAGGAAGTAATAGCCCTATGTCTCGGAGCCCTGAGGTGGTCGACTAGATTATATGCGTGTGTGTTACAGGGGGTGCGAACCCTTGTGCCTGTGGAGGGGGGTGGCTTATATAGAGTGCGCCAGGACCCCAGCCAGCCCACGTCACAGAGGGTTTAAGGTACATTGAAGAGAGAACGTTAGTGGTAACGCCCACACTAAAGTGCTATAAATGACAATTAAGCCTATAAGTAAATGCCCGACCGTTGTTCATGCAGAGTGGCTTTAACTCTTCTGCCCGTCGAGTGACTTCTGCGACGGTCGAGTGACATTTATTCTTCCGAGTGGAACGTCTCTGGTCGAGTGGATGATGGTACCCTTTGAATGATCCTGGCTTTAGGGTGATGTCCTAGGGGAGGATGTCTAGGTCAGGTCCATGACCCTACCCTAGGTACATAGCTTCATCAGCGCCGGAACACCGCCGGGGGCCATAATCATCACCGCGATCTTCACCAACACCTCCGCCATCTTCACCAACATCTCCATCACCTTCTCCCATCTATCTACAGCGGTCCACTCTCCCGCAACCCGCTGTACCCTCTACTTGAACATGGTGCTTTATGCTTCATATTATTATCCAATGATGTGTTGCCATCCTATGATGTCTGAGTAGATTTTCGTTGTCCTATCGGTGGTTGATGAATTGCTATGATTGATTTAATTTGCTTGTGGTTATGTTGCTGTCCTTTGGTGCCCATCATATGAGCGCACGCGTGGATCACACCATAGGGTTAGTTGTATGTTCATAGGACTATGTATTTGAGGGAAAGAGTGACAGAAACTTCAGCCTAGCATAGAAATTGATGCATACGGGATTGAAGGGGGACCATTATATCTTAATGCTATGGTTGGGTTTTATGTTAATGAACGTTAGTGCTTGCGGATGCTTGCTAATAGTTCCAATCGTAAGTGCATAGAATTCCAAGTCAGGGATGACATGCTAGCAGTGGCCTCTCCCACATAAAACTTGCTATCGGTCTAGTAAAGTAGTCAATTGCTTAGGGACAATTTCGCAACTCCTACCACCACTTTTCCACACTCGCTATATTTACTTTATTGCTTCTTTATCTAAACATCCCCTACTTTTTATTTACGCACTCTTTATTGCAAATCTATCCAAAAACACCTACAAAGTACTTCTAGTTTCATACTTGTTCTAGGTAAAGTGAACGTCAAGCGTGCGTAGAGTTGTATCGGTGGTCGATAGAACTTGAGGGAATATTTGTTCTACCTTTAGCTCCTCGTTGGGTTCGACACTCTTACTTATCGAAAGAGGCTACAATTGATCCCCTATACTTGTGGGTTATCAAGACCTTTTTCTGGCACCGTTGCCGGGGAGCCATAGCGTGGGGTGAATATTGTCGTGTGTGCTTGTTTGCCTTATCACTAAGTAATTTTTATTTGCTGTTCTTAGTTGTTCTCTATCTTTAGTTATGGATATGGAACACGAAATACCAAAAAATTTAGGTTTACTTGCTACTCATGGAGATGGGGAACCTCCTAAAACCCTCGATGCTGGTTATGTGAAAAGTATTATGTACTACTTTGATAATCTTGAGAAAACCCCATTCAATTATGTAATGGGGGACACGTTGGATCAACGCGAATACTTTAGGGATTATTGCTTGACTCAAAAAGGGAAACTATTATGGGATCAAATTCATATGTTGCATTAGTATGCTCGGGAACTATGCTTGAGATATGATTATACTTGTTGCTCTAGGATGAAGGCTCCACACCTTCCCTTTTCATGCAAATTTAATGATGATAAAACCTTGGCTTCTTATGCTAATGGTATATATGACTACTATGATGTGGAACAAACAAAAGAATTTGTTGCTTTTATGGGTGCTTATGAAATTGAATCTTTGTTTAAAGAGTGTGAAAATTTTGATGATTCAGTTTATAGACCTGAAAATTTAGCTATCCTTAAATATTGCTATGAGAATTATGAATTCAATTCCGATATTGATGATTTTATTGAGAGAGTCTCCGCTGTCCAAGAAGAGACTAATATTTTGCAGGAGTCTATGGAAGAAGAAATTAATGACATTGCGAGCTCATTGGATGAAAAAGATGAGGAGGAGAGCGAAGAACAAAAGGAGGAAGAGTGGATTGATCACCCGTGCCCACCTTCTAATGAGAGTAACTCTTTATCCCATACATTGTTTAATTTCCCTTCGTGCTTACTGAAGGATGAATGCTATGATGACTGTTATGATCCCATTGATTATTTTGAAATATCCCTTTTTGATGATGCTTGCTATGCTTGTGGCCAAGATGCCAATATGAATTATGCTTATGGAGATGAACTTGCTATAGTTCCTTATGTTAAACATGAAATTGTTGCTATTGCACCCATGCATGATAGTCCTATTATCTTTTTGAATTCTCCCAACTACACTATATCGGAGAAGTTTACCCTTATTAAGGATTATATTGATGGGTTGCGTTTTACTATTACACATGATGATTTTGATAGATATAATATGCATTTGCTTGCTGCTCCTACTTGCAATTATTATGAGAGAGGAACTACATCTCCGCCTCTTTATGTTTCCAACACGAAAAAATTGCAACAAACTGATTATACCATGCATTGGCCTTTACTTTGTGTGCATGAATTGTTCTTGTATGACATGCCGATCCATAGGAAGAGAGCTAGACTTCATCTTGCTTGACATATGTTACTTTGTGCTCACTACTAAATTACAAATCATTGTTAATTAAAATTGGCTTTGATATACCTTGGGATCCGGGTGGATTCATTACTTGAGCACTATATGCCTAGCTTAATGGCTTTAAAGAAAGCGCTGCCAGGGAGACAACCCAGAAGTTTTAGAGAGTCATTTATTTCTGTTTAGTGCTTTCATATAGTTTAAAAACAAAATAAATAAATAGGGGAACCCAAAACTTTTCAAAAAGGAACGTGAAAGTGAGACAGACAAGCATTGTTGAAGTGGGGGAGCTCCTTGAACTTCGTTCATGCTCACAGAAACTTTGTGAATCTTGATTACAGAAACTTTTCAAAAAAAATAATTACCCCCTTGTACAATTCCATTGTATTATAAAAATAATGTGCCAAGGTTTGCCTTTATGATGTTTTAGATGCTTATTGGTTTGTACGGTGCAGGACAGAAACTTTGGCTGTAGCGCGCGATTTTACATTTTTTGCTGGAACGTCAAATGGGTCTGAAACTTTTTGCACTGTCTTTCTATACAAATTTTTTATTTTTCCTAATTTTTGTAGAAGTTTTGGAGTACTATAGGTATGGTGAATGTTCAGATTATTACAGACTGTTCTGTTTTAGACAGATTCTGTTTTTGATGCATAGTTTGCTTGTTTTGACGAAACTATCGATTTATATCAGTGGATTAAGCCATGGAAAAGTTATATTACAGTATATATAATTCAAAAACAAAATATGAATTGGTTTAAAACAGTACTTATAGTAGTGATTGCTTTATTATACTAACGGATCTTACCGAGCTTTCTGTTGAGTTTTGTGTGGATGAAGTGTTCGAAGATCGAGGATGTCTCGATGTGAGGAGAAGAAGGAGAGGCAAGAGCTCAAGCTTGGGGATGGACAAGGAAACCCAAGTAAATATTCAAGGAGACTCAAGCGTCTAAGCTTGGGGATGCCCCAGATGGCATCCCATCTTTCTTCAACAAGTATCAGTATGTTTTCGGATTCGTTTCGTTCATGCGATAAGTGCAATCTTGGAGCATCTTTTGCAATTAGTTTTCATTTTTCTTTTATGCACCATGCTGGTATGAGATAGTCCTTGGTTGATTTATAGAATTCTCTCTGCACTTCACTTAAATCTTTTGAGTATGGCTTTATAGAATGCTTCATGTGCTTCACTTATATCATTTGAAGTTTGGATTGCCTGTTTCTCTTCACATAGAAAACCGCCATTTGTAGAATGCTCTTTTGCTTCACATATATTTGTTAGAGCGTGGGCATATATTTTGTAGAAATAATTAAACTCTCTTGCTTCACTTATATCTATTTAGAGAGATGACAGGAATTGCTCATTCACATGGTTAGTCATAAAATCCTACATAAAACTTGTAGATCACTGAATATGATATGTTTGATTCCTTGCAATAGTTTTGCAATATAAAGATGGTGATATTAGAGTCATGCTAGTGGGTAGTTGTGGATTGTAGAAATACTTGTGTTGAAGTTTGTGATTCCCGTGGCATGCATGTATGGTGAACCGTTATGTGATGAAGTCGGAGCATGATTTATTTATTGATTGTCTTCCTTATAAGTGGCGGTCGGGGATGAGCGATGGTCTTTTCCCACCAATCTATCCCCCTAGGAGCATGCGCGTAGTACTTTGTTTCGATGCCTAATAGATTTTTGCAATAAGTATGTGAGTTCTTTATGACTAATGTTGAGTCCATGGATTATACTCACTCTCACCCTTCCATCATTGCTAGCCTCTTCGGTACCGTGCATTGCCCTTTCTCACCTCGAGAGTTGGTGCAAACTTCGCCTGTGCATCCAAACCCCGTGATACAATACGCTCTATCACACATAAGCCTCCTTATATCTTCCTCAAAACAGCCACCATACCTACCTATCATGGCATTTCCATAGCCATTCCGAGATATATTGCCATGCAACTTCCATCATCATCATATACATGACTTGAGCATTCATTGTCATATTGCTTTGCATGATCGTAAGATAGATAGCATGATGTTTTCATGACTTGTCCATTTTTTGATGTCATTGCTACGCTAGATCATTGCACATCCCGGTACACCGCCGGAGGCATTCATATAGAGTCATATTTTGTTCTAGTATCGAGTTATAATATTGAGTTGTAAGTAAATAAAAGTGTGATGATCATCATTATTAGATCATTGTCCCATGTGAGGAAAGGATGATGGAAGCTATGATTCCCTCACAATTTGGGATGAGTCTCCGAACTTTACAAAAAAATAAAAGAGGCCAAAGAAGCCCACAAAAAAAGAGGCCAAAGAAGCCCACCAAAAAAAGGGAAAAATAAAGAGAAAAGGAAATAAAAAAATGAAAGAAAAGAGAGAAGGTACAGTGGTACTATACTTTTACCACACTTGTGCTTCAGAATAGCACCATGTTCTTCATATAGAGAGTCTCTTGAGTTATCACTTTCATATACTAGTGGGAATTTTCATTATAGAACTTGGCTTGTATATTCCAATGATGGGCTTCCTGAAATGCCCGAGGTCTTATGAGCAAGCAAGTTGGGTGCACACCCACTTAGTTTCCAGTTTGAGCTTTCATACACTTATAGCTCTTAGTGCATCCGTTGCATGGCAATCCCTACTCCTCACATTAACATCAATTGATGGGCATCTCCATAGCCCGTTGATTAGCCGCGTCGATGTGAGACTTTCTCCCTTTTTGTCTTCTTCACACAACCTCCACCATCATATTCTATTCCACCTATAGTGCTATATCCATGGCTCACGCTCATGTATTGCATGAAAGTTGAAAATGTTTGAGAACATCAAAAGTATGAAACAATTGCTTGGCTTGTCATCGAGGATGTGCATGATTTGAATATTTTGTGTGGTGAAGATGGAGCATAGCCAGACTATATGATTTTGTAGGGATAACTTTCTTTGGCCATGTTATTTTGAAAATACATGATTGCTTTATTAGTATGCTTGAAGTATTATTATCTTAATGTCAAATGATAGACTATTGTTTTGAATCACTCGTGTCTTAATATTCATGCCATGATTAGATTACATGATCAAGATTATGCTAGGTAGCATTCCACATCAAAAATTATCTTTTTTATCATTTACCTACTCGAGGATGAGCAGGAATTAAGCTTGGGGATACTGATACATCTCCGTCGTATCTATAATTTTTGATTGTTCCATGCCAATATTATACATCTTTCATATACTTTTGGCAACTTTTTATACTATTTTTGGGACTAACATATTGATCCAGTGCCTAGTGTCAGTTCCTGCTTGTTGCATGTTTTTTTGTTTCGCAGTAAATCCATATCAACGGAGTCCAAACGGGATAAAAACTGATGGAGATTTTTTTGGAATATATGTGATTTTTGGGAAGAAGAATCAACGCGAGACGATGCCCGAGGGGGCCATGAGGCAGGGGGCGCGCCCGAGGGGGGCAGGCGCGCCCTGGGCCCTCGTGTCCACTCCGTAAGGCGGTTGATGCCCTTATTTCCCCGCAAGAAAGCTAATATCCAGATAGAGATCGTGTTAAAATTTCAGCCCAATTAGAGTTACGGATCTCCGGGAATATAAGAAATGGTGAAAGGGCAGAATCTCAGAACGCAGAAACAGAGAGAGACAGAGAGACAGATACAATCACGGAGGGGCTCTCGCCCCTCCCATGCCATGGAGGCCATGGACCAGAGGGGAAACCCTTCTCCCATCTAGGGAGAAGCTCAAGGAATAAGAAGGAGGGGGGCTCTCCCCCCTCGCTTCCGGTGGCACTGGAACGCCGCCCGGGGCCATCATCATCATCATCGCGATGTTCACCAACACCTCCACCATCTTCACCAACATCTCCATAACCTTCCCCCATCTATCTACAGTGGTCCACTCTCCTGCAACCCGCTGTACCCTCTACTTGAACATGGTGCTTTATGCTTCATATTATTATCCAATGATGTGTTGCCATCCTATGATGTCTGAGTAGATTTTCGTTGTCTTATCGGTGGTTGATGAATTTTCTATGATTGATTTTAATTTCGTTGTGGTGTATGTTGAGCCTTTGTGCCATATGTTGGGGAACGTAGTAATTTCAAAAAAAATTCCTACGCACACGCAAGATCATGGTGATGCATAGCAACGAGAGGGGAGAGTGTTGTCTACGTACCCTCGTAGACCGGCAACGGAAGCGTTGACACAACGTAGAGGAAGTAGTCGTACGTCTTCCCGATCCGACCGATCCAAGTACCGAACGTACGGCACCTCTGAGTTCTGCACACGTTCAACTCGGTGACGTCCCTCGAGCTCCGATCCAGCAAAACTGTGAGGGAGAGTTTCGTCAGCACGACGGCGTGATGACGGTGATGATGTTCTACCGACGCAGGGCTTCGCCTAAGCACCGCTACGATATGACCGAGGTGGAATATGGTGGAAGGGGGCACCGCACACGGCTAAGGAACGATCACGAGGATCAACTTGTGTGTCTATGGGGTGCCCCCCCCGTATATAAAGGAGTGGAGGAGGGGGAGAGGGCCGGCCCCTATGGCGCGCCCTGGAGGAGTCCTACTCCCACCGGGAGTAGGATTCCTCCCTTCCCTAGTTGGAGTAGGAGAGGAAGGGAAGGAGGAGTAGGAGAGAAGGAAAGGGGGGGCCACCCCCCAAACCTTCTCCAATTCGGCCTCCTGCCCAAAGGGGGCGCACCAGCCCCTTGTGGGCTGGTGTGCTTCCTTCTTATGGCCCATAAGGCCCATAACTTCTCCGGGGGGTTCCGGTAACCTCCCGGTACTCCGGAAAAATGCCTGAACCACTCGGAACCCTTCCGATGTCCAAACATAGTCATCCAATATATCAATCTTTACGTCTCGACCATTTGAGACTCCTCGTCATGTCCCCGATCTCATCCGGACTCCGAACAACCTTCGGTACATCAAAACACAAAAACTCATAATACGATCGTCATCGAACTTTAAGCGTGCGGACCCTACGGGTTCGAGAACTATGTAGACATGACCGAGACACAGTCTCCGGTCAATAACCAATAGCGGAACCTGGATGCTCATATTGGCTCCACTAATATTCTACGAAGATCTTTATCGGTCAAACCGCATAACAACATACGTTGTTCCCTTTGTCATCGGTATGTTACTTGCCCGAGATTCGATCATTGGTATCTCAATACCTAGTTCAATCTCATTACCGGCAAGTCTCTTTACTCGTTTCGTAACTACATCATCCTGCAACTAACTCATTAGTTGCAATGCTTGCAAGGCTTAAGTGATGTGCATTACCGAGAGGGCCCAGAGATACCTCTCCGACAATCGGAGTGACAAATCCTAATCTCAAAATACGCCAACCCAACAAGTACCTTCGGAGACACCTGTAGAGCACCTTTATAATCACCCAGTTACGTTGTGACGTTTGGTGGCACACAAAGTGTTCCTCCGGTAAACGGGAGTTGCATAATCTCATAGTCATAGGAACATGTATAAGTCATGAAGAAAGCAATAGCAACAAACTAAACGATCAAGTGCTATGCTAACAGAATGGGTCAAGTCAATCACATCATTCTCCTAATGATGTGATCCCGTTAATCAAATGACTACTCATGTCTATGGTTAGGAAACATAACCATCTTTGATCAACGAGCTAGTCAAGTAGAGGCATACTAGTGACACTCTGTTTGTCTATGTATTCACACATGTATTATGTTTCTGGTTAATACAATTGTAGCATGAATAATAAACATTTATCATGATATAAAGAAATAAATAATAGCTTTATTATTGCCTCTAGGGCATATTTCCTTCAGTCTCCCACTTGCACTAGAGTCAATAATCTAGCTCACATCGCCATGTGATTTAACATCAATAGTTCACATCACCATGTGATTAACACCCATAGTTCACATCGACATGTGACCAACACCCAAAGGGTTTACTAGAGTCAATAATCTAGTTCACATCGCTATGTGATTAACACCCAAAGGGTACTGAGGTGTGATCATGTTTTGCTTGTGAGAGAAGTTTAGTCAACGGGTCTGCCACATTCAGATCCGTAAGTATTTTGCAAATTTCTATGTCAACAATGCTCTGCATGGACCTATTCTAGCTAATTGCTCCCACTTTCAATATGTATCTAGATTGAGACTTAGAGTCATCTGGATCAGTGTCAAAACTTGCATCGACGTAACCCTTTATGACGAACCTTTTGTCACCTCCATAATCGAGAAACATATCCTTATTCCACTAAGGATAATTTTGACCAATGTCCAGTGATCTACTCCTAGATCACTATTGTACTCCCTTGCCAAACTCAGGGCAGGGTATACAACAGGTCTGGTACACAGCATGGCATACTTTATAGAACCTATGGCTAAGGCATAGGGAATGACTTTCATTCTCTCTCTATCTTCTGTCGTGGTCGGGTTTTGAGTCTTACTCAACTTCACACCTTGTAACACAGGCAAGAACTTCTTCTTTGACCGTTCCGTTTTGAACAACTTCAAAATCTTGTCAAGGTATGTACTCATTGAAAAACTTATCAAGCATCTTGATCTATCTCTAGAGATCTTGATGCTCAATATGTAAGCAGCTTCACCGAGGTCTTTCTTTGAAAAACTCCTTTCAAATATTCCTTTATGCTTTGCAGAATAATTCTACATTATCCCCGATCAACAATATGTCTTTCACATATACTTATCAGAAATGTTGTAGTGCTCCCACTCACTTTCTTGTAAATACAGGCTTCACCGCAAGTCTGTATAAAACTATATGCTTTGATCAACTTATCAAAGCGTATATTCCAACTCCGAGATGCTTGCACCAGTCCATAGATGGATCGCTGGAGCTTGCATATTTTGTTAGTACCTTTAGGATTGACAAAACCTTCCGGTTGCATCATATACAACTCTTCTTTAATAAATCCATTAAGGAATGCAGTTTTGTTTATCCATTTGCCAGATTTCATAAAATGCGACAATTGCTAACATGATTCGGACAGACTTAAGCATAAATACGAGTGAGAAACTCTCATCGTAGTCAACACCTTGAACTTGTCGAAAAAACTTTTTGCGACAATTCTAGCTTTGTAGATAGTAACAGTACTATCAGCGTCCGTCTTCCTCTTGAAGATCCATTTAATCTCAATGGCTTACCGATCATTGGGCAAGTCAATCAAAGTCCATACTTTGTTCTCATACATGGATCTCATCTCAGATTTCATGGCCTCAAGCCATTTCGCGGAATCTGGGCTCATCATCGCTTCCTCATAGTTCGTAGGCTCGTCATGATCAAGTAACATGACCTCCAGAACAGGATTACCGTACCACTCTAGTGCGGATCTCACTCTGGTTTACCTACGAGGTTCGGTAGTAACTTGATCTGAAGTTACATGATCATCATCATTAGCTTCCTCACTAATCGGTGTAGTAGTCACAGGAACAGATTTCGGTGATGAACTACTTTCCAATAAGGGAGCAGGTACAGTTACCTCATCAAGTTCTACTTTCCTCCCACTCACTTCTATCGAGAGAAACTCCTTCTCTAGAAAGGATCCATTCTCAGCAATGAATAACTTGCCTTCGGATCTGTGATAGAAGGTGTACCCAACATTTTCTTTTGGGTATCCTATCAAGATTTACTTCTTCGATTTGGGTTCGAGCTTATCATGTTGAAACTTTTTCACATAAGCATCGCAGTCCCAAATTTTAAGAAACGACAGCTTAGGTTTCTCGCCAAACCACAGTTCATACGGTGTCGTATCAACGGATTTAGATGGTGCCCTTTTTAACGTGAATGTAACTGTCTCTAATGCATAACCCCAAAAGGACAGTGGTAGATCGGTAAGAGACATCATAGATCGCACTATATCTAATAAAGTATGATTATGACGTTCGGACACACCATTACACTATGGTGTTCCAGGTGGCGTGAGTAGTGAAACTATTTCACATTGTTTTAACTGAAGGCCAAACTCGTAACTCAAATATTTTACTTCTGCGATCATATCGTAGAAACTTTTATTTTTGTTACGATGATTCTCCACATCACTCTGAAATTCTTTGAACTTTTCAAATATTTCAAACTTGTGTTTCATCAAGTAGATATACTCATATCTGCTCAAATCATCTGTGAAGATCAGAAAATAATGATACCTGCCACGAGCCTCAATATTCATCGGACCACATACATCAGTATGTATGATTTCCAACAAATCTGTTGCTCGCTCCATTGTTCCGGAGAACGGAGTCTTAGTCATCTTGCCATGAGGCATGGTTCGCAAGCATCAACTGATTCATAATCAAGTGATTCCAAAACCCATCAGCATGGATTTTCTTCATGCGCTTTACACCAATATGACCTAAACGGCAGTGCCACAAATAAGTTGCACTATCATTATTAACTTTGCATCTTTTGGCTTCAATATTATGAATATGTGTATCACCACGATCGAGATCCAACAAACCATTTTCATTGGGTGTATGACCATAGAAGGTTTTATTCATGTAAACAGAACAACAATTATTCTCTAACTTACATGAATAACGGTATTGCAATAAACATGATCCAATCATATTTATGCTCAACGCAAACACCAAATAACACTTATTTAGGTTCAACACTAATCCCGAAAGTATAGGGAGTGTGCGATGATGATCATATCAATCTTGGAACCACTTCCAACACACATCGTCACTTCACCCTTAACTAGTCTATGTTCATTCTGCAACTCCCGTTTCGAGTTACTACTCTTAGCAACTGAACTAGTATCAAATACTGAGGGGTTTCTATAAACACTAGTAAAATACACATCAATAATCTGCATATCAAATATACCTTTGTTCACTTTGCCATCCTTCTTATTCGCCAAATACTTGGGGTAGTTCCGCTTCCAGTGACCAGTCCCTTTGCAGTAGAAGCACTTAGTCTCAGGCTTAGGACCAGACTTGGGCTACTTCACTTGAGCAGCAACTTGCTTGCCGTTCTTCTTGAAGTTCCCCTTCTTCCCTTTGCCCTTTTCTTGAAACTAGTGGTCTTGTCTACCATCAACACTTGATATTTTTCTTGATTTCTACCTTCGTTGATTTCAGCATTACAAAGAGCTTGGGAATCGTTTCCGTTATCCCTTGCATATCATAGTTCACCATGAAGTTCTACTAACTTGGTGATAGTGACTAGAGAATTCTGTCAATCACTATCTTATCTGGAAGATTAACTCCCACTTGATTCAAGCGATTGTAATACCCAGACAATCTGAGCACATGCTCACTGCTTGAGCTATTCTCCTGCATCTTTTAGCTATAGAACTTGTTGGAGACTTCATATCTCTCAACTCGGGTATTTGCTTGAAATATTAACTTCAACTCCTGGAACATCTCATATGGTCCATGACATTCAAAACGTCTTTGAAGTCCCGATTCTAAGCCGTTTAAGCATGGTGCACTAAACTATCAAGTAGTCATCATATTGAGCTAGCCAAATGTTCATAACATCTACATCTGCTCCTGCAATAGGTTTGTCACCTAGCGGTGCATCAAAGACATAATTCTTCTGTGCAGCAATGAGGATAAACCTCAGATCAAGGATCCAATCCGCATCATTACTACTAACATCTTTCAACTTAGTTTTCTCTAGGAGCATATCAAAAATAAAACAGGGGAGCTAAACGCGAGCTATTGATCTACAACATAGATATGCTAATACTACCAGGACTAAGTTCATGATAAATTACAGTTCAATTAATCATATTACTTAAGAACTCCCACTTAGATAGACATCCCTCTAATCCTCTAAGTGATCACGTGATCCAAATCAACTAAACCATGTCCGATCATCACGTGAGATGGAGTAGTTTCAATGGTGAACATCACTATGTTGATCATATCTACTATATGATTCACGCTCGACCTTTCGGTCTCCGTTTCCGAGGCCATATCTGTTATATGCTAGGCTCGTCAAGTTTAACCTGAGTATTCCGCGTGTGCAACTGTTTTGCACCCGTTGTATTTGAACGTAGAGCCTACACACCCGATCATCACGTGGTGTCTCAGCACGAAGAACTTTCGCAATGGTGCATACTCAGGGAGAACACTTTTATCTTGAAATTTAGTGAGAGATCATCTTATAATGCTACCGTTAATCAAAGAAGATAAGATGCATAAAAGATAAACATCACATGCAATCAATATAAGTGATATGATATGGCCATCATCATCTTGTGCTTGTGATCTCCATCTCCGAAGCACCGTCATGATCACCATCGTCACCGGCGCGACACCTTGATCTCCATCGTAGCATCGTTGTCGTCTCGCCAATCTTATGCTTCCACGACTATCGCTACCGCTTAGTGATAAAGTAAAGCATTACAATGCAATTGCATTGCATACAATAAAGCAACAACCATATGGCTCCTGCCAGTTGCCGATAACTCGGTTACAAAACATGATCATCTCATACAATAAAATTTAGCATCATGTCTTGACCATATCACATCACAACATGCCCTACAAAAACAAGTTAGACGTCCTCTACTTTGTTGTTGCAAGTTTTACGTGGCTGCTATGGGCTTAGCAAGAACCGTTCTTACCTACGCATCAAAACCACAACGATAGTTTGTCAAGTTAGTGTTGTTTTAACCTTCTCAAGGACCGGGCGTAGCCACACTTGGTTCAACTAAAGTTGGAGAAACTGACACCCGCTAGTCACCTGTGTGCATAGCACGGCGGTAAAATCAGTCTCGCGTAAGCGTACGCGTAATGTCGGTCTGGGCCGCTTCATCCAACAATACAGCCGAACCAAAGTATGACATGCTGGTAAGCAGTATGACTTGTATCGCCCACAACTCACTTGTGTTCTACTCGTGCATATAACATCAACGCATAAAACCTGGCTCGGATGCCACTGTTGCGGAACGTAGTAATTTCAAAAAAATTCCTACGCACACGCAAAATCATGGTGATGCATAGCAACGAGAAGGGAGAGTGTTGTCTATGTACCCTCGTAGATCGGAAGCGAAAGCGTTAGTACAACGCAGTTGATGTAGTCGTACGTCTTCACGGCCCGACCGATCAAGCACCGAAACTACGGCACTTCCGAGTTCTAGCACACGTTCAGCTCGATGACGATCCCCGGACTCCGATCCAGCAAAGTGTCGGGGATGAGTTTCGTCAGCACGACAGCGTGGTGACGATCTTGATGTTTTACCGTCGCAAGGCTTCGCCTAAGCACCGCTACAATATTATCGAGGATTATAGTGGAGGGGGGCACCGCACATGGCTAAGAGATCAATGATCAATTGTTGTGTCTTTGGGGTTCCCCCTGCACCCGTATATAAAGGAGCAAGGGAGGAGGAGGCCGGCCCTAGGAGGGGGCGCGCCAAGTGTGGAGTCCTACTAGGACTCCCTAGTCCTAGTAGGATTCCACCTCCCATATGGAATAGGAAAAGAGGAAGGGAAAAGGAGAAGGAAGGAAGGGGGCGCCCCCCTTCCCTAGTCCAATTCGGACCAGACCAAGGGGAGGGGTGCGGCCACCCTTGAGGCCCTTTTCCTTCTTTCCCGTATGGCCCAATAAGGCCCAATACGTATTCACGTAAATCTCCGGTACTCCGAAAAATACCCGAATCACTCGGAACTTTTCTGATGTCCGAATATAGTCGTCCAATATATCGATCTTTACGTCTCGACCATTTCGAGACTCCTCGTCATGTCCCCGATCTCATCCGGGACTCCGAACTCCTTCGGTACATCAAAACTCATAAACTCATAATATAACTGTCATCGAAACCTTAAGCGTGCGGACCCTATGGGTTCGAGAACAATGTAGACATGACCGAGACACGTCTCCGGTCAATAACAAATAGCGGAACCTGGATGCTCATATTGGCTCCCACCTATTCTACAAAGATCTTTATCGGTCAGACCGCATAACAACATACGTTGTTCCCTTTGTCATCGGTATGTTACTTGCCCGAGATTCGATCGTCGGTATCTCAATACCTAGTTCAATCTCGTTACCGGCAAGTCTCTTTACTCGTTCCATAATACATCATCCTGCAACTAACTCATTAGTTGCAATGCTTGCAAGGCTTAAGTGATGTGCATTACCGAGAGGGCCCAGAGATACCTCTCCGACAATCGGAGTGACAAATCCTAATCTCAAAATACGCCAACCCAACAAGTACCTTCGGAGACACCTGTAGAGCACCTTTATAATCACCCAGTTACGTTGTGACGTTTGGTGGCACACAAAGTGTTCCTCCGGTAAACGGGAGTTGCATAATCTCATAGTCATAGGAACATGTATAAGTCATGAAGAAAGCAATAGCA